>NW_017729025.1:56521274-56536209 GCF_001723915.1 Gavialis gangeticus
CTCCAGGGGATAAAATCAGCAATTTATGCAACAAGATCATCACTGTAGCAACTAATTTTTGTCACTGTCTAGACATACAGTAAAAAGGACAAAACTTAATGCCCTGATCCAATTCCTAATTGACCAGGAAAGTACTCAGAACTGATAAACTCAATGCTTAAATAATGAAGATGGAGGTTGTTATGATAAGGTCTACACAAAGAATGTAAACTGGTTTAACTAAAGTTAGTTTAAAAACTGACCTAGTTAACATAGTGCAAAAAGTCTGTGTGATCAATCTTACTGGTTTAACTAACTAGCCAGTTTGCCTGTTAATGTACAGATGAAAGTTTTAAAAAAGTTTTGAAACAGATTTTAACCTATTTAAGAATTTCTGAGCAAAACTTTTCCTCTGGTTTTCTAAAAAATCAGTTTAAAATCACAACTTCAGTTAAAACTGTGCAACTCTACGTTTAGACCAGGTTTAATACCTAGATTGCAGAAATAAATAGGACTTATCACAGGACTTCAAACTGTCACACTATATCCATACCCTGGCCCCTCCAATAAGAGTCAATAAATGAAACTGCAGAGTTTTTAAAAAGTTATACAAATTGCACCTTGGTTAAGAGTAAAATAAATCATATGGAGCAAATTCTCTCTTGATAACTGTGGTAATTAGCTCATACCTTGGAGCATGAGATTTGATTTCCCTCATCAATAGTGTCAGTCATTAAAAGATATTAAGAGTAAGCTAATGGTGAATGTGTCAAGTGTGCTGAGAGGAATCAAGTGCTTTCAACTGTCTGATAAATGAAATAGTTTAATTTTTATTAGTGTGTGTTCATTAACTTACAATTCATTTCAACAACACAAAACAACAGTGCATCTTTCCACTATGGAAGGTAGTTCCCAGGAAAAGGATGAGAAAAAAAAAATAATAGGGGAAAAAGGTTTTAAGTACTCTTTTCTCTCTATGCACCTCAGTAATGGGAGGTCCCATCTTCATATAGCCGGAAGCTGGAGCACAGCTCAAAAAAGACCCAAACAATTACTCAGAATGTGCCTCCAGATAATCAGCATCCCCCGCCATCATTATAGTCTACATAACTACAACTGTCATCCATGAAAATAAAATTACCCAACGCCTTCCTAGATTAAACCAGAGTACAAATCTCAGAGACTTCCTTAGGCAGCAAATTCATAAGAATGATTTCAGACCATTACATTCACATAGCCTCATGTATAGCATTTACAGAACAAAAAGGACAAAACCTAAACCTGAACAGGTTAGTCAAAGGCTGCAATTCAATAATTTAGCACGTTCTTAATACGTTGTCAAATTAAGACCCAATTAAATTGTTTTTAATATTCAGCATACAAACTCCTGTTGACAAGTGATGACACAACCAGCATAAAGTAATCCATAATTCTGTAGGTTATGCAGCACCACTGGCAACAGAATCCTCATGTTGCTGCTCAGCTGTATTTAGGAACCTAAAGGTTTCACTTTTTTAGTCATTTCCTAGGCCTCATGCTTGTGGAAAGCCTGGGAAACAAAGTATGTTGTCTACCTGAGACTGAAGATAAACTACTCCAAGAGATGCTGACTGCCCTATTTATAGGGATTACAGTTTACTACAATAATAATTATATTTAGATTTCATTATTAACTATTATACCATGAGTCACTTTAGTAGATATACACAGCTGACTTTCTTGCCCTATAATTTCTCATATGCCAAAAGCCCCAAGTGTTCCTTCTACCAGCCAATACCTTCACCTTCCATGATGTAATAATTATGCATTTGTCAACATAAAACTGGCATGTATAAAAAACTACACATTTAAAACACAAATAATATAATTCTGTAAAACAATACAAAACATGGGACTCTGTGGTGGTAGTAGTCCCCTGATATTAGGAAGACAATCTTGCAGTAAGTGGGGGAGTCATTAGTAAGTCTGAGGACTGAGAAGGCCAATCAGAGTTCTGCATGTTCAGCTACAGACATGGTAAACATTAGGATGGAATGGGCCCTGGTAATGTGAGGTCACAACTCTTTCCCTTTGTCTTCTCTTCTATCTACCTCTATTGTTGTACATCATGGAGCTATTGGGGCGAATGAGTGCAAGTCTCCCAAATACTGATGCTAATATCACATTTCTTCAGATCAGCCTTCAAGGTGTCCTTGAATCTCTTCCTCTCTCCCCTAGAGCAGTAATTCTCAATAAGTTGGAAGTACCTAACCTGTTTCAGGAGCTGGTGTCAGGTATCCTTACAAGTTGTCTATCTAATGAAGCTGGTGCTATCTTAACATGGCTTGAATACCAGTAGAGAGTTTGCTTAAGCCAGAATGCTGGCATTTGTTCTTCTGTTCTTCCAGTTATTATGCAGGATTTTTTGAAGACATAGGTGATGGTAAAATTCCAAAGCTTTCAGTTGTTTCTAATATACTGTCCAGGTTTTACCTCCACACAGCAGGATACGAATGACAACAGCCTGGCAACCAAGAAATTTGGTGTGGGTCTCAATGTCAATGATCATTGAAGAGACAATTTTGGAAGAGATGTCCAAAAGCAACACTGCATTCAACATTGGGTAAAATCTGCCAGTTGTCTATATTTACTTTTTGGGAAAGATGACTAGCCAAGGATAGGGGAAATGGTCAACATCCCTCAAGGACTGTAATATGTGGAAGAGCACTGGTTGGCTTGGGGTGGGTTGGCAAAGGATCTTGGTTTTCATAAAGGTGAAAGTGAGGTCAAGCATTTCAAACACTTCTCAAAAGCAATCAAGAACCTAGAGCTCTTCAATTGAGCGAAAAGATAAGACACAATTGTCAGTGTATGGAGGATCAGTAATGAAGGTATTAGTTGTCCTTGATTTGGAATGTAACAGTTGATGTTAAAGAGATTCCTGTCCATGTGAATATAAGGAAATTTAAGTTCTCACTTGCAGAAAAAGGAAAGCTTTTAAATCTTGGCAGAATGACATCTGCCAATGACTTCACCACATTGAAATCAAGACCCAGAGGAAGATTTAGGAGTGAAAGAACTAGTGGTGGGAAGATAAAGCAAAAGAGTGATTCAAAAGTTTGCTGATAACTGTATGCATGGTTGGGCTATCTATGGCCCAGCACACAAGGAGCCATCCCTCTGAGGATTCAAGGATGGAATAACACCCTTTAAAGACAGCTCCACCATCAGTACACTTTCAAGAGCTCCTGGGCCGAATTCTAACATTGAAGACAGTGATACTGAAGCGATTCCATAGCACCCCATTAAGGACTACCTTGCAGATCCACCAACCTATCAAGAGGCCTTGAAAGCCATTAAGTAGACAAAAAACAACAAAGCATGTGGTCCTGATGGAATACCAGCTCAAATTTATGAGCAAGATGAAAAGATGCTCTCTTACCAAATACACATTGTTACTTTGAAAATCTGGGAACACAAACAGATTCCCAGTGACCAGAGAGATGCCAAAATCATTACCATATCCAAGAAAGGAATTATGACAGGTTGCAGCAGTTACCGTGGCATTGCACTCCTGTCCTTATCCAATAAGATTCTCACCCACATTCTCCTCAATAGACTCACCTTCCTCACTGAGAAGAACTTACCCGATTCCCAATGTAGTTTCAGACCACTCAGAGTTACAACATATGATCTTTGTTGCTAGATAGCTTAAGGAGAAGTACCACAAACGACACTATGATCTTTACATGGTTTTCATTAACCTAAGACTTTCAAAATAACAAGGTTTGGATGCCTGTTAACACTTGTTACCATCATTAGACTCCTTCATGATGACATGAGAGCAACTGCCCTAAGCAATGGCTCAGAAATAGCCCTATTAATTCTATTAGAACTGGAATCAAGCAAGGATGTGTGACTGCACTAGTACTCTTTTCCATCTATGTTGCAGCTATCCATATCTCATTGCTGATAAGTTTCCATCTGGAGTCAGCATCCCACCCCAAGGGACTACCACCACCTTGACTGCCTGACTCATTTTCATACGAATCCATTAAAAACCTCCTTTCTTAATCTAAAGAAATTTAATACAAAATTTCTAGTTTATCCCATCACAGCACCACATAATCCACTGATCTTGATGTAGAAATTAGATTAAGTTTCTGTAGAACACTAAACCAGGTTTATAAGGTTAAAGTCTACTTACAAGTATTTTTTCCTTTCTGAAATGCAATCTTGCACAATGTAATAGTGAATGTCTATTACTCACTCTCTATTACTAGAAGTCACTGTACCTTTTCTCTGTTTCATCTACCTTAGGCCTTTATTGCTGATGCTCCCATAACAATGCCATATACATGTAAGACTACTACTGTATTCCGTTGCTTATAGTAACCATGATGTTAATTATTTCATGTCTCTCATATATACAGACAGCATTCCTGCACCATTCTACTTTTAGTAAGTTTTATGCAAGACACTTGGTATAATTGCTTCTCTTACAATGTAAATGCAGTCACCTCTGTGGCAGAATGTTGCTGCATCTTAAATGCTTAGCAACACTACACAACAGAGTTTAGGACAAAAAAAAATGAGGGATATCTAATTGATGCTGCTGGGGAAAATTAAATTGTAATTACCTATGCCATATCTTGCTGATGACACTGAGGTTAACACTCCACTCTTATAAAAAGTGTTATGGGATCTTTAATGACAACAAGTTATTAGGACCTTTGTCATACTACTCATCCAAAACACATTTCCAACAGCACAGAGCCCCCTAGAGCTATGTTGGGGTAATAGTTCAATAATTGACTTGAAAGAGTGCTCTACTGAATTCACCAACCTTCCTTCTTGCAATATCTGGATTTTCTTTCAAGAATTTCCATCCTGTTATTGATCCTGCTGATCAGATTCTATGGTAATATAGATGCAGCAGATTTTAATAACCCAGAATCAAATCACTAGTCGATTCGTAGACTTAAAAATCTCCCATTGAGTTTGCTTTAATTTGTGTACATAAACACAGAAGGGTTGAAATGTTATAGTGAATTTGTGGCAGGTCACCAATGACAGGGCAAGCTAAATATTACATGATGGATTGTAATGGCTACCGTTTGTATACTTAAATACAAGTGTTTGATGAAACAGTGTGCACAGGAATAACACATATACTAAGTGCTGCATGTATGACAGTGACCTCTAAATACAACATAATTACTGCAGAGAACAGTGATTATATTTTTTGAACTTCATTTTAAAAAATTTTGCGCTCTCTCAGTAAAATACAGTGCAGAATATCATACAAGTATGTTTAATCAATATTGGATCCTTTAAAATTCTCACTACTCTTTATACTGCATTGAAATAATTCAGTCAGTAACAATGCTTCCTCAAAATTAGTCTGCGAATGCAAATCTGCATTTACCCAAGACAAAGGCTGTTAGGCATGTAAAAGATTTTTCTATAATTGTTTTTAAATGCATTTCTGCAGAAAAATAAGCAATAATATAAGATGAATCAGAGGAAATTTGCTACCAATGTACTGCCAGCAAAACCAAGTTAAACTAACTTTTTTGAAAGACATACCCCCTTGGAAAGTAGTAAATGCAATTTTATTATTTCTCCATCATGACTCAAAATTTCTACAAGAGTATTATATAAACTCACCCCCTGTTGTGGGATAGCAAAAATAAGAAAGTATGAAAACTAAAAACAGTAATGGAGTAAATGAAAGACAACACATCAGGCGTAAGTCTGCGTTTCTCTGTTAGGAATTTAAATTAATCACTCCAAGTTAGGAATCAGCCTGTTTACATATCATCCTTATTAGGATATGAGATTGCACCTTAACTCAGAAACTGTAAGTCTTTTAGAGGTTTAAAAAAAATACAAAAACAGACATTCATTGGTAAGAGCCAGTACTGCCTTGGGGAGATGAGGGGGAAACCAGCTTACAATGAATATGATGAGAAAGGACACTATAAGAGTGATGTTACAGTTGTGACAGTACAGAAATTATGCAATTTCTGGATTTCTTAGGGTACTCTCTCTTACTGGACCAAGTATGCAGCTGAGAGAGAGTCTAACCTAACTATGCAGTTGTTTTAATAAATGGTATCACCCTAAGAAATTCTTGCCTCTCAAGAAAAGGCAGCATATTTAATCTCCTGACTGTGGAGTTAAGCAGTCAGGCCACAGTTCAAGGGATCCAGAAAAAGCCTTTCCCTTTAGATAGAGGCAATTCCCAGTGTACCTTCTCTTCTAGAGTCTTAAGTAAGCAGACATGTTCAGACTGGACTAAATGTAATTTTTTTTAAATAGTGAGGTTAACCTTTGGGACAACTCAACTACGTGGTGGATTTTCTATCACAGACAATTTTAAAATCAAGTTCAGGTGTCTTCTCTACAAGTTAGCAGTAGTTAATTTATTATACACAATTTTAGTGATCATTATACTGTATTGTTTTAGTGAATGCTGTATGCAAACAACTATTATGCTACAAGCTAACTATCATAAATTAAAAACAGGTCACGCAAGAATTAATGTATGCAAGACCAACAGCTTATATTACAGGGGAGGCCAAACTAGATGAACACAATGGTCTCTTCTGGCCTACATTTATTTTCATGGTTCACACTGGTTTTCAACTTAAAACTACATTTTCCAGAATGCCTTTTTAGAACCTCTTCTGTTGGGCAGATGCTGACTTTAAAGTCAAGTCTGTCTAGGGGTTAACCCTTAAAAAGAGTGAGACTAAAGAAATCCATACTATGAATACAAGGTGAGCAAACTAGCTGGAATGCTAAGTCTGCTAATCAGAAGTGGATAGGGAAGATGAGGGTAAGGTCACCAGTGAAGTCCAGGAGCAATGTCCTAGTGAAAAATCTCTCTCTCATCCTACAGTATCTGGCACTGTATTAGGACTCCCTAATTTTGCCCAACCAGTAGATATCTGACAAACCTGAAAATCCAGCAACCTCTAATAACTGGAACAGCAAAGGTGTTTTTAAGCTTCTTATTCCAGCACAGAAGGGATACATCTCCCCTCTACTACTTCTTTCTAGCCTCATTTGTTTATTCTTCCAGTTCCTGTACAACTGCTTATACCTTATCCAGTAGCAGAAACAAGAAGCTGAGTCTTTATGTTTTCTCTCTGTCAAGAACAGCACTGAAACTGATGATTAAACTAGCTCATCTCACTCTATGGATGCTCATCAAGCCAAAGAATTGTGGGACAAAAGCACTGGAGCCATTCATAAATTCAAGGTAGCGACTGAACGTCAGTTATGTGCTGCTCACATATGGAAAGTTCTTCACAACAAGGAAAGCTAGAGTTTGTTTGTTTTTTTTAAATAGAAGCTTAAATTCTACAGAAATCAATAGCTCCTCAAACTGTAAAAGAGCAGGTAGCAAGAAATGGAACTAGGCAACAGCAAGCTGGAAGTGAACCTATATAAAAATATTTCAAGGAGATCACATGCCCTGGAGCAAAGAGAACAACTGAGTGATATGAACTTTGACTCAGTATCAAGGTAACATACAGTAGAAAAAAAAATAATCTGGCCTACTCAAGCAGTTACTGGGTAATAAATTAGCTGGAAGCACTTAGAAAAAAAGGTGTGGGAAAAACTACGGGCAGCACAAAGAAAGCCTCTGCTCATTATGCAACGGAGGGGGAAAGGATATATAAAAGCAAATAAAGAACAGCATAGTAGGTGTTGAAAATACTGTGCTTCCTCACCCAGAATATGTGACCAGAAGTAAAACAATCTCAAACATGATATGGGTAAAAAAATAATTAGAAGAGCAAATTTAGTGAGAGAGAGTTTGGGGAGCCTGGGGACTGTTAGTTCAGAGCAGAGGTGGGCAATAGAGGCATTGGATGTTCCTATTTATCTTATCTTACAGTTATGGGGACAATAAAAAACCCCTCAAACTCAAATTTAAGACTGATCAATGGAAGTAAAAGACTTATTTTATTAAGGCAGGGCAGGGGCACACCTTAGAGAATAACTGGTTCAGAGAGGCATAAGCTTTCATAGGCAACAGCCTGCTTTCTGGATAGGCGACAGCCTGCTTGTCAGACAGCATCTGACAGAGTAGGTTATATGATGAAGTAGGTTGTTTGTCGCCTACAAAAGCTTATGCCTCTCTGAACCAGTCAGTCTGAAGTCAGGCAGGAGGCAGGGCACAGTGGCACCTTACAAACTCAAATGGCTAACTACTACTATATTTTCTTAAAAATACAAAGCATAATTGACCAGAACTCATTGCCATTTGATATTGTTGAGGCCACAAGTTTAAATATTTAAAGGAAAGGACAATCACACATTAATGTAATGATATATGTCAATACTTAATATACTATGTAATACTTGTATCACATAAAAAATAAAGGCTATAAGCAGCCTCATACTTTAGGGCAAATGCCCACTAATCACTAACGGGGTTGGGAAGAAACTTCCCTGTGGACTGGTTATTGCACAGTGATGTACCACTGGGATCTCTGTACTTCATCTGATACAATCCATCATCAGAGACCAGATGAAGGAAGCGGCTGGACTGGAGGCAGCACTGGTCTGGTCAACTATGGCAATTCCTGTGTTCTTATTAGCTGTTGGTTTCTGAACTGATGTGAGACTTTGATATATACTATTCTGAGCATGAAACATTCCTGTTACCCGATTGGCTTAATCTGCCATTCCCAGAAGGGCACAGTACTAAGAAATGGGCTACAAGGCAGAGATAAGGAAAAAAGCTATCCTAGGAGATAAGCTATTACGTAAGGAAGAGTCCCTGTCCCAGCTAGTCACAATATTTTGTCCAAGCCCACTAATATATTTAGAACTGGGGGGTTGGCATTTCTAAATCAGAAAATTAGCAGAATTTTTTTTTTTTTAAATCTGCAGGTAATATCTCAGCATAGCTTTGGCCCAAGCATAAGGGAAGCAATTAGTTATAAATGCCAGTCTAACAGGGAGATGAAGGTTTTTTATTTAACGTTATATTCAGATTTCAACACTAAACAAAATGCAATTGACTACATCGCTAATTCTGTGCTACAGCACTCAGTGATCCTTTGATATTTAGGGTTTTAGTTCAAGTGTTCCTAGTAGAATCCAATTCAGCTGACAGACAAGGAAGAAGATAAGCATCATATAACACAGGGCCCAGGAAAAAGAGAAACACATAGCTAACATCAGTAAACTTGAACAGACAGAACATATGCACCTGCATAAAGATGGAAAGCAGGGATACATACAGGATGCTAGCTGGGGCATAAATACATAAACACAGCTCCCACTACAAGCACTTCTGGGTGGAAAGCTCATAGGGCAGTCACCCCACTGTCATCACCTGCATAAAATCTGTATTTTTATGCAGTAAAGATATGGAAACTACTTATGAAAGTCAAGCAATTAAAAACCGTTTCTGAGCCATTCATGGGACTATACCATCCACAAGTGCCTGACAGCTCTAAGCACTGTGAAAGTCCCGGGAGAGCCATCACACTTCAATTACTATCACTAACATTAGTCATTATCAGACTGGCTTCAGCCCCTGGGGAAGGCAGCTTGTGATGACAATACCTAGCCTCTCCTTGTAAAACAATTCATTAGGCAAAATGGAACAGCTGGGGCAGCCACGTGGAGGTTTGCGGAGTGCCCGCCCCACTGGGACCTCTGGCCCCAAATTCCCTTTTCATGAGGGGGCAGCCACCACCCCCATGACAGCTGTAGAGCCCTTCAGGGACACTTCAGGTTTAATCAGTGCTCCTTATACTCTAGAGAAGCACTTGATTGAGAACTTAAACTAATGGCACTTGAGCTTTCAGAAGGTTACACCAATCATCAGATAAGAGGCTTTAGGGCATTCTTATCTTGTTCTAAGGCTCCGGAGTTAATGAGGCAGTAAGAGATACTGTCACAGAGACTTGGTCCAGCTACATTATGTAAACAGAGTCTTTAGGGCTGTGTATTCTGAATACAAGAGGTGAAGCAGGAAGTGTATTGATCCTGGAGATGACCTCATTCTTAGGTAAAGCAGAACCACTGTCAATAGATAGAGAGGTTCGGTCATACACAAGCCTGCTGGGAGTCCTCTTTATCAACTCTGTCTGTACATTACAGGATCCAATACTGAGAAAACAGAAATATAATGCATCAGGACCCCACCAAGACCACCATGGTCTCTCTCGCCAGGGAAGCACAGCAATTGTTATTTCAAAGCAGAGATGCTGGCAGAAATAAAAGGTGGCATTAACCAGTGCGTACTAAGTAGTATCACTGACCTGCTAAAACACTGTCAAGTCAAATGTCTCACTAAATAGGTATTTAAAAATCACTGTAAAATTGGAATATAAAGAAAAACTCCCAAGCGCTACCCAACAAAGCCCATTCCGGCTCAAGTGCAAAGAACTCCTGCCCAGACTTTGGCTGTATTTATACAGCATCTGGAGCACTGCCAAGAACCATCCTACCCAACTGCACTCACCTTATGCATGCTCAAACTACATGGCAAAAGGGACAAATAGTTTAAAGAGACTCTGATATCAGATAAGCACCTGACTCTTTGGTAATGCTTTTCATCTGACGCTCTTAAATTGCTTTACAAAAGGAAGACACTGTTAGCCTTACTTTATTGAGGGAGAAATGGAGCAACAAAGGGAAAATAACTTGCCCAAATCACCTAGCAAGATACTGACAGAGTCAGAAATTGAACCCAGGTCCCCAGAGTCCCAGTCCAATGTTCCTTCTACTAGGACGAACTGTCTTCCTGGCAGCAGGTGCAGCTAGCCATGCCATGGAGGAAAAGATTTGCATTGCTCCTGTCAAGAGCCAAGACCTGAAGGATTTGGAGAATCTCACTGAGGTAATCTGCGGTACTCAACATAGAGAGAAAGTCTTGATTAAAACACACGTGAGTAGAGGTGCAAGAGTTAGGAAGTTCAAGGAACCTCTGGGTACTTGACAGAGATCAGCCACAAGCCCATCAGTAGCACAAGAGATTTCAACTAATCGTGCACAATCTCATAGTTGACAGAATAACTTCAACCCAATTCCTTTTCTGAAGATAGTATACAAATATTCTGTGAGGTGGGCAGAACAGAAAGAGGACCCTTTGAGGGTTCAATATACAGTACAATACCATGATTGTGTTCTCTTTCCCTGCTGGGCATAGATAGGAATATCTTGTGGGACACAGCCCACTCCTGCATCAGACGGGCTTCTTGGTAGAAGCAAAACCCACTGCTTTTCTCCTTGCTGACACTAACCATGGTGACCTGATTATCTACTTGAACCAGGGCCATCTTTTGGGAACTGCAAGGCTGGTTCCACAGAGATCCAAAGAACTGCAGCCAAAGAACTAATGAGCTTTCACCTATTGCCCAGTGTTGTCTTGGAATTTGTTCTGGGGCCAAAGACAGTATGTCAAGGCATTTCTGGGAGGACCCTAAAATATCAGAACTGTCTTCTGGAGATGAGATACAATATTGGGAAGCTTAACAAAAATTCCAGTGATACCGCTTGGTACTCTCAACTGAATGGTGTGCTTGGTTAGCCAAGTCATCCAGACATACTAGACGTGTGTTTAGTTTACCAGGATTTAAATTAAGCAGGAACATACGCATTTATTACGTTAGTCCAAAACAGGAGGTTAAAAAGGTATTGATGCAACAAGAAAATATTTAAATTTTTTTTTAAAGTATTTTTTAAATGAAGCTTACCTTTTGCAGAATTTGTTCTGAGCCACATAAATACAAGTGGGTTGAATCTGCCCTACTTATTGCTGAAAAGTACTATTGAATCATATTAAAATACCCAAAATACTCCCATTTCAGAAAGGAAACAGTTCCCATTTTGTTGCAACAAAAACTTAGAAATCCATAGATAGAAATAAACTACACTGCAAATGATAGTCTAACAAAAAGGAGGTTCTATGTATATAGGTGGCAACAACAGGCATCAAACAGAAAATAGCAGCAAAGAGAAATGATAGAAGTTTGAATGTTTGACACATTTAAGAGAGTTTTAAAGATTTTTCCTTTTCTCAGACTGCAAGAGTACACACCTCCACCTGCAGCCAGCAAACAGCTATCAATGGCTGGAGATTAGAATGCAGTATTAATACTCTCCATGAAGGCTCACAATAGCAGTCTCCCATAAGAGTAAAGTGGGAGGAATAAAGAATTTTCTTGAAGCTTTGAGAAAATATTTATTCCACTCTGCACAGCACAGAAAACTTAAAGGATCCATGCAACTTTATTTACTGTATTTTTAAGAATATAGCAGCTACCTAAAACAGGGTTTGTTTTATTGTGAGAATGAATAATTTATGCACCTGTGCTGCACCATATTTGGTATCATTAGCACCCTGTATCCACCCCCTTTTTTGTATTGAGGAGCAGTCTATGTTTACCATATTTTCAACACTTACCAAACAATTCAACCACCCACTCCCTAAAAAACAAAAACCAAAAAACCCCAACAACAGCCAAGGTCCAGACTCAATTTCCATTCCACCATTGCAACCTAATCTTCCAGCAAGTTAATGCAAATCAAAGCAGACACTTCTCAGCCACTGGTAGCAGAACGTGTTCCTTTCCCAAGAGAGGCCTGTAAAACAGGACAGTCACTGACAGCAGTACAATTACTGACACAGATACAGACTTTATGGACATGTTTATCTCTGCTGTAAATCCACACTCTCTCTCCACTCCGATTCATGAGTCATAAAGAAATTGCAGATAATGAAAAAGTTGGAGAAATTTACAGCATGTCGGAAACCTCAGACAGCCAGAAGAAATTAAAGAGCTGACTGAGGATAAATCACACAGGTACAATTAAAACTTCCCATACCTTCTTCACTTCCAAACTCGCACATAAGCCAATGGAGATGATGAAAAGTTGAGGTCATGACTCCTCTGGCTGTAATAATTTCTTAACTACCTACATGTCAAAATTAGCCAATTCACAGATCATGTGTGAATGCTAATTTCAAGCTGGCACTCGGATGTCTCGCTTCCAGTGGGAACTGCCCATGAAGCAATCCTGTCTGTAAACAAGCCAAACTGTGATGAGTAGTAAATGAAAAGGTGATTTCCTTGTCCCTCTGCAGGTGCAAAAACATCTCTCGTCATACCACTGTATATTAAAATGAGAAAACAGATCTATAGTATGGGAGGAAGGGACAAGACAGATGAAGAAGGCCAAGGTTTCTTGTCTCAAACAGCTATCATAGCTACTCAGACATTACCGTGATGAGGCCATGCAGGCACCTAAACAGACAGCATGGGGTTCTTTTCAATGTTTGAAAGATTCATTCTTAAGTTCACCAAGTATAAAAGTCACATTATCCAGGAGACCCAAACACCTGAATGGCCGTACCTGTGTAACAACAAATACAAATGCAATGGCAACAGCAGAAACACTTCCCCTGACAGAAGTTATTCCTGGATTACTGACAAGTGGTTCCAGATTGCCTACTTTCTAACTTGTCTATGGACCATCCAAGATCAGATTCATATTTCAGCAGCAGTTTATTTTCTTAGTTTTGCTAATTAAATTCTCCTCAAATTAACTTTATATTACAGAACAAGTGCTGCAAGATCATTTTGCCATCTAACAACAAACACCAGCTTCAAATTTTGTAGCATACAATCCAATTTGTTCTACACAAAGTTATTTTAAACAAAGCAATACAAAACAGCAGGGTAAGGGACAAATATGTTTTCAGGCAAAACTGTACAGAGTATAAAAGGGCTGTTCTAGAAAACAAGAGATGCAGAAGAAAAAGCACTTAGGAGCTGTGATATAGGATGAAGACAGAAAAACACTAAAAATGGATTTCAACCTCTTTCCTTTTTTTAGCTTCTCCATATACTGCTGTGGATCAGGCCACCAAGCACAAACAGCAGGTTCTCAGAATAACTTGTCTGCTCTATTCTGCAGGTAAGTTTTGCAAGAGACTTGACTCTTCCCCATCAAAGCTTGTGGCACATTTACTAGTGTAAACAGGAGGATAAAGATAACTGCATGCATTGACCTGGGTTCACAAATGCTGAAACCACATCCCACCAGGGTTCCTAGCATGAGTGGATCAAGTATTTTGTGAAGGAGGGTGCAGGAGCAGTGACTGGAGCTACAAGGATGGTGGCACCCCACTTCCAGTGTCTCCCTCACTCTGTCAGGATGGGCAGACCACACTGCCAGAGCAAAGCCAAGGACTTTAAGTCCCCAAATTGGGTAAGAATCTTGCCCACCTTTGCTCTCAGCTCCCCCTCCCTTCCCATCTGTGCTCAGCAGCACTTCCCCTTCCCTCCCATTCCCTCTTCCCCAGCCTGCCACTGTTACTGTTGGGTGGGGGAGCTCCAGAGCCACTCCTGCCCTGCTAGGCAGGGAGCTGGGCTCAGCCAAGGGCAGCAGAAATGACAGCAGGTGGGTTCTTCCTCCTGGCACCTGCTCCCAGGCCAGCAGATAACACCTGGAGGGACTGGGCAGAGAGAAAAATAACATGCCCACTACTGCTGCTCTCCTGGGCTGAGACTGGCTCCCCCTGCAACAGCTGTTGTGGGACAGGAGCATCTCTGGCATTCCTATAACCCCTAGGGCAGCTGGAGCACTGGTAGTAGCCAGGCAGAAAAGGGGAATGGTAGGGAAGGTGTTGCTGAGCTTGAAGATGAAGGGGAAGGGGAAGAAACAAGGTGCTGGGGGGTAGGTGGAATTCCTACCTGGTGCTGGGACTGCCCCCAGCAACTGCTCCCCTAACATGGCTTGAAAGTAGGTGCAGCTGCACCACTACACCCATCTGGATCTACCCTAGTCTCTAGATTTCAGGACAGCAGAAGGAATGAGTGATATCACCAACTTCTAGCATGCTCTACTTCTCAACCTCAGTTACCTATATTACACCCATGCTTCATTGCCTTAATTATGTTTTACAGTATTAAATTTTTTTTGGGGGGGGGGGGGG
>NW_017729025.1:56536352-56536820 GCF_001723915.1 Gavialis gangeticus
GGGGGGTGAGAGTCCTTATTTTGGATCTTGGCAGGATTCATGTCAGAGTACAGTACTTTATAAGCCTCAGGCAGGCTAATGTATGTATGTAGATGCTGGACTATACAATTTTCCATGGTTGACGGTTGAATTACTAGGTCTTCCACTGATCATGCAACTGATTCACGTTGGTCACATCTTATTAGAGCCAACTCTACACTTATTTGAGAGACCACACACAGTTAACATAGCAAGGGGGGGGCGTTCTATAAACACCCAAAGTTAACAGAAAGACCTGCACTGAAATGCATGCGTAATACAAGGAGTGGTGACCAACAAGTGGCACCCTTCTCTTTTAGTCTAGTGGACCCTATTACAGCATACAAGGAACTCTCTGCAGTTTAGAACAGGAAAGGTAACTCAGAAGAAGACACACTTTCCTCTCATTCAGCATTAATCCCAATGAAGGTGTGCAATGATAGGAGCACT
>NW_017729025.1:56541820-56542444 GCF_001723915.1 Gavialis gangeticus
GTTTAGTGGACCCTATTACAGCATACAAGGAACTCTCTGCAGTTTAGAACAGGAAAGGTAACTCAGAAGAAGACACACTTTCCTCTCATTCAGCATTAATCCCAATGAAGGTGTGCAATGATAGGAGCACTATGCCACAGGATGGGCCAACTTTGGTCAAGACAAAATCAATATCCTGTTGACTCAGACATTTACATATGACACACTAAGAATAGGGATCCTTTTCAATAACCTACATCAAGGAACTTCTTCAGATATACACCCAGAGCAAAATCCTGTGCCATTCCTCTAGTTTTTTCCTTTTACAAAAAAATGAAACCTTCTTTTATTCTGTATCAGAAAGTGAAGTAATCCAATATTCCTCGAGAAGTAGTTATTTTCCAGATGCAATCTGCCTTTTAGAACAGACCCCAAAACTACTAGTTTTGGACAGAGACATATGATACCATCTCTTATTGTTTTCTAGACACAAAAAAGAAGTGGGTGCTGACAATATATAATCTTCACTTAAAGGGAGAACCTGTTCAGTAATAAACATGAGAATGAATAAAGATAAGAAAGACTTCCCCTCTATTTTATCCCATTATTTTTATACCTCACAAAGCACCCATATGACACTGAAAA
>NW_017729025.1:56547444-56553986 GCF_001723915.1 Gavialis gangeticus
GCCCCCTCTGGTTTATCCCATTATTTTTATACCTCACAAAGCACCCATATGACACTGAAAATGTGACCAATCACTGGGTATAGTTGCACTGTAATATGCCCATTCATAAATGGTTTAAGAACTTAAAACACTTTTTGTGAATAACCAGCCTAACTCCTGGTGAGGTAATACTTTATTTCCCTCACAACCCTTCGCACCTTACAGATACTGGATTCTTCACTACATACTTCCCTTGCATAAAATGGTGGGACACAGGCATTAGTAGCCTCATTTTCTAGGCTTGTTCTGGAACAATTATTCCAATTATCCCAACATCATTTCTCCAAGCTGCTTCAGAAGGAACAAACAGAAAATAGCATGTACTGTCTCTCTCTAGTTCAGTGGTAACTGTTTTATGTACCCACTCCTATCCTGCAATAACTGGAAGCTACACTGATGCAGCCTACCCCAAATAAAGGTTACTGTGGAACAGTTGATGCATGGAAGTCTCTACTACCCCCCGCCCCATCTCTTTAAAACTTGACATAGTTGGTCTCACCATGCCCTATCAGAAGTACAGGAAAATCACCTGCTCCTCAAAGGCAGCTTTCCTAAGCTGAGGTAGCAGCTGCTTTTACAATTTCAAAAAAGTCTAGCCACGTAGATTTTCCCTATTAGCCCTACACAAGTTTAATGTTTTGGGTGTTAGTAAATCTTGGTCTTGAAAAATACCATACAGCATTGAGTTCCTCAGTTAAGTATCAATTTTATTGAAAATCTAAAATAGGATACATTTTAGAAGCAGGTAAAGTTATGTAGGATAAGGTTGTCAGGCTGGTGAGAAACAGAAACGCACGAGACTGCTTTATAGGCAGGCTTCCTATATGAAACAAATTCAAGTGCAGAATCCAAGTACATTCTTGGAACAAGCTGTTTTATTTAGACATGTACAAACAATCTTGTAGGCAATGCCTTCTGTGTCAAAGAGAAGACGTCCTCCACCCCACTCCTGGTATTGCTCAGGGAACTCCACCTAAAAACTTAATGGCTTGCAGAATTATTCTACTTAAAGTCACGAATAAGTTCACTTCTGTCTGCTATAGCTCCACAAATCAGAGAACCAATAGCAGAGTAGTCTTTGAGATTATATTATTGTGCAAGCCAAAGCTAGCCTTCCTGTGAGCACACAAACTAGTCACTTCACACAAGTAGTAGTTGAGCATTTACCATGCAATAGCTGTTCCATGTCAGCTACCCAGGTGCATGATCTTAGATTCATAAATTATAGATTCATAGATTTCTAGGGTTGGAAGGGACCTATTAGCTTGAGTATGACCCCCTGCTCTGGGCAGGAAAGAGCACTGGGGTCAAGTAACCCTAGCCAGGTGCTTGTCTAATCTCCTTTTGAACACCTCCCTTGGAAGCCCATTGCATGTTTTGGCAACCCTCACCATAAAGAATTTCTTCCTGATGCCCAATCTAAATCTACTCTCCTTCAGTTTATGGCCATTGTTTCTAGTAACCCTTAGGGGTGCCCTGGTAAACAGAGTGTCTCCTATTCCCTGCTGACCCCCCCACTGAGTTTGTAGATGGCCATGAGATCACCTCTCGGCCTTCTCTTGCGGAGGCTGAAGAGATTCAGGTCCTTCAATCTGTCTTTATAGGATCTTATCTGCAGGCCCACAACCATACAAGCAGCCCTTCCCTGAACCCTTTCCAGGTTATCTACATCCCTCTTGAAGTGAGGCGCCCAAAACTCATGCTGCAGTAGATTAATGTTAGCCCATAGTAGCTTAGCTTTCATCAAACTCAAGGTGAGATCATTTATCTGAGCAGTTACTATAGAACAGCTATGCCATGGCAAACCCCCACTCCTTCTTGCCACAAGGTAGATAGATTGTGCTCACATGGTCCAAGGAAAGAACTTGTGAGACTATGTGCAATGCCACTATCTGGCAACCTCTGCTACACACAATGGGATGGAAGCCAACTCATCAGAACATTGGGCTAGATCTCAGAGATCAGTTGAAAACAACCAACCAACCAAAAGGAATCAGGAAGGTGGTCAAATGCTACAAGAAGCCCCTCTAATGAACAAAAAAATGCAGAATATTTTCTCTAACATTTGTTAGCAGAATCACTGTATGTGCTTCTAAAAAGAAGCCATGAGTTGGAAAACACAGGTGTGCACCCATAAAAATAAATAAATAAATAAAGCTACTTCAATGGTATTAACCAAAGCAGCAGTTATGTTGACTACACATATTTTTAAGCGAATAGAGTCTATCCTCGTAAACCATAATTCAGTTCAGCCAATTTGTACCAAACCTTTCTATACCAGTTATAACTGTTCAGGCACATCTACTGGGTTTTTGTTGTTTAGTTTTCAATACTATGCTTGTGTTACTTGTAACATTAGTTCTTATATGCTCTATATGAATGCTCCTAGAAAAGGCTGTAGCTTAAGAAAGAAGAACTTAAGAGTGTACATGGTTTTCCTCCCATCTCAAGTCAACAGCTTACACAAGTATTTCAAATTAATGTCTAGACACCCTATATATTTAATCCAGATTAAGAGTTTCATGGTGAACAACTAAGCAGCAGCACTGCTCCTTCTATTTACTAAAATCATTAGGGTGAAAGACCACAGTTCATTACAGTTCGAGCACTAGGTTTATGCCTAGTATATGTGGGAGCGATGGAAGAAAGAAAAAAAAAATAGTGCAGTGAATTTACCCCTCAGTTACGCTGGGAACCACTAGACTAGAAATTGACATTAATCCATGCTGGGAGCAGCCTGGTAGAATCCAGCCATCATATAAAAAGGAACTAAATTGATAATTATACCTCAATTTGCGTATCAGTTAACTGCAAGTCTCTCTCACCACAGACGGCACCTAACATCAAAACGATGAAGAAGTGGCCCTGGATGTACAGCTGGACGATTTATCTCATAGGGAGAGGAGAAATGAGTAAACTGTGCTGCTCCTTCCCCTTCCAATTATCCAATTAAATGAAAGGTGAGGGATCCCATGTGAGGGTATAGTTAATCCTAAAGGAAGCTTTGACTCAGGGAAAGATGCAACATTTGCAGTCATTTTAGGAAGGTCCCTGTTCATCCTGAATAGAAAGCAGGCTATAGATCAAACAGTTCATATTGTGCTTTGGGAATACTGTTTCGTTGTTTAGAAAGCTCACTGCACATTTCTAGCTTTCCAGATCATCACAGCCTATTGCATAGATACCTTTGTAATTGTCCACCTGAGATCCAGGTCCATTTTCTGGGCAGTTATGACAAGTCTGACATGGTCCTTTTTTGTGTGGTCAGTCTTGCCCAATTAAGAATACCATATTTTCTCACATACTACACATCCCCAGTAAGACATGCACCTTGTTTGGGGGAGACCAGAATATGGGGGGTGGGCATTTTTCTAGCGTTATGGCTACATAGAATAGGGACAAAGACTAGTTTTCAGTGCATTCATTCTCCCTTTCCTGCTCAGGTGAAGTCTACCAATTTTAATGTTTTCACAGATAAACTATCAGCAGCTCCTAGCTGTTCAACCAACTATGGCTGCTACTGAAAACTGGACTCCACAGGCACATTGAGGACTTAGAAAAATGCTAAAAAACAGTCTGAAGGACTGTGAAATAGGAGGAGAGAGACTAGAAGGAGCTAAAAGACTGAAGAAAGGACAAGTTAATTAGTGAAACATCAAGACCATTAAAAAGGAGAGAAGGTCATTAAACACCTGTGGAACAAATAACAATGAGAAGGAATCAGATATAGTCTAATAAGCCATCAAGACAATTGATTCCCTCAGCTCTGCCTGAATAAAAATGCCACTGGTTCTACCAGGCAGTTTTAAATTCTAGGTAGAGTAAGACTCAAAGCAGAGTGTAACTGCATCCCATCCTCACCTCAGAGCTGCCTCTGCTCCCCAGGTGTTAGTATGTCTATGCTTCTATTCCAGGCAGAAAAATCAAGCTTCTCTGCTTAAGACACACATCCAAATTTTGGAACACTAATGTTTAGGGAAAAGGTGCATGTAGTATGCAAGTACATATGGTAATTTAGCTTAACATCATAAGAAAGGGAAAGATGACTCGAGAGCAATGGAAGCCAGAGCAGACTTTTACTTTTCTTCTCCAAAGTCTTGCCAAGTAGTTTGCTCTACAGTGGAAATGTCAGTTCATGTGAATTGGTAGGCCTAAACCAGACCATGGGGCTTCTTGTGGACCAGAAACCTTGAGGACTGGATCTGGAGGCGTCTTCTCGCCATGCCTACCATAAATGTCTATGTTAAGCAGCAAATCAAAAACCAGAAATTCTGAATCAGGTGAAGGGGGCTAATAGCATTAACTCTGTGGGTGCTGGCCATACTAGTACAGCAGCTCTAGAAGCCACAGCAAGCAGCCCTACCCACTAGACATGGTGGTGGGTTATGTGCCCAGAAAGAAGCCCCATGGACCAGATGACTACCTCTGCAGGCCAGATATTTGACATGCCTGCTCTAGAACATTTTTATAAATACTAGAGTACCAGCAAAACAGACAGACTATTCACTCTCATGTGAGCCTACTTACCTTTAAAAAAAGATGAGACGCAAGAATTCCCAACTTTTTATTTCTTTTCCCCCCCCACACACAGTTATTATGCCAGAGTTGTCCCACTGCCAGTGCAATGGTGGGATATTTCCTCACAAAGCACCCAAGTGTAGTCACAGGCAGCCAGGCTGTGAATCAGGTATGTAAATTTAACTGCAACACAAGCATACATAAGCAATCTTTGGAAATGGCAGCAAACCACGGGGCAAAGGACACTAACAGACTCTTCAAATCTTCTGTCCATCCAAGTTTTGTTATCTACAGATTTCTGTTGTACATTGTTATTCTCCTTTTTCCCATTTGTCACTTGCATATCTTGCACTTGCTCTCATACTGTAAAAATGCTGGTAAACAGAATCATATATTTCTATGCATTTGTATATGTCCATGATCACAGGGCAAAATTAGATACTATAGCAATTTGATTACGTATCCTGTCAAAAAAAGTTTATTTAAACACCAAGTTAAGTTTGCCCAAAGATATCTCATGTCTTTTCCAAACACCTAGCTCAGAGATGGTTAAGCCTGTGCTTGAAAGGTCAATTATAGAATTCACATGCTTACTCAGCTTGCCATTAAATCTGGTCTGGCTTTGGGGATGCAGGATAGGATTAGTTATCCTAAATTAAGGGATTCTGAGCAAGGGGTTCTGCTACAAGCATCATGTATTAGGGATTTAAAAAGTTGTGAGCCAGAATTTTGGGGCTCTGAGCCCCTCTAGTTGCCTCCTTACAAGTTGGGGGCCCCTTAACTCTGCTGTACTTGGTACCTTTCCTCCAAAAGGAAAGAGCTTCTTGATATAAGTTTCTGGATTTTTGTCAATGGGAGAATTTAAACTCAGATTCACTAGTCACATCAGATCTCCTTGAATCACCCATGTCATGTAAATACCAGCTAGTTAGAGACTCTTGGATATTTTCTGAGTGCATGTACTCTAATACTTTAATCTGTATTTGAAGGGCACCTATGCTGAGATTTTACTCTTGAATACAATCAGAGCCGTGATCTGAGCCCCAGATCTGTGTGAAAAGTGACAGCAGAATCTGTCAGGCTTAAGGAATTGGAGGGGATGCAAAGGGTGGGGGGAAGGGGGAGAAGACTGATCTCCCAAACCCTCTCAAAATTATCCTAGATTTCCCCAATCACTTAAACCACTATTGGTGGGAGACCAAACTTAAGTCACTGATCTAAAATATGGCTATTAATGACAAGAAACATGAAGTATGCCTCCAGAGACTTAAGTATTCTTAATTTAAGAACAAAAAAGCTATGTGTAATCATGCGCCAGATTGCAAAAATGTTTCTTGAAATCTTTCTGTGCACTTCTCAATTTTGCATTTTTTTTATTTTGGCTTATGCAACAAATTAAAGATATACTAAAAATCAGATATGGCAATAACTAGCCAAAATTCTGACAGCAAACATTTGTCCTACAGCAGTGGTTAGCAACTTATGGCTCACAGGCTGACCTGAGGCTTCAGTAGTGTTCAGTGGGGCAGGGGCAGGGGCTCTGCTTGCACCATACTGTGCTGTTCCATGCCACAGGTGAGCAGCCCGGAACTTTCCCATGCTGTACCATGGGGTGGAGAGCCATGGAGTAGGGCCCTAGCACCAGCCTATTTCAGACCAAAGCTGAGCCATTGTGGCCCACTGCTAAGAAACGCTACTAATGACTGACTCTAATGGAGCCCCTGCTCCATTACTGCAAGGAGGAGGGAGCCCAGGGCCCACTGGCCAGCCCTTTGAACAAACTTAATGGCAAAAAGAGACCTCAAATAAGATGGCCACCTGCCCCAGATATAGGCAGTGATTGGCTAGCCTGGGGTGGAAGTAGAGGGTTAGGTAATCCAGGAGAAGCTCAAAAGCCCAGGGCTTGGCCCAGAAGGAGCAGTCTGACCGTAGGAGCCACAGGAGACAGAGCTTCAGGGACAAGCCAATCCAGACTGCCTAGGAGA
>NW_017729025.1:56558986-56563151 GCF_001723915.1 Gavialis gangeticus
GAGACCTCAAATAAGATGGCCACCTGCCCCAGATATAGGCAGTGATTGGCTAGCCTGGGGTGGAAGTAGAGGGTTAGGTAATCCAGGAGAAGCTCAAAAGCCCAGGGCTTGGCCCAGAAGGAGCAGTCTGACCGTAGGAGCCACAGGAGACAGAGCTTCAGGGACAAGCCAATCCAGACTGCCTAGGAGAAAGGACTTTGTGCCACAGAAGGGTGGAAGAAACCCTGTACCACGAGCAACACTAGGTAAGTGTCTCAAACATTGTGCATGGGTGCCGCTGCAGAGTAAGATTAAGGTGAGCTTTGTTTTGAGAGCAGATGCTCATGCTTGATTGTGACAGAGGCACCCAGCTCAAAGCACTCCTGGGGCCCGGAACTTTGGGGTGCTGAGTATTGGCAGGAGTCCAAATATGTTCAGAGGAAAAACTGTGGCATGTCAAAGGACTGCACATCTGACAGAAAAGACTGGGGAGTGTAACCCATGTCTGCAAGGGGCATGCTTAGGGATCACGTGGCCCAGAGCCCACAAGGGGCTAGAGTTGAAGCCCAAGAACCTAGGGCCCTCATACAGTGGACCCGGTGCAGCAGGGCCCAGTCAGATTAAAATAAGAGAGCCAAAGCCAGGAAGGGTCTGGGTTTAGACAAGGACTTACCCCAAAATCCACATTTGCCTCCTGGGTGGAGCCTCCCTATGAAACTATAACATCAAGTCATGGCAGGTAAGATAACTATGAGGGGTAAGGACCCAGAGTCCAGAAGCACAGGCGAGGAGATTGGAGCCAGGCAGCAACCCAGGCTGGAAACCCTGTCACGCCAGCACCAAACGTTCTGGTTACACTGACCTACAGAAGAGTGTGACACTACCAACATATAAAAACAGCTGTGATTAAAGCAGGTTCTACTGTACTACAAATAACAGAAAGAATGTGTTTCAAGGACAGAGGAACAGAGTGGCATGCTGTCTGTCCAGAAGCAGACCAGACACCTCACTAGTTTTAGTGGTGTTGCGAATAGGTGGTCAAGAATCCGTTAGCAGTGATGCATTTTAGTTCTAATACTGCATTATACAATCTTAGAAGGATACTGAAGAACATCCAATTGATCTTATTAAAGATCCTTTCTGTCCCACAAGTGAGAGAGAATGTTGAATGAAATCTCTGCCAAAGTAAGTGATTTAAGTCAAGGATGTTTTTGTTTGAGAAACACAGGGTCACTTTCTGCACAAAATGGGCTTTACAGTTTGGGGGCCTGAACTACAGAAGAGGAACTAAACTTCAGGAAATAGACTGGCTGCCGTAGGACAGCATTAATGAAAGGGGAAAAACATAACAACAACAAGCTGTCATTTACCTTTAGTATACGTTGTGTGTGTCAAGTTTAACCAAGAAAAAGGATACAGAGGTCAACTATAAAAAAAAAAATAGTCATTTAATTTGGACTTGAAAGTTGATAAGGGAAGCAAAAAAAAAAGATGACAAAAAAAATATCTGGCTAGCATAGTAAGGCAAAAATAGGCAGTTAAGATTCCTATTGATCCAGGAATACTTGATTAAAATAACAAGTAGACTGAAAAAGGAGAGAAATAAACTTAATGGCAGTCAACATGGGTTTATGAAACTAAATCCCATCAAACTACTCAGTTCTTTGCTGAGATTGAGTTCTTTGATGAAAAAGCACTACTGCTATATAAAAATTCTGTGAGGTATTTGACTTGCATATTTTGATTAATAAAACTAGGCTGATCCAAAGTTAACTGGGTGCACACAGCCAGTTTTTGACCTGTTCAAATTAAAAGGTGAACCAAAGTGAAAGCTATGATCAAGAAGGTGTTTTTCCTAGCAAGGCCTTGCAGTTATCTAGAGCACACAGCAAACTAAGTGCAAGCAGATTTTGCTTTAATAAAGCTATCTGATTTTACATTCAACTAAGAACAGAGAACAGGTCATACTTGAGGATGGGGAGATATCATAGAAGGAATGATTGAATAAAGATGATCAACAGAATATGAGCTCCTACTGCAATGTTTTTACTAACTGGTAAGAAGGAAAGTTGGCTTATCACACTATTGAAAGGCTATGCCCAGTCTTGACATTCACAATTGAAGCAGTATAGATAAAACTGAAGAAGGTTTAGATTAAAGCTATCAGAATAAGACTATGGTAAGACTGGAGGGGAAAAAACCCACCATGGAAAAAACTCAAGTTGCTCAAAGTATTTAGCTTAAAAAAATGTTAAGGGGCACTGGTTCAGTTTCAGGATCTACCGTGGGGAAAAGAGATTTAACGGATAAATGTATAGTGAGATCCAGTGGCTGAATAATTTGCTTCAACTGCTAAACTAAAAAAAATTAAGGCATTAACTTTTAAATCAGTGAAGATAATGAATTATTAGAACAAATTACCAAGGTCTGTGGTCGAGTCCCTATCCCTCACAATTTAAGCCAGAATTAAAAAGATAGAACTGCTCTTGCTAAAGTAAAAATTAGTTCAAAGAAGTTCAGGCCTGGGCTATGCAAAGGTTGGACTAGATTATCAGTGGTCCCTCCTAGCCTTAAATCAATGGAGCAGCTGCCAGAATACAGTAGAACTTTTCAATTTCCAAGACTTTCTCTATAAAACCAGATGTTATTTATACTAAGTCTCATGCTGCCATCTACAGGATGTGAGCTGGTTTTGGTAGCAAACCTTTTGGTTCAACAGTTAAGTTAAACTTAAACTACACAAAGTTATTTCAAATCTTTTGTTTGTGTTGTCTTAAGACAAAAAGATTGCCAGGAACATGATTATAATTGCTTTTTGGCCCCTTCCAGACTGAGCAAAGAACCCACCTCACTTGCAAACTTCATAAGTTATCCATTGTCAAACTACCAAAACAAGTGAAGGCAAAGGAAGGGGAAAGAACAAGCACCCAAAGGCTTCATTCTTGGCTTCCTATAAAGTTATTTCAGAGTTAAGGGGCCACACAAAACTGTGCTATAAACAAGTTCTGTTCATTGGCTATGAGTTATTAGTGTTCATTAACATCTCACTTAAATGGGTCAGTTAACATGTAAGTAAGTGTAATCTCAGCAACGCAACTCTTTACAAAGACAGAATGTTTGCTTTACAACCTAAATAACTAGAATATTCACTTTCTTTAAAAGAAAGCTCACATTTCTCAAGATAAGAACTGTCATACCAAAAAGACCATCCATCAGGTCTAGTATTCTCTACCAGGTTCCAAAGATGTGGGGAGGAGGAAAGAAACAAAGCCTTAACAAATTTTTGCTTTTCATTTTTGTACCAATATCAATAATAGGTCCGTTACTCAATATTTCAGTTCCCTGGAATACAAAGGCTGTGAACCTAAATATACTTGTACAAATCTTGTTTCCACAGTCTTCAAAAAAAACCCAAAAAACAAAAAACCCCCAAACTTTCTCACTGTTGAGAACAAAGAAAAATGGAAGTGACTGACAGAATGTTATTGATTCTAAAGTACTTGAAGACTGGTGTGAACATAGACTGTTTTTAATACATGATGAACTGTTAGGCCCAAATCCATCTGCGACTTGAGGTAACAATGTGATCAAAGACAGGTATGTCGTATTTACATACATGTAATTTCATGCCACAGGAAAGAATGTAATTTCATATAAATTGCAGAAAGCCAACAAATGACAACCCTCCCAGCTTAACTCAAGAGCCTGGCTGTTAGGGCATTTGCCCTAGGAGCAGGAGACCCAGGTTCTGGGCCACCTTCAGCAAAAGGTAACTGCCATTTACTAGCAAAGCATCCTAACCATTGAGGCCATGGATTAGGTAGGGCCAAGAGCACATTCCCATAGGGCACTGGTGCAGCCCCATGTTGCTGCTCACTGCCACCCCCAGTCTGATACCCCTGCCCTTCTGCCCCCATCCCTCACCCCCACTCGCCACTCTGGCACCAGGTCCCAGCTGCACAGCAGAGACCACAGGATGCAGCAGGAGCTGGACTGGCTTAGCTGGCACTGCTCGTGGCCAGCCAAGAATCACAGGGCCCAGTCAGCTCTTGCTGTACTCTACGGCCCAGCAATACAGCTGGGAACCACATGATGCCACAGCAACCAGCAGAGGGTGGAGGGGAGCGGTGGCAGTGGCGGGCAAATGGCTGCGGCACAGGTGAGCAGGAGTCAGCTGGCACATGGG
>NW_017729025.1:56568151-56573548 GCF_001723915.1 Gavialis gangeticus
GCACGTGGCCAGCCAAGAATCACAGGGCCCAGTCAGCTCTTGCTGTACTCTACGGCCCAGCAATACAGCTGGGAACCACATGATGCCACAGCAACCAGCAGAGGGTGGAGGGGAGCGGTGGCAGTGGTGGGCAAATGGCTGCGGCACAGGTGAGCAGGAGTCAGCTGGCACATGGGTGGAAGCAGGCACATGGGTGGGAGTACAGGGCCCAAGCCGTGCACCGGGGCCAGTGCTGGTGGCAGGAGCACAGGCGGTGCAGGCCAGCAGGGGCTCCATGGATCCAGGCCAGGCTGAGCCACCAGGGAGAGGGGAAGCTGGTCCAGCTCCAGAGCCCCTTCCAGACTGGGCCCTGTGCTCCTCTTGCCCCACTCTGGGCCCTGCTGGCCCTGGCACACGGACAAGAGCTGTGCTCCCACATGCCCACTCTCTGCTTTCCCCTTCACCCCACTGCCACTTTCACAGCTTTCCTGCCTGCGGCTGTTGCTGCTGCTCTCCACCCCAAACTGGTCGCTCCGGCACCACATGGCTCCCAGCTGCAACACTGGCTTCTGATCCTGAGGACAGGGACGATCACCCACAGTCCTCCCCTACCTCCCCCCCACCTTCTTATCTGAACTTCACTCCAGCACAGAGAGGCACAAACAGCCCAACAGTCCCAGGCCAGAAGCCTCTGCTCCACACGGGGACATTTGGCTGGGGGTAGGGGAGGCAAGGCCAGCTGGGCCTTGCTTCTGAAGCTGCTTAATACTGCCAGTGGCTCCCCCTGGGTCCTACTGCCCCTGGCTTGTCAGCTTTGACAGGCAGCTAGGGGTAGATGAATATTAAATTTTCTAAATTTTTTAGGGGCCCCCATGGGCCAGACAGAATGGCCTGGTGGGCTGAATCCAGCCCACAGGCTGTATATTGCCCACCCCTGGGTTAGGAAAAGGAACAAATATAAAGTGCCTTGGAGGTGTAGGCCGCACACTGTGTTTTAGAATCAACATCAGCCCATGAAAGTCCCCAGAGTTAGCTAAGTGGTAGCCTGGGGGAGCAGGGTGGTGGGGGAGAGTCCTGGTGTCAAAGTGTAAAAATAAAAAAGTTACAGCTTAAAAAAAAAATTGACTTAAGGAAATAAAATCAGATAGCCAAGACCTGGGGAGGTGGAAGTTAACAGGAGCTCCATCAGCAGTGGAGGTTAGAAAGGAACTGACCCAGAAGTAACAGGTGGTAGAAGTATCCAGGAACTGAAAGTAGTTGGATATGCATCTTGAAAGTACCTCTGTTATCCTGACAAAGAAAGAATATGAAATGTCTTTTCTCCAAGGTCAAAGTCAGGAATGCCACCTCTTTGCTCCCCACACTACCCTGTAGATATACTTCTCTGGAATGCTAACTAGCTTTCTTCTGCTATAATTAGGTATTCCTGCAAAGGTAGGAAGCGTAAAGTTAGAGGGGGAATTTCTTTATTCATTGCTTTACAGCAAAAGAGGCTGTGGAGGAAACTGCATAAAACACAACATATTTCTTATATAAAGGAACTTAGTTCAACATTCTGGATGAAAGCTTAAATCCACAAGGACTGGAAAATTCAACTTGGTTTCATGCCACAAAATTAACTTTGGTGCCTACGACTGGACATTAACCCTCAATCTCCTCCCCTTATCAGAAAATGATTTTCTCATGCACTGCTACAGCTTTCACAGACACTTTTTCTAAGTAGAGAACTTAAACCTCTACCTTCTGCCAAGAAGAGTTTAAGTGAGAAAACTCACTGTACTCTCATCATTACTTGAGTATAGCAGCAGTTCTCAGTTTTTTGCACCTTACATCCCCTGAACCATTTTGTCAAAAAGCCAATACCACCATAATAAAAACACAGCCCCACTGTCTGAGATATCCGTTGATTCATCTATTTGAAGTGCAAACAACTTTGATTTTTTTTTTTTTTTCCAATCGGGCAATGAGCTGAAGTCCCAGCTACTTGACCTTTGGGTCAAACTGGTTGAGAAACACGGTATAGTACTTACATTCATCCAACCCCAGCTGATAAGCCAAGTTCTGCAGGCCTCGTACCTTCTCCATCAGGTTAGCAGTGGTGAGACTCCCCAGCTCTAAAAACCAGAGAGAATATTTCTAACATTGTATATTGCCCTCTAGTGGCAGCTAGCCTAGATCAGCCATTTTCACCGACCCAGTATGCTAGGCTGCTGACATGCTCCATCAATTGGAGATGGATAAAGTATTCTGTACCTCTGTAATATTTCTTGATGAGAAAAGCAAGGTAGATACAAAAGTCACAGTGATGATTCCAAGCAAGGAAGATGTACCTTGCAGTTCACATAGGGAACTGATTTACTTGGCCCTGTAACCTGCTCCTCTTCTAGCACAGTGCTTCCTTTAAGCATATTTGTCTAGTCCAGGGGTGCGCAACCTACAGGTCAGATGCAGCCCATGGAGCATTCATCCCGCCTACAGGCCAAAAAGGCAAGGGACCACTGGTCTTGTCTAAAATGGATAATCCTATGAAAGGAGATGTCTACCACTCTCAGTGTGCTGGTGTTTTCAAAGCCTACTACATCTCATAAAAAGAAATAAAATCATTAGGATTTCTACATTCATTTTCTCACACTTCTGTGGGTCATATCCCACTAAATAATCATGTGAAGAATGTAAATGCCAGGCAACAGTGGATAGTTGCATTTTGTTTTTCCCAATCTTAAACTGCTCTAATAAACCAACATTTATAAATGATTTGGTTCTCTTGATCAAGGAAGCCTTTCTAGTTCCCTGACTTATGCTGAGCTGAGCTCCCGTCTATTTGCATCCTTCAAGTTAACATGGGTCTTAAGGCCCATGCAGCTAACTAACAGCCCCTACTGTGTGGGGCCAATGGGCAAAAGATGCAACTAAATTTCTTGGGACGACAAAGGCAAAAAGCAGGGTAGGAGTGTTGTGCGGGTCAAAACATGAGAATGAGAGCTCCTGAGGGGGGACATGGAGCAGAGCCCCCTGGGCCACACCTAGTGGTCCTCAAAGGCATTGAAAGAGCTGGTGGACGCCATCCACTGGTGCTCCACCCAGAAACGTGTACAGGCCAGTGAGAGAAATGTGGCCCCACAAGCCTATGCTGAGCTCCTGACTGCCAATGTTACTTTGTAAACTACAGAATCCCAGATAAAACTAAAACCAGAGCCACATCAAAAGTTACAGATTCAATTGCATTGGCATTTCAAGCTGTCCTTCTAGCTGCCACTGCAAAGTTGTTTTATTGTAATACTGTGGATTATTTTGGAAGAAGCAAAACAGGCAAGGGATAAAAGTTTACAAATTAACAAATGAACAACTCAAGATTTTCACAGGAATCAAAGCTGGTAGATTTTGTGGTTTAGAGGGCTTAGTAACATAAAACTCCTCCAAAGGAGGAGTTCTATTGTACTAAAAAAGGAGAGCAAGTCTGTCATATACTGACAACTGAATTTTCCATAGAATAAATTTACATTTAGCTTTCAATTACCTATATAATCTAACTTGTAATTTATAGCTAAAATGTAAGGTGGCAGCAGCCCCTCAAGTATACATGTTATCTTCAAACAGCTTTTGTTCTAACAGTGGAAGTTAATTCCTGTTGCTGTTCCCAAGAGAGAAGATCTACCGGTATAAAACTGAAATTAATGGGACAAAATAGGTTGCAGAGGTTTAATTTGGAGGGAGACTGTTGTGAAATCCTGACCCAAATAAGATGTCTGAAGGTCTGAAACTGAAGTAGAATATTTTCATGGTAGAAGGGGATCAGTCTGTAACAAACTTTCTATTTTGACTGTATAACTAAAGCAGCTCAAATATTTGTTTGAACTCAAATATCTAAGAGAAAAGCATTGCAAAATATCACAGTAATAGTGCTGAGCAAGAGTTCACAAGGTAGGTTTAAAATCAAAGACTCTCTTTCTTTCCCTTGGCACATCTCAGGTTACTACACAGTCAACCAAAGCTCATACCTTTTAACATGTCAATATCATCATTTTCTAGCTCAGCCATCCATTTTGGAGGAGAACTGGCAATAGGCTGTCAAAAGATGAGCAAAAAAAATCCATGTTCAATCACATAAATTTCTTATGTCAATAAGCAAAAACAAAAGGCATTGTTTCAAGCATGGAGAAGTTCACATCACTCAACTAAAAGGATAATTGGATGCAAGCCCCACAGCCTCAGTAGAAAGCTATCCTAGACAAGGTTTTAAGTTTGTCCCTTAAACCCTGTTTTCTTATGGTTTTGCCCAGCTGCTGGAGTTGGAAGCCATGCTGTAAGATGCAGTAATACTTCCAGGAGTTGTAAAGCACTAGTCTAAAACCTTGATTGCAAAGAGGTATAGCTAGGCTGAATGTACATTTTACTGTTATTTTGAAGCACCAGAAAGATACAGTTATCCTACTAAGTGGATAAGTGGAAAAGAAAGCACAACAGAAAAAAAGCATACTTAAGTACGACAAGGCAAAACTACAAAAAGACCATATTCAAATGTCAACCAAAACAATTAGAACCAAGTAATTTTACAGACAATAGTCCCTACACCTCTGTCAAGGAAATGGGAAGTGGAGTGGAAAAATAGGGGAAACAGGGATGGGAACACAAGTGAAAAATGGCCAAGTTGCCAATTGCAAACAACAAAGTTTACTTACACTTTTGAAGGAAGCAGCAAATTCAGCAACACCTGGTACTACAAAAGGGAAAGGAAGAAGTCATGGTTTGGGACCCAAATGCACTGCCCTCCCCGTCAGAAGAAGCACAGTTTCACCCACGTAGGCACCTGGCCCGCTGGCTGCATGAGACCAAGCAACTTGGGCAGAGGCGCTAGCTGCTGGTTCACAGAGACAGTCAAGAGAAGCCAAAGCCACCTCTGAGGAAAAGAAGCAGGCAGCTGGGCCTGGTGTGGTCAGCAGTTACCACAGGAGCCAGCAGGCAGCGGTCACCCCAACTCGCCACCAGCGTGCGGGTCACCCCGTGTCTCACCCACGCATAAAAAGCACCAGAGCGCGGTACGAACCGCCCCCCTCAGCCCCCCACCCCTCACAGGGCACTCACGGCGACGTGGCCGGGCCGGGGGCAGAGCTCCAGGGCAGCCCGGCCCCCGCACCTCCTGCCACGGAGCCCCGTCACTTACGCTGCTCGGGCCACAGGTCAGGAGAGGCGCGGTCCAGCTTCTCGAAGCTCAGCAGCGACGTCTCCAGGTCCGACCCTGCAACGCCACACACCAGTCAAGCCCGCCGGAGCCAGACGCCGACACCCCCGCCCCGAGCGACCCAGACCCGATCCCGGCCCCACATACCGTCGGCGAGAGCCGCCATCTTGTCCAGCGTCACGTGACAGGCGGGGGCCGGCCGCGGGGAGGGCGGGACGGGACCCCTCCGGGGCCCCCCC
>NW_017729025.1:56573668-56575790 GCF_001723915.1 Gavialis gangeticus
CCCCCTCAACCGCCGCCACACGTGCTGTCTACTCTGGGTATGTCCGGCCCGACCTCGCAGCCAATCAGGCAATGCTTGTGGGGCCGGGGGTGTCAGCGCGCAGTAGCCAATCGAAGCTCGGGAACGGTGGGCGGTGGCGCAGCGGGAGGTGGTGGCCGGAAGGGTCCGGATTGTGATTGGCCAAAGCGAATCGTAGCTCCTCGAATGGGAAGGCGCGGGGGCGGGGCCGGCGCGCGATAGCCAATGGGAGCGCGCGGGGTCAATCAGTGCTCTGTGTCAGACGTGGGATTCGCGGGGGTCGGGACCCCAGCGCAGGATGGCGGTGGCGGCAGCGGCGGCTCGCGGGGCCTGGCCCGGGCGGCACCTCCTGGCCAGGGTGAGGGGGCGAGGCGGGAGCCAGGACCCGGCGGCGGGGTGGCCCCGAATGGGGTCGGGTTACGTGGGGCGGTCTCTTCCCTCCGCTTGCACTGGCACGGGGTGCGGCGGGCCTGCCTTGCACCGCTCTCTGCAGCCAGTGTCCCTGGGTGGCCCGGCGCTGGGCTGGGGCAGCAGGTCCCCGGCGGCGCCTCACAGCTCCCTGCTGCCATCTCCATCGCAGGCGTCTCTGTTCCTCTCCTGCAGATCCCAGCAACAGCGAAGTCCCCCTGGCTTTCTTCAGCCTTCTCCTCCTCCTCCGCGGTGAGTTCTTTTTGTCCCCCTGGCAACTTTTCCTAAACGATCCAACCTGGAGTCCAAGGAGCCCTGACTGAAAAGGAGGGTCAGCGGAGGCGTCAAAGGCAGGCGCTGCTCCCAGAGCCCCTCTGTCCTGGAAGGCAGGGACTCCCAGGCTGTTGCAAATGAAAGTCAGTTTGGGGTGTTCTTTTGGCTGGAGGTTGGGATCCGGGTGGCAGAGAGAACGGTACTGGGGCAAGGATCCAGCAGTGGGCAGTAAACAAGACTGAGGCGGGACCAAGTGGGAGGGATACACACGGGGAGAGGACAGAATAGTGCCCCCAGGAGCACACTCCCCTCCGTCCAGAACCTGGAATACAACCCGGCATTCCCGGGTCATGCCTCTGCTGTCAGCAAATATCTGTGTAGCGCAACTGCAAAGCGTACGTCTCACCCCCTACTGCTCTCAGTTACTCCATCAGCTCAAGTGACAAGTCTGGGGGATCTAAAGGTTCCAACTCTGCTGGTGAACTGGGCCGATCTCACACCCAACAATGTGAGGCATTTCTGGTTTTTCAGTTTAATTAAAAAACCCAGGGCATTACAAAAAGTAACATAAAAAGAATACTGTGGAATTAGGATATGCCTAAGAATGTTAGGAAATGCCAGATTTAAGGGTATATTTTCCACAGGATGTGTGGTCTGGAGATGGATCAGAACTGTTTGTTGCACACCACTTTGCTTTACTGCAGAAGTAGGAGAACATGTAGTGAATAAGCCTCACTAGCTCTCGGGTCTAGTTTCACCTGCCCTTCACTCCCAGTTTCCTTTGCTTAGTCAATCCCTATCTCTTCTCATCATTTAACTAATCCTAATTATAGCTTCTGTCTCCACCATTTCCAATTCCAGTGCTGCCCAAATTCATAGTCCCAGCCTACCCCTCCTTCGCCCCCCTGGTTTGCTATTTGTTCCCCTTGAATTTGGATTGGACACTGTCCAGAACAGTCCATTTTGAGCCTGGGAGACATTGGCTCCCTGCTCTCAGTTCCAGTTCCCATCTGATAGTAGTGATTACAAGGAAAGTCTAGCTTTGCCTGTGTAGCTTTTACATAGTGGGAATGAAACTTGCACAGTCTAGGTGGGTATTCAAGCTGTTCAAAAGAAGATCATTAGAATTTTTTAGAGGTACCCCAATACATCAGTCCCATATCAAATTGGCACCAGTATAAGGAAAATTGACAGTATTGGCAATCAGCTTTTTTTGGTTGATGTGGCCAGTAAATGCCCTGTGTACGCACGCAGCGCAGCACACAGGCAGCCGGGAGCACAGTCCAGCAGCATGGCAGTTGGGTCCAGCTGGTAATTCTGTTGTGAGGGAAGGGCTGTGGTGGGCCAGATCAAGGCCCCATGGTGGGGGAGGGAGTGGGGCTGGGGCTGGGGCAGTGGCAGGCAGGGTGTGGGACGGAGCCAC
>NW_017729025.1:56580964-56587184 GCF_001723915.1 Gavialis gangeticus
CTGGGCTGGGCTGGGCTGGGCTGCGCTCGGGGGCGGGCAGTGGTGGTGTTGGGAGCAGGGCTATGGCAAATTTTCAGGTGGCTGGAAGCCCCCCCAGCCCTCTCCCAGTGCTACCACCACCCGCCCTCGGCGCAGCCCAGCCCGGCCTCCCACTAGGAAGAGCTCAGCACTGCCCTGGCCCCAACCTACCCTCACCCCATGCAGACTGGGGGACACGCCCGCCCCATGCCCCCATGCATGTAGTGGCAGGAGCTGCACCTCCCCTCCCCGTGCCCCACAGGCGAGCTGTGGCTCCGTCCCACGCCCCGCCCCAGCTGTGCAGCTCCTTCCCCAACCCTACTCCCTCCCTCACTGCAGGGGCCTCGATCTGCACCCCCCCATGCCGCTTCCCTCACCCCTTCCCCCACAACAGACTTTACCAGCCCAACGCTGCCTGGCTGCATATCGGCTGTTGGATTGTTACTGGCAGATATGGCTCTTTAAAAATCGGCTATCGGTATCGGCCCAAAAAATCTCTTATTGGTGTACCCCTAGAATTTTTTAACTTGAGCAGTGTGATTTCCTTAACATTGTCCTCAGAAACAGCTGAAACATTTTGGCAAAAATTTAAAAAAAAATCTGCCTGAGGCAGACACCTGTCATGGAAAATTTCAGCCCTAACAAAGCTTGATAAAGTTATAAGCAACTGAAAGTGGTTTCATAGTGAGAAGTGTTGGTCAGCCTTAGAAGTAGGTGGTGCTGCCAGGCCCATCAAGCATAAGGCACTTTGATGAATAGGCATAAAGGTGAGGTAGAAATACTATGTTGTGACGTCTGCTTTGTCTTCTGCAGCCAACAACGAAACTGTTTATTGATGGAAAGTTCATTGAGTCCAAAGCTACTGAATGGATCGATATCCACAACCCGGTAAGTTAAATGTTCTCCTCTGCTGTGATCTAGAAGAGACTGCACCTCTCTCGCACCTCTCTTGAGTCTCTTGGCAAGATGCAGGGAGTGAGTGCCTTGAGAGAGGTGTAGAGTGGAAACTTCCCCCGACTGCCTCCCAGTTGCCTTCTGTGGTAAGAACTCCACGAAGTTAATGGCAGTCCCATGTTGACTTTGCCTCCAAGAGAGCTTTCTAACCAGCACATCCAGTTACCGAAGGATTCTTGTCATATGTGGTTTGATATAACCCTCTGTGTTGTAATCTTTTATGATTTGCTATACCTCAGAAGTGACAAAAACTGGGATCACCCCTCATGTCCAGAAGGAAGACATTATCATGACTGGAATCAAGTTCCTCTTTCTTCTATGGACACAGCTGCCGGCTGTGAGCCATGAAATTCTCAGTGAACGTAGATGTTAAGTAATGTGTTGGATGCAATTTCACTGTAAATCTGGAATCAAAATAGTTAAAGGTTGCTCCTGTGTCAACCACCAAGGGGTAGATACAGTTGAAACTGTCTGAAGGAGCATCCGGCCTGACACTCACAACAGATACACCCATCAGAAATTACCAAACTTTTTTCCATGACATCCCATTTTGATGCATTCTTTATTTCACTGTCACTGTTGAGAGTGATCAGAGCACAGAGGCCTGTTCATGAAAGCTCAATCAGCCCACTGAGTTCATTGTGTCTGGTGATGAGATTTGCCCCCTGCAGGGCAGCTCACACTCTTGCTTGAGTTTCTGGTTGCTGTGAGTGCTTAATCTCTCTTTCTTTCTGTGATGTAAATGTTGATCTTTGCTTTGTCAAAATAGATTTAATTTTTACAAAAGTCTATATTAAAAAAAGGTTACTCTTGCAAAGGCAAACATACAGGCTGCCTATACAAATGCTTTGGGGTGAGGGGTGCATTTTAATTAGAGGAGTTCCCAGATAGCAGCTCTAGTTAAAATGGCTGTTGGAAAACTATCTAAAACTTATGTGATAAGGTTTAAATAAAGTGCCCCTGCAGCCATTTTAAAATGTGCAGGGTCTTAATACGCATGATGGTGAGGCGGTGCTGGAGCATTCTAATTAGAACGCAAATGAGTATAAAGGCAGCCTCAGAGTCTAGGCTATTCTGGAATGAAGGTTGTTCATCCAGTCCTAATTCTGCAGGGTTGGCCATCTGAATTATGAAGCAGTCTTTACATAATCATGTGCTACTACTCCCAACGACCCCGTCTCATCCAGTACACAGGAGGGTTAGGAGATAAGCCAAGGTTGTAGAGGGCTGTCTGTGGGACCCCTGCCTTATCCACTGCAGAAGCTGAAACGTGTAAGTGAGTGAAGCTGGGAGATCAGAAAAGTTAAAGCACTAAATGATACTGGACCAGAAAAATGGGTTCTGTCACTGAACTGGTTACAGTCACTTAGGTAAGTCACTTAAAGCAAAGGGATCAGAAGTGGCTAGTGACTTAGTTTTCTCAGTTCCCCATTTGAGATGCCAATAACTTAATTTTTTTTTTAGTACTGCTCAACACTCATAATTCCAGTTCAGGCTCTATCCTATGGGTGTGCAAGGCAGGAATCTCTTCCTGACAGTGGGGAATTGCTAAGTACATTTCCATTTCAGGAGAAGGATATTGGGGCAGCTGTGTGTGAATGGACCATTGAACATTTGAGAGACATGGCTGGAGGAGGAGGAGTCTTATTCTTAATGTGTTTTACTATTTCATCAGGCCACAAATGAGGTGGTTGGCCGTGTCCCAAAGACCACATCCAGCGAGATGGAGGCAGCCGTGAATTCCTGCAAAAAAGCATTTTGGAATTGGTCAGAGATGTCTGTTTTGAGCCGTCAGCAAGTCTTCCTGCGTTACCAGCAGCTCATCAAGGACAACTTGGTGAGACTCCTACAGATGTGCCTAAGGGTTGTTGCTGAGTGCCTAGCAGGTTCCATAGTGTTTTCTTAGCTCATGGTAGGGCAGGGCTGCCTGGGCATATGAGTTAAATGTGAGGGGTGGAGGAGGAGGGACATTATGTATACTCTTGGAAGAGATAATATTATACTCTCTAGGCCTATGAGGGCACAGGAATAGTGCTGCCTGGGGATAGAGGGCAGGCAAATCCCTGTTTTTATTTTCCAGTGAGGTTCCATGGAATCCAGAAGCTAGATGGAGAGTTTTCCAGTCAGTGCAAAGAAACGAAAGAAATATCTAAACGAGAAATACTCTCCTGGGCTTTTCAGTTTCCTTTTCTTCTTCCTCAGATTCCCTGACTGGGGCACTGAAATGCTGGGGGATTCAAATCAGCTCCACAGCTGTCGTTGTCCAGATTAGAACATTTCCCTTTCTGTAGGTGACTGGCTTCTTACCTGGGCTGCAGCACATAATGAACAAGTAGCAAGTTGGGCAGTGTTCCCTTTCCAAGCCCCTCTCAGCTGATGCATTTACTGTGGCATTGGGAAACAGCCTGTCCTACCCCGGCCACTTTTCTTATCTTTTCCATTTCCAGAAAGAAATTGCAAAACTGGTCACCTTGGAGCAAGGGAAGACCCTGGCTGATGCTGAGGGAGATGTGTTCCGAGGCCTCCGTAAGCTGCTGGCTCCTTTTAAATGGGGCTTTCAGACTTGTCCTTTCCTGAAAGTTTTGCTGAGCAACAGGGGCTCTAAGGCTCTAAGAAATTTATCCCCTTCAGAGTTTCTATATCAAGGAAGAGAACCAGCCTGAGTTAGCTCTGTATGAAAAAGCTCCCATGTGTCCATTTTCTTCTCACCATTTCAAAGTTGCTGACCCCTTCTCCCTGCATCCTATGCAGACTCCTTGTGTTTTCCCATGGATTGGAAAATCTCTTGAATGTGCACAGATATTTGAGTATAAGGTCTTGTCCATACTGGGTCACTTCTGCTGGCAGACAGCAGCTACCATGGTGTTCGTGTTCAGGCAGCTTCTGGTGGCTCCACTTATAAGCTGTGCTGGCTAGGTTTGAAATGCATCTTGGCAATGCACCAGCAGCTGAAGGGACCACAGCAGCTGGAAGTAGGTGTAGGTATAGGTATGTCTACCTGAACATGCTGCTGGTGGTGTCAGAAGCCATCTTTTGCTTAGAGCGGTGGTATTACCTTGCCAACAGAAAAAGGAAAGGAGCTGGCAAAACCTTGAAGACTAAACCAGGCTTCAGTGCCTGATGGAGTCTTGCCACCAACTCTGAAATGCTTTCCCAGGGGCAGTCCTATGAAAGTTCGGGAATGTTTAATGTACTGAGGAGAGGATCCACATAAATGCAGCTTAAAGGTGCTTGGCAAAGCAGAAGGTGTTTGTGAAATACAGTGGCTGTATATTGAGAGGAGAGGCTGGAAGAGAGAGTTGGGTTATGGCAGAGATGAAAAGGGAGTTTGTGGGTTGTGGTAAACAGGAAGTTGCCCAGTAAGTAGCTCATTGCCTTTTTTTTGTTTGTTTCAGAGGTGGTTGAACATGCCTGTAGTGTGACATCCCTAATGCTGGGAGAGACCCTGCCTTCTGTCACTAAAGACATGGATACTTACACCTACCGTCTGCCTCTGGGAGTGTGTGCAGGGATTGCACCATTCAATTTCCCAGCTATGATTCCTCTCTGGATGTTCCCCATGGCCATGGTATGTGGAAACACCTTCTTGATGAAGCCATCAGAGCGTGTGCCAGGAGCCCTCATGTTCCTTGCCAGGCTGTTTCAGGATGCTGGTGCCCCTGATGGAACTCTAAACATTATCCATGGGCAACATGAAGGTAAGTGTAGGCAAGGTTGCTGGGTTTGCTAAAAAAATATATGGGAGTTTTGGGATCATTGGAGATGTTGGGTGTCTACTGTTATGACGGGCATGTAGGACCAGAAAGCACCTGAGGAATGTGAGCAGCAGGTGAATCCAGGTAAATGAAAGGCTGATGCCAAAGGCTAGAGCAGAGATTGGCACTCTCTGGCATGCATTCCAGAGCATGGTACATGAAGCCATTTTGCTTGGCACATCATGGCAGGCCAGGGCTCTGGGCAGGTGCTGCCAGCCACATAGCCTGGGTTGTTCTCAGCAGGCAGCTGGGAGTCTGCAAGCCCTGCTGCAAACAGTTCAAGCTCCATGGCTGGCAGCAGCTACCCAAAGCCTGGGCCAGCTGCAGGGGTGGCACCAGCTTCTTCCCGGCATCGGGGGGGCTCCAGGAGGGCTGCGCTGCAGGCAGGAGCGGGGTGGGCTCAGCTGCACAGAGTGGGTGGTGGCATCCCAGGCAGCACTGGAGGGGGTGGCTACAGGGGGGAAGAGGGTTAATTTTGGGGTGGCTTTAGCTTCCTCCCCTCCCCCCAAGTCCCCATCTAGCGCCATTCCTGCAGGCTCCAGAGCCCCAGCTGGGCTTTGTGCCAGCAGGTGCTGCGCACGCCCCTCTGGGCAGATGGCAGGGGAGGGTCCTGAAGCAGCACAACCCCATGCCCCTCCCCCACCATCCACTTTGAAGTGCACATGCAGTCGCGGCCAGTGTGGAGCTGATGCTGGCACTCTGGAGCCCTGGCATCAGCTCTGTGCTGGCAGCAACTGCACATGCACCTCGGGCCACAAGCAGGGAAAGGGCTGGGGCAGTGCATGCATGCATGCCTCCATGTGGACAGCAGTGGAAGGGCCAGTGTTGCACTGCCTCAGCCCCTCCCCCACCCTGTGCCTTAAGGTGTGTGTGCTGTCACTGCTACCACAGGACTGATGCCAGGACTCCAGAGCCCTGGCACCAGCTCTGCACTAGCAGTGACTGCACGCATACCTCGGAGTGGATGATGGGGGAGAAGCCTGGGGTGTGCACAGCAGCCTCTGGCGCAAAGCCTGGCTGGGGCTCTGGACCCCACAGGGACAGTGCTAGGGAGGAGTTTGGGGGGCTATAGCCCCAAAAATTTGCCTTAGCCTCCCCTCCAGTACCCCCCGGGCTGCCACTGCCCACACCACTCAAAGCCCAGCCCCACACTCAGGAGCACTGCTTCGTTGCAGGCTCAGCTGCATCTTGCAGGCAGCAGCAGCACTGGAGGGATGGCTATGGGGGGACTAAGGTGAATTTTGGGGAGGCTACAGCCACCCGCAGGCCCCAGCCTAGAGCTGCCTCTGCAGCTGGGTGATGGGCAGGCTCCAGGACAGGGCCTCGGCAGCACACACTGCAGCCCGGGGCTGGGTCCCTGGGAAAGCACGGGCTGTGGCGGGCCCAGGGCATCATGAGGTTGGACTTTGTCCTGTGGCTCAGCGGTCCAGCTCTGTGTGTGTGTGTGTGTGTGTGTGTGTGTGTGTGTGTGTGTGTGTGTGTGTGTGTGTGGG
>NW_017729025.1:56587292-56590049 GCF_001723915.1 Gavialis gangeticus
CGCGCATGTGTCTGGTTCTGTGTACATCTGTGCGTGCATGTGTGCACGTGTCTGGGTCTGGGCATGTTCGTGTGCATGTGTTGTGTGTGTGTGTGTGATTCTCTGTGTGTGTTTGTATGTGTATGTCTGGCATGCTGGCACTCTGACACCTTACAGGGTAGACATTGCAGTTTTTTTGGCACTCTGGCTAAAAACATTGCCTACCCCTGGGCTAGAGGGAACTATAAGGGGATGGAATAGACACAATTTTCAAGCTTGGGTGTCTACATTTAGTTTCCTAAGGTGGTTTTCAAAAGTGCCTGAGTGACGTAGGAATAGTGCCATGGATTTGGGTATATGTATTCCAAAGTCATTTAAGGCACTTCTGAAAATGTCACCTCAGGTACTTTAGTGTGAATTTAGGAGCTCAACTGTAGGCATCCAATGTGAGAGATTTTATCTGGTAGCAAGAAAGGAGGGTGCTATCTGTTTTAGAGCTGGGAAAAAGTGAAGATCTGAAGACAAATGAGTTCTGTGTCTGCAGTGCATAGGCAAGGCTAGAGTGGGAGAGGCTAGCTAGTATTCAGGTATCAACGGGGTTGGTTATTTGCGTGCGTGGCAGGGATGGGCAGTGGAGCTGGGATCTGGTCATGAAATTGGGAATGGGCCAGAGCAGCATAGGGTTTGACTGCTATAGGGATACTAGAGGTGTGAGAATTCAGAAGCTGGGTAAATGAGCAGAGAAGCAGGTTTTCAAGTACTAGAGAGTGAGCAAAGGCAAGGGGATGGACATGAGGGGATCCTGGATGCCTGCAATAGTAAGGCGTGAAGGGGCAAAAAATTGGGTGGGAGTCAAGGGGTGAAGATCTGTCAGGGTAGAGATGTGGGCAGAAGGGAGTATTTGCATATCGGAGTATAACACTTTTTTTTTCTCTTTGAAGCTGTGGATTTTATTTGTGACCATCCAGATATCAAGGCAATTAGCTTTGTGGGGTCCAATCAGGCTGGAGAGTACATCTACGAAAGGGGATCTCGGAATGGCAAGAGAGTCCAGGCCAATATGGTAATACCCTTCACTATAGTAGACCTTTGTGCTGAAAGATTAGTCCCCCCTTATATAGGTATTTAGTCCAATCCCATTCAGCATCGAGGCTGATTCTTGAACTCCTGCTACTGGATGCTTATTTCCCCTTACTGTTAGAACTCTGGCAGCTCACTAACAGCTTCTGTATGGAGCTGTCCTTGCAGAGCTAGAAAGAAGGGAAATCCAGCGGGCATATTTAGCCATTTGAGATCATTTATATGATGTATTTTAGGGAGCCAAAAATCATGGTGTAGTGATGCCTGATGCCAACAAGGAAAACACCTTGAACCAGCTTGTTGGAGCTGCTTTTGGAGCAGCGGGCCAGCGCTGCATGGCCCTCTCTACAGCAGTCTTAGTGGGAGAGGCACAGAAATGGCTGCCAGAGCTGGTGGAGAGAGCCAAGAATCTGCGAGTTAATTCAGGTAATGTTTAGTTACTGCTGGTGAAACACCCAGCTTGTGTTTGCTTATAGACTTCTAGCTGTGTAAGTTTAGCCCATTGCAGTGTGTGATGCTGAGTTCTTGGGCTCCGTAGCTTTGGTACAGAATGGTAGGGAGTGGGGTGAAAACCTTTTCATTAGAATGCTAGTCTCTGTGGGCATGGAACAAATGCTTTGGTTCTGGCCAGTCGAAAGCACATGATTGGGATGGATGGGGAGTCTGTGGTGAGGTAAGACTTGGGAGTATTGATAGAAGCATATCTTTACATTTTACGTTGTACTTTAACTAAAATTGTCTAATGGATCCAACCCTGCTTTTAATGTAGCAACTTAGTTTAGAATTTCTTGCCAACTTCTATTAAGTTTGCAGTGAGGAAAGGGAAATGGGAACATTCACATTCTTTTGAATTAAAAATTAGATGATTATTGTTTTTAGGAGGATTCCCATTTCTTTAATTTGCATTTAGTAAAGTCCTGCAAAAGGAGACTTTTTCTTCCAGTTAAGTCAATCCACTGTTGGATTTTGGTATGGTAGTGACTCAATTATTCCTCCTCTTTAGACAAGCATTATAAACATACCTGAGGAGAAAAGAGATGGAAAACTTTGTCTCACTGTTTGCTTCATTCATGTACTGCAGGCAGGATACGAGACACAGAAAGGTCAGTCATTGGCAGGTGCATTTTAACCTCTGAATCTGTGAGATGTCATTTGGCTGACCATACTCTGACCTTCTATCACCTCTGGCCCCTTTGCATGCCTGAGTAAGACTTGCAGTAGCCAGTTGGGCCTGTTAGCCAGTTGAGCTGGATATGGTGCTGGTGGTGGGACAGAGTTCACATCTTGTTCTAAACTTGGTGAAGTTCGGAATTAATAGGCTCCTATGGATGTGCAGGGAGCCTGCTCTGATGCCTGGAAAGATTAATAAAGTCTGCTGAAGCACAGAAATTGATGTGCTCCTGCAGCCTTCTGTGTCATGTGTATCAGCATTCCCGTGCTGAAAAAATGGTAGTGGGGCGCTTTCAAATAAAACACGCTTGATAAGCTTTAGTTCAAAGCATCCCACAGTCATTTTTTCAGTGTGGGGACACTGATACATGTGACGCATGGGCACTTTTAATTAGTGCAGCTCACTAATTAAAGCACCTGGCACCACAGCCCAGAACATGTGTAAAAATACCCAATAAGTCTAAAAGGACAGAACAAGAGACTAGAATAGGGAAACAACAGACAAAGGAGAGGATAGTGGGAATATTG
>NW_017729025.1:56595049-56601001 GCF_001723915.1 Gavialis gangeticus
CTGGCACCACAGCCCAGAACATGTGTAAAAATACCCAATAAGTCTAAAAGGACAGAACAAGAGACTAGAATAGGGAAACAACAGACAAAGGAGAGGATAGTGGGAATATTGAATCTTAGGTGAAAGTTTCAGTTAGTTTGCTGTCATCTTTGGTCCATCTGGGGCCCGGATGGCTTGAAAAATCCACAAAGCAGATGAAGTATGGAAATTGGGGACACTTAAGATCCTGACATTGTCAGTGTCTGTAATCCTGTCTCCAGACTGCTGAGGGGGCCATCATTCCCATTCCCATTGATCTGACCTATTCAAATAGTTTCTGACACCACAGACATCAGTCTTTTTGTTTCCAGGAATTCCTAATCTATTGTTTGTCCAGTAGTCAGGTTTTTCTTTAGACTGAAGCATGACAGCTAAATGACTTTCAAACACAGTTCATTCAACTCCTTTGACTCCAGCTCATGCCTGGTTTTAACAGGTATTTTATGTACTTAGCAAACGATCATATCCATTTGTATCTTTGGCCCGATGTGGCCAAAGCCTTTTGCAAAATGTTTGTAAGAGCTCCAGAATTACAGTCCTTGATGTGGCAGCGTTGAACTCTGAGTTTACTAGGGGGCATGTCTTGTCTTAGGCTTTTGGGAATATTCAGCCTTTCAGTTACAGTGGCTTGGGGTGCAGACCCTCTTGCCTCTATGCTTGCTTTATGTACTATTAATCCTTAGGATTCTTGTGGTTGCTAGGAATTCACTTGCGTCTCCACCCTTCATTTGGAGAAGAAACTATCACAGTTCAACCCTTTATGTATTTCTTCACAGGAGACCAACCTGGAGCAGATCTGGGGCCTCTGATCACTCCTCAAGCCAAAGAACGAGTCTGTAATTTGGTTGAGAAAGGAGTGAAAGAAGGGGCTACCCTGCTCCTGGATGGACGAAACATCAGAGTGAAGGGCTTTGAGAACGGCAACTTTGTTGGACCCACTATCCTTGGCAAGGTCAAGGTGAGATACCCCCACTGTTGATTACTTCAGACAGAGAAATGAGGCATATCAGATATTCAGTAGGAAGAATGGCATTTGTTCTGGTGAACACAGCTGGGGATGATCCTGTGGACTTTTAGCCGTGCAGGGGCCAGTGATAAACTGCTGCTTCACCTTCTACATTTGAGAACTGTGGCCTGTCCCATGTGTTTGTTGAGAAATTCAGAGTGGCTAAGGTTCCACCCTGGGAATGTCCTAAAATCTGGATTAGAGAATAGGTAGGCAGATTGTGGTTGGATTGAAGGACAGATGCAGATAATGATGGAAAATTGGGTGAGTAAAAATTGATGCAAATAGTTAATTGCCCAAGCACTATTCCTCATGGGCTGGAACATTGGCTGGTGAACCACAGGTTCATTTGACTTGGACTTTCTGTTTTTTCTGTCTTGGCAGCCAAGCATGACTTGCTATAAAGAGGAAATCTTTGGGCCAGTTTTAGTGGTTCTGGAAGCAGATACTCTGGAGGAGGCAATCGAGATAGTAAACAGGAACCCCTATGGGAATGGAACTGCCATCTTCACTGCCAATGGAGCAACTGCCCGGAAATACTCCCACTTGGTGGATGTGGGACAGGTGCGTATAAGTCTGAATTATCCTGGTCAGTGCTTACTATTAACATGGGGCAGGCAGCCAGCCCTGGTGACTGATTAGATAATACCCTATGGTCTCATATTTAAGAAAACTGGACATAGTGTCTTGCAGCAGAGGAGTAGAAGCTGTTTTGCTCTTCTTGCTGCACTTCAGTGTTTGTTCAAACATGGTATCTTTTTGCTGATATAGGTGGGTGTAAATGTTCCAATTCCAGTGCCACTCCCAATGTTTTCCTTCACCGGCTCTCGTGGTTCATTCAGAGGGGACACCAATTTCTATGGCAAACAGGTAACTAATCAAATTAAGGAAAACAGTGTATTTAATTGTTCTTAGAGTCTAGTGCATGAAGCTATGTGGTGGAGGAGGAGGCCATCAGGGTGTATTCTAATAAGGTAGAAGTTGGGGAGGGAGGATGAAGCAGCATGCCTTCTGGGAGGGTCAAATACATCCAGCCAGTGGGGAGAGGGCAGCATTAGTGTCAGTAGTGGAGGCCTCCATATTCTGAGGGTGTAGCAGAAGCTCCTCTAGCACTGGTTTGCAGGAGTCTGAAGGCCACATGTATGACCTTTGTTCCTCTTCATTTTTCAGGGGGTGCAATTCTACACGCAGATGAAGACCATCATCTCCCAATGGAAAGAGGAAGATGCCACAGTTACCAAGCCTGCAGTAGTCATGCCAACCATGGGGAACTAAACCAGCCTGTACAGATGCTTTCCATAGTGCCCCTCATCCATGGTACAGACTCCTTCAAGCTCTGTCCTGACTGGGAACGTTTCCTTGCAAACAGAAAGCCGTGTTCTCTCCAGGTCCTCCATTTCTGTTTTGAGTAGACAAGCTCTTTACGTAATGGCACAATCACGTGTTTTGAGCTTAATCTGCTCAAAACTGCTGAGTTTCTCCCCTAAACCTTTCCCAGAGTGAAAGGGCAGATGGAGAGATTGATCTCAATTTATCTTTTTCCCTCAAACTCCTCTGAACACCTCTGCCCAGGTTTCATTTTCTACTGCATATCTTTAGACCCAGTGACTCATTACCAGCTATATGTTGCTGAAGCTCTATCCACATCCTGGTCTTATGTGTTAAGATCCAAATCTGCCTTATTTTGGGACATGCTGAGTGCCAAAGAAATGGCTTTTTCATTGCATGAAGGTAGCGGATTCGGGAGTTTCTCTGACTTGACATTTTGAAGGCTTTAACCCTTTTACCCATTAAACAGCTTCCAAGATTCTTGGGAACAGACTGCTTTAAGGGTTTAGAGTGATGTCTTCTGGGGTGGTAGTTTGAAGGTCAAGGAGGTTCCTAAGAGAAGTAGAATGAATTCCAGTCAGTGAGTCCCACAGTTTGGAAACTGTGACCCTCATGATGCCTATTCATTTTAATTCTCAACTCTTATATCTGAAAACACTAGTAAGGTGCTTTTCACTGTAACAGAAATGTGCCTACATATACTGTCATGGACTGAAACCAGGGAAACAAAAGCATAGCAATGTTTATGCCTGGTTAATGTTACTGGAGCCTTGTGCGGAAAAGGCAGAACTAGAAGGAAGAATGCACCTCCTTCCTCAAAGCAACCAGGCTCATTTTCTTAGTTTCTTTTCATAACGCAGGTTTGTATTGCTACTGCCTACTGCTTTAGTTACTGTCATAAATGCTCATATTATCTGCAAGTGGACAATACTCCCCAGTGCTAAAGCAGGTAAGGAAGTTCTGTGAGTCCATGGGATAAAGTTCTGTGTTTGGAGCTGTGGTCCCGGGTTCCATCTCCCAAGAAGGGGTCACTTAGTTGGTGTCTAATGCAATCCTTGAGTGGTTATAGAAAGGTCCTGCAATGAGGTAGGAGGAAGGGTAATGTTCACTTGGACTCAGTCCAGTCAACAGTGACGTGCAGAAAGTTTGTTTCTGCAGCTGTGGAAAGTCAAGCAAATATGCTGATTCTAATCATGATTTGTTGATCTAATCCAGGGGTGGCAAACTCACTTGGGGTCTTGAGCTGGACCCAAGTTGTGGGTCTCATTGTGGACCAGATCCAGTGGGTACTATGGCCACTAGTATGGGAGGAGTTTGACTAGCAGCGACAGGGGGCCTGGCAGTGGTCAATCCAGGGGAAAGGCACCTAGCCAAGCTCGCTGTCAGAAGCCATAGCCATCAGTGCCAAAGGGCCCCAAATTCTGTGGCAGGCTATACCCCCCACAACTTCTGGTAGCTTGCTGGTAAGCCTGTGGCCCAGACAGAACAACTCCATGGGCCAGATCCAACCCATAGGCTGTGTATTTGACACCCTGGTCTAATTAAATAAACAATATGAGCACTTTGTATTCTGTCTTCTGATAATGATGCCTTTTGTAACTGACAACTGCCTGACTTCAGTACAACTATTGTGAAGCCGCTAATATTTGTATCTTATTTTCTCTGTTATATCTTAGAGGAAAATTCTCACATTCTTCAATTTGATTATGAATAAAATTGCTAATAAATTTCTTCAGGCAATGACCCTGGTTTGCCATGAGATGCTGTTGACATGTCATTGATTTGCCCCTTGAAATAGGTTCCATTGTTCCTGTAACTAAATCTGCTTGGACCTAAGTCAGTTCATTGTTTTACACAGCTCAATACTGCAAGGAAGGCCCTTCAGCTGGTTCCTATACATATCACTTTATTCCAAAAGCTCTTTAGGCTTATACAAATTCATTTATTCCAGAATAGAAAGATACCATCTTCAAAAAATAATGACGTGCCCTATATTGCGGTATCACAGCTTTTACCTTAAACTCTGTAGCAGGAGCCTGAGGTAATCCTAACTACCAACAGACCTTGGGCCAGAGGAAGAATAAAAAAAGTTTTATTTTAAAAAGGGTAAAAACACTTTATAAGTTTACAGTGACCTTTCAGGTTGGATTCAGAGAAGCAGTCAAACCGACACTATAAGAGAATCAGGATACAATCTCAGCCTCAGCATCACTCCAATTGCATAAGAGAAGTCCCAGAAGAAAATTAATGTCAGGCAACAGCTGTGATGGTTCTGATGGCTTGTTCTTTTAGTGTGTGATGCTTTACTCTCCCTTCTGTGCTGTTACCATTCGAATATCTGGAAGGGCTGTTGCATGAGAGGTGGACTCTGACAGTGGAGCCTGCTGTGTAATGAAGGTCTGGCTGGAGGCAGTGTTCTCTGGGCTGCAACAGTAAAGCATAGCAGATGAGTCAGCAATGACAGAGTCCTATACACCTTTACCGGCTTGTGGATCAATGTCTCTGATAAGGTGTACATTTATTCTGAATCACTTCAGTTCCCTTTCTTACTCAGGATAGTTGATTTGACTCCTGTGTTAGCTCATTACATTAAAGTGCTTAACAAATCCCATTCTTTCATTTACAAAATCTAAAATCTGTCTCTTCCCATGGTGAAAACAGCTTTATTATCAAGGCTCTATTTTGCCTAGAGAAGCAACTTCTTTCCTGCATCTCCAAGTTATTCGCCTAAATGGTTTGGTCTGTCTGGGTGTGTCTACATGTTCATTAATGTGCTGTAATTACAGCGCATTAAGTTTAGTACCTATAATGACTAGTACTAACTTAATGTGCATTAGATGAACATTTTTGAGGGGTTTATTTGTTTTTTGTGATGCTACTGCACATTAGACTAAATCTAATGCGCATTAGCACTCAGCATGGGGTTTGCCCACCACACTAATGCGCAACAGAATTAGTCTGTGCATTAAGCATCTTGTGTAAATTCGCTTTCATTTCCTACTTTTGTCTGTTTTCTTCAGTGCCGGTCCCCACAATTGAACCTCATACCCTTCCTTGTTTCAAGAAGCTGCTGCCTTTCCTTGCAAAATGAAAGAGGTCTGGCCTAAAGGAAATAAGTCACTGCTTCTCTGAATTGTACCTGGCTGTGTGGTATCCATCAATATGAAATTGTAAGTTGCAGGGAACTGTGGTGTACAACAACTTGCATACTCAAAGTGCTCTGTGCTAATACACAAGACACCCATTTTTTCAAGTGCCAATGATAAATTGGTACCTACTTGCCTTGGAAAATAATACAACCAGGTGTATGGTTGTATCATGCCTGAATCTATGAAAACTAGACTCCAAATGCAATAGGAATTGGTCCTTTTTTCGCACTTCCAGCGGTAACGCTGAACTGAGAAAGTGAGAGGAAGGAAAATTTTGTATATGTATCTAGAGCATCTAGAGTGGGTTTTATACATTTAAATAAAACAAGGCTCTAGCCCTGAGGTGCTTTGACTAGAGTGTCCTTTTAACCAACTAGAAGACTGAATTCCTCAGGGACTGTGAGCAGGAGACAGACTCCTACTGCCAGG
>NW_017729025.1:56604562-56604882 GCF_001723915.1 Gavialis gangeticus
TATGATCCCTGCTGACTTCCTGCCCCTGGGGCAGGGGACTGGATGCAATGATCCTCCGGGGTCCCTTCCAGCTCAAATGTCTAGGAAATCTAGGAAATCTAGGAAACTCCATCCTGTCACAACATACCTGGTGACATAGATAGCAATGACATCCAAACTTGATAGCCACAACTCCAATGCAGGAAGGAAGCAAAATTAATTTCTTTGACTTTCAGCAATGTCTACATGCAGACTTACCAACATAAACCTTCACTCTAATCAAATGTTTTTATATCAAGCTGAGAGAGAGAGCTTGTTGTTATATTGTGGTTTGCATCTTG
>NW_017729025.1:56604984-56616823 GCF_001723915.1 Gavialis gangeticus
GGGTGGGGGGAGGGGGAGGGGAGGTGCTCAGACAAAGGAGTACCTAGATAGAGTGATTAAAAAATGTAGCATTTTACCCAGTCTTGTCTCTTTTTCCAGCACTAGTAATAACAGCAGCTGGAGCCAAAGGGACCAAAACTTGTTTGCCTTTTCTGTGAAGAAGAAACAAAAACATGAGACATCTTAGTTAAGCATGGCCTGTGCTAAGAAGCTTCTCCTATTCCACAGTCATCTCTCTAACACAAATAGCAACAAGTGTCCTGATCTGCTGCCAAGGCATTTGTGCCACTGCAGTGTCCTGTATACTTCACTAAATTAAATCTAAACTATCATAATATGTTTTGCTGATGAAGCTTTCCCCCTTAGTAAGAAGTGAATGAGAGCTCAGGTAGAAAAGAGAGTTACATGCAGAGTTCAGGGTCAAAATGCAGCAGCTTCTGTTTTGCTGCCCAGCTGAAATCACAGGCATACAGGGATAGCTGTTCCAACTCCTATTTATAGACGCTGGATTATCTCCACTGCTTAGCAGCTGTGAACACTTGAGTTACAGTCACTGAAGTTAAAAACTGACTAAACAATTAGCTCACTAAATTCATTCTTCTCCTGCTCCCTGGAACAGATATTTGCTTCTCTCACATATATATAATTTTAAACTGATTTTAGTCTAAAACAATAAGAAATAAGCCAAAAATGAGAGTTTCTGGTTTTCTAATTAGCAGATCTGTTGATAAAGCATGAGAAATTGCATAGAACACAGTGTATCCCCAAATGAGATAAACATAAAATATATGATATCTGAAACAATATGCATAGTCACTACCTACATTAAATACGCACACAATTAATCTTCATTGATATAATAATGTGGCTAAGTATTTCAAGAAATGAGCGCCAAGAATGAGAATTTTATTCCTATGCCAGCCCTAACATCCTCATATTGTACATACAATTGTGTACACACATGTACACCTGTATGAAAGTTATGTGAATTTAAATTTAAGAGTTTGTATATGCATTTTCCTCAGGTTTGTGTACTTACAAATCCAGAACATACTTCATTTTGTCGATGGGACACTTTTGTAATTATCTGTACAAATTATTTAAATTGCTTGCTAAAAAAAACAACCCTAATTACTAGTTGACCACTGTAAATAAAATTAATTCCATTATATTGGTCTAAATGGATTCTTTAACCTCTTGACTAGTATAGCTATTTTTTTTCTCTTCAGAGAAATATAATATTTTTTCTAGTTCAAGGGCACTAATGCTGACATACAAATAGATCAACCTAGTCAGACCAAAATTAGGAAGGTCTCTTTTCCAAATTAAACAAAAATAACTCTGCCACAAACTGCATGATAACTATATAGACTAGATTCTGAATTTTCTTGGATTCCCCCACTCTAGAGCTATCACTATCCCATCCTGGATTCCATAACAGGAGATCTCTGCAGTCAGCTCTTAAAGAAATAGAGCATTACCGTTGATTCAAGGCATTAATTTTTGCAAACAGTGCCCTCAGAACACATTCCTTCTGTTCCCAGGTCAGCTCACTGATATCGACCTTCTCTAACTGGGTATCTGTCCTGCAAAATTCAAGAGAAGATAAATGCTATTAGGAGAAAAAAAAAACAAAGGAAAGCCCTTAGTAATACCTATAACATATCCTGCAATTTCTGCACACGTAAAAAAGGGATTTTCAATCCTCATTGTGAAATCCCTGCATTTTTTTAAATGTCCCTCAGCTGCTCAGTGATATGTAGGCACAGAACCGAATCTTGGACTGTTAGGAGAGGGACTGCTTAATCAATCTTCCCAACTTCCAATGTCCTTCATTCTCTAAACTGGTAGGGTGGGACAATGGTTCAGGAACACAGCAGCAGTTGCCACCTTAGATCAGACCTTGTCTGGTATCGTTTCTCTGATAGTGGCCAGTATAGGATGCTTTTGAAAACGGGCAAAAAATCCCATAGTAGTCAGCTATGAAATGCCAGCCTCTGGAGGACAGTTCCTTTGAAGTCCTCATAAATTAGACTTAAATTCTGAAGCCCAAGAGTTTGCATCTTATCTGTGTGAGTGTGTGTTTTTACTCACCACTGTAACTGTAGATGTTTTCATTATCCACATATAATTCTAAGGCTTTGTTCATCCTATTAGACTATTCACTTTAATTATACTTTGTAACAGTGAGTTTCATATTGTACGTTCTGTGTAAGAAAGCCTTTTTTAAAATCAGTGTTAAGCATGTCACCGTTCCCCTTGGTCTAATATTACAGCAAGGTAAAATGAGCACATAATTTACTTTCTATTATTATTCATCATACTATTGACCTCTCTCAAATCCCCCCTTGTTTATCTTTACTTTAAAACAAACAACCTCAGTCTTTTCCCTCATTTGTGTGTGGAAGTCTCTCCAGATCTCTAATCACTTGTATCTTTTTGAACTCCCACTATTTCTGCTGTATTTTTGTGAGATTGGGTGCCCAAAACTAAACACAACAGTCCAGAAGACAGCACACCACTGATTATATTATAAAATATTGTGTTACTTCCCCTCTCATTCTTTATGCATTTTAACATTTTGTTTACTTTTTCTGCCCACTGCTACACATAAAATAGAGCTTTTAACCAGGAATGAGATATAGAGCCTTTGACTGTCAATTAATCTGCAGCACGCTTGACCTAAATTTTCAGGCAAAGCACTTATATTTGCCTGCAATGTAATGGAAATTTTCATAATCCTATAGCACTTTTAAATAAGTTGTTTAGTTAAACAGATTTAAAAGTACAAAAAAAATCAGTAGAATAACTTGGGCATTATTGTTTTTGACATTATATTACATTTATTTCATAAGATTTGCCACATTTTCTGTTTTTGATATATCTAAATTTTTTGTCTAGACTATGTAGAACTGCATTGTAGAAATCAAGGGGAAGCTGGAGGTTTTGTCAGGGGAAGGATGAAATTGGAACTTTTGACATGAGAGGCACAAGAGACTGGACATTAATTGGAAGTTTCTGTTACCATTATCAGCAGGAAAATAAATAATGTTGGTATTTTAACTGTCCTCTTCAGGTTAGTGTGCCCTTGGAATGAATAAGTCAATCCCTCCCAGAGCTATTCTTCCAAACTAACTGCAGACTCAGGAAGACATTACTACATTGGTTTTACTCTGGACACATTTGCAAAAATGTCTGCATAAGCAAGAATGCTAGATATGCATTATTTGTAGAAGGAAGTCTTATGTTCTAAAGTTCTATTACATAGCAAAGAGCAAATTCCACATCAAATTCTGCAGCCACAGAGTTGTGAAATATACAGAGCCCTATGTCTAGCTTATCATTTTGAATTTGATCCAGGACAGTAATAGAAAAAAGTGATAGCTTGATTGAAATGACTTGGCCCTTTTCTAGGTGACAGGTTTCTAAATCAAAAGTGGCATTAATTAACCATCAGAAATATTACCAAGGACTATGGTAAATGAGTCATAGAGACAAAACTTCTCTTTGGTTTTCAAATAACTAAGAAAAGGTTTGGGGACACTCTAGTAGCATCATGTGGGAGAAGTTTGTACTTCACTGTTCATACAGTACTTATTCCATGGCTTGATACTGCTTTAACTATATAATATATGGAACTTTACATTGATCCAGGCATGTAACTCCATGTCACCTTATCTGATATGGTTAGCAGATTAGTATTCCAATATGTCTGGAAACATACTGGGCTATATACAACCACACTGAGGCAAATAATGCCTATGAAGAAAATTAAGAAGGTCTGCCACATCACATGAAGCTGCTTGTTCTACTGGCTGGAAACAGAGAATCCACACCTCAGTTCAGTCAGCAAATGCAGGAGCAAGTATTGTAGTGTCTTTTCTCTTGCCTCTAAGTTCAAGGAAGCTACAGAGCCAGGCATCTTCCACATCCAGTCTTAACCAGGTAGCATGAATTACAGGGAAAACTGAGAATTTAATTATAACCAAGGAAGGACCTTGTAACCCAGAAAAGCAATACAGCACGAAGATTTATATATCAAATACTGAGAAGGAAGCATGGAAAATTTGTAAACTGTTTTATGTAAGTACTTGTCAATAGATCATACCTCTCACAAGAAACACTCATAATTTTCTCCCTTTTATTGTAGTTTTTGCTGGCTATTGCTGGCCTGCCAGGGTCTGGCAATGGATCCCACTTTAAGTCTAGCTAAGGAAAGCCTTGGTCCTACCTTTCCGCACACTGCTCCCTCCATTAGATGGATAAAAGAATCAGTTGCGGATCCAGGTACTTACTACTAAGTGTTCACTCTTCAAAAATGTGTGGGTAACCCTGCCCTATGAAGCCAGAGAACTTTAGTATCTGGGGCTATTAATGTACTATTGCCCTGAATCTCTCCTTTTGTGTTTTTCAGAGATGCAGCAGTCCTGACACTTCCATACCCGTCCTATGGAATCTGTAGTATCCTTGCTGAACATCTTCCCTCCTTACAACTATAGCAGCCTCCTTAAATATTCCCAATCTGGGTAAGATTATTGCATATACATTTTTTAGGCTCAGACCTATAGAAGGGTTGGAAAGGACCTTGAAGGTCTTCTAATCCAACCTCCTGCATAGATGCAGGATTTGTTAGGTTCAATTCCTGTGAACCAGGGGAATGGGCAAAATGGTTTCTATTGTTTCAGTCCATGTACCATTTTTCTGCCTCCCATGGATCGCTGTACATGTAATTTGTGCTGTTGAGGTGGCCCTTAAATGTTCTGATGTTAGGGTACTCTTCTTTCCCTGCAAATGCCGCCATCATTTTCCTCTGATAGGCAGTCTGGGCCAACTGCCTGCAACGCTTCCTGCTGGTTATTATCTCACGCTTCACCTGTTCCAGAGCTTCTAGGAAGAACCTTTCCACCTCAGTCCTTTCATCCAAGATGTTCTTGGCCAGTTTTTTCACTCGGTTCATCTCCCGATCCTTCATCTCCAGCAGTTGCTGCAGCTTGTTAACCTCTACCATACCTGCCTGGTTCTGCACTAAGGCCTGATGCTGTGTTTTCTGAATTTCTGTTTCAAACTCTCTGGTCATGTGATGTAGGGCTGTCTCCAGCTTCTCTACCTTGTGCTGCAAATCCTGGATCTGGGCTTTCTGCTGAGTTATTTGAAGGATCTTTTCCTGAACCAAACTGTCATTTGTTTCCTAAAGAACAAGAGAAAAGTATTTGGATTTTTATCTTAGTCACCCCAAACTATTAGATTTCTTCTGACAATGGCAGCACACGATTTACATCAGCATGGTAGATACTCTGGTGCCATCACACACTGGAAAGCAAGTAGTAAACTGGGCCCTGGACTCTGCTTATGAGAGATGCAAGTGGAAGACTGTCTTAACTGAACACTTGCCATTGCATACTTACAGCACATGGAACTGCCCAGAGAGGGCGCCATGGGAAACCTTTTCTCTTTCCCCTTCACAATTGGCAGAACAGAATAAGAGCCTGTTATTTCTTCACACAACTTCCAACTCCCTTAAATTATGGAAGCGTCTGATGGGGAAGATGTTAGTGCCAGTGAACTAGAATCTCTATCCAGGCTTGGATTTCAAGGGCTTCTTTCTGGGGGAGCCTGAAATAAAATTAGAAACCAGACCAGGAACCTTCTCCTGCAAGAGAAGAGCCTTGTCCTCCTCCAGCTGCTTCTTGATTTTTTGTAGCTCTTCTGACTCCTTCAGGTGGTAAGCAAGAGCCTCATGAAGACGAACATTCTCCTTGAACACAGCTCTCCCAGTGCTGTTCAACTGCCTGAACAAAGGAAACAAAGAATTTTCCTCAAATTTATTTTGTTCTTCGTGTATTAACATCAACACTTCAATGTCCTAATTCAAGATTAAAATTAGTTCATGAACTCTTTTTAGGCTGTGTCAAGTGATATAGCTTTTCTTCCAGCACTGGGAGTAGACAAGACAAGGGGGGGATCATGAGAGTATCACTGAGACAACATTGCCAAGTCACATACTTATATAGGTATGTCAGGGTGGTGATGGTGACTGTTTTAAAGTCCAAAAGGTCCTTTACCATTTCGTACCCCTCCCCCCAACCGCCCCGCCATGGCCCTGCTCAGTACTGTGATGTGGCCAGCATGGCAGTTACTTCTAAGGAAGAAGGGCAGTTATTTCTAAGAAAAAGTGTTGCAGTGGTTCTGCGACTTCTCTTTGTAACTGGGGAACAAAGAAAGCAAGTGGCTCTTACATAATTGCCTCATGGTGGGCTCTCTCTGCCAGAATTACTATCCTCTTCTCAGCATCTCTTTCTAGTCTTTGCTGAAAGGGAGAAATACAGACTTAAACCCTTGTCACCGCTACAATCACACACACAGCAGTTTTCTGAAATTGGGATTAAATGGCCCCTGGCACAAGCCTGTGTCCTAGGAGCAGTGAGTGGTGACTAGTCTGAAGCCCTGAATCCCCCTTGCTCCATGTGAGAGTAGGGAAAGAGTGGTGGTGATATGATCTCTCAGGGATTCTGACGCTTTCTTTCTTTCTCTGGAAAACTGTTGCCAGTTCCTAAATTATCTCATCATATTTTGACAGATGTGAAGGATCATAAAACTCTCATCAAAGGATGGCCAAAGCTACAAAAGTCTGAGCCAAGAGGGAAATTCATACTGCTTTAATCAAAGGAAGTATACCTTTTCCTCAAGAAACTTCTTTTCTAGCCTTCCAATTATCTCCTGATGTTCCCTGTTTGAAATCTGCATACTTTCTTTTATCTAGGATTTAAAAGAAAAAACCTTTAACAAAGGGCGTACTCTTTCAGCCTTCTACATAAAAATGTAAATGAAATTTACTAAAAAACACTTCCCTTTCTTTCTTTCACTGTCCACCTTGTTGTCAGATCCTTGCATAATTTCTGTTACTTACTACAGAACGTCTTTTTAGTTATGGTGTATTTTTATTTCTTTTCCATAGTTTACCTGCTCTTATATTTTCACATCACTGGCAAGCTTCTTTAACATATTCTCCATTATCTGTTAATAAATATCCAGAACACAGCACAGAACTCTTTCTAGTTTTGATTAAACTCTTCCCACTCAATTGGTCATTTATATCCAAAGCCCAGAAACCAGTACATAAGAATGTATTTCATATCTTACTTTAAAAAATGCTTTTATTATTTGTACTGTGGTACTTCAGTTATAGATCAGGGCCTCTGGGTGCTATACAAATATATCTTAAAAGACAGTCCCTGCCCTGAAGACTGTACAAACTAAGTGACTAACTTGATGGTACTACCTCTGTATTCCACTTGTGGCAGCACTGGTTACTGTAAAATCTATTACGTAACATTTACAAACCTATGTTATTTATAGCCCAAACACTGGGCTCCCCACATCTATCCCTGAGGAGAACATGTAGCAGCAGGCCCCGGAGTCCTTGCCTTGTACAGATATATCTGAATCAACTAATGGCAATGCAAACTCACCTTTGTGACATGCTTTGAGATCTATGCAACCCCCCTCCCCGCAACTATGGGTCTGATGTACGTTGTACAATATATTATAATTAATTATGCTTGGATCTGACTCTCTGATTTGAACACTTGCTATGTTTGTCCCCAGCACTGAGGCTAACTAGATGTTTCATAGCAATTTGTCCACTTTTGTAGTGATAGCAGAGGATGCTGAAGAAGCCACCCAGCTGAAGCTGAAAATAAATATCTGTTTTAACCAGCCAAGTCTAAGAAATATATTTTTTCTAGTTCAAGGGTACTTATGAGTTTTTTTAGCCCACCCAACAAAAGGAACTCTAGCTCTGGAACTTGTACCTTGCTGACCTATCAGTTTTCTCAGCTTATGGAAAAGTCTAACACAGTGATGTTCAACCTTTGACCTGCAGAGCATGTAATCTGACCTGTGAGACATCTCACAAGTCCAGAAATTTGGTGGCAGGGGAGCAGTATCAGCATTAATTGCTCCCAGAGCCATGACAATTAATGCTGCCACCCCTCCCCTTTTGCCAAATCGCTAGGTCTGTGTGGAGCCCTGTAAGCCAGATGATATGGCCCCATGTCATGTACCTGATTATGCCAATGCACACTTAGGCTGCAGCCAGGGTTGATTGGTACACAGGGTTGATTTCCTGCATAGGGTCACAATGCGGACAGATTTGGTACCCAGGATGACGCTGGTCTGTCAGACTGCACACAGACTGATGCTGCATACTGACAGCCCACTGGATCAGGCCTGTGGATCAAACCCACAGGGAGAATCTGACCTGTAGACCAGCCCTACACTCTTCATCCAGCTTGAGGAGCTAAAGACATTGAGCACCATGGTTGAACATATACTCTGTTTGCATCTTATGCTCTGTTCCTGTCAACCAGTCCCCACCCTGTTAAAGTGGCAGAATCAATTCTACATAAAGCATTACAATCAAAGTCCTAAGGAGTATGTGTTTAGGACTCGCACATGTTATAGTGATGAATGAGCAATCTTTATTAAGCTTTTGTTTGTATGGGATGTCACTAAACCATCTAAAGTTAACACTTATGGCAAACTTACATCTTCTAATTCTTTCTCCATATGTGCTTTCTTCTTGCGAAATTCCCTTATAACTTTCAGTTCTCCTTGAATTAAACTGATCTCTCTGGCCTTTTTGTGGAATCTTTCTTCCAGTTCTTTTAACTGATTGGAGTAATATTCTGTCTGCAGATAAAAGATTCTCAGTAAAAGAAGAACAAGACAAAGCTAGGGCAACTCATCAGCAAGAAACAGACAACCAATGAAAATGAAGGGCTAGCACCAACCTGATGTGCAAAGTTTAAAACTACAGGGAATTATAATGAGAAGGAAAATAAAAAAACAAGTTGAACAGTATCAACAAAATAGAGAGCTTAGAAAATAATGTTAGGTTTAGAGCTGTCTTTTAATAACAGGCCAGTTTGCTGCCTGTTCTTTGCTGCTTCTGATTTGAGGCTCCTTCAGGAGCTCTCTTCATGTAATTTTTTAATTTAAGATGTGGATTATCAGACTTCTGTAGTCAGGGTTTGTGGGTAGATGCAGTCTGGTAAACAATAACTTCTCATTGTAATGGACTGAAAATCTACCCAGTGATGGGCTTGGGCTATCAACAAGGGACAAGGGAAAACCAGAACAGAAATCAATTAATTTTTATTTTGCTGCAAATGAGGAAGGTTTCTGTTCTGTCGCTACCCACATCCTTCTCTTTCTGGGTACTATTGCTAATATCTATTACAAAGATGCTACTAGTTAGGAAGCCCTGGTATAGCCCCTGCACTTCCTTTTTGTACACCTTTTCATGAAAGGTGTTTTACCTCAAATCCTTTAATAAATCTTCATCTAACTTGTTTATCATCCTCAGATCAAAACCAGTGCTCAGCCTATTGTGAGAGCCAATGTGCTTAGGGGAAAAGGTTCACACACCAGCTTCTCACTCTCTTCTTGGGCTTGCTGCTTCAAATCAGTTAGCTGCTGCTTCAGTTTATCAATCTGTAGAAGATAAAAATCAAGGAATCATCATCACAGATAAAACTCTCCCCATTTGCTTTTGTCTCCTAAAACCACTTTATGGGATTGCACCAAGGAAAAGGTAACAAAATAAAAAAGCTCCTTTATGTATAGTGTCAGAGGTTAGGTTAAAGAGACACTCTTCAGTTGGATTAAATGTACAAAACAATCAAGGACTTCAGACCAAAACCAAGACACATAACAAAGGTACCTAGGAAGCTTCTCACAAATTAAATGGGTGGAGGGATTTATTATATGTTGTTTTGGGTAGGGGTATGTGTCTATGAGAGGCAGAAAAAAAATACAGAAGCAGATGAAAAAAGGAAGCAGAAAAAACAGACACAGCCACGTGACCCAAAATAAACCCCTGAGACAGAGCTTGGAGATGTTAGCAAGGAAACTGCCTCCTATTATTTGATTCCTCCTGTATTCAAGGAAACATCTGCTTTTGTACATTTTTTGGAAATGAACAGCAATTGTCATCACATTCTCCTAACTGGAAAAATTTGCAGGAACTCACATTTTTGGCTGGCTACTTGGATCAAAACAAGGAACAGTAAAATTGAAGTGAAAGAGCTCTGGATGAAGCAAATGACAGCAGTAAGGGAGACAGTGTGGAACCTGTGTATTGACCCTATACTGATTCTCTGTTGAGGGAATTTAGGACACTGCAGGGCACTATGGGGTACAAGGGGAAGCAGAGACTCTCAAAATCTGTCCTCTAGTCTTTTGAATTGGATGTTTGGAGTTGCTGATCTTAGATCCAGATAATAATTGTTGCTGTAACAACCACATAACATTTCCTTAAGAGAACAGAAAAAACCTTCTGCTGTAACTGATGTCAGTGGATCCCTGTGCAATGATACACAGTGATGTACCACTCCTGCTCTTAACAGCAAATTTGTGTACCTATGTTTGACTCCATGTATTTGAAATATGGCCTGCAGGTGGCAGAAGGGGCTTGGTATTCCAGGTTTGTAAAAGGAGGCAATCTCATTAACAGGTGTAGCTGTGTTAGCCTGAAGACAACTCTGGAGTCCTCTGCATTTCTTTAGGAAACTTATTCATATTTAAAGGGCTTCCTTTGACTACTTAGCACTGTTTGCAATGATTTCTGTGGCCATGCAGTCACTTTTGAGAACAACTTCATTGCAATGGGCCACAATGGAAATGATCCAAAGAAAGCTACAGAAGGTATCTATAACAGGTGTCTTGTTTCAAATATGCTCAGCTCATCACATCTACCAGCAGCACTGGCTGAAAGCAGAGTGGGGTTGGTAAAGTGCTGCACCTTACCCCCCGTACCTGACACTGATATAGCTCCTTGGAGCAGGTGCAGACTGCCTAAGGTGTACCTTGACTGTTACTATCTAGGTTACCTTTGGCTTATCCCACTGGGTGCTACAAAAAACTCTGTGTTGTGAGAAGAATCATGTGTGTGCCATGAGAGATGGGACCTCTGGCCAACACATTTGCAAGGCCTGCAGTGGAGTCAGGAGCTCCTTTTGACCCTGCTGTATGTTCACCCATGAGACTACTGCACAGCAGAATGATCAGCCTTAGGGGGACAGGGAGTTGATGCAGCATGTTGCCCAGGGCTGCCCAGAGCCCTGCACGCACCTGCTTGTCTTTCTCCACGTCCTGCTTCTTGAGGAAGCTAATCACCTCCACCGTGTCCTTCTCCACCCGGCGCTGCTGCCAGGCTAGGTCCTCGTTTTTTTTGGCCAACAGGCGGGAGGCCTCGCGGTACTCGGCCCGGGAGATCTCCGTCACTTCCAGCCGAGCCTCCCATAACGCTGCGCTGGCCTTGGCCCGATCAGCCTCCGACTCCCTGTCCACCTTGACCTCCCCTGGTGTCCCCTTCTTTGCTCTGTGGGAACAAGCAGAGGTGGGAAGGTGTGCTCCCTCGTCCCGCACCCCCACCACTCGGCTTCCCTGACCCCACGCACCTGGCCCTGTTGCCCTGGTTACCTGCCCCCACCCCCGTTCCCCTGGTTAGTGCCCCGTCCCCTCCCTTCTGTTGCCTTGGTTACCTGCCCCCGTTTCCTCGGTTACCTGCCCCCCATTTCCCTGGTTACCTGCCCCGCTTCGCGCCCTTCCCTTTCGGCATCCTGCCACCCCGCAGCCGACGGGGAGCCCCCGCGCGGGGCCGTCCTCTCTGCACCCACGGAGCAGCAACGAGCCGCGACGCTTTGCTATGGCGACGAAGCGTTGCAGGCCGGCGACGTCACTGACCTGCGACCGCAGGGTCACCCGTTGCGCGCTGACGTGACGCGCGCACCGGCGAGATGGGGAGTCCCGAGCGCTGCCCGGAGCCGGTGAGTGG
>NW_017729025.1:56621823-56628778 GCF_001723915.1 Gavialis gangeticus
CCGGGCGGTGCGGGGCCGGCGGCAGCTACAGGAAGGGCGAGGGCACGGCGGTCGGAGCGGGGAAACGTGTCAGCTACTGGGCGGCGCCGCCGGACGGACTCGTTCAGAGGGGCCGGACCTTGCCCCAGGCTGCGCCTCGCGGAGCAGCCTGCGGCGGCAGCTCGGACCTCCCAGGACCGGTTAGTCCGTGCCCCGTGCAAGGGAGGGGCGCAGAATAGCCCCCAGCGCCACTCCAGGTTCGCCTCCACCCCTGCCCGGGCTCTGCTCAGCTCTGCTTCCTGCTGCTTGCCATTGCACACCGCGGTACAGGCTGGGGACGGCTGGCTAAGCAGCAGCTCTGCAGAAAAGACATTGGAGATTACAGTGGACAAAAAGCTGAATATGAGCCGGCAATGCGTCCTTGTTGCCAAGAAGGCTAACAACATACTGGGCCACATTGATAGGAGTGTTGTCAGCGGATCAAGGGAAGTGATTATTCCCCTTTATTTAGCACTGGCGAGGCTACATATGAAGTATTGTGTCCAGTTTTGCCCCCCCTCCCCAGAAAGGATGTGAACAAATTGGAGACAGTCCAGCCGAGGGCAACAAAAATGGTTCAGGGGCTGAGGGATATGACTTCTGAGGAGAGGCTGAGGGAACTGGGCTTACTTGGTCTAGAGAAGAGGAGAGTGAGAGGGGGGACTTAATAGTGGCTTTCAGCTACCTGAAGGGGGTTCCAAAGAGGATGGAGCTGGACTTGTTCCCAGTGGTGGCAGATGACAGAACAAGGTGCAAGTCTCAAGCTGGAGCAAGGGAAGTGTAGGTAAATATTAGGAAAAACTCTCTGACTAGGAGGGCAGTAAAACACTGGACCAGGTTACCCAGAGCGGTTGTAGAATCTCCATCTTTGGAGGTTTTTAAGACCCAGGTAGACAAAGCCTTGGCTGGGATGATCTAACTGGGGATGGGCTTGCTCTGAGCAGGGGGCTGGACTAGATGACCTCCTGAGGTCCTTTCCGGCCCTTATTTTCTGTGATTCTCTCTGCCACTGTGCTGCCTGCTCCCTCCCCAATTTGCCCTTTGCCACATACATAAGCTGCCCATGACTTGTGACACCCATGCCACAGCCTGGCCACCCCTACCCTGCTTTCTGCCAAACTTCAGACACAGCTGACTGCCTCTCTGTAGCAAACCAGAAATAATTCTTGTTCAGCTCAGAAGTCATGAACAGCTGATGCTCACCTGAAACTTCTTAACTTTTTCCAGTCAGACAACTCACCCCTGGAAGAGTTAAGGCTAAATACTTATTGGTACAGAATACAGTGGCATAGGGCGTGACTGTCCCAAACCCTTTCCTGATTTTGATGATTGGCCTGCCATGCTCTTTTGTACCCTACCAGAGGTGTCAACCCTGGCCTCCTCTCCACCTTGGCTATGCCAGGTTCATAAATATGACCTGGCCAATTTAAAATCTCATGCAAAGCCTGAATCAGGCTGTTCCTGCTTTGACTGCTTCTTGAATTAGGACTTTCTCTTGGAAAATCCCCCTCCATGTTTCATCTCTGCAACCTTTGCTGCCAGCCTTTTGCCATCACCTACTCCCAACCTATCACCATCTACCATATATGCCAATTCCAGCCTTCTGCACCAACAACTAGAACACAAGGTACTGACTTCATTGCTCTGTAGGCTCAGTCAAAGAGGTTCCACAGGTATTTAGAGGAAAAAAACCCAGAAAGAACCAACTGTCTATGAAACTAGTACATCACAGGTGGCTGCACCAGGCTACCTGCAGGATACCCACAGCAGGGCAGAACAAAGACAAAGGACTTCCAGTGGTGTTGTAAAGAGCCCAGAAACCCCTGCAGCTGTCATGTGGCCCTCTTATGAGGAACATGATGTGGTTTTGGCAGATGACACCAGCATCACGCCATGATTTGTGACCAGCTCCAGCAATGACCCTAATGAGGGGCATGGAAGTTCTATCCAAAGCCAGGACCTGTCATCACACAGGGGTCTTAGCTAATACCCAAGCAAATCCAGAGGACACTGGCACCAAAATAATGTTGACACAACTCAAGTCACCTGGGCATTTGCTGAGTATGCTGCAGTCCTTTGATAGCATCATTTTTAAAGGTCAGCAGCATGTAAGCTGGAGTACCCCAGCCTGTTTCTACTTTCCTGGGAGAGAGCTCTTTCTGGGAGCTGAGCTCTTGTGTCCCTGTCTTTTTGCCTTGATGCTTCAGACCATGCAATGGACAGCAGAGCTGCTTCTCTGAGGCCCTAAATGACCCCACTACCACCAGGCTTGAAGTCCATTTGCTGTACACATTTTTCCCCTCTTCTTTTTTGCCTCCCCATCTGCTGCATGCTGTTGCAATGTACTTTGCTGCCTTGTTTATTGGCACTTTGTGCTCACAGTTCTCTTTATTGCTCCATGCTCCTGGTGGATGTTACCAAACCATTCATTCCACTTTGTGTGCATGTGGTTTTGTTGTTTTTTCCCATAATCACCAATAGTTTGTTTATTCAGCAAGCTTTATTAGTACTGTGTCTTCTGTACATAGATCCCAGTGTGGGTCCAGCTACAGAAAAGCTCATGGTTAGAGCAATTGTGCTCCTGGAGGATGTTGACTACATCTTGACCTTCCTCAAGGTAGCCAGTGAAAATTACCTTGAGTCTTCACGGCCCCTTGTCAGTGCCATGGAACAATAGGTCTGGGCAGTTAGATTACCAGGAGAGCCACTAAACCAATTCCTCATATCCCTCACTCACTGACACAGCCTTGTCCTGCCAATGTACAGAATGCAACAGGACCTTGTGCAAACATGATGGTCAGATACATCCAGCCAACCAACAGGCAACCCCCAGCTGGCCTTGTGCCAGCCAAAGGCATATTCTGCTGTCATCCTGCAGGTCACAGTCTCAACTTCCTGGGCCGCAGGAGCAGTGGGTAGTCTGGGTCACTAAGGTAAGCAAGGGCAGGGTCACACTGTTGAACTCAATGCTAGGAGTGGCCAGTAAGCAGTCCTCATCTCAGCATGGCGAGCAGGGCTGAGCTGTGGAAAGCCTGGAGTTTTGCAAGTTGGTGGAGCAGCCAGAAGTGGCCCATGTGAATCTCCCACAGTGGAATACTACAATGAAATACAACCAAGTAATAACCTTTTCTGTGGATGTGCTCTGGGCCCTGGCTATAGGGGCAAGAATCAGGTTGTGTGCCATCGATTGCCCTGTTGCAATCAGAAAACCCCATGTGCATGAAGCCATCAGTCACCTCCTAGATATTTGAAAACTCCTGGGATGAGCAACTTCTTGAAGGCTGCTCTCACCTTACACAGAGCAGGTCTAGCAGTAGATTTCCCCATGCTGAACTGGCTGGCTGTAGATTGGTGGCAGTCAGCATTTGCTAGGTTCCAGATCGCTATCACCTTCTTCCTTACACTCAAAAAGACTCTCATATAGGTGGTCTGCTTCCTTTACTTTGGGGCAAGCTCTGCAGAGAATGTGGCCTTCTTTATCTTCAAGTTCTCCCAACACTACAGATCATCTCATATGTGCAGCACTACACTCTCCCAACTTCCTGTTTTTCCCTGCATGCAGAGTCAGTGATAAAGGATTTTTAGATGATCCTAAATTCTCCTTCATGTTGATGATTTCTTCTCCCAAGAACACACAGGTACTAGGCAAAAGCATGCTGTGCAGGTCCACTGTGAACTTTGTAAGAGCTTTGTCAACCACAGCCTCTTCTCTAATTCCTATGAGTCACCTTGCCCAACAAATCATTTGTACAAGTGAGGATAATGAGGTAATTGTGAATATGGTGACACAACACTGTGCACATTGCCAGAAGCAGACTGTTTTATGGTCAGCAAGTCAAGGAGCTGGAGGCAATAGGCCTCTGTGGTAACCCTATGTGGTGTGAAATGGTCCTGTCACCCTTGTTTACTCTTACTGATAGCTTGTTAGTGACCAGCTAGTTAAAGCTTGAGACTTTTAAGTGCCTCAGACCTAATATCACAGAGTTCAGGATGATTTCTATGACGAGGGGGTGGGGGCAGAAAGGTGGAGTGGGCTGCAACAGCCACCAAGCACGTACAACACCGTCCCTTTGTGTGAAACAGAGTAAGCCCTGTCTCACGTGACTGCGCTAAGCTAGTATAAGTAAGTGGTACTCCTGCATCTGTTAGCTTCTGGGGTGATCCAGTTTCACATTGGCATACAAACTGGTTTTACCCTGTTCTGTTTGGCACATTCATTTATCCACCTCTGGGTATATTGTGGAAATCAAAAAAATTGTGCATTCCTGTTCCTTCTCCTATTAGTTGCTTAGTAGAGAGAGGAGGATTAATACAGTAGCTTGGTAGAATTCTCAGGAAGATTGTGTCTGCATTCACTTAGCTTTGGTGTAATGAAATAGGTGCTGAGCATCAGGAAGACTGTTCATCAAAACAAAACATGTTTTACAAAACACAGGAGACTGTAAAGAGGCATTACATTTATAAAAGCAACTGAGGGTTCTCTTGGGGCAGCAATGAATGGATTACAGGTGTATGAATACTGTTGAAGTCCCTTTGGAAAACTGCCTTGATTTAATTAACATCAATGTTGAAAGCCCATTGGGACAAAATCAAAAAGCAATTCAGAGCAGCTGTGTAACTTGAGCTTTGGCGTAGGATGAAGCAGCTAAACTTACCTGATAAGTGGGGGTGCTGGTTTTCTCTGATAAAAAAATCCCCAAATTTTCAGATTAAAAAAATCCCAAATCTATATCTTCTGTGATTAAAATAAAACGGTGTTTAATTTTAATGACAGAAAATCATCAATTTTTTCTGTGATTCACATTTTTCTGTGATTAAAATGAAAAACCACTAATATCTATATCTCACTGTTAGCAGGGAACATTTAAATCATTCAAACGCTTGAAGGGTAGTGGCTGCCTCTGTACTTACTAACAACCTGTCTTGTGGTAACTATTTCCCACTATTAACTTCATTAAGATTTACATCTTCTGGTAGAGGTTTTCTAAATAATTAGACCTGGTCTAGATGCCCAGTTCTTGTCTTTTTCAACAAAACCACTAACTTCTTGATTAGTATTTGTATCGCATTCATATCTAGAAGTCATACCTGTCTGAACCATATTATACCAGGTATTGTATGGATGGCAAAAGCAGTCTCTGCCAAATAGCTTTCCATAGGAGTAACTTAAGAAAAGATGTGACATGAGTAAACCAAACAAGGAAGGGGAGAGGGAAGGAAAAGAGCAGGAAAACAGTAATATGAGTGTATGCTACACAGGCTAAAGGAGAATACACCATGGAACAGAGGACATAAGCAGATTAGCAGCTCAGATTGCTTCCTGCCTATCAGTTATCAGAAGGCAGCAATAATTACTGTATCCATGAAACATAGAGTACCTTAGCTACATACCTCAGACCAAAAGGATCCAAGGTAAGACTTAAGTGATTGCTCCTCTACCCCAAAGCTCCATGACAACAGCTGGAAAGATATGAAAAGGGATGCTGCCTGCACCTACCTCTTCTCTTTCCCTACTTTTAACTAACAAGGCAGGCCTCTTCACCACTGAAGCTACTAGACTATGCAAGCTGTTCTTTATTAGTCTGAATTTATTGATGATCAAATGCTGCCAACAAAACATCCCCAGGTCTCTAATCATGCCAGGGAGGCAAATTCCAGGCAGCTAAAAGTTCAAGGGTATTAATTAAATTGATAAAACATTTAACAAACTGAGACAAAGTTCACATTTTTTCTGTGATTAAGATGAAGAACCTTAATTGCATCATCTTAATCACAGAAAAATGTTATTTTTTTCCATGATTACAATGAAACACCATTTAATTTTAATCACAGAAAAATATGGATTTTGACCAACTTTTTTTTTTTAATTTGGAAATTGGGGATTTTTTTTTAAATCAGAGAAAACCAGGATCCCTGCTTGATAAGACGAGCATAATTGAGAGTGTTTTGTCCTACCAGCATTTAAAATTGAAGATCTGGGATTGGACCCTGTGTCTGTACTTGCAAAGAAAGTTGTGGCATTTTGTTTAATCAGAATTTTGGAGAATTCTGGCAGTAAAGTTCCAACTGAATTCAGAATTGTCAGTGGTTAAAAGCTCTTCCATCAAACCAGCTCAGCATCAGTAGTCCGTACTTATACTATATTCAAACTAAGCCAAACAAAATGCAATTTTTTAGATGCTGACAAAGCAAGTAATGTGATAAATGTATTTCTTTCTAGGTGATTTTGGCATAGGAGAAATAAACATGCACCTGAAATGGATTATATAGTTTTTATGTTTTATCTTCTAAAATATTTTGGGGATCCTTAGATATTTTAACTGTTTCTATGGAGCATTTCCTATGGCACCCAGTTTGGACCCTGGGCCCAAATTCATTGCTTTTCAGTGTCTAAAATGTTACATTTTGTTGGGACCAATGGTGGGGCTCCCTGCACTTCCTGATGTTCGTAAGTTTTTAGAGATTGCTGCAAAATCCTAGGACATTGCATGTTTCTCTGTAGGGAATGCATAGAGCAGATAGTTGCCTTGGGACACTGCTGATGTTTCTGTGTAATAGTGTTGAAGGGCTTCGTGTTCAGTCTTTGTTGCCCTGGGGCTTTGTGTTCAGTCCCAACTGAGACAGCCTTGTTTCTCCCTCCACCATTTCAGGATCTTTTCTCCCCTCCACCCTGGTGTTTCTTTCCATCTCTGCAGACTCTAGTACTACAGAATCTGCTCCTGGACCTTCACATGGGTTGTACTTTAGACCTAGAGTTTGTAACTCTGCCCTGTGCTGGTGCTTTCTACCAGTGTTTGTAGCTAAGCATGGGCATTTCCAGTTTATGTAACAATGAGTTCAGGCGGGTGCTGTTGAAATGAACTCTGTCTCAGTTTGTTAAATATTTTACTAATTTATTAAGTTCCCTTGAACTTTTAGCAGCCTGGAATTTGTCCCC
>NW_017729025.1:56633778-56639970 GCF_001723915.1 Gavialis gangeticus
TTTGATCATCAATAAATTCAGACTAATAAAGAACAGCTTGCATAGTCTAGTAGCTTCAGTGGTGAAGAGGCCTGCCTTGTTAGTTGAAAGTGGGGATAAAGAAGAGGTAAGTGAAGGCAGCATCCCTTTTCATATCTTTCCAGCTGTTGTCATGGAGCTTTGGGGTAGAGGAGCAATCACTTAAGTCTTACCTTGGATCCTTTTGGTCTGAGGTATGTAGCTAAGGTACTCTATGTTTCATGGATACAGTAATTATTGCTGCTGTCTGATAACTGATAGGCAGGAAGCAATCTGAGCTGCTAATCTGCTTATGTCCTCTGTTCCATGGTGTATTCTCCTTTAGCCTGTGTAGCATACACTCATATTACTGTTTTCCTGCTCTTTTCCTTCCCTCTCCCCTTCCTTGTTTGGTTTACTCATGTCACATCTTTTCTTAAGTTACTCCTATGGAAAGCCATTTGGCAGAGACTGCCTTTGCCATCCATACAGTACCTGGTATAATATGGTTCAGACAGGTGTATGACTTCTAGATATGAATGCGATACAAATACTAATCAAGAGGTTAGTGGTTTTGTTGAAAAAGACAGGAACGGAGCATCTAGACCAGGTCTAATTATTTAGAAAACCTCTACCAGAAGATGTAAATCTTAATGAAGTTAATAGTGGGAAATAGTTACCACAAGACAGGTTGTTAGTAAGTACAGAGGCAGCCACTACCCCTTCAAGTGTTTGAATGATTTAAATGTTCCCTGCTAACAGTGATACAGGATCATTTCAGGATGTTTGTTTCCTAAATTATTTAGAAGGGTTACCTAGTGAATAAGCTGTATTTTCTAGTTATATGAATTTTTAAAAATTGGCCCTTTATTCCTGTTTCTGGGTAGTGAATCTCTCTCTAAGTTTCTGTAGGAGCTGAGATTTGTGCCCTAGCTACACATTTTTCCCTTTGCACCTTCCACAAGTTCTACTTACTCCTGCTACCTCCCTTCTCCTGTCCTACTTTCTAGCTAGGTTTCTCTATCTTCCACTATTTCCCTCCTCTTGTTCTCTCTGACTTCTTTAAGCCTCTTGCTGACCTTTCCTCACCAAATGAACATAGTATCAGTGTCAAAGTGACTAGCCTGGGAACTCCAGTGGGAAGTGAAGAAGCAGTGAATCCTGACTTTTTTGAAGAAGAAGAAAAAAGACAGTGAACAGGGAAGGCATGGGGATGGTTGGGGGGTGACTGATAACAGTTGAGGTTGGGTGGCTGAGGAAGGGTTCAAAGAAAGGGTTTAGAGAGAAGCTGATGGAAGAGGAGGCTGAAGTCTGTTTATTAGAAAACTTAGCAATAGACAAATGATGTTGAGAGTAGTAGTTGATGGATTATTTTCATAACAACCATGTTCTAGGCATTACATAAGGATCCAGGCGTCACATGCTTTAGATGCAACAGAGGTCTTTTCCAGCAGCTTAGCCTTCTCTGATGCAGGTGCACAGATTTTAATTTTGGTATGATTAGTAACAAAATACTCAGTTGTGCCATAATAACACCACAGCAAGGGACCAATCAAAGGGCAGGGTTTCCAAATGCAGTTGTATCTCACATGACACCCTGGGGCACAGTGCTCAGGTTCTCACTTTGTTGAGATTCCCAGTTACTCTTGCTGACAACAGTTACAGCTTCCTGCAGCTGCTTTGCTACACAGCTACTGCACAGCTTGGGCCTTTTTGAGATCTCTGCTGGGGGCAGGACTAACAACTGTTCCAGGTTAGGAATGAGCCCCTCCTCATCTTTCCCTAATATAGGATTAGATTAGGAACTGTTTATGTTTGGAACTGGTGTCATAGAGACATGTTAGTGACAGTCAGGAGAAGCTAGTGCTGTTGCTGTCCTGTGAAATCTTTAAATCCCTTTTCTGTGTCCTCAGGAGCCACTCTTGTTCCTGCTTGCTTCGTGCTGCACGCAGCTCTCTGTGGTCATTATTGGGAGGGAATTATGAGCAGGATAGTTTGACTTTCAGTGCGGTTCGCTAAGGTTTCAGTGGGAGAGCCTTGCTCTTCTGCCATAGGCTACATAGTGTTCTGCTTTGGAGACATTGGAGCAGTGGAGGGAGTTACAAAAGCCAGTTGAGGAGCAGCTCAGTGTGACATGGTTACTGCAAGTGTTACTGCTGTAGCTAGGGTTAAAAGTGAAGGTTTGAAATCGGAGACAAATTGTTGGAAGGGCTAAACTTGTAACAAAAGACAGAAACCCTCAGCAGTGATCTTCATGGGAGTGGAGGCAGAGACTGGGTGAAGACTGTAATGTGAAGACATGAGGGACAAACAGATGTAGGGACTGGGAGGGATGGCTGCATAGCAGAGTATGTAGGTGAGGACCGTGAGGGGGCACACAGACAAAGTGGTGATATGATTATCTGTAAGGGGCAGGCAGATATGTGGGCTGGAAGCAGCTGAGGATCTTTGGCAAAGCAGTCAGATATGCAAGTACATAAAACAGATATGAATGACAAGTGGGATGGACACATGGTTTACAGAGGTGTGTGCATGAGAGTGTTGAATTGTGTTGTTACTGATTTGTGTGTGCGCCTGCTCTGTTTGGCACAATGTGGCCCCGACTGGATGCTCTTGCTGCTACCAAATAATAAAAATAATACAACCCACTATATTCTCCTCCTCTTTGTTTCAACTATAGACCTGATTAATGGGGGTGCTATTCCTGGCCCTCTGTCTTTACTTTCTTACTTTATGATCTCTGAAGTCATTGCAGGAAGGATTTGATAACAGGGTGGAGGGTATTGGGAAGGAAGCTGTTGAATCTTAAGACCTAACATGGAAGCATGTGCTTTTGAGACCACAAAGAAGGGTAGCATATTGTAAGCTTTGTAAAGAGCTTTAATTTCTTGAAGAAGGGGGAGAGAACAGGTCAAACTGATAAACCAGTTGGCCACAATCCTGCCTGGTTTCAAGCAAAGATGGGCATTCTGAAGGCAAAGTTCCCCTTGAGAAGTTTGGACAACACAGGAAGTCTTCAGAAACTGGAGTCTGGGGTATGGCACCATTCAGCCTTCCCTCACACAGCATGAAGGATGTGCCCTGTACTCTCTCCATACAGTGATTTCTCCAAGCAGCTGCTCTCAGCTGCAGATGAAATTCTCTTTGTTTGTGGCTTTGAATGACATTTGTGTTCTTTGCCCTGCCAGCATCCCATGCAGTGGTGTCATAGTGCAGAGAGAATGGCCTGATCTCCACTTGAATAGGATGCTGAATCAGCTGAGACTTGAGCTTTTGGGAGAGCTCTGGGGTTGTTAAATTGGGAGTCTTCTGATCTTGAGGCCCAGGTGAAAGAGAGAAAAGGTTCCAAGCAGCAAGTCAGGATTAAGGATACTGGCACTCAGAAGATTTTTAACTGGTCCCTACTGATATCTGCAGCAAAAGGAAGGCACCTTTATTATGAATGAATAAACCAACTAGGTGGAGTTGTGGCTCTGTGTAAGGTAGAGCCTGCCTCTTGGGTAGGGACAACCAAGAGGAGCACCTTTTTCTTTAAAGGTGGGAAGTTTTTGTGTTGGGCAGATTCCTTTAAGCTAATAGGCAAAGGAGAAAGCCATTGGTAATATCTGTTCTTGTTTTCTCTTTCTAGGAGCTACTGCAGTTTTGGGAATACTGATCCATACTCCAGCTGTCCCAAGGTTCGCTTGCAGGATGGCACCTATCTGGCTCATCGGCTTCCTAGTGCTGGCATTGTCCTCTGTATACTGCACTGTTCTTCATTCACAACAGGAAATGTGGTTTCAGGGTCTCTTTCCATCTAACATGTGCCCTGCCAGTGTCAGTGCCTACACCTTTTATGGCATCATGTTTGATGCAGGTAGCACCGGAACTCGAATTCACATTTATACCTTTGTACAGAAGAATCCAGGTAAGGCCAGGTGGCAGAATTGCAGCCAAGAGGTGCATTTCCTAGGGATCCAGCCTGGGAGGTTCCATACCATGAATATATTGGCTTAGACTTTAGCTTCCTTTGGATGACTGCACAATCCCAGGGTTTGAGAATAGCTGGGAAACTTCTGCTAGCTTTGGGAGATGGGTGTTCTCAGTATGTGGAGAGGAGTGTGTGTGGAGATCTCTTCCCTCTTGATCCAATAAATGCCAAGTCCTTTGAACCTCATGATAGAGTGGCACCTTAGAGACTAACAGGTGTCCATAACAACAGTGGCAGCCCCTTATCAGCCCATTGTATGACAATATCAGTGTTTTTTTAAGGCTGAATCTGGGTCTCTGTACTGCAGGACTGTGGTTGTAATTTATATGCGTTACTATTTTTTGGCAATCTCTGAGTAGGCACAGAGATGGAAACAGTTTATGTAGAGGGCCAAAGCAGGTTTGTAGCTCTCAGCTGAAGTTGAGAAGGTATGCTGTGCTGTGTACAAGTCAGGTTTCTGGTGGGTTAATCACTGCATAACTCTCTGTCATGGAATATTCCCTTAGTTGTAGGTGATAGGAAAAAGCCTTGCTGTCTCCATATAGCTGCACCATAATGAGTTGTGTAGTGGGACAGAAGGAAAGACCATGGCATAATACAGATGCATCAAGTGAGGGGCTACCTTCTGCCTGCCTTCAAATAAACATGGCTACTCACCTCTGTGCTTGATATAGTGGAAAATGCCCTGTTTTTGAAGGTTTTCATGTAGGTAGTTATTTAAAAGGAATGAGTGTTAGTGAAGTAATAGAGGTTTGTATTGACCTTTGTCTCTTGATGTGTTGCCTTGTATTGTAACTTGTGCTTTAACTAGTCGTTCATGAACTTAGAGGGCACAAAGGTCACATATTTTGTTACATCTCCCAAGGCAAAACGGAACAGCAATTGTTTCAGGTGATGGTTGTCTTTAACTAGGAGGGGGAAGGTAGTTAGCCCCGCTAATCTGAAGGCAGGCAGAAAGCAGGGCAGGGGAAATCTTGAGACTAACCCTTTCAGAGAAGAAGCATGAGCTTTTGTATTTTGTCAGATGATGAAATAGACTATTACTACAAAAGCTCATGCCTTTCTGAACGAGTTGGTCTCTAAGGTGCCCCCCCATCCTGCCTTCTGTCTGTAGAAGGAGGGGGATGGGATTACATTACAGGAGGTTTCATGTGACATGCTTTAGTTAGTATCTGAAGTTAAGGAGCAGCAGAGCCTGGTGTGATTGACTGTCTCATTTATTGCTTTGTTTCATATGGGCAGAACGGCTTCCTGAGCTGGAAGGGGAGATCTTTGAATCTGTGAAGCCAGGTCTTTCTGCTTATGCCAGTGAGCCAAAAAAGGTAAGTGTCTGTGGGACTCTCACATGTTTCCAGTGCATAGGTCCTCCTCATATTATTGATACCTATCATTTACCTAACACAAATGGATATGTATAATGGTTAATGCAGGGAACTGAGAGAGGTAAAGGGAACTACTCCCAGTTTTTTTTACTGACTGGCTCTTTAAACAACTCAGTTCACCTTTGTGCCTTACTTTCTGTCCTGTGAAATGGAAATGAATATATTTCCCTATTTTATCTGGAGAATGTGAGGTTTATTCAACTGTTTTGAGTGCTTTTAGATCCTCTGATAGGAATATCTAATTGAGCAGCAGATTGTTGTTGCTGTTATTATATGTATGTGTTCTTAGCCAGGTTCCTCTTCCAAAGTAATGTAAAACATGATTTTGGCCCTAGTAGTATCTACATTCAGTATTTATTTTTTTCTCTGTAGTTGCCCTAAATGTAGTATCATAAGATCCTATGAAAGTAGGGCTGGAAGGATTCACACAAGGTCATCTAGTCCAGCCCCCTATTCAAGGCAGGATCATCCCTGACTAAACCATTCCAGCCGAGTATCTGTCTTAACCCCCTTATCATGATTAAATATTCCATTTTCATTCACTAATGACTTTCTTAATTTTTCCTTTTGGGATGAAAGTTTTGAGGATTTGCCTCAGCCCAGAAGTGATCTTTTTTTCTTGGAAATGTTGAAGAAACAAATTTGTTCAGTTTCTGTTACCAAGAAGAAAAGCGTGTTTTGCTAACTTGAAAAATGGGAGGGTTTTGTTCAGGAACAACTTGAAGATATGAACCATGAAAAAGTTAAAGTTTGCAGGTGGCAAAGCTTGAATGAGCAATTGTCTTTTAATAAGCTTTGCTGTGGAAAGTTAGTGTAGAAGCTTTAAAGCATGTAAGAGTCATT
>NW_017729025.1:56644970-56653735 GCF_001723915.1 Gavialis gangeticus
GAAGTGATCTTTTTTTCTTGGAAATGTTGAAGAAACAAATTTGTTCAGTTTCTGTTACCAAGAAGAAAAGCGTGTTTTGCTAACTTGAAAAATGGGAGGGTTTTGTTCAGGAACAACTTGAAGATATGAACCATGAAAAAGTTAAAGTTTGCAGGTGGCAAAGCTTGAATGAGCAATTGTCTTTTAATAAGCTTTGCTGTGGAAAGTTAGTGTAGAAGCTTTAAAGCAGGTAAGAGTCATTTTCAGACACACAGAATGCAAATATTTTGTAAAACAGTTGCACAGTTTCAGGGTTCCATAGCTAGGTTTATCAGTTTTATAAACAAGGAAGTTCAATGCAAACGCTTACATCCATTTCACCATGGGGTGGGAAGATAAAGGTGTGTGTGTCTGTGCATATGCACACCTCGCTGTTGCATTTGGTCTTGAGGCATAGAAGAGGAGTGTTGGGAATGGAGGCTGATTAAATCTGATCTACCCTTGGCCTAACTTAAAACCAGAACACATTATTTAAAGCCACTCACCTGACTCTATACTTGTGCAGCAGCTCCTAATGGAACTAGCCATGTGGAAGCAGCTAGTAAAACAGCCTGCAGGCTCAGGCAACAACCCAGTTTCTCTTCTCTGTTGCCATGGTACTTGCCTATGAAATATTTGCAAGAATACAGGTGGCCTAACCCACTGAGCCATCAGTGATCCTTCACTCCGAGCTTGAACACCAGTTTTGCCTGCTGGTAAGTGGAGAACAGAGAAGGAAGGCAATCAGTCACTGATAAGAGAACAGATTCACAAAAGAAAGGAGAGAACAGGAAAGTGGAAACAAATGGGGGATGAGAAAAGAGGGAACATAGTTGAGGATGACTCCCATTCATATTTCCAGTCAGAGGTCAGTTCTACTAGGAGAAAATATTCGGAACTGCTACCCTATATTGAACCATTCAAGTTTCAAAATTTAATGCACATGCTTGTTAAGGAATGTTTGGTTGAAGATTCCAACAGCAGCAAGACAGTAATTCTTTGGATCATCTTGAGGGCTAAAACTTGGGAGTTAAGAGATCTGAATTCTCTCTCTGATTCTTCCCCAGATTCACTGTGTGACCTTGTATAGTCATGTTAGTTTTCTGCCTCTCTGGTTCCATATCTCTGAAATGGGGGTAATAGTCACCTACCTCACGTAATTGTTGTGAAGACCAGTTCATTCTTTATGAAGTGGTACAATTTTTGGAAGGAAGATCTAGAGATGGGCAAATGATTATAGAATCACTCAGAGGAACTATGAATTAGACAGTCAGTCTAGTACCAATCTTCTAATGCCTCCCAGGGTTCCTTGTATTTTTCACAGACACCTGACAAGTGTCAGCAATAACAAGAAGTAATTTTGATCTCTGTATTCTGCCTACCTGATCTACTTTCCATCACTTTCTGCCTTGGGCACGCTTCTTAATGTTAAGCCTCCGGAAGTACAGGCACTTGGTTTATTTGCATTCCTTTTCATAAAATCATAGAGAATTAGGGCTGAAAAGGACCCCCAGAGGTAATGTAGTCCAGCCGCCTGCCTGAGGCAGGATCATCCCTATCCAAGTCATCCCATACAACCATAATCTAAACTCTTCGTAAAAATACTATCAACCCTGACACAACACAAGAAATAACACCCTAACCTGCACAAGTAAATCAGGGGAACCATGGCAGCCAACATCCTGCTTCTATGAAAGGTTGTTAATATACCCTCAAGAAATCTCAGGTAGAGGGCTGTTTACCCTGCTGCAGAGGAAGACAAAACCCACCACAGGCCATACCAGTTTGACAATGGGGTAAAATTTCTTCCTGACCCCAGATACGGTGATTGGGTCTGACCTTGAGCAGAGGGGCTAGATCCTGTACCCAGGAACCTCTGGCTTTAAGTACCAGCAGGAGCAGTGGCACCCCGCCGCCCCTCCCTCCGAGTCCAAATCCCCAGTCTTGTCTGCAGCTGAGACCCAGTGCCTCTGAGGAAGACTTACAGACACCCTGACACATGTAGCAGAAAGGCAGGGAGGAGGCAGCCAGCAAAGCCCAGAAGCATGGGAAATACCCATGGTAGAACATAGGTGTAGCTAGGCCTGTATCATCCCTGACTGGTGGTTGTCCAACCTCTTCTTAAACACCTTCAGTTTTGGAGAGTCCACAATTTCCCTAGGCAGTCTATTCCATTGCCTCACCATTTTAATAATGAAGAAGTGTTTTTCCTGATAACCAATTTAATCCTGCTTTGCTGCAACTTCAAACCATTGTTCAGCATCCTACTCTCTGCAGCAAGAAACTTGGGTTGGTACATAAAAAACACTTTATCCCACAATGTAATACATGTGTGAGTCTGTTGTCAGGCCACTCAGTGAATATGTGTGCTTTAGCTTTAAAGAGAGGAGAATGGGACAAGAAGACTTTATGAAGTGGTAAAGCGCAAACCCAGTACCAGATGGATTGAATAAACATTCACTATAAAGAAACATGATTACCTTCTCTTGTGGTTTGGTTTTATTAATGCAAAATGTGAGTAACAAATAGGCATAAGGCTTTGCTGGAGAGGAAGGTAAAAAACTTCCTTAGGGCTCTTCCTTCTCTTTAGAGAGCTAGTCTCACCCTTGTTACATTCAAGTGATATCTAAGGAGCCATGGCTACCTTAGTGAGGCAGCAATAATCAACAGGATAGGGCAGCTGAAGAATCCTGCTACTCTGCTATATGGAGCCAGTGCTGGGGAGTGCTGCCAGAGGTTTCAGAAACCACATGTGACCTTGTGCACAGGCTGGAGGACATGATGGAGAATGGCAGCCTGGTTCCTCTCTCCCCGATGGTCTCTGACTCTTGTGATAGGGTAGTTGGTACACTGATGACATCCTGCTAATTTAATGTTATAGGAATTCATTTTGAGGGAGACTCTGTGAACATGAAATATCAGGCAAGAGTGAATGGCTTTTTTAATTATCTTCTGCTTCCATGTCAGCAGCAATCAGCTTCCTGAAGTTTTACCAGATGGTAACATTGCAGAGGAGTGAAACTGCCCATAAAGGAACAGCAAAATATTTCACAAAGAAATGTTCACTGCTGCTACCCTGCACAAAATGCTATAATATACTAAGTAGTTGAAGACTTTGTGCTAGTTCATCCAGTTCCTTGTACAATTCCACTTTCACCATTTGAAATTAATCACACTATTTGCTATTCACCAACTTGGCATTCTTATCTCATTTCACTGTTACATTGCACTGAGTGGAAATCCACAAATACCCTCACCCTTCCTTCTCCCTTGCCTCTTACAGCAGTAATTACTTCAGAAAAAATGGTGGTATTGTATTGCATGACTTCAAGATTTGTAAGATATTTGACTTTTCCCCCAAAAAATTAAAGCTTAAAATTCCATGAGCAAACAAGTCAAATTCCCTCTTCTGACAAGAGCTCTGTAAACAGGTGTCTCCTCATGCTTGATGGTTAATCTGCTTTTTTAATCTCTCTCTGGTTTTTCTGAGGGGGCTGTCACTGTGAAATCTGAGCATGCTGCTGGCCTTTTGTGTGTACTTCCCTTCACTCTGTATTTTCTCTAGTAGTTAAGATGAAAGAGGTGATAGTGAAGTGAATCCTGCTTTCTGCTCAATAGAGAAAACAGTGTGGGGGGAAAAAACAGCTTCCATTTAATTTTAGGGTGCAGAAACTGTCAGAATACTGTTGGAAATGGCCAAAGAAGCTGTGCCACGAAGTCATTGGAAGAAGACCCCAGTGGTGTTGAAAGCTACTGCTGGGCTGCGGCTGCTATCGGAGCAGAAAGCCCAGGCTCTGCTCCTGGAGGTAATGATACCAAGGATCATCTTTGTTCAGTAGTGAGGTCTTTCACACAGCATCTTTCACGGTTCATTTCTCCATGTTCTTTGCCATGCCAGAGTCTCAGCTGTGGGAAAAATAGCTGTAATTCCATAAGGGTGTATAACTCACAGATCCCAAAACCCTCCTGCTGTGACTTTGAGATCCTGCTGCCTTGATATAGGCAAGGTGGTGTGTGGAGAGGGGACCCAGTATGTGCCCTTCTTTTCTTTCTGGCATCCTGAGAAGGATGGGAAAGCTTTGCCAAGGACATTCTTGCCTTACTACTTATAGCCTGGGAGGGAAGGGGAAGCTTTGTCTAATTCCTTCGTTGCAGAGCCAGACCCCAGGCCCAGACAATTTAATAATCTCTGCTCTTCCCTTAGGTGAGAGAAGTCTTTGAGGAATCACCGTTTCTCGTTCCAGACAATAGTGTTAGCATCATGGATGGATCTTATGAAGGTGGGTGTTGAGAAGGCAGGAGTGGGGAGAGCAAAAGGGACAGAAATAACTATGGAAGCAAGAAGGAATGAGAAATAGTCCCCTGGACTGAAGGAAGGAACAGACTATGGCTGGCTGTCAAGATATTTGGAACCACCAGATACAGTTGCATTCGTGGAATTTCAACTACCCAGGTAGCTATTTCAGCTACAAATGCAGGCAGGCAAAGAGTTAATAAGGACACTGTATGATGTAGAGAGAATCCTACCAGAGAAGAAGCCTATATCTGGTACTAGGTGAACAAAAATAGCCAGGGTCACTGCTTCATACATCTTCAAATCTACAATACAAGGAGCCTGAACAGTTGAGTGCTTGCCCATGAATAGTGGTAGGAGTAAAGATTGTACAGTAATCTGCCATCTTTGACAAGCTAAAGTGGGCAAGCAGCAAAGTATGACACCATTGGAAAGTGCTAAATAAGCACTGAAGAGATTGCTCTCAGGACTCATTTTGTTACATGTCTCATTAACAATTCAAAACATGAGTTAAAAGACCAGCTAATGAAATTTGCAAATAACTGTTTGGAAGCATTGCAAATACTACTGAGGAGAGAAATATTACATAGGAACCTATGAGGGACTGGAAACCTGGGAAGGTAATAAAACAAGATTCATCTTGGAAAACTGCAGCTAATCAAGTAACCAAGAAACAAAAGCAGAGGAATGGCTACAAAAGATAATGGGGTAAAGTGGCCGGCAATTTAGAAATGAATTTGCAATATGGCATAGCCGTAGAAATGAATTTGCAATATGGCATAGCCACAAAATGGACCAATCTGAATTTTGGCTGTATATCCAAAAGCTTCATCTCAAACAATAGGGAGGCAATAAGACTTCTTTATATATTTCTGATGGTGTTATGGGGTGTTATGTTCAGTACTGAGCATTGCATTGCCACAAATGTATTGCCAATTTGATGGGTGCTTTGTAAAAATCAGACAAAATGATCAGTCTGCAGAACAAACTGATGTATAGGTAGGTGAGGTTAGCTGACAGGCAATGGGGAAGGGGTATAAGTCTGCAAATAATGGAAGGAAGAACAGATAGGAATGATAAGGGTGATAATAGCATGTAGAGAGAAGTAGTTAGCCATGTAGTCTGAAGTCATATAGAAGGTAGGGCAGAGTGATACCTTATAGACTAATTCAGAGGCATAAGCTTTCACAAGACAGTAAGCTGTGGCTTATAAAAGTTTGTCTCTCTGAAATAGTGTATTAGTTAGGCCCAACAGAAGGCAGTAGAGCCTTCAGCAGTTTTTATTTTTGAAGTTTCCTCCCCAAACCACTACTTTCAGCTGGCATCTCACCAGTGGTCTTTACCCAGATACTACCCAGTCCCAATGCCAAATTCAGTGGCCGAAGTAGACAAAGAGATTTTCATGTTTTGCCGTGTACAGACACTTAATATACATCTCGGCTATTTGGAAACAGTTTAACCCTGGACTCAAGCTTGGATTTTTCCAGCAGAAATTACCTGGGTGCTTAGTAGTATAATACATTATCAATACTCCACATCAGTTTTGTTTTATTTTAGGCATAGTTGTGTGTTTTGAGATGGGATGTGTATTTACTTTTCAGGTGAGGGATTTAAGTTCATAAAAGTCAGCTACTGCCCAAAGGAAATTGCATGTGCTGCCTTAATTCTGTGCCCGTTTGTGTCATCATCATGATTGTGGGCCCAGTTCTTGCTTACACACAGGCACAAGTAAACCGCACCGCACTGTCTCCTCATGTGATTCTCATCTTTTACACGTGTCATTCTGTGGTAAGTTTAAGTAGGCTGAGATGTTTGGGGCAGGCACCTGTTTATCTGAAAAGCACCTAATGCTATACAAATCCTGACAGACCTGTCCAAAGGGGATGAAGGGGTGGCAAATAGCAGTTTCAGTGATTTTTTTTTTTCCCCCCCTTTTTTGTAGGAATTTTAGCCTGGATCACTGTGAATTTTCTGACAGGTAATTAACTCTGGATGATTTTGCCCTGAACTGAATCACTTCCACAGAAGGGATTCAGTCTCTGTTCCTCACTCCCCTAGCTGGCTTATTCTCCCTCCCCTCTCCATTGTGGAAGCAGAGCTAAAATCAAGGAATTTTTTTGTGCAGAAAATGGCAAAATCCTGCTTGGAGCACTGCTTCTTTAACAGGAAGAAGGAATGCTGGGCTGAAGCGTTCTGAGACCCTGCTCAGGGCTGTACTAGCTAGGCACAGCTGTCCAAACAGCTAGATCTAGCTGTCCAAACAACTAGATCCAAGCCTTGTAACTGGGGAATGCTTATGTCAGTCTTTTTGAAAGAGGTAGAAAAGGGTTGTAAAATGGTTTAAAACCCATTGGGAATTGAACAGCAGAAGTAGAGTAATGGGGGAGTTGTTAGTACCTAAACCTTGCCAGGCAGGACAAGAGTTAGCCCAAAATAAGTTCCAAGAATGCAATCTGGTAACAGAGAAAAGAGGCAGTGTCCAGGAAACATTTGAGTTACTGGAAGATGAGGCTGTGCCTATCTGAAAGGAAATAGTAGAAGTTGGAGCTGGAGCTCAGAGTGTTTGCCCCTCCCTCCTTTTGTTCCCCAAGAGTTAGCTAAATCCTGGGATTGTACATATCCTCCTCTATAGCCTGCTAGATTATACCTCCACACAGTGTGTTGGATATGTAGAGATTTACCCTCCTTCAGCTCTATGGAAATGAAGTTGGAATCAAGTATGTGCGTGTGTAAGGGGGAGAAAGGAAAAGCCCATCCTTTCTGTTTCTGCTGTTGTCCAGATATCACCCCAGTATATTACTGAGACAAAGTTTACATTGGGATTTCCATCTTCATTGTGTGTATTTCTGACTATCGAACCTGTAAGGCCAAATCAGCCCCTCCCTTGGAGCTGTAAACCACTGAAAACATGACAGTCTCCATGAAACAGCAGTCTCCAATTTTGCAATGTGAATATAGTGGGCTAGTCTGTGTTATTTTCCACAGGGCAGCTATATGGCCAGAACCAGCAGACAGTTGGGACTCTGGACCTGGGAGGAGCCTCAACTCAAATCACATTCCTGCCACGCTTTGAGGTGAGCAATGGACACAGCTGTGTGCAGTAACATCATAACAGTGGGCCTTGGTGCCCAGGTATTCTGAGGGCTTGCTTTGTCAGCACCAGCACCTGCTCTCCTTCATACTGACAGTCAGGTAATAACAGCTTATAAACAGAAGATCCTGTTGAAGAAGAAGAGAAAAACAAAATGAATGAAAACAAAGGAAAGCAGCTTGTGTCATCTAGCCCCAGGCTAGAAGAGCCTCTCAGTGCTGGCTAGACCTCAAACCTTACAAATGCCTAAGGTTCCTGAGGAGGCTTTTTGCATGTCATCAGGACCTCTGAGTCAAGTCTGTGTACTTCTCTCAAGGACAGGAGAGAATGCCCTTTATACAGCATAACTAGGCTATCTCTGTTAAGCCACACTCTATCCCTTCACCTCTTTTTTGTGTCCAGAGAGACAGTCCACACCTGTTCAAGCTTGTAAAAAGTTCTTTACCTAAGCTCTTTGGGAGCAACCCTAACCCAAGCTTGTGTTTTCCCTACAGAAGTCATCTGGGTGCTCAGTAGTATAATAGTGCTTTATCAATTATTAACATCAGCTGTAGTTGTTTTAGGCATAGTCATGTGTTCAAAAATGCACAAGAGCTAGGGTTTCTACCTATCCAATCTTTTCTAAAGGTTCCCATGCCCAAACGATCCTGGCTTCTAGGACACACAAATTTCCCTAATAGTATTTGATCCCTGTAAAGTAACATTATTTCATATCAGTATGTTTCCGTCCTGCACAGTGGTGTTCTGTCAAAACATGATACAGAAGTTTATCTTGCTCAACAGAGACTCAGGTGTAACAGGCCCATGCTCTCTTTGTTTGGTAATACCAGCTTAAGTGGGGCCCAGGACTGGAACGGCAGTGGTTGTTACAAACCAGGGGATTTTAGTTCAGAGACGGAAATATGAAGGGGCCAGGAGGGACTGCAGGACTCAATGAGGTATTTAATTGGAATTTTTTGCGAAAAGGAGTCTAGAACTAAAAGGGCTTCATGAAGAACTGAAAGGGCTTTATGCAGATCAAGACTGATTTGCATTAGCCAAGCGATATGGAGGAAATGTCCACATTTCCTGCACGTACACTCTGCCTAGTTCTAGTGGGTACTGTCAGCCTCAGAGTGCTAAGCACAAAACTCATTTTTTGGAGGAAAAAAATCCCCGCTAATAAAACGTCACAATTTTGAGAGAGGCGGAGTCCTCCAAAAACCCACCACTACTGGAAGAAAAGGATTGGGTAGCTCACAACTGAACACAGCTGTGGAGAATTGGATTCTCTCCTTGGCTCTGCCACAGAGTTCCTTGCAGTGTGTGGCAGGTCATCTAGATCATGCTTTTCACCCTGGTCACAAATTATGCGCTTTTAAT
>NW_017729025.1:56658735-56664145 GCF_001723915.1 Gavialis gangeticus
GATTCTCTCCTTGGCTCTGCCACAGAGTTCCTTGCAGTGTGTGGCAGGTCATCTAGATCATGCTTTTCACCCTGGTCACAAATTATGTGCTTTTAATTTGTCCATAACTTGAGACTTTGGGGTGATTTGCTGAAGTGTAGAGTGTATATGGCTGCAACTGAAATCAATGGGAGCAGTGCTTTGAATGTGTGCAGTGCTACAGCATAAACTGTCATCTGAAATTAGATCCCCCAAATTACCTAATGCTTTTGGATTTCATTTTCAGTCCTTCAGTTCCCTCTATGTAAAGTGGAATAATACTAGGTCCTCATTCCCAAGGGACACTGTGAAAAGAAATGAGTGTGTTTGTAAAGCATGCATGCTGTAGTGATGAGCACTATATAAGAGACTGTAAAGAAAGTAAAAATTCTCTGTATGTAATGATTAAAACCAGATGCTTTTGTGAGTCATAGAAATCTAAAAAAATCTTTCCATTTATTTCATTTTAGGAAACCTTGGAGCAAACCCCTGTGGATTTTCTTTCCTCGTTTGAAATGTTCAATAGCACATACAAGCTCTACACCCATAGGTGAGGAGTAAGCTGCTGCCATCTCCCTTGGGGAAATCAGTTCTTAAACTCACTGTCTCTTTGTACTGAAATGCTGCCAGGATTCTTCTCACTTTTGGCACTCATGGTTGAGGCTGTTTCTGTTGTTCTGTTCTAGACAGAGTGAACAGCAGCTGCATCATGCCTTGCCATTGACCACTAATGCAGTATTTTAAGAATTAGTTTTTATCCTGTTCCCTTACCTATAGCAGATGCCTCTGGCTGGCCTACCTTTTGTTTTATGCTCCTTTACCCAAACTATTTCACTCCCACCCTCTTTAGTCATCATATTGTATCTTGCGGTCAATATGTATTAACTTGTATTAACCAGGTTCTGTTGCATCATAATTCCCAGCACTGAGTCCTTGAGTTCCCTCTATGTAAAATGGGATAATAATACATTCTCATTCCCAAGAGGTACTGTAAAAACAAAGATGTTTGTGTAGCATGTAGAGATGAGCACTGTAGAAAAGATGAGAAGGAAAAACCGTTCTTTTGAAGAAACATATTTATATTAATCCCCTTTTCTACGCTGTACTTCTGCAGAGTCTTTGCTATTTTGCACCTCAGAAATAAACCTAATTTCTTTTTTGAGTTATTTAACAGCTTCTTTTTTACCCAAGGAACTAGATCCAGGCTTGTTGTACACCTGTTTTACATTATTCTCTTGGTAGTTGGATTTTTTCTTTTGCCAGAGAGAAGCTCTAAAATGTTGTGGGGGGAGGTGGGATTGGAGGCCCAGAAAGGGAACTCGGTCTGCACATGTTTAGGTTTGGGACTGGCAGTGGGTGAAGCATCAGATGAGCCAGGACAAAACTGCAGTGTTATTGTTGTTTTGTTGTTTGCAGTTATTTGGGATTTGGACTGAAGGCTGCCAGACTAGCAACGCTTGGAGCCTTGGAAATAAAAGGTATGTTAAGGTGAAATAGGCAGGTTGGATACTTGAAGAGATACATGGAGTTAATCTTGTAGCTGCTTCCCCTTTCTCATGTCTCCCTTCCACCTTGATCTCTCCCTTTTCTCTATATCTTTGGATTGATGGACCTATCTACAAATATATTTTTCACTATCAGATGACAAGCCCAACTGTAGAATATCCTGCAGGATAGAACATGTTCTAAAGATGAGATTTCCTCTTAATGTAGAATCAGTTTATGCAGCATGTAGTGACTTGGATTTCCTAATTTATAATTCCCATTGGATAAATTATAAGGGACTGGGTTTTTCCCTCTGTGGTTTCATTCCAGCAGGGGATGGACAGATGTTGCGAAGCTCCTGTTTGCCAAAGCAACTAGAAGCAGAATGGCATTTTGGGGGAGTGAAATATCAGTATGGTGGCAACAGAGAAGGTAAGTTGAGGCAACTTGCTTCTGCTAGACAATGATTTGGGTGCCAAGATAAGTCTCAAACCATGGAGATAAGGTTTTTCTTAGTCAACACCCTTTCTGTTGTCATGTTCTTTTGCAAGATGTCTCTCAAGGCTTTAGGGAAATGATCAGGCCAGCTGGGCCTGTAGGAGTTGTCATTTAACAATGCAAAATGCTTTAGATCCCTTCAGCAGGGGAAGCTTTGGAGCTACTTATCCCATTGCAGTGTTATGGGAACTGAGCTCATAAAACTCATGGGTAGAACTGGTTTTACTGAGGTGATGTCATCTCTGTTGTATCATATTCAGTGGGTAAAAGCCTCTTGCAGTTGGAAGACTGTTGGTAGTCCTGTCTCTGACCAGGATATCTAGTAGATGAAACTGCTACCCTCAGGTGATTAAAGCAGGAGAATATGGGAGTGTTGATACTGATGATTGGTACTGGTATATGCTACTATAGAGACCCTGAGGGCAAAGTTTGGGGTTATGTCATTGGAACAGGACCCCTGAAGTGATAATGCATGGGGAAGGAAAGGAAACTTTAAGCCTTCTAATAACAGTGGCTCTGTACAACACAGGGTCCCTGAGGCAAAGTATGACAATGGGAGATTCCCTAATACCATGGAAGCCTCTGCAATATGGTCTCTGAGGGATTCACACATAGCTCTGCATATAAGTGCTGTACTAACAGGACCAGGCACTAAGTTGGGCAGATCCTGACTGTGTCCATGTGCAAGGCTGGAATAGAGTGAAGAGAGTTGCTGGGATGTTGTGGAAGAGAACTTTCTTTTGGGAAGAATGTCTAAACTCTTCACCTCTTTACACTCTGTGCTGCCTCCTCACCTTTTATGGGTTGTGCTTTCCTCCTTAATTTCTCCCTTAGTTTTTTTTGTTCTTGCTGTCCCTTCTCATCCTGTTGTTACTGGTTCCTCCAGACCTGATCTACCTTCATCCCTGTGTGTTTTTGTCCTGGCAGGGAAAACTGGATTTGAGCCTTGCTATGCAGAAGTGGTGAAGGTTGTACAAGGAAAACTACACCAGCCAGATGAGATACGCAGGAGCTCCTTCTATGCCTTCTCATATTACTATGATCGAGCTGCTGACACCAACATGATAGGTAAGTCAGCTCCATGCAGTTTGCCTTGTTCAGTAAATGAAGCTTTCACTATCTTGTACTCTGCTCTGTGCATCTGAATTGTACTTGAACTTCTGCCTATTCTCTGCACAGGATCCATCCCTTGCCTCAGTACTGGGCTAAGCTCTCATTTGAACAGAAATTTCTCAGGTTTGTGATGATGACACTTTCTCATTTCTTTCCTTTCAGATTATGAAAAGGGAGGAGTTCTAGAAGTGAGCGATTTTGAAAGGAAAGCTAAAGAAGGTAAGTAACATTGTGAGACCTGCAAGGTAGAGGAGGGGAGATGATAAAAATATATGTAGTATTTATGTATGGTACATATCATATATTTGATTTAAAAATATATACAAATGAGTTAACTTTAGCGGTCCAACCTGTTCCTCTCCATTGTTTAACAGATTCTTTAATTTTTGTAGTGGAAACAGATATTGAAGAATACGAAGTAGAGGGTTAGTAGCTTCACACATCAGTTTGGGAGTGGGGGTTGTTGTTCATGAAGGTCAGTGGGGAAGAAAGTTGATTTATCCTAAAATCAAGTTTTCCTTCTAGATTCCAGGTCTCTTGAGTCCAGCAGACCAGTGGGTTTTTTTTCTAGTTTACTATTATTTTTTTAACTCCCTAAACCACCTGGATTGTCTTCGCAATTTCTAAAAGTTAGCCTGGCCACCTCCTCTGGTTTTCACTTTCTTATTGGCTTGTGTTAGTTGTTCATGAACCACCACCAGTTGTAGACTTGTTTGATCTTGGTATTTTTCAAAACTAATGGATACCCTATTTTGGTTGTTGTCAGGTTGCTTTTCATACTGTCATCCAGCATTGAATAGGACATTCCTGATAGCTAAAACATCAGCCTAAAGAGTGAAATCCAAGACCTGAATATTGAGAACTCGCTGTTTTTCACCAGGAGAGTCTAAGTTTTATGGGCCTGGGGTGAACTTCTTAAACAAACCCAACCTCAATTTCCCCCCCTCCCCCCCCCCCCCAAAAATCCCATAATTGATGCAAGAGCCCCATTAGTTTAAATATAGGTTCCTGGGTGACCTATATGCTTTAGATATAGAAGTTAAGCTCTTAACTTTCCTAGCAGTTTTTACTTCTGTTTGCCCTAGATGTTTAGATTCTAGTTCTCAAGGCCCGATCTAGCACTCACTCAAGTTAGCATAAAGCTTTCCATTTATTTCATCTGGGAATTGAATCAAGCTATAATTTTATGTGTAAAATAGTTACACTGCTTAAAGCCTGTAGGAATAAGCCCAAGAGTCAAATGGTCTCTGCCCAGAGTTTATCTAAACCAGTGGTTCCCAACCTTTTGAGACTTGAGGCACCCATCACTTTACTCAAGGTTCTCTGCCATAATTTATGTGAATTGAGCAGTGCCCCATTTAAAAAACTAATTTATTACAGTGCTTACCTCTTTGCAGAGAGGCTGGGCAGTGGCCAGGCTTGGATGAGCCTGAGTTTGAGCCTGAATTTATCTTATTGTACTCACAGCACCCTTCAGAAGATCTCATGGTACCCTAGTTGAGATTAGATTGTGTATACAAATATATTATCACCATGAGGATGCATGGTTCGTAGGCTATAGTAATCTGAGATTTCACTTGTCTGAAAATTGTTATCAGAGATAAGTAAAGCTGTGTCTTGGTAGTTTTGTTAATATCTTTATATAGGGAACGTCTGCTCAGCATCTGTTTTTTTGAATGTACAGTTTAAGGATATTCTCCTAATGAACATCCTTCTAAGCCCCTCCTTGTCTCTCTCCCCCTCTAGTGTGTGATAACATGGAGATGTACACATCAGCCAGCCCTTTCCTATGTATGGATCTCACTTACATCACTGCTTTACTCAAAGAAGGCTTTGGATTTAGGGATAACACACTCCTACAGGTGAGAGAACCAATGTAGGAACCCAGCATTGGCATCCCTGTATCTCAGGTGAATAGGGCATATTAGCTTGCTGCTTCATTCCATGTGTGCAGTGTTAGGATGAGTCAGAGGCTGCACTTTACACAGTCACTGCTTTGGCAAGAGATTAATTAACTGCAGCCATTAGTTTCATAGTTTCTAGGGTCGGAAGGGACCTGAGAAGATCATCTAGTCCGACCCCCTGCCATGGCAGGAAAGAGTACTGGGGTCAAACGACCCCAGCAAGGTGTTCATCTAACCTCTTCTTAAAAACCCCCAGGGTAGGAGCCTGCACTACCTCCCTTGGAAGTTGGTTCCAGACCCTAGCCGCCCTGACCGTGAAATAGCGCCTTCTGATGTCTAACCTAAACCTACCCTCTGCTAGCTTGTGACCGTTGTTCCTGGTCACTCCTGGC
>NW_017729025.1:56664785-56668927 GCF_001723915.1 Gavialis gangeticus
TTAAACATGTTAGCTTTGTCATCTGGTGTGACGACCAAGTTTCCCAACGCGTCCTGCAAGGGCCCCACATTACCTGGGACCTTCTTTTTACCCCCTATGTATTTAAAAAAAGACTTCTTATTGTCCTTAATCTGGGAAGCTAGTCCCAGTTCCATCTCTGCCTTGGCCTTCCTAACTACCCCCCTACATCCCCGAGCAACTGCAGAATAGCCCTCCTTGGTGATGACCCCTTCTTTCCATTGGGTGTAAGCCACCTTTTTAGCAAGGAGACATTCCTGGATGCAGTTAGGTGATTTGCTGCAGTGATGCACTATCAAGCAATAAAGAGGGCCAGTTCAGCATTTTCTTCCCTGCTCAAACTTGATTCAAAATGTAGATTTTGTTTAAAATAATAATGCTGGTGATGCAAGGTTTTGAAAATCCAAAAGCTTTTGAAAATAAAATTCCTAATTTAAAGAATATCTGGTGGAAACAGCTGTTTTAGAACAAAACCTAGCTTTGCAGCACATACAAACCAATCATGGGAAAACTGAGCTGTCCTTCCTAGTATTTTGGCTGCCTAAGCTGAGGGAAGATTCACAATATAAGTGACTGTTATTAACCTAGACTTAAAAGGGAAAGAAATGTTTGTTTACCACATCTGTTTATGAGCTAAAGCTTTTGGCTGTTCCTGGTTTTCAACTCTTATGTCCTCTGGCTGTCTGCCTCTTACTTATCCTTAGTAATTTGGACAGAGACACTTGGTGGTGATTGCTCTTTCCTCTTAAGTAACAAGGTAACCGCTTGAAGTTGTCAACCCCTTCTCCTACCCTGTTAAACAAATGCCCAGCTGCCATCCCAGCTGGCATGAGTTCTGCCACCCTACCTGCTGATTCTTGCCATTGAACAAACAACATGCAGGCTCCCTTATGACATTCTTCTTTCAAGTGGCTGGTTCCCTTTCTTCTGACCATGCGTCTCCAAATACTTCCTAAACCTTACCTTCCAATGCCTAACCATCCACTAGCTGTTATTTATTACCATTATTTACTATATACAGGGCTATAGGTGAGTGTGCAGTACTGTATAAAGAACAGTTTGTGTGCCAGAAACCTCTCTAAACAGATGATATGACAGGGATTGCTGTAGGGAGATGAAAATAAGCCAGAAACTGTTTACCTCAAGTAAGGAGATGTGCCCATTGTGAAACAAGCAGGCCTCTTCATGTATTCTGCTGGTCCAGAAGGGGAGGGGCTCAATTGGAGAGAATGCCAGGAAAGGGGAATTTAGGGAGACATGAAAGAGGAAGGAGGGGACACAGAGGTCCTTGGGGGGAAAATGATATGCAGAGAATGGGGAAGAAAGTATCCAAGTCAAAAGGTGCAGTAGGAAATAAGATGTGGATAGATCCTTGATATTGAAGCAACTGAAGAGAGGCTTGGAGTAGATCAGTATTTTTCATGGGCAAAGCATTAGGAGAGGAAGAGAAGTTTGACAGCAGCCACTATATACTCCCTGTCTCCTCCCACAGTTGTCCCACTGGATCCTGCTGTCAGTGTGCATGTACCTCATTAGCAAACTCGGAATCTGTTCGAGACAGCAGTGTCCATAAGCCATGCATGCACTCCATACTTCCTTGTGCATCCTGGCAAGGGCAGAAATGGTGGGGTAATTATAGTCCTCCCACAGTTCCCTCTTACTACCCATAGTAACCAGAAAGAAGCCTGGAAACAGTCTAACCTGCAACTTATTCCTGAGCCCTCTTCAGTCAGTGTTCCTAATATCTCTGAAGAACTGCCTTAATCTAAAACAGCACATTTAAAAAAGATCACAAATGATGTAGAGTACGTCACACTCCCCCCCGCCATGGTAGATTCTAAAGGCCAATGGGCTTAAACCCTGTCTGTAATGCCCTTAGTTGATGGACACAGTGGATGTGTGATATGTATCCACCTGCAACAGAGAACAGGCAAGTGCTTGATTTGTCATTCCCTTTTATCCTGCCCATGAAAATCAAGAGACCTGAGGGAATCTCAATCACCATTAGCACCATTGGCCAGAACCTGCAGATCTGAACTAGGGAAAGTTTATCAGGAATCAGGACTTGTTCATGAGGATAGATGAAATCATAAACATTTAGACAATGGTTTCATATTTAAAATACTATGCATATGATGTTTAATGTTTTTCGTTCTTTGAGAATTGCCCTGAGCCTTTTATACGAAGTGGCCTTGTTATTTCACCCTAGAGCCATACAGAGGAGGTTCCACAAGAAGACAATGGAACAGAGGCTTGTACGTCTGATTGTTTCCTTACTCCAAAGGAGAAAGGAGGTCTTATCCAGTCCTAGGCTTGAGGCTGAACATTTGTTGAACATGCATCTCACCTCTGTGATGATAATGCTTGCCTGCTCCTTTCCAGGTCTCCAGCCTAGGATTGCTTTTTGGCTTTTGATTTACTGGATGTGTACTACTTCCCAGCCCACAGAAAGTACCAGAGTTTCATTGTAAGGCCCGATCAGTACCAGTATCACAGATCAGGCCACGTTCATCTGCAGCAGTTATGGCTGCAAACCTGTTACAGACCACTGATCTGGCTTCTGGACCAACCAGACCTCTTGCTGAAAGATCAGGATCAAGTATTCTACTCAGCTCTGACGCTGCTGCATTTGATGCCTTCAGTGCTTGAAAGGGACTGGACAGAGACTTGCCTGGGATGGTTTAAACAGAGACAACCCTGCCTTGAGCAGGGAGGTGCGCTATATGACTTTGTGAAGTCCCCTTCAGCCCTACTTCCCCATGATCTATAAAAAGTTCAGGACATCCTAGCACAGAGCAGAATTCCATCTAAATGAAATGATGGGTGGCTCAATATGGCTTAGACCTGGCAGAGATACCAAAGACTCTAGGACTTTTGCTGCAATTGAGATACTTTAGATTTTCCTTAACTCATCTAGGGTCCACCTGGCAGCAATACTATCCACAAAAAAAGTGGTTCCTACCAAAAGATTTGTTTTCAGTCCTCTCTTCCTTGATACTATTTAAGATTCTTTGGGGGTGTAATGCATACTTGAATCCCTAGTACTCAGCCCTGGCATCTCAGTGTTGTCCTCTGAAACTTATGGAGCTCTCCTCAGTGTTTCATCCAATATCTCACCTTCCAAATAAAATAAGTCTTTCTGGTGGCCATCCTGCCCATCAGAAGAATGACTGAACTTCCAGCATTCATGGCAGAGCCCTTTTATACCTCATTTCACAGGGACAGAGTAACATTGAAACCTTATGCAAAATTCATTCCCATGGTAGCTTCTGAGTTCTACCTAAAACATTTTATGAATGGACCTCACTGTTGTTTCCAAAACTGCATACCACAAATGGGGAGAAAATATATCCAAATGCTTTGATTTTACGTGACTTGACTAAAACTTTTATACTGTTCCTTCATCTAATTGTGGTTAAAACTAGCTACTCTAAGGGCTAGAGAATTTCATCTCAGAGACGGTCAAAACTACTAACAGTGTATCTTACTGCACAATCCACTGACTGATGTCCCCATGTCTCAGACTTTTAAGAATTGGTCCACTAGAGCCCAGACATGATTTTTGGCCTGCTTCTAAAACATACCAATACCAAAACTTGACATGGCTAGTGCAGAGCAATCTGCTCGTTTATAAAGCATCATGCACTGGGTTTGGCTGCTAGATGCAGTGTCAGATCTGGGAGAATGGTAGTCCAGTCTCTGCTTGTCAGATGCAGCTGGTACTCCTCCCTGACCATCTCAAGAGGGTGGTGAGCACCTGTCACCTACTATGAGATTTGCAAAAACTGGTTCTTTAAGAGGTTATCAGTGGAGATTCCATTTTCTGTTCCCACTTCTTAGAGTGGTCAGCAGCCCCGGGCTTAAAGTTGTGAAAGAATTAAGGAAGGATAGCAGCCTTTATGCCCTTATATGGGAACAAGCAGACATAGGACACATTTACAGCCCAAGTGGACACGATTGCTCAGACAAGATTCCAGCTGCACACAAGGCACAGGCACAGGTAGTGAGATCTGGGAGGACTTCAACAACTTGAAAAACTGCAGTTACTCTTGGGCAAATAACCATTTTCTTCATATGTGCTCCCACCTAGATATGTGATCCCAGCCCCCCCCCCCCCCCCCCCC
>NW_017729025.1:56669146-56673141 GCF_001723915.1 Gavialis gangeticus
CCCCCCCCCCCCCCCCCCCCCCCACTGTGCTGTGGGGTTCCTTTGTGGAGAACAGCTTGATCCTAAATGTTCTCAGGGTTAATGCAGCTCCTCAGGAAGGCCAACACAGGGATCATTCTTCTAACCAGTCACACAACAGGAATGAAGAAAATATAAACATTTAGATTTTATCCCATCTTTTGTGTATTTGTTGAGAAAAGTTCTTATGGTCCGATATTGACAGTGCATAGCACTTCTTGTGCAACTGGACAGATCTCAGGTAGAGAACATCTAAGAAGATGCTAGCAAGGAAAGTTTTTAGGCTAGTCCATGTAAAGACACCCTAGAGTTAGGGAGGATTTCCTACCATGAAGGGCAAGGTGGACACATTCATCCCCTTGCTGTATTTGCCTTCTTTTTTCTCCCATAATCTGATTCTTAATTTTTCATTCCTGTCAAATTGTCAGTGACAAGCAGGACCTGAAAGGCAACAGGCAAAGAGGAGGTGGGTGGTGAAAAGTGGCATTCGGTGGAGAAAATGACAAGCTGAAAGGAACAGTAGTCCTGGTTTTTCCACACATGAGTACACTAGCCAATAAAGGAGAAGTCCAGCCCAGACAAGCAACACCCCACCCACACACAAAGTAGCTGCAAGGTAACTGGTCTTAAAAGGAGAGACAGAAGTGTTACTCCTTGTTCTTTTTTAAAGCTGCCTGATTCCCTAATACTCTTGGCCATGTGCAGTTGGAACTAGTGCTTCCAGCCAGTACCCTTCATGCTTCCATTTGCAAAGCAGTAACTGCAGTTGTTTTAAGTTTGTGGCAACAGTATAGGTCTGGGAGATGTGCTGGAACTGACTGCTTTCTCTTTCTTCATAGTTAACAAAGAAAGTGAACAACGTAGAGACAAGCTGGGCCCTGGGTGCTACATTTCATCTGCTGCAGTCTTTGGGACTCACCCATTGAACTGCACCCCTGTGGACACTGACCTTTCCAGAAGGAAGCAAACAAAGTTCAAATCTCAATATGCACTGCACAGCTGGAGTCAATCCTGCAGCAAAACATGGACCAAAGTCATGGAATCAGTTTCCCAAAGGCAGTTTCTGACTGCTGTCTGCTAGGTTCTCATGAAGTGGGAGCTGCTCCAGTACAGTTTATGAGTAATGTGATTTCCTAAATAGATGCAGAAGCTGCCTCCTGAGAGTCAAAGGACCTCCACTCCAGCTGAGTAGCCTGATCAAAGACAATGAGCTCAGAGGCAGCTTCAGCTAATGCATCTGCACACACAGCCTGTTACCAGCTGTTCAGTGTCATCATGCTCTGCAGGCTGCAGAACTTTGACCTGTGACTTTTTTTTAATATATGAAACTGAAGTTTGGCCCCAGGGAATTAAAAAAAACACCATAGGCATTCATAGCAGAGCAAGTTCTCCCTGTTGGTGTAACCCTCCTTGTTCAAGGTACTTAATCACTGGGAGACAGACTAGCTAATCCTGGAAGGGCTTCAGCCTTTCAGGATTTGCCAGTTTGGGGAGTGGGGGGCAGGAGAGGGGTAATGGATGCAAGTGTTTCTTGGACAGGAATTGGAGGGAAGGCCTTTGGCTGAAGCTGACAGTCATTGGCTCTCCTGGGGTTGGCAGCCAGGATCCTTCTTTCCTGATCTTCCCATTGATCAGTGCAATACTAAGAACAGCATGGAACCAGACTCTAGTTCTGTGTTCAAAGGTTGGTGGTTAAAGAACTATGGTGAAATAGAAGCAGATGCTGAAGTACAAGGGAACCATGGGCTGGAGCAAGAGAGGAGTCAATTTGGTTCCTGTTCTTCAGGTCAGAATCTGATAGATCAGTCCACTCCTCTTTAGGTTGTGCCTTAATCCTTGGAATCACAGCACTAAAACTCCTGCTCCCACTGGCTTAATGCAACAGAACTGGGCCCACAGCACACAAGTCTAAGCCAGCCAGGGAAGTAGGGCGAGTGTGGGTGGAATATACAGTTCCCATTTTATACAGCCATTCCAGGCTCCCTGCACTAGGGGTTGTTTTTAATGACTTATACAGCTGGTCTGTAGAAACAGGACCCCATTTCTTCCACAACCCAGCACTGCATTAGGCCATTGATCTAATACTTTGTTTATCAAAGGACAGTCTTAACTGCTTAACATGAAAGAGACTGTAGGAGTAAACAGGTTAAATATTAAACCAAAAATGGTCCCCATCAGATGGCTTAGAAAAGTGGTTCTATGGAGACACGAGTGTAGTGGAATCTTAGCTCTCTGGCTCAATCAGCTCCTGTTAATACCATGATAAAATACCTTACCTTGTTCAGCACAAACATACTAGTTCCAGGATGAAAGAGTGAATGGTCCAGGTAGATAGCATCTGAGAACTAGCTATCTAGCCATCCCCTATTCTGAGCCACTGCTGTGATGCAAGGAACCAGCGACCAGAGATAAGATCAACTGCCTCTACAAATGGCAAAGGGAGGGGATGGATGATGCAAACAAAAAAAGAAGGGGCAATAGAAGATCTACCCTGAAGGGATGTAAAGCCTGGTTTTGGTTGAAATGAGTAAGAGGCTAGGGAATAATGTGGGTACAATTCAGAATTAGTGAATTCTTTCTGTTCTTAGCATCACACTTGGGCAGTACAGCCCCCAGGGGGAAACGCTTTTCCTTGTACCAAAGCTGAGATGCTCAGGGCCTTGATTTGTCAGTTTGCACAATTTACTAACAAGCATATCTGCGGCTTCAAGCTAGGAGCCCAGTCCTGAAGTCTTTGCATACGCAGCTCTCCAGAGCAGTTCTTTCTGCATGAGGACAGCAGTATCAGGTCCCCAGGCTTTCCATTTTCCTTATCCCGGGGTGGGTTGGGGACATGCCTTGCTTTTCCATGTTCCCCCACCTGTCCCAGAGCAATGAGATTATCTGTGTGTTCAACAATAAGCATGACACTGCCTTGTTAGAGAAGGGTGCTACCTGCATCACTGTGGAGGAGAAAAAGGAGATAACTGACAAACAGTCTTTTAGCTAGTCATTAACAGGATCTGATTTTCTAACAGAAGTGACAAGAGCCTAAGAGAAAGTCTTTACTCGTAGGCAAAATTTACATGTCCCTTTGTGTAATGCTAATTCCTGGTTCTGGTTAATTGTACATAATGGTAAAGCTATAAATTCTGCCACCTGGCAGCACTCGCGTCACTTATCACCGTAATGTTTAATACAGGGACCTGGTGTTTGGTACATTAAGACGGGGCCTCTTGAATATCTATTTTAGTAATTAAAATGCTATTTTTAACAATATTCTGGGATTCAAGCCTTTGTGATGAGGCCTCCTTCCTAGGACTCAACATTGTTCCTCAGCACCCAAGAAACAGAATGGGACCAAGACCCTCAAGCCTAGCTAGTTTTCTGAGAGGGACCTATGAGGATGTATTGGTGGGAAGAGGTTGGGGATTGTGGAGCTAGCCATTAGCAGAACTGGATGCTCCTGCTACAAACTGCCCCTCAGTTCTGGGTTCAGCCCCCTGCTTCATACCAGAAACTCAAGAGCCCAGATGGTACGTGTTGGTGGGCAGCAGCAAGGGGGTGGCACTCCTGGTTGGGAGGGTCCCTTTCAGCACTGATAAACATTACAGGTATGCAGAACACAGCTGCTACCATTCAGCTTTAGTCTTAAAGAGCCAGTTCTATGTGAAAGCACATGGCAAAGAGAATTTGCAAACCCATCCTCCAAGCAGTAGACAAAACAGAGCTTGTGCAGAACCAAGCACGTATGGGTAGGAAGGCTCTCGCTTTTAGTTTTTATTGTTACTCTTCAAATATGCTATTTTTATTTGCTTCTAAACCAAACACCAGACCTCAGGGGATAAAGTTCTTGGATTTAGAACTGTCATGGGTGAGCTGCAGATCCAGACTGACAAGGACATCACTCACTGGCAAAGGCCATGATCTGCTCCTAGTGTGGGAAAGAAAAAAAAAAAAATCACTTGTAAATTGATGAACAATTACATTTAGAAAAG
>NW_017729025.1:56673152-56675263 GCF_001723915.1 Gavialis gangeticus
GCTCCTAGTGTGGGAAAGAAAAAAAAAAAAAATCACTTGTAAATTGATGAACAATTACATTTAGAAAAGACAGAGAAAACAGCTGCATTCTCCTCACTTTTACCAAACTAAGTAAGATTCCGTCACCACTGAGGGACAAGGAGACAAAGCAATTAAGCACAATCTAATTATCTAGGCTATCTAGGAAAGTTGGCAAAAGCCAGATGAAGTACCCCTTCTGTAGCAAGCACCCTGAACCCAGGGTTGCCCCAGCAAGAAAGGCTTTTCATGCTTGCCCTGTCTTCTCTCTATTCAGATAAGACCATATGAAAACAAGAAGGCACATCAGCACAGAGTAGTGAAGCAGCAAGTGTTCCTTTTAGTACCCACCGAAGGCATCCACAGAGCCCTGGATGCTTATTCTAAAGTGTCTGTTCAGCCTGGGACCAACTACCAAATACCTTCAAAGAAAACCCACTTCTCAGTGTAATGCTCTAACCAACCACCCAGCAATGGGCACTCTCCAATCCCACTCAAAGCTGGCCCATAAGGAAGCCAAGAAGAGAAGGGGTATGACTCAGAGAGACATGCTGCCTTGGAAAAGGGAGGGCCTTGGGTTGTGGCTCTTGCCCTTACCTCTAATGGGGTCAGAAACTCACCCACTGCTGCTTACACATTGTAATGGAGATACATTACAAGCAGGGGACAGAAAAACCACTGTGGACCAGAACCTGACCCCAGGACCCCTCCCTTGCAGGGCAGTGCTGGGAGCTCTTTGTTGGTGCTAGATGGAAAACAGCAGCTGTTTTGAAAAACATTTCAAAGATCTGAAATTAATTTCCATTCCACAACACAACAGACCCATGCAGGGGTGACACGTAAGGGGTGCATGCGTGTGCATGTGCATTCCCTGCAAAAAGGCACCACTGACGCTGTTGGTGGTGTCTACAGGCAGTCACCGCTCACCACACCGCTGTCCACAGGTGGCCCCTGATCGCCCCTTGGCTGCTGCCGCCTGCAGGTGGTTGCTGGCCCATGGTCAGCACTTGCCACCCCCACCCCCTGCCAACACTGCCAGCAGTGTCTGCAGGAGCTCCCCACTGCCAGGCTCCCACCACCACCGGCACAGCCGTGCCCCCCCAGCCACTGGGGCACGCGCTGTTCATGGACCCACAGCCTTTCAAACTCCATACCATAAAAACATGAGGGTGCAGAAGTCTGAGCCAGCCCAGAACAGCTCACTAATTAAAGTATTTCACCAGGCCTTCAGCATCAGTTTCTTTCCATCTATCCTGTTGCAGCTGTTAAACTATGTATAAATACTCACTGGGCCAGAAAGAAGCTGGCTCTATAACCAAGGCTACGGGAATCTGGATTCCAATGCTTGCTCTAAATCAGGAAGAGCAGGCACTCCAACCTGGGCCACACACATCTCAGGTAAGTGCCATAATCACTGGGCTGCTGGCTATTTTGGAGCCTCTCCATTCCACCCTCAACCTGACAGTCCTCACTTTGGACAAACAGATATTTTCCAACAAAGAGGCTCCATCCAAAAATTCCAAACAGTTCTACTCTTTGTGACATCACAAACTGGTTCAGAATCCATGTATGGTTCTCACTAGTCAGACTTCTTACTTTGACTGGAGACAGGGCATTTGTTGTTTGCAATCCCCATGTCCTCAGCAGTACAAAGGGTGCGACACTTGTGGAGTAGAGTCTCTTCAGCAGGTCAATAGCAATCATCAAGGAAACATTATGCCTCTGCCGTTCTGTCTCAAACTGGAGGAGGTGTTTCATGGAACCTGGAAGACAGCGCTTGGTATTAAAACATTGTAAGGGTGCCACTGGGCACCCCAGCCACAGAATGTGCTCCACAGGCACCTGAACCCAAACACGAGTGGGCTCTAAACCCTCTACCTTCATCTTAATAAGGTATAGGGATGCACTGATAGAGATTTTGGGGGCTGATAGCAGATCTGATTTCCAATACAGCTGTGTCCAACTGGTAAGTCTGTTGTGGTGAAAGCAGAGGGAGGAGGGAAGGAGCGTGGGGGGATCAACGCCCCCCATGGTGAGGGAGGGAGCGGGGCTTGGGCAGGTGCGGGATGAAGCTGTGGCTCATGGGGGGGGAG
>NW_017729025.1:56675274-56675894 GCF_001723915.1 Gavialis gangeticus
CTGCAGCTGCAGGCTGGGGCCCACACTGCACTCAGGGTGGGGCCCACACTGCACTCAGGGTGGGTGGCAGCAGCACTGGCAGAGGACTACGGGAGCAGGGCTGCAGCCACTCCAAATTATGCCATAGCCCTGCACCACCTGCTCTGAACACAGCATGGCCCACAGCTGCAGCCCACCCCGTGCAGATCTGGGGGCACATGCCCCTCTCCCCCCATGCTCACAGCGGCGGGATCTGTGCCCCCACCCGGACAAGCCACAGCTGTGTCCCATGCCTGCCCTGTCCTGGCTGGGCGGTGCCTGCCCCAGCCCCACTCCCTCCCTCCCTCACTGTAGGGGACACTGATCTGCCCCAGCATGCCCCTTCCCTCCTTCTTCCCCTCCCCCCAACCCTGGCAAATAAACCAATATTAATATTTCAAGCTATTTTTGAGCTTTTTGTGTAAATTTCACTCTAAACAAAATGAGCCACAGAGTGTGTGTTACTACTCTGCCCACATACTGAACATGCTGGATTGTTGTCTCACGACAACAAACTAATGGTTGCTGTTTCATGTGTATCCTATGCATACTTTGCCACTATTCAAGTATCACTGCTTAATCAGAATTCAGAGTCCTAAACA
>NW_017729025.1:56680894-56683719 GCF_001723915.1 Gavialis gangeticus
GTGTGCACACATGGGCATTTATGGGCCAAATTATCAGTCACTTCTGGCCTACTTCCAATATAATCAATTTTCTTTATATCAGTGCTGATCCAATATCGGACTGATATATCAGTGCACCTCTAATAAGGTATCATCCCGTCAGCAGGCAGGAAGGGCCAAGAGTTTCTTCAGCTGCACCTTACTCCCCACCCCTATGCAGCTCTGAGCACTGTGCACACAGAATGGAACTTTTACACTTTTGCAAATTAGGCAGCATAGGACAGAGGTTTGCAGAAGGGAACTGCATCCAATAGCACATCTCTTAGTGATTGCTCCTCAGCCAAAGGAGGCCTAAACACCTGAGGTAATTCAAGGGTGCTCAGGTTATCTGTTATGAGATTGGGAAGGGCCTAAGATCTGTTCAAAACGCAAATCAAGACAATCTCTGCCCTAGACTGCTCACTAGGGGAAGCCCAGAGGAGAAGAAAGATACTCAATTCATTGTTGCCATAGATTATTCCAGATTATGTCATACCCTTACCCAGATCTTTCCCATCAAAGGCTGCCATGCTGAGGTGACGTGTCAAGCATGCAATATCTCCAAAGCCCATATTTACACCCTGTCCTGCTAGTGGATGGACTCTATGTGCTGCATCCCTAAGGGCAAAGAAGAAAGAAACTCATCTCAAACAAAGAAGTGAGACAGTTTACATTTTCTTCCCCAGTACGCCCACAGCTCGTCATTCTACCTTCTCACAGCACTACGCACACCTGAATCAACACCCCCACCACAACACTGAACAGCCTCTGGGAGCTTCTTCAGTGGTAAGATGGGTAAAGAACTTGGTAAAGCGGAGATGGATGTAGGCAGTGCTGAAGGCAGGTTACTGGTGGAGTTCCTCCAGGACTGGGCTTGATACCAATCTTATTTAATATTTTCATTAATAACCTTGAACCAGAGAGTAGGACTCTGTTGATGAGATCTACTGATGACAAAGGCAGGAGCTACTATTCATACACAGAAGGCCTGGAATTGGATACAGGAAAAAGCTGCAATTCTGAGGACTGGCATACCAGAAATATGATGAAATTTAGTATAGAATGCAACATCATGCACTTAGCAGCCATTAAAAATAATTATTTTCATAAACTGGAGGCTCCTGCATTGAATCAGAGAGGGGACCAAAGGATGCACTATCTGATTTCAAGATAATTTATGAAAAATCAAAAACAAATTGGATTGATGGCTGAAAACTGTCTTAGGGCGCATTTGAAGATGTATTTCCAGAAGAGACAGGAAAATATCAGTGTCATTGTAAAGGGCCCTTGTGAAACATCATCTGGAATAGATTCAGAAGGGACCTCAGTGGGCCATCTAGTCCAAGCCCCTGCCAGGCAAGAAAAGAGTCACCAGCCCTGGGGTCATGTGATCCCAGCCAGGTGCCTGTCCAGTCTCTTCTTGAAGACCCCCAAGGTTGGGGCGAGCACCCTTGGGAGCCCATTCCAGATTCTGGCAACCCTGACGGTGAAGAACTTTTTCCTAATGTCCAGCCTAAACCATCTCTCCAGTAGTTTATGGCCATTGTTCCTTGTCTTTCCAGGGGGTGCCCTGGTGAACAGATCATCACCTACTTTATGTTGCTCTCCCCTTATGAATTTGTATGCCTTATATGAATAAGGAAATTGAGAGGTTATCACACAACAAGAGACTAAAAGAGTTTGGCTTCTTTAGCTTAGCAGAATGGAGGCTGTCATTTTTCTCTGCCTGTGCCTACGGAGGTACAACTATTTCAGCTAAAGTTCCTTATTGTCAGAAGAACAAATGAGTAAAAACTGGCCATGAAGAAAATTAGGCTGGAAATCTGAAGAAGGTTTCAAACTATAAGAGCAGTGAGGTTCTAGAGTAGCCTCCCAATCACAGTCACGGGGCCATGAAACTTAACTGATTTTGAGATGGAGCTTGATTAGTTTTTTTTGAACTGGACAACATAATTTGGTTGCCTCTGATAGCAAAGGACCGGATTAGATGACCCAGGAGGTTTCTTCGAGCCGCATTCCCACTTAACACTCACCATCCACTGTGCTGCATCCACGGATGGGGTCTTCCTTTAAATAAAGGCTCTAGAGTCAGTGGCTCCACAAACGATCCACTTTCTCCATTCATTAATTTGAGTGAAGGATGCATCTAGGTCTGGAGTTATCACCCTCCCTTGATAATCTTTACCTCTACCCCCAGAAGACTGCACTGCTTGTATCATTCACCAAACAACATATGCTATCCACCCCACCAAGGCCACCAGGACTCGTCATGAGGCAGCTCACCCAATAAGTGCCACACGGTGACGGACATACTCCGTTGCATGTCCCAATCCAAGAGGGAACATAGCTCGGCTCTTTGGATCCACTTTGGCAACACTTGGTGGCAGCTGACGGATTGCAGACCCCGATGGCGTCAGGAGAGAAAGGACAGACCGGAACACAGCACCAGCAGTATCAATGAAGTCAGAGTGGTTTATGTTGCTCCACTGCAAAACATTAATAAAGATTTGTTTATATAGTGTCCTGGCTTCTGGGGTTGCAGCAAGATTACTAATGGCTTGTTTGATGCAGCACCTCCAATGTGAAAGGTACTGCAGAACCACAGAGGAGGCAGAGTCCCTGCTCCAGGAGCACATTAATCCTCTACACCAGGGATGTCAAACACAACCAGCCCCCCAGGCCAGATCTAGATCTGGCAGCAGTGCGGGAGCTAACTCAGTTGTTGCTTGGGCCCCACTGCTGGCATGTCCCAACAGGGCTCTATATCCAGGAAATCAGCAGTGGGCCCCGTTCCCAAATTCCTGGCT
>NW_017729025.1:56688719-56696627 GCF_001723915.1 Gavialis gangeticus
TGCAGCACCTCCAGTGTGAAAGGTACTGCAGAACCACAGAGGAGGCAGAGTCCCTGCTCCAGGAGCACATTAATCCTCTACACCAGGGATGTCAAACACAACCAGCCCCCCAGGCCAGATCTAGATCTGGCAGCAGTGCGAGAGCTAACTCAGTTGTTGCTTGGGCCCCACTGCTGGCATGTCCCAACAGGGCTCTATATCCAGGAAATCAGCAGTGGGCCCCGTTCCCAAATTCCTGGCTCCTCCAGAAGCACCACAGGTTTGGTAAAACCACTTCGCAGGCTGGATCCAGCACACATCTTTGACACCTGCTTTATACAAACACATATGCAACGTGGCCTGATGCAGAAAAAAAGGCAGGCCCCAAATACATCATTCTAACAAAACTGAAAACACAACCATCCAAAAAAACAAACAAGTCAGATCACAGATGAAGAAGGGTCTGGCCTCTTTAAAATCAGCTCAGTCTCCATTGTGGCCATCAGCAGTAATTACAATTACAAAAAGTGAATCCCTGAGATGCCTGTTCTATGAACTCCCCACTCTGGAGTTGCTTGAGGTATCCTATATTAACTCCCCTGCTTCATAATTTGGGGAAGATATTTTTGATTGATAAGTGTATTTAAAAATGTCACCCTGTAATTCTACTAATAGAAAAGTGAATACAAATGTAATCAAAGTAAAATCATAAGAGTATTTAAAACTAATATTCCTATCTAAAGCAGACATTTTGTCCACTGGTTAGACAGTCTGGTTATAATCCATGTTATTTTTCTAAGAACCAGTTACAGCAAACTGAAGAGCCCATGCTATCGTACTTAAAGAAGAGTCGATAAAGACTAGTTACCAGCAAATATAAAGTGATGCAAAGCCAAAAGCTTCCTTAATGCAGAGTAACAAAATTGGAATGACAGAAGACTCAAAATCCAGAGAGACACTTGGAGCTTGCAGTGAAGGAATACAGAGCTTGAAGTTAAAGGCCTAGATGCCCTTTGTGAAAATATACTGGAAGTGGGAAATACTAGGATAGGGCACCTCCCAGGTATGCCTGACTCAAATGAAAAAAGCTGAAGTGCCCTAGGGGCACGAGATCACACCTCCCTTGTTGTTATCCCCTCTCAAAGTATACACTAATAGGTTCTGCACATAAATACAGATTAGTTTGTTCTTCTATAACATGAGAAAACACAAAATAGTGGGGAAGTGCACCAAGGATTGGAGAGTAAGCTGCAGGAAATTGACTAGGCATTTCTATGTGTAACAGTGGGTGTGGTTGGTTCCAAGTACTGCTTACCCTTGAAGCTCTCAAAGAAATAACAGGGTTCACCTTTTATCATTAGGACCAGATGTAACCTACACATGCACTATGGGGTAATACCTGGCAGTAGGTTTTTCTGTTAAGTCAGCTTGATGCTACTCCTAGGACACGCTTATCATAAGCAAGGTCCATACAACATGCCAGAACAAGCTAAGAGGCCGCCCTATCCAGTGTCCTGGTAGAAGCAGTCACTTCTAGATTAATCTGGAAAGAATTAAATCTCCAATTATTCACTCACCTGAAATTATGTGAGAGACAAGGATTTCTTAGGGTGATATCTTTTATCTGAACTACATAGTTGGTCCAATAAAGTTAGACAAGCTTTTGAATGCAAGATTCTTCCTCAGGTCTTTGATCACAAGGAGCCAGGCACAGCATAGCATTCCAGAAGAGAAGCATTTGTTCCTACCTCCAATTCTGATGATTATATCTTGAAGCACCTCTGGCTACCATCACTTGAGAGGCTATTTTTATTCAAAGTAGCCACCTACTGTTTTGAGTCTTATTAAAACATTTCCCTCAACAGTATGCAATCTGCCATGTTTTACAAGTCCCTCTACCTGGGATCTCTTGAGCGTACATTAACAACCCTTAATAGAAGCAGGACACTGGCTCCCATGTTTTTCCCACTTCACCTGTAACAGGCTAGGATATTATGCCTTGTGTTATGTCAGGGTTGACACTAGTTTTAAGAAGAGTTTAGATTATGGATTTGTATGGGATGGTTTGGATAGGGATGATCCTGCCTTAGGCGGGGGTTGGACTAGATGGCTTTTAGAAGTCCCTTCTAGCTCTGCTTCTCTATGATTTCTATGATATGCTGCACTAACACAAATTACTTTTGACTCACTTTAACATTTCCTTAGTTTCATACAGTTCATAAAATGAGATGGAATAAGGAGTGAAAATTTGTATTTTATCATGTACACCACACACTTCCTCCAAAAACAGCTGCTAGAAACTGAAGTGAAAATACATGCATGAAATACAGTAAGAGCAGGTTCTGCGGCTTACTGGGTGAAACAAAATAAAATCTGCAGTATCCACAGGGAACAAAACAATGCGCAGGCTGGGCTTCCTAGTTGCTGCTACTCAGTTACTTATTATAAGGAAAGATCTTTTTTCTTCATAAAACAAGGTGCATATTATTTTCCAGGGCATGTTGCATGCAAGAATATATGGTAGCTTTCTTGGCACCATTCTTCAATTTCCTGGACTCTATCACAGCAACAAAAGTCAGCTCAATCTCCACAGCATGAAATATTGATATACTCACAAAGGCAGAGTTGATGCTATCCACAAAGCTTTCTTCATCCATACTGAGAAGCTGAGATGCATGTTCATGAGATGTGGACCAAACCAAAGAGCTGGCAGTGTCAGAGAGCTGCTCCAAGAGAACCAAAGAATCAGTATCAAGGAAGACTATGCAAGTCCATGAATTTACCCTCATTCCTCCTACACACTACATAATCCATGCAAGGACCCTCACTCCACCACCCCTCTACTGAAATGTATAGGTAGTGCAGACCCAAAAATCCAAACAGAAATTACATAAACCAAGACAAAAAACAGAGTTATAGAAAGGCGAGCCCTTAAGCAAACAGGCTGCTTACAGATGTTCAAAAAACACCCAAAAAACAGTGCTTTACTTTGAGCTTGGTCCACTCCCACACCGAATACAGAACATGCCCAGAAGAGGCATCACATTAGTTTGATCTGACTCACTCAACGTCTAATAGCTGACTGAATCAGCTTTAGATAAAAGTGCCAAAAAGCCCCGCTAAAGCACCTGGATCCATACAGACACGGGGGAGCCAGGTTGAACTAACATGCTTCCTTTTCCGTAAAGTGCTAACATAGCAAGGCACAGATAGGAAGAAGCAAAGTCATCAGAACAAAGGGCTCCTATACACGTGCGCAGAGCCTGCTTTGATGAGCAGACTCAATTAATCAAGTCTGCTGGAACATGGAAATCGACAAGCTCCAGCAGCCTTCCACGTCAGCTGCACCAGCATTGCCATGCATCTCAGCACTGATAAAGTGGCAGCAGGATACTTTGAACTAAAATACGTTTGATGAGCTTTAGTTCAAAGCACAATGCCGCCATATTTTCAGCACGGGAATACACAGCGACACTGACACATGTGATGCATGGGTACTTCTAATGAGTGCAGCTTGCTAATTAAAGTACCCGGTGCTATGTCCTACAGCACACATAAAAATGTCTAAAATGATCAAAGTGGGAAAGGGTAGGGTGCCAGCAGACGTGCAGGGAGGCTGTTCTAACCACTGTAATTAGAGCGCATTGGAGCAGACTCGATAATCGCATCTGCTGGACTGTGCTAACTACTGTGCTCCAGCCAGCCTCTGCATCTCGTGTATCAGCGTTCCGGCACTTTAAAATAGCAGCAGGGATACTTTAACTAAAGCTCATTTGATGAGCTTCAGTTAAAATGCCCCTGCCACTATTTTGAAGCACAGGGACACTGATACACAAGATGTTGCAGGAGCTTTAATTAGAGTGCCTCTCAGAGCCGCTCTAATTAAAGCAACCCAACCCCTGGAGCACATTTAAAAATACCCACAGAAAGCACAGAAGTCACCAAGTCACTTACTGGGAGAAGAGCAACTGGCCCTGACGGAAGGAATCTTTGCCATGCTACGTTGTTGTCTGTGGCCTACAGCATAAGAAACAAGGGGCTGATGAGAACTGCGGATCCTGCCTCACCTGTTTCATTGGTTTAGCTGTTGCAGCTCAGGAATACTTTGTTTGTGGGACCTCACCTCAGACAAGTGAAGAGTAGCAACCACAGCTGACTGGTCATACTGAAAGCAGACATCTGGAATTCCAGCTGCTTTCCGGACCATGGAATTGTGACCATCTGCTCCAATCTGTATGGGAATGAGAGACAAGCACATCTTTAACAGCTTAAAAAAAGAAAAAAAAAAAAGTCAAGAGTTCCACCCCATTATCTGTAGTGCCCAAAAGACATTCCCTCTGCATTTGGTTAGGTGATTTCTTTTAATTACATGAAGTGGCCACTATAGCCCTGCTCTACCTCAGCACAGTCCCTTTTAACCCACTACACCCCAGGATGCAGGCTTCACTCCTTAGCATCACTGACTCAGTCAGCAACTCACGTCACTCAAACGCTCCATGCTGGTAGAGCAGCACCTCCTATGGAATCTCAACCAAATCCAGTGCAAGGACTTGGGCAAGAGATGGTGCCTGAGCAACAGAAATAAAAGCTTTAGTTACCAGCAGTTTGGTCTGGAGTCTGCGTCCATCAGCTAAATCAATTTGCACCCAAGGACTTGTATCAGAGGGTTGATAGGGAAGGGCCCAGGAATACCCGACTGCTCTGCTCCTGTAGAAAACCTCCACCCGGTCTGAGGAGAACACAAAGTATCTGGGTCAGAGCACAGTATAGCAGTTTTCCTTTTTTATGTCTAAGACAAAAAAAGCCAAAGCATTCTACACAACACAGAGCTGACCCCCGCCCCAGATTCCAACTTTTGGGACCCAAGGGAAGAATTTATCTGCCCAAGCCCTCATCACTGCAGCACCTGAATACTTCCCAAACATCTGAACTATGCAGAAAGCTGAAGATATCTCCTAAAGCACAAGCAAGCATGCATGGATACTTGGTAAAGGACCCGGGCTAAAGGGTTCAGACAGAGAAGGATCCCTTCCGAACCCTTGCCCCTCTCTGTCTACCCCCAACCTCTCCCTAAGCCTCAGTTATTTGCTGGACAAATTTCTTCTTCTTTCTTTCCCAAGACCCTTCTGAATGCAACTTACTGAAAGTTCCCATGTGGAGAAAAAAAAACTAAGGAACTGCCACCAACCTGATACTGCTTCTAACTGCTTGGTCAGAGCAGACATAATGACATCATTTTCCACTATATAGCCCATGTCTTCTAAGTTGTCCTCATCAAAGATGATCATGGCTTCTGAACAGGCATCCCACACCTGGAAAGCGAGCAGAAACATGCTGAATGGAGCTGCACAATGAATAAATGCTACCTCTATCAGGAACTGCACACAACTCTTCTATAATAGGGAAAGGAAACAGGCAAGCAGAGGAACGATGGATTGGAAGAAAACCTCCTGAGTCACAGAGTCCAATCATTTTCTGTTATGGCAACCACTTCATTTAATCCCTTCTATAAATAGATCCAAATTCCAATTCAGAAAGTTATGTTTTTTGCCTCCACTATTGGGAAGTTGTTCCAGAACCTCACTCCTCTGCTGGCTAAAAACCCATTTCTAATTCCAAATCCACATATAATCATAACCAGCCCATACCCATTTGCTCTTGTGCCAACACTCTTTTTGCTTCGATACTTATTTTTCCCTTCCTGGTATTCAGCCCTCTCAAAAGCAAATCACACCTTTGGTTGCTCTTCATTTTGACAGGCTACACAAGCCACGATCTTTCAGTCCACTCGTAATATAGGCTCCCCACCGCCCTAAGCACCTTTGTACATTTTCTCTGCCCTTGTTTCAATATAAATTCACATTTCTTGAATGCGGGTGACCAGAATCACATGCAGTATTCCAGATGAGGCCTCACCAAGGCCCTGTACAATGGCATTAATACCTTCCTCTCTCTCTCCTGGAAATACTAAGTCCAATATATATATAAATATTTATAGGTTTATAAAGCACTGGCAGTTCACGGTCATCCTATAATCAACTAACACACCAATACATTTCTCCTCAGTTATTCCTAACTGATATGACCCCAGAAATTCATGCAATTCCTTAAGTGTCTGACCCTGTACTGAGCATTACTGGATTCCCCACTTTTCTTAGATAGGGGTAAACTGCTATTGCCCAATCAGGTAGTTCCACCCCCAATTCGACAGCTGTTTCAAAATTCTTGGTTTCAGGTCTGCAGCTTTGGGCACCAGGTTTTTCCAGGAATATGGGGTGTACCTGGTCCTGTCTCCTTCCTTCCATTCCACCTTGAGTGCAATAAGCTCCTTGAATTCTGATTTCACCTAGGCATGGTAACTTCGAGTCTGCCATTACCAGCAGCCAACCTGCCTCTGCCTCCATGTTCTACCATTGTGGTCCTTGCTGTAAACTGAAGCTAAGTATTCATTTAGTTTTGGGGCTATCCCTAGGTTATCTACAATACCCACTCCCTTCCCATTTTTGTTTTTGGGGTTTTTTTTAATTTAAAGGCTCTGTGTCCATATTTAATTCTTTTTGCAAGCCCTAACTCGACTTAACTTCTGGCAATTTCCAATGTATCTCTATACTCCCTGATACAAGATATACAGCTTACAGTGTTCTTTGCTGATTAGTTTCCCCCCAGCATTCCTTGTAGGCTCTATGCTTATTCCCCATATCCCAGTTATGGCAGTTATTTCTTCAGCTAGGTCTGGATCCCTTCCCTACGCATTGCTCTCTTATTTGGGATACAACTTTCAGAAATTCCTCTATATTAAACTCTCAGGATTTGTCAAGCCATTCAACTTCACAAACCAGAAGCTTACCAAAGTTTTTCTTTGGAAATCAAGAACATTTGTAACACACCGCTTTTTTTGTATCCTTTCATTTAATTTACAGTGTGTGTACTCACTTACTCCCAATTCCTTTTATAAAACCCTTGCTACTTGCCAAGCCTAAAACAGCATTACCTCTTGTTGGATCAATGACCATCTGATGAAGAAATCCATCAGCTATCACATCCAGGAGTATATGGGCCCCAACTGTCATACATGGCATTTTTCCTCTAGTCCAAAGCTTTCCCAACTGGCAGCCAGCATGCAGCCCACAAAAGATTAAGTTGTGGCCCCTGGGCTCTTACCTGGCTGCAGACAGAGCAATGCAGAGGGAGTGGTAACAGCAGCCAGAGTCTCTGAGCTCCCACTCCCTTCTGGCTTCTGCTTCTTGTCCCTGCCCCAGGGAGTGGGCCAGTGTGGCATATAGGGAACTGAGGGTGATCCCAGGCACATGCGTTCAGTGGTGGTGCTGCAGCCCTTGGGAAATAACTGCAAGGTGCAGCAAAAGGCATCTATGCAATCCAGGGAGGCCACTGCTCACCCTGATGCAGCCTGCACGAGTGCATGGTGTCTGCTGGTATGTCCCACAGGGTATGTGGTCCATGGCCACTTAGAATTTGGACACCTCTGCTCTAATCTATATTTGGAAAGTTAGCATTACTCATAATGACACAATTGCCTGTAGCAGCCATCTAACAACATTAAAGAGACTTCTCTCCATATCCAAATCCAGCCATTGAGATTTAGGGAAGACTCCCAGCACTATCATAGTCAAACCACATTTACCATCCTTTGACCTATGACCCAGACAGGTTCCGATTTATTCATGTTTGCTGTCTTTTTTTAAAATGTAATCACATCATTAAAGTACAGTGCTATCTCATGACCTTTACCTATATTTCTGTTTTCCTAGGCCGTACACCCTTTCAAGACATAGGGCTATCAAGACTCATCTCACCAGCTTCTAATGACAAGAGATGAAAGAAGGAAGTAGAACATATAGATTCCCAAGGTGACTGTCCCACCACCTATTCCTCAGGGATAGCCAGTCTGCCTTGTTCATCTCTGAAGAG
>NW_017729025.1:56701627-56715478 GCF_001723915.1 Gavialis gangeticus
TGCTATCTCATGTTCTTTACCTATATTTCTGTTTTCCTAGGCCGTACACCCTTTCAAGACATAGGGCTATCAAGACTCATCTCACCAGCTTCTAATGACAAGAGATGAAAGAAGGAAGTAGAACATATAGATTCCCAAGGTGACTGTCCCACCACCTATTCCTCAGGGATAGCCAGTCTGCCTTGTTCATCTCTGAAGAGGAAATAAGCCTTCCTTTAGCCATTAGGTGGAAGTATTTCTGATAATTCTAGCTGACAGCCATTAGGTGAAAGTATTTCTGATAATTAACACACTGACAGAGGCTGCATTTGTGGCACCTGCATTCGCCGGAAGGATTTGAGTCTCAGACTGCAGACATGTTCCCAGGCACCAAAACCTACAAGAGAAAGAGTCCATACAATATGGAGAAAAACATGTACTGGTTACTGCGAGACTAAAAAATTGAAGTCAAACGTATCTTCCTCTCTTCTCTCATCTCTGCCATGGGTGCTGACTAACTAGGTAATCTGTCTTCAAACCATACTGGGTTGACATTGATGCAAGCCAGAAAGAACTATCTATCTGCATGGGGCCACTGAAGGCCTAACTTCACAAATTCTGGGCAATACATGGTCCTCATCTTTCACTATCTTTTCTCTGGGTTCTGAGAGGGAAACAGAGATGGAGGGATCTGACTGGCCTATGACAAAGAGGAGAACTTGCAGAGTACTTCTGGAGACTGCATCCTCCTCCCCTCTGATAAGGCTAGACTCCTCTTCCTGTCATGCAACCAGGCCAGAACCATTTTCTATTTTCCCTTCACAACCACTAAGTCCTTCCTCTCATTTTGCTAAAACTCTTGCCCAGAGCTTGAGCATTTTTAACCTCAGTTTCTACAATTCCTGATCTAGCCTAACTGCCCTAGCTAACACTGATCAGATGAATTCCTGTTTGTTTTTTTTCTTGCCTTCCAGATATTATTCAAGCTTCCCACTTTCAAAATGCTACTAGTTCTTCCATGGTCTACATCTCAACCTTTATTTTCTTCTGGCCACTCTCCTGGTGCCTAAACCTTCTTCAAGTCACTACCTCTATACTCCACCCTCCCTACACTCTCTGCTTTGTACCTTCCTTCAGTCAGGCCTTTGGCCTCAACTGTACATGATATTTTTTTCTGAGTTTTAGGCCCAAACCCTAGCATGGTGTTGTTTTGCAATTATTACGCAGAGATGGCCTTTCACTTCATAGCTGGCTGTATTCTGGCAATGGATGAAGTGATACCTGTTTGTAATTAGAATGGACTGAATCTTTCTGTTGTTTCTTATTTTGTTTTTGTTATTTAAAACATAAAAATGACTTTAAGGAAATTCTGCTGATAGCTCAACATTTTTTTCAGCAAAACTGACTAAAAAATTTAGTTTTCCTTTGCTACAGTGAACTCTTAGGGTTTTTCTTTTCTAGCTCCCCTCCTTTTTCTAATGAAAAACAAAAACAAATAGGTCTCTATTTCAAACAAAAAAATATTTTCAGAAAAAATGGCTTCATACAAATTGCCATTTTCTAACCAGCTTTATTGGAGTTTTAACCAGACAGGATGGAGTTACCCAAAGTTGGGCTGGACATTATCGTTAGAATGCCCCAGGAGAAGAAGTCAGGAACTTTGATCTATGTCTCATGATGGTACCATGCAACATTCAGCTCCCAATTTCACCATGGGGCACTGGTTTCACATTTCCAACAAGCACATTAACTCTTTATTTCATTGGCACTCATCACAAAAGACAATGGCTAGATCTGCAACATGTAATCTGGGCCTCAGTGACAGGCAGTGACAGCCTGGGAACTCGAGAATCATAGTCTCCTTCTGTGTCTCAGGAGAAAAGACAAACTACAACAGTTGCACAGTCCCTGAAAAGTGAACAATGCCCCAGAACCAGTACCCTCAGGAAAGTGGTGAGACGCAGACTACACTAGTGTATTGAAAGTTTCATTTGCCCAGCCAAGATTGTACCTGTTCAGTGAAGAGGGTATTCTGGTTCCACAGCTGGAACTGGTACTAGCACTAGAGCCATACCAGAAAAAAACAAACCCCAAATCTATGCAAAACAAAGAAAGCAGAATGTGAAGCCATGCACCTACTGCAAAGAAAACTTGATTTAGGCACCTTGATTTGGGCTGCACAGTAACAAGAAATGGAGAGTGAGAATGACTGAAGTCAATTTAAGGTTAAGAGATAGTCTAATTCTGAATATATATATATAAAAAATACACACACACACAAGGGCCTTACAAAAGTCAACCATTTCCAACCCAGGACTTAAGAGTGATACTTACTACTGAGAAGGGTCACTGAGCCAGGGGAGATGGAACTGACCCTGTTACTGTAAGTCTCAGGCAAACGATCAAACACTTTCCTAGGACCAGCTTCCAGTAGCACAATTTTCTTATCACGGAAATGGACATCATGTCCTGAAAAAAGTAAACATTAACATACTTGTATAAAAACGTATTTCTTCTTTTTTGTATCAAGATCTCCCAGGCACTTTGATTAGATGTTCTTAAATAAAAGCCCATACAGGGAAAATGAAGAATTCTGACTAGATAAGAAAGTATTAATATTCTGGAGATGCCAGTTATAGTTAAAGTTGAGGTCTGTTTTGTAAATCACACAGGGATTCAACCTCTGGTTTGTATGAAAAATACACCCTCCCACCCCACATTACTTTTTGTATTTGGCATATATGACATACCTTTTCTAAGAGTTTAAAGTAAATCTACTAGTGGTTTATGTTCAAAGTGATTTTTACAATAGAATAAATACAGGCACTCAGAATCACAGAAAGAGCTGGATGGGACCTCAGAAGGTCATCTAGTCTCCAACCCCCTGCTCATGGCAAAACCAGCTCTGTCTAGACCATCCCAACTAAATGTCTGTCTAACCTGCCCTTCTGAACTTCTAGTGACAGAGATCCCAGAACCTTTCTAGATACACTTCAAACTTTCCATAGTTAAAATGAATTGCTATTTTTAATAAAAATATTTTAAAATAGGTTGCAACTAAGCTAAATTGTGAGCAATTGTTTTATCGAACTGTTTTGTTTATATATAGTACAGTCAGACTCCATTACTTGTCATGAATAATCAATCACTTAATAGCTTTTTCCTTTTCCTCTACAATCAATTTACATGCAACAATTCTAACGTCTGTAATAATACAGTACTGGTAGGAGGAGCTCTATTGGTCAGATATACAGACCAACTGTCACAGAGACCCATTGCTGCATACTAGTTTTAGGCCATCACTTCTTGTAAGGGGAGGAGGAGTGGGGAAGGGTTAAACAGTGGCACAGGAGTAAAATAAGCCTCTAAACTAAGAGACATTGTAACTCATGAGTGAAGGTCAGGAGAGCCTAGATCCTAATAAGTCTCATTAAACACAGCCCTTTAAATGAATAACTATAAATTATGGGGCAGATCAACTGAACACTTAGTTGCTCTAGTGATGCAAAGCAACAAAGCAGAATTTAAGTGGCTGGGTGCTCTGGTCACTCTGTTGTAGCAAGGCACCCACAAAGATTTCAAGTGGATACTATGCGTTATAAAATCACTAGGAATTTTATAGATTGTTTTTTCTGAGTGTCTTGGTGTATGGATGTTGGTGCAGGTAGATTTAGTAAATGAGAGGTCATCTAGTGCATCTGCTGCAAGGCAGGACCAGCTGGACCAGGGCCATTCCTGAAAGGTTCATGTAACCTGCTCTAAAAACCTCCAATAAAGAAGACACCCACAGCCTTTTTTAAACCATCTATTTTAATTTCTGGTCCCCTCTGGGCTTTCTCCAATAGGCCCACATATTTCTTTCAGACTGGTACTCCAGTTGAGGCCATACCCATGTAAAATAACTTGGAAAAATTAGTTTGTTTTTGTACACTTTGATTTGTACATCCCAGTGCAGTGTTGACTTTATTTATTTGTTTGTTTGTTACTGCCCGGCTTCCTTGGTTCAGCCCATGATCTACTATAACCCTCCAGATCCTCCTCTGTAGAAGGGTAAAAATATAACAGAGGAAGGCAGTTATTAAGCCTAAACCAAGAACTCCTAAAGTAACATTACATTTAAAAGAAACCCAACTAAGAAACACAAGAGTTAAGGTATCCCTTCAGCTGTAACTCTCAGCTGTCAATGTGACAGGAAAAACAATAACCTACCACAGATGATAAAAACTAAAATGCATCAATCACTACAGAATGGACTTGAAGCCGTTTAATCAGAGCTAAGGATACACCGCCCTAGAAGTCAGGTATTTTTCATTGCCGAGGGATTATTCAAGTCTTTTTTATGCGGTTCAGGGAGAGTCAGGGGCTGAAGGCAGGTCACGTGGACGCTGCTCACCTCTCCCTCCACGAGGCCGAGGACACGATTCCAAAACACTAAACCCGCGTCTCTCGGCGCTGTCAGACGCCGGTACCGAGGCCGCAGCGCTGGGTATCCAAGACCCGCGTCTGACGCACCCTGATTGCCCCAGCTCAGCTGCCGGTGCCCGCGGGGGCGAAGGCGCCTCCGCCCTGGGCAGCTCCTTCCCCCGCCCTGAGGGGCCGAGCCGCTGAACCCCGCACCACCCGCCTGGGCCCCTGCCCTTACCCAGAGCGGCGGCCATGGCGCTGCCGACCATGCCCCCGCCCGACACCACCACATCGCACGTGGGTCCGGAGCCCGCGGACCGCGCGGGGGGCAGTGCCAACCCCCTCCCGAGCCCGAGCCCGAGCCCGAGCCTGAGCAGAGACACAGCGCTCTTGCCCAAGGCCGCCGCCATCACCTCGGAAGTGACGAACTCCCCTAACAACCCCCGCCCCACAACCAGGAGTGACGACACTGGTACCATGACAACGCTGATGCCGCCCGAGCAACCTGTTCCGGGAACCATGCGGCCAGCGGCCGTGGGAGGGCACAGGGCAGGGGCCACGCTGAACGGCTATTCGCTGCTGCGGCAGTGACGACAGAGGAGAGGGGCCCAGAAGCGTGTTAGTCGCCCAGTGAGCTGGGAGCGGCCGCCGGCGGGTGGGCGTGGCCGGCCGGAGCAGAGTATGGCTGTGCCGGAGCCCCGGGCAGCCGAGGCCGGGGCGGGGGGCCAAGCGCAGGCCCGGCAGGTGAGAATGTGGGGGGTGTCTCCCGGCGGCTGTTGCCATGGTAGCGGCACCCTGCGTTCCCACGGGCCGCTAGGCGACTCAGGGGCTGGGCGGGGCCCCGTTGCCATGGCGCGGGGAAGGGACTGTCTCCTACCACCCAGCTCCGCCGCCACCGGCGGCTTCTGCTACGACCGTCACGTGGCGCCGGAACGGCAGCTCAGGGCAGGGAGCCTGGGTTTCCTCTGACAAAAAAAAACCAAAAAAAAAAAAAAACCTAGTTTTTGGATTAAAAAAAGTAACCCCAAATCCACATTTTTCCTGATTTAAATGAAACACCACTATATATAGATCTATGTATTAGTAGCATTTCATTTTGATCACGGAAAAATGTGGATTTGGGGTTACTTTTTTAATTCGAAAATTGGGGAGGTTTGTTTTTTAAGGGCAGGGGTGCCATTCTGTGGGCCACACACATGCCAGCTGGCCTGATGGGGTTCTTGCACATGGAGGCCACAACTGCAATTCTGCCACTGCACCCTGTGCTACCATCCCACGGCCACCTGCAGGCTTTGTGGGCAAATGGAGCAGGGCACGGCAGCCACCGTGTGCGGGCCACATACATACCACCCGGCATGGGGCTGGAAAGGGGCTTGCATGCAGCGGCTACCACTGCACCGCTGCTTATGCCCCGTAACTGGCTACACGGCTCTGCGGTGGTGTGGGGTGCTGGCAGCTGTGTGCTGGCAGCTGTGTGCTTTGCGGGCAAGGGCTGCCACCACAGAACCATTCCCTTTGCTCATGGATCCTAAAGGTAGGCGGCTTGGGGGCTGAGGGAGAGGGGAGTGCTGCCAGCCCTAGGAGACACATCACAGCTGGGAGCAGGGCCAGTGGGTGAGGGCAGGAGTACCCCTCTCTGCGGGGCTTTGCAAGCAAGCGATGCAGGGCGCAATGTGGTGGTACCCGCCGTGCACAGGCCCCACACATGCCACCTGGTCACCTGCTCAGGGTAGGGGAAGGAGGCTGGCATGCAGCCAGCTGCACAGCTCTATGGCTGGCTCTGCAGCGACGGCGAGGGATGGGCCTGCATGCGGCAGCCGCTGCTGCTTACCTGGAGGGCCGTGCCAGCGGTGACGACTGCTGCCTACAAAACCTCCCTGCGTCGCCATGGAGCCGTGCCCAGAGCTGTGTGGCCAGGCACAGAGCGGCAGCATGGTGGCATCCGGATGGCATGTAGCCAAACCCATCACCATCCCACGCCACGCAGCAGCCATGGCTGCCACCAGACTGCTGCTGCTGCTGCCCGGCAGCCGGCCATACAGCTCCGAGAACGGCTCCATGGCGGCAGTGGGAGGTTCTGTACGCAGCGGCCGTCACTGCTGGCACAGGTGGCCCTACAGGTAAGCAGCAGTGGCTGCTGTGCGCCAGCAGTGATGGCCACTGCATACAAAATCTCCCGCTGCTGCTGCGAAACCATACCTGGAGCTGTGTGGCCGCGTGGCAGCAGCAATGGCCTCCATGGGATGGTGGTGGGGATGGCTGCGTGCTGCCTGGCTGCCACCATACTGCCGCTGCTGCCCTGTGCCTGGTTGCACAGCTCCAGGCATGGTTCCGTGGCAGCACCAGGAGGTTTTGTAGGCAGCAACTGTCACCGCTGGCACGGTCCTCCAGGTAAGTGTTAGCAGGTGCTGCATGTGAGCCCCCCCCAGCCCAATCCCTTGCTGCCGCTGCAAAGCCAGCCACCGAGCTGTGCAGCCAGCCGCATGCTAGTCCCCACTCCCCTGGGTGTGTGGCCAGGTAGCATGTGTGCAGCCCACACATGGTGGGCACCACCACACTGCGCCCCACATCACTTGCCCGCAAAGCCCCCTGCAGAGGGGCACCCTGGCCCCGCTCCCAACTGTGGTGTGCCACCTGGGGCCGGCAGCACCCCCCACTCCTTCAGCCCCCAACCATCTTCCCCAGCCCTGCCCCTCAGCCCCACTTACCTCTAGGCTCTAGGGGTGAAGGGCGAGTCTGAGCCCAAGCCTAGCCTCGGCTGCCTCAGAGACTCAGGCCCTGCCCTGCCCCCCTCTCCCTTCCCCTCTGGGCAGGGCTGAGGGTTTCCCACCCTTTCTGCAATCCGCTGTTGCAGGCTGAAGCTGTGCCAGCCTGCCAGAGCTCTTTGCAAAAGCAGAGAACCCACAGATTTCTCTGCTAAAAAGGGAAATCCGCGTTTTCCCTGATAAAAACAGGGAATCCGTGGTTTTCTCCATTTTTCCATGGGAAATGGAAAACCTGGATCCCTGGTGATGATGCACCACACCATCTACACAGTCCTTTGCAAGATCCTAGGTCTGCCCCAGGGCAGAGACTGGCTCCTGTCCTGCTTCCCACAGTGCACCCACTTAATGGCATGATGCACAAAGCAACTAGCAGCAGCCAGCTGGCAGCCACATCAAACTCCTTCATGGATGGGTGTGGTCTGAGGATTGCTGCACCTTGCACTTCTTCAGCCTTGCTCACCATTTTCTCCCCTTTGTGGCATGCTTCTCACACACAGCCCACTAAACTTACTGTGTTGGGACAAGAACAGTGTGCTTCATGGCCTGAACCACTGGTGTGATGTGAGAGCAGAGCAGATGCATCCCCCTTCTGTTCTTCTACCCTGCAGTGTCATGGTTATCACAAAAAGTCAACTTGTACTGTTTTATTTAGGGCACTTGGCAACTGGCTAATGCGCAAATGCTGGTTTTCTCCATTAGATGAGAACCGGTTTGGAATGGCTGGACTCCTTCTGTGAGGACATTTAAGTAACAAGTCATTGCAAAGTTATCTTGATCAGAGATGGGGAACTCTGTTCAGTGCATCTGTCCAGAGTTCAGCACTGGTTATTTACAATCCTTCAGTCCTTCCCTGGAATTAAAACTCTTGAAACTAGTCAACTGATTTTTTTCAAGAAAACAGATACTAACTGAAGAAAGACATTAGTCAGTTTTGTTGCAAATATTTGCTACTGCTGGTTCTAATAGGACTACAAATCTCAAATCTTGCTTCTGCCACTGTAAATGAGATTTGCTTGCTCTTGACTTCCCTCAGAATCTCCCTGGAAACTTGCAGCCAGGCTCCAGTGTACATCCAATAGATGTTATGCATACTTGGAAATGAAAAGTATGAAGGACACATAGGTAGACTGGAGTGTGCATGAACTCAAATACCTCCAGCTGCAGCATGCAGGAAGGATAAAGGGAGTTATACACTATAGGTGGGTCTGTGTGGCACAACTCGGTGCCACGTAGAGATACCAGGGTTAGTTTGGGTAATGGAAACAATAGTGCTGCAGTAACATAACACCTCAGCAGGCCTAATTAGTCTAGGCAGAGAATTTCATCAACATAGCTTCTGATACCAGAACTGTACATTGAGACTGTGCTTTGCCATATAGACACACCCTGGGTATTCTGCTTCCCATGGGGTTTAGACCAGTCCCTCTGCTAGATTTGTAATCTTCCTATAGCTATAGGGATGTTGTATGGAGCAGGCTACGATGGATTTGGGGTGACAAAAACCAGAAATACAGGCCGCTTCTCAGGGCTTAAGTTGTTTCTGGAAAATGAATAAATAAAATGAGAGGGATTAAATGATTTTACTGAACACCCAGATTTGATTTCTCTTAAGTGTTTCTACCCAAGTCTTCCTCAGATTCAGAAGCAGAAGAGGAGACAGGTGATAATGGTATCACTCAGCACAGAAGAGGTGACCTGCTGGATTTTCTCCAGTCAGGCAAAGAGATGACAGCAGCCTCTGGCTTACACGAAGGATACTATGGCACATTGCAAAGTCTCAAGATGAAAAACAGACAGCATCTGTTAGAGGTGGGCTTGCTGTATCAGGCAAAGTTAGAGAACAACCACAAACTGTCCAGGGAGGATGAGGAGCTGAAAGACTTCTTCCAAGACAACGGACCATGGACTCGGCAGACAAGGTCCTATGATGCTTTGAGGTAAAACGCACAAAATTAATTTCTCTTCACTCAGGAGCGTTCTGGAAACTTCCACATAAAGGAAGTCAGCAATATAATGACAATAGTGCCATGCATTTAGTGGTAAACGACTTTACAAAGGTATCCAGGTTGTAGCTATATTAGTCTAGAAGAAAAAGCAATCAGGATTCATAGCAGAAAAGATATCTTTTTAGATCAACAAGATTTTTGCAAAAAAAGTTCTTTAATTGTAAGCTTTCAGGCACAAACACCCTTTATCAGGCATTGGAGAAAAGATTGTAAAAGTTCTCCTGGGTAGAAATGAAAGTTCATATTTCATAGGATTTCACAGAGGGGACAGTAGGTGGAAAAACTCCTCTGGGCAGTCAGTTTATAGCTGGTATGGAGTCTCTCACCTCTTGTGCGGTTCTGTGATGATGCAAATTACCTTGAAACAAAGGCAAGAGCCAGTGGGTCAGGAACATTTTTTGCAAAAGTCTTTTTGGTCTAAATAAAAGATATCATCCCTACTATGAGTCCCAATTGCTTTTTCCCTCTAGACCAATATGGCTACAACCTGGATACCTGACACATGAAAAGATATCAAATTTTAGCCGATTTTTAAAATGAAGTCTTCATATTTTCCCAAGCAGGAAGCAACTGTGACCACCTGAAACCTGAGACACTGCTCCTGCCTTTGTTTCAAGGTAATTTGCATCATCACAGAACCTCACAAGAGGTAAGAAACTCCATACCAGCTATGAACTGACTGCCCGGAGGAGTTTTTAATCTATTAACTCCTCTGTGAAATCCTATGAAATATGAACTTTCATTTCTAGCCAGGAGAACTTTTAGTTTTTTCTCCAATACCTGATGAAACGTGTTTGTGCCCAAAAGCTTGCAATTAAAGAAATCTGTTTTGCAAAAATCTTGGTATAATAAAAGATATAATCTCTATGAATCCCGATTGTTTTTTACAAAGATAAGCACGAGTCATTTTACAGACAGAAAAATAAAAGGCATGGGGCAGTCCTTCTGTTGCAGGAATAGAACCCAGGTTTCCCGAGGCCCAGTCCTGCCCTGTAACCACCAAAAAAGTAGATGAGATTTTTATCTTAACCAACCAAAAGGAAGCTCTCCATTTTCTGTCTATCAGATTTCCAAACAAATTCCTTGTTTGTTCTTGATAAAGTTCTCTTTGTTCTGCTTGTAGATTTGGGGACATGAGGCAGTCCAGTTCTTCAACTGACCTCACCTGGGACAGTCCCTTAATTCACAAATCCCATGAGAGGCCAAAGAGCGCCACATCTGCCTGGATCTCTTCTATTACCATCCCCCAGCCTTTCAAGATGACCCTGCGGGAGGCTCACAAGAAGTCCCACTTGATGAAATCACGTGCATTTCTTGAGCTAGAGAAAGAGAGAGACAAAAGACAAAGCCAAGAGGAAGCAGAGTGCCAGAAGCAGTTTCGGGCACAGCCAGTGCCTGCCCACGTGTTCCTTCCACTCTACCAGGAGCTAATGGAGCAGAATGAGATTCGCAGACATGTGGCAATACAGAGGAGAAAGGAGCTGCTCCTTTCAACTCAGCAACCCTTCAGCTTCTTGGAGAAGGAAAAGGAGAAGGAAGCCATCAGAGAGAAGGTTCTGGCAGCACTGACTCCAGCTGAGAGCTCCAAACAGAAAGCCAGCAAGAAAGTCCCTAAATCCATCTACAGCCCTGTTCTTGGAGATAAACTCAAAGGTAAAGTGCTCGTGCTATTCCTGTAGAAGGGATTCTGTATCATTAGTCTCTGATCACCAGATCATTAGTTTGTCCCATTTCAACTCTCTTCCTGCCTGATGGATTACACTGCCAAGAAATGCTGAGAAATAAGTTTATCCCATAGATTTTGTAGTGTTTTACAGAATTTAAAATTGGAACAGGGCATCAAATCATTTAATCTGATCTCCTGCATAAATATATATCCAGGAGATCAGATTAGATGATTTAATGGCCCCTTCCAATTTTAAATTCTGTAAAACACTACAAAATCTATGGGATAAACTTATACACATAAACACGCCGTGGATCCCCCTATGTTGAGTTAGAGACACAGGAAGGGAGATTAGGTTACAGTAGCAGGAAACTGATTTTTGAGATATACCCAGATAATCCTAACAGGCATATTTTACCCCAGGCTACACAATAAGGAGGCCAAGGGCAAGAATACATCCAACAGTTAGTGCATCATGGGTGGGGGGAAATAAAATCTTGTCAACCCCTGTAGGCAGCTATCCAAAGCCATGAATTAGACTAATTGTTTTCACACATATTGACCAATGTTCTGGCACACTGAAAGCAATGAAGGACATCCTGTTCTACTTCTACACCACTGCCTTCAGACCCACGTAAGACAGGTTTTTTTTTCTAGAAGTCCTCTAAAAAGCACTTTTTTTAAAAAAATACCTAATGGCTCCTTAGGTGGTAACACCTAGTGAAAATGAGCCCCCACCTTCCACGATAAACTGCAAAAAGGTAATTAAATCTTGGAGCTAGGAAACTGCATTTTATTATTTTTAGGTTGAATTTGTTTAACAACTTTCAGTCATTGAATCCTGTTACCTCTTTGTTAACAATGCTGAAAAATCCCATGCCCCCACATCCTTCTATGCTATCGGTAACTTTTTTTAGTTCAAGTACCTGTACACAATGATCAGCTTTCTTTCCAACCTTCTTTTTAGTCTGCTCTCCAGTGCCCCAAACACATACTCGGTGCTTTGACGAAAGTCCATTTACTTATGTACATCTTCAACAGAGAATTTTTGTGCCAACAATACTGTCTATCATCCTTTCTAAAAGGAAAGTTGTTTTACATGTTTTTAATGTTGCATAGAAAAGAGTCTTACTGTGTCACATAGGAAAGTCTTATTGTAGCATTTCACTCCTGGAATGTAGATCTTTCACCTCATGTGAAAGATTAGTCCCACAGAGGGACTAAGGATTTGGGGAGGCAGAAAACGCACTATTTTCTAATATAGGTCAAGATCAATGAATTGCATATTTATATAAAACAAGAAAAGTTGCCCATTAACAGTGAATTTGAGTTATGTCTGAATTGTGATAAAATTTTAGGGAAATAAATCTATGGGGAAAAACAGCTGGTTATAACATAGCCTCCACACAACATTCCTACAATACAACATATGGTAACAATAGAGAAATAACACATCCACTAATATTCTCCCTAGAGGGGAAAAATGTGTTTGCTAATGAGAGAGAGCATGCAGAGCGAGCAGCTCAGAGTGCTTGTGGCGGGGTCAGGAATAAGTTCTAAAGGACAAATCTCTGTGGAGGAGGGTAGGGAGGGGAATTAATTCAAGCAAATAAATGTTAAATGGTTTGGGAGAAGAAAATGTTAGTTAGGAGTCAAGGATTTGCCACCTTTGGGGAGAATTCCCAGCCTTACCTATCTGCCTTAGCAGATTATTATGAGAGATTGAGAAGGAAAGCCATCCTAAGTACTGTAAGCTTGTCCCTCTCCTGCATTGGCAGTTCCTAGCTTTGCACACCATCCTTCAATCTCGAGTCAAAACAGTTTGATTTTGATCCCCAGAAGCTGAACTCTTCAGGAAAATACGCATTCAGATGAGAGCCAAGGATTTGCTGGAAAGCTCCTTTGCTCCTTTTGATCTCAGCAGTAGACGAAGAGAGCCACAATTCCGAACTGCCACTAAGACTAAGGAAGAAAAACTTGGCTTCCTACAGGATAACTTCAGCTTTAAACCAAGAATTAACCCAGCAGTACCTGATTTTGAAGGACTTTACTGGACATTTCAGAAAGAAGCAATAAGACGACAAGAAGTCAAAGAGGCAACTCATAATAAACCGTTCAAACTAAGAACCTCCAATCTGCACTGTAGGCAAAGACAGGCTAATGAGAAGATAACAAAGGTGAGGGGCAATGTTCATCTGCAACACTACACCCTTTACATTGCCCAACATGTTAGGCTTCTGCTATCTCTGGACTTAAGTGTATAGTACTATACACACAAATTTCTTTTACTGAAGGTGACCCATTCAGCAGGCAGAGCTGTCCTTGAAAGTCCAGGGCAAGCTAAGAGCAGGGCAGCAAGCCACTACCACGTATTCCTAATTAGATCTAATCTATCTAGAACTTGGTGAAGGCAAGGGAAGAAGTCTCCTTGCAAGACTTCCCCCTAAGCAAGATGGGTATAAAGTACAGTGAGCTGTTTCTGTCAAATCAAAAGGTAGAAAACTGGGTTCATGGTACAAAGAGAGCAGTTCAGGCACCATCAACAACCACACATTTTCTGTATACAAAGATAACAGCCTTTCCATTGTTTAGTTCCAGGCAGGGTATTTGGAAAAAACAACAGATATCACAAGTTGTTATTATAATTTGCTTTACATGCTCCCCGTTTTAATCATCATACTTGTTTACCTATATTGGACAATCTGTATCATTAAGTAAAACTAATTTATTTGTAAAATTATTTATGAAATATAAATAAGAATTCACAATCAAGAAGGGAAATTTAGGAAGTGAAAACTGCTGCTTAAAACTAGACAAACACTAGAAAGGGACTCAACAAACAATTGTGCACCAGCTGAAAAGGGACAGGAGTGTCTTTTCCATCTGTTTGACCATAATATGCAAGAACTCCTAGCTGGTAGTTGGTTGTACTGGTGTGAATGAAATGGAGCTCTGTTCCCTGACCTTGGCAGTCAGGTTCATCTCTTCAGTAGACACCCAAAGAGAAGATTCTACACATTGTTCATAAGTA
>NW_017729025.1:56720478-56720839 GCF_001723915.1 Gavialis gangeticus
ATGAAATGGAGCTCTGTTCCCTGACCTTGGCAGTCAGGTTCATCTCTTCAGTAGACACCCAAAGAGAAGATTCTACACATTGTTCATAAGTATTCTGAATTTGATTGCATTCCTTTCAGGATTTTCAGCAGCTTTCTTTGGCCCCCATGCAAAGAAGTCATTCTTTGACTGGTCTTTCCTCTCTCTCTTCCAACACCCTTCCAGTGCATATAACAGATGCAGCAAGAAAGAGGGAATCTGCAATTAGGTGAGTGGAAAAATAGAAGTCTACAAGATTATACCACACCCAACAAAATAGATTACAAGTTTTAATAGACTTCCATTCTTTTTTTTTTTTTTTTGCTCCTTCCCATCATACTTT
>NW_017729025.1:56720850-56725275 GCF_001723915.1 Gavialis gangeticus
CCATTTTTTTTTTTTTTTTTTTGCTCCTTCCCATCATACTGTCCATTCTTCCACTAACTGTATTGGTGGTTTTAGAGGCGGCATCTCTGCCATCAATAAAAACTGCTGACTTCAATAACAGACACTTTCTTCATCACCCTCAGGTTGTTTTCTCCCATGCACTCTATATTCTCTCTCTCTCTCTGCTCCTGTATAGTCAACATCACCTTAGTATTAGAGTAGTTCTTGTTTTTGCTTTAGGACCTTCCTCCTTCTGCTCTGCCCTCCCCCAGCTTTCCCTGCTTGTTCTTCCCTCTTGCCAATACTACCTAAGTATTCTAGGTATTACTGTAGTAACACATCAGCAGTCCTTTGAGATGACATCTCAAGCTGCAGCATCTAGCAATATTCTCAGCCAGTATGCAGTCCTGCCTCTGAAGCAAACTTGTTCTGTTACTTATTTTTTCTCTGTATAGATATGTCCAAGAGGACAAAAAGCAAAGGGAGAAAGAAAGAATTAATTGGACCGAGGCGCACAGAAAGAAGTCCCAGGCCATGCATAGATCTATAAACAGCCGAGCAAAAGCCCTGGACACACACAAAAGCTTAGAGGAGACTCACAAGGAGAAGTTGAAACAAAACTGGTCAGTATATCAAATCATTTTGAGAGAAATGAATCCTTGAAGCTGTTAGTTTGGAGGCTAGGAATTCTAGATCTTCTATACCAATGCAGATTAGGCCTTGGCGTCTCCAGCTCAACAGGCAGCCAGACTCATTTCCACATTCATTTTGATTTCTTTGCATTTCAGCACAGCTCTTTTCAAAGAAATGAAAAAACCTTCAGGCCAGTTTTCTGGGAGGGTTCCATCAATGTGATCACGTTCTTGTAAAAGCTCACATTTGTACTTTAACAGCCACAGTCTTGAATGCACAATGTGGAAATTAGCAGTGACAATATATGGTACTAGAAGTCTGAATGTAGATCACCCATGTCAGTGCTCGTCCTCCAGTGGAACCTGATGCTGGGTTGTGTTCATAGCAAGAATAGTGTACTTTGTTTGAAATACATGGAATATAAAACAGAAGCAAAACAATTATGAATGTCCTGGGAGTTGAGAACTTGAGTCATTCCAGCCAGAAAGCCAGTCTGCAGGAACCCTGTCAGTGGGAACCTTGATTAGTCCAGGAACTTTTCCATTTCAGGCAGAATGACCGAAAGAGAACAAAGGAGTACAAAAAAGAGCTGGAAGAAATGCAGACACGAGTCAAGAACAGACCGTACCTCTTTGAACAGGTCACCAAGGTAACAACTCAGCTCTGGTAGCAGCGTGGAGCACAGGCTGTGTCCTCATTAATCTCTCAAAGCAGGAGTTAGAAATCTGCTTTGAAATCAACCAGGACTAGGGAGGTGCAAATCTTATGTAGTCTCTGGACTACATTTAAGACAGGACAGACATAAAACAGCTATCCAAGCTCCTTCACCAACTTAAACATACACACGCACACACTTCAAAATGTCCTGCTCATCTATGAAGCTTTCCAGCTACTTATTTACATTACTAAACATGATTAGGCTTCATTGGTGTTAAACATCATGTAAATACCTAGTCCTTGTCCTGAATGCCGTAACTTATAATCAAAAACTTGGTATTTGAAGACCATGTTCAATCTGGCATTTTTTTCCTGAACTTGTATGGAAAACTACCTGGCAAATCTTAGTGATACTTGAACTATGTAAAGGCTTAATGTAGCTACTCATTTTAATGGCAAGGTTTTTGACGCTAAGGCTTTTCATTCAGCACATTTCATCCATGTTACAGTACAACCTACATATTTGATGCTGAATTAAAAGCATCTACAAGCTTTGCAGTGGGAGAAGTAATTTTCCCTGGGCTTCCTTTTTCAAGTATTATATACCATCTTTGCAAAGGAACTAGTCAGCTGTTCACTGAACTTAGATTTCTGAAGAGAGTCTTCTTCCTGGTTCACAATAAAGCTGGTGAGCTAATGGAATGTGGAAGGGAAAGACTCAGGAATCTGTCCAGTAACTCCATTTATGCTAGCCAACTATCTGTCAAATCTCATCATCGACAATCCCTCACAGTTGAGAATGACTGTCTTCCATGATTCCCTTATCTTTGGGTCCAAGCATGGTTGACAATGCCAATCCAGGATTGACAGCTTGTATTGCAACGTCAACCTAGTAAGAACTAGCCAATGTTAGTATGGCATTCACTCATTTTGAAAAGGATCCAATAAAATCTTCCCCCACATACTGCTAGCTTGATATAGCCCTTAGGAAAGCTGTAATTCCTGGGTGGATGATATTTTGAAATGGACTTGTCTACAAGGGTTATGTGAAGTCAATGAAGGGTGTTGCACATGGGAAAGATAGCTTCTGGTTTGCTTGCAGCTGGGCTGGAATGGAATTCTAAAGTGGAACTAATTATTTCCCAAACTCAACCTTACTTTACTTGGGCTGATATTTACCTGAATTATCAGCACCAAGAAAAGAGGGTGAGTCAGAGGGATGCACATGGCAGTTGGCTTGCTAGGACCAGGATGTTTTTAACACTGTTATGTAAGAGAAGGAATGGGCAAGAAACAGAAACATAGACAGAGGTGAGTTCTGTTTGTGAGGGATCTTTGCGACACTTTCCTAGTGCAAAACCTGGTATAGGGTCATCTGGCTGTCAGTGCCTGAAAAGAATCTTGCTCTGATCACAGCTTCTAGGTTTTTTAGCCATGTACTTAGATGCACTAAAGTAATTGTGAAGAAAGACCCAGTTCCAAAAAGGTAATGTTTCTATTTTAATTCCATAGCATGATGCCAGACAAGAGGCAGAGCGACATTACCGAGATACACTTCAGCAGGTGGGACTGAATGAAGAATTTGTACAGAACAAAGGGGGAGATGCCACTGACATGCTGGAGAAGTCCAGAACTCAAAAGGTAATCAAAGCAATGATACAGAATCCGTGCTTTTGTCTTTGACTAGAAAGAAACCTTCTTCTTAAACAAGGAAATCCAGTGTGTATTCTCTCACAGGTGAGAATGAAGCATAACTCTACTCACCCATACAAAATAACAAAGCTTTTTGTTACTATGACTTGCATAGCAAGTATTTTCCCATAATGCACAGTAGAAATGCAGCTGTACACTCGAATCACTTCCAAGAACTAACAAAGGCTGTACCTATTTCTGCAGCACACGAGCCCAGGAAGCGCACAGACATTGGGGCAGCAGAGAGGAAAGAGAATGTCAGGAAGAGAAGAGAACTGAGGAGCTGCCAACATAAGAATGCAGTAGAAGAGTCCACGGAAAGGTACATTGCAGGTACTTTAATTCAAGATGCTCTAGTGCGAGTCCTCTAGGAACTAATTTCCAAGTAGCTGACAATACATACATATGCATGCCGAGGAAAGGGGTGGGGATTGACTGCTGCCTTGTGCATTTCCTGCCCTACATCACATCACGATTCTGCAAGCCTGAGTCATTGAGACATTCTCCCCATGAGCTACTTCCATCTCCTCTGTTTTGGGACTTGGAACAAGGAATGGGAAGCAGGTGAGGTAAGAGGGTGACAAGATTGTAGCACCATTGCAGAAAGGAAACAGACATGAACAGCTAGAGCCTTGTATACTTATCTCTATCTACTGCCTGGGGAAAATGAGACATTTTTTTCAAATTCTGCTTTGAATTACTTTTTTTCTTTTTTCTTGCACTTTAGGTTTTGTTGATGCCTTTCATATTGAATGTGTGTTGCGGTGAATTCTAAATAAGATATTTATGCAGAATAAGAGGATTATGGATTTGACCTCCCCTTAGAGAAGGTCTGGAAAGAAGCTCTCCACTGGTTCTTTGGCAGCTCTCCTCCCTGTCATCATGAAGGAAAGCACTCTATAATGCAGCTATATTTTATACCTCTGTTATTTTCACTGAGATCACTGGTTTGTCCAGAAAATGGCAAGTTTTACTATGAATGCAAATAAGAATGTTTGCACAAAAACTTGAAAGTAGTTTGTCATAGTGAGATTTAAAATAATGTAAATCTATATTGTTTTCTCCATTTCTAGGTGAAAAATCACTTATAATCCCTTCAAGCTTGCCATCTGCTTCAGCAGCATCCCAATTATTTGCCACAATTAAGCAAAGTAGGGCTCTCAAACTGTTTAAAAATGTTATTGCAATTAGTTGCATGATTAAAAAAATTAGTTGCAATTAATCATGATTTTAATTGCACAGATAAAAACCTCAAAATCATGCACAGAAAAACTCAAAATTATGCAGGTACTTTGTATGGGGGTGGTACTCGCCCACCTCCCATGTACACAAACCCTGGGCAGTTCCCAAGGCCTGGCCCTCTGCCTCTGCCCCTCCCCCCCCACAATACACTTACCTGCATCCAGCTGCTGAGTCTGCTTGCAGGACCCTGCCTGGCTGCAT
>NW_017729025.1:56725286-56730889 GCF_001723915.1 Gavialis gangeticus
CTTGCAGGACCCTGCCTGGCTGCATGCTGGCCACATGTGGCCCAGCCCCAGTGAGGGGAGAGGGGCTGCTTTTCCCCCCAGCACCAGCAGTGATTAATGCGTGTTAAAGAAGTTAAATCAAAACCAAATTAAATGTGTTAATCATGCATGTTAACCACGATTAATTGACAGCCCTAAAACAAAGTAATTAATTGGGGGGGGTGTGGAATGTTTTCTTCAAAATAAAATTGAAGTACTAAGATTAAAAGATTGTAAAATGGCTCCTTTTTAAACTTTTTGTGAAATATCTGATTTTCCAAATGTCTTTAGGCTGGAGGGGGGTGGAGGGGAAGTGTAAGGAAGAGAATTTTTCCTTTGTCTGCAAGTATCTCATGTTCTATTAAAAGCCCAAGTAAATGGGATTTATAAGGGGTATCCAAGTGGTCCCAAAAGACTGGGGAGGTACTGCTTTTAATCTCAGTAGGGTGCTAATCTTGGAGTTTTAAATCACCAACACTGCTGTTTCACCATAGACCATTGTAGCAGAAAAGCTATGGTGGATTTTCAGTTAACTTCACAACTGGATCTCACTACCCTTACAATCACCCCCACTGGGATGTACAGTTGCAGATATATTTTTAGCATTAGAGGATGCAGTCAGGCACAGGGCTCAGCTAACATCTTTAGAAAGAAAAGATACAAAGTATAATTGAACTTTGTAAACTTAATAAAAACACCCATCTGTGAACCAGGTCAGAAGCCAAAGAACTATACAGGCAGTATATGGGAAGTTACCTCTGATTTCTAGTTTAAAAAAACAAAACAGAACAGTAATAAGCACTGAACCAAAATTGTATTATGGGACAAAGAGCACATAGCTGACCCTGAAACAGTCCTTTAACTGGTATCTAGCTTCTGGCTCTGTGATTTTAGATGGCATTCCAAGAATGTATCTATGTGAAGAAAAAGAGTGATGTCAACATTCCAGATCACCAACAAGGAGCCTTAGATTTTAGTTGAAGTCACTCAGGAAATAAATCCTCAAAGCTCCAAAGCAAGGATGGGAATGAAATATACTGTTGAATCCACAACCTCAAAATTTCTCCAGGAAGAGCACCTAATGGTTGGTTAAGCGATAGCTCGGCTTTGTAAAGTATTGTAGTTTACGAACAAAGTACCCTCAGCAGAAAGCTATTCAGAATATTGGTGATGGGAGAGCCACATCCCTCTCTTCCAGTGGCAGGATTAGAAAGAAAGGCACATGCCATTCCCACATGATTAGTTATTCTTGTTCAGTTTCAGGAATGAACTCATGGAGACAACATTAATTTGTTTCAATCTCCTATATCCTATTCTGGGATAAGGTTTAGTTTTGGTTCTGGCAGGTCATGAAAAATAAGCAGCTCTAGTTCAGGTCCTGTGCTTCTATTGGAAATCTGTGCACAGAAAACTGTTCTTAACAGCTTTAATGTTGTTCTGAACTGAACATGTGTCATTTACAATTACTATATCTTTTTTTCTTACAAAAGGAAGTAGAAAAAGATATAATAAATGGTAAAGAACATGTATTCAATTCAGAACAAAATTAAAGCTCTGTACAGAAGAGTATGACAGTCTTGTATGTTCCATAGCGAGCTGGTGCAACTCTTGCTCCAGATCACCCACAATTGCACTAGTACCCACAAACACACTACCTGTTCCAAAAAGTTCACCAAAACCTGTAGGAGTAGTTTGCATTCTTGCTATCGAGACCAGTTCACAACCACCCACTTTTAAGTGAAAATAGTCCAGTCTCCAGCCTGTGTTGAACCTCAGTGGGTGCATCTACATGTGCAATTAATGCGATAAAAAATTATGGTACAGTTTGCGCTGGAGTCAACTGCTCCCAAGGAACACATCACTTTGGGAGTCCAGGGGGTCAGCTCCAGGTGGTGGTAGCGAATGGGCTGGCTGGGGTATAGCGGTACCAATGTGCAGGGGTAGGTGGCAAGCAGCTCCCCACACTTTAGCACCCTTGTGCCCCAGCCAACCTCTCACAATTTACACGTTTCAGCGCAGGCAAGTGCTTTGCTGTAAAACAGTACTGCTGGGGACTGTTAATTACAGTGGAGTTAATTTACTGTGCCCTAATACTGGCACACATGTAGATAGTGATGCTTTACTGTGGAACTAATTAGTCAACTCTGCAGTAAAGTGCACATGTACCTACTGTATGTCAAAAGTCTAAAATGTCTGGAATGGGTGAAGTGACAGGAATAGCAACCAGTTGGTCTCTAAACATAGTAGTAAAACAGCAGTTGGGGAGAGAAAAAAAACAAAGCCACACAGAATGGAGGCAAAGTAGCATAAACTGAACTTACCTGAGCTAAAAGAATGCTGTTCCTTTTAGCACCTGAGAAAGACTAGTTTCCTGAATCTTCCAAACATTCTACCCAGAGGTGGGCAATTATTTTGGCTGGTGGGCTATTTAATGAGTTTTGGTGAGTTGTTGGGGCCTGCACAGAAATTCTTTCAGAAGGTAGCATTTTAACAAGTTATAGATAGAAAACAAATGATGTATTAAATTAAAAAAAGTCTACTATATTTTAAATTTATTTCAAAAAAACATTTTTGTCCTGACTTAAGTTTTTTTAAGTAGTGTGTGTACAGGCAATTAAGATTTTATTTTAAGCTATTATGCACTCTTATATAGTGTGTGTGGCAGGGGGTGTGGGTGTGAGGTATGTGTGTGGGGGGACTGCCTATGCACTAGGTCCTGGGAGCCAGCTGGGGGTGGCAGGAGGGGGTGGCAGGGCGAAGCTTGCACTACAGGTACAGTGCGCCCCCCCCCTCCCCATTTAGCCCACAGCTGCCCCTGCCCTGGTCAGTGTGATGCCTTCCACCCACTTGGCTACCCACAGATGGCTTGTGCTGGGCAGAGTGGGTAGAAGGCAGCCAGGAGCTGCAACTGAACTTCCATGTGCTGGGGCAGGAGAAACTCAGCTGCAGCTCCCCTCCCTCACCCACTGCCACCTTCCCACGCTACCTGCTGTCCAGACCAGTGTAGCAGGGGCAGGAGGATCCACTGCGAGAGGGGAGAGCAAAGCAGTACACAGGCGACTGCAGCAGCGGTGGGATCAGCCCTGCAGGAAGCTGTGCAACTGGCCAGGACGGGGGCCCTGGGAAGCTACACACCTCAGCTCCTCCAGAGCATGGCACAGGCTGCCCTGAGCAGGGCTTGGTCCCATGTAGAGCACTACAGGGGCAGCCACAGTTCAGATACAATCAATAGGTGGGCCGGATCCAGCCCACAAGCTGTATTTCACCCACCCCTGTTCTAACCAGACAATATCACCATCTACTGATTAGGACCTGAAGAACTACTGAAGATCCTGCTATCTTCCCCGTTGGCATATATATCTATATCTCTCTCTCTCTCATTCTTTCCATTCTCTGTTTGGCTGCTTAAATTGCCACCTTATATACAGAAGGCCAAGAAGATTTGACCTTGCAATATTTGGCAAGATCTGTTTGGCACACTGAAATTCCTGAGCAGTCCAGTTTTGCCAATATCTCGCACAGGACCTGGAGAGTCTAACAGTATCCTGTACTAGGCTTCAAAACCAATAAAAGCTGCAACCCGGACACAAAAGTCTTCTTGTTATTCTTTTTTCTTTCCCACTTTGAACATATTTACTGTGTCCTAAAAAGGAGAGTGAATTTTTAAACTGCCACCCAAGAGCTGCCAATTAAATGACAGAATTTACAATAAGAATATCTGATGCTATTTAAATGAGACTTCAAATAAGATTTACCCTATAAAATATTCAGTAAGAGAAAAAAGGGGAGCATGGCAATTACTAAAATAAAAGCCTGAGTTTTAAAATATTACATATAATAATTTGCATTTGATAAAATGTTACATGTCTTCTTTGAAGGATAAATCAAGCCTGAGCATTATAATTTTGACCTCAAGTACTGATTGCAGGATGCCTGGCATTGCTTCAGCAAGAAGCACTGTGAATCACAATTTCTATTTACATTTTCACTGACAACCTTTTACACTTTTAGCTTCTTTCATTCCTTGGAGCCTCAGAACAGCAGAGACTCCCTATGCCTAAGAAGGGTGCCTGTACCCAAAAGGTTGCCTAAAACTTTTTTTCTCCAGCTATTCAGTTGGTCTAATAAGAGATATCACTCAAAGAACCTGGCCTGCCTATGAATCACAACACATTTACATACTGTAGCACTATACTTTTAGAAACATAGACAGTCAACTGGGAACTAAAGCATTCTGAGCTCTTCATAAGAACCACTCTTGTGTGTGCAATATCCATTTTTGTAGTGCTAGTCCAGAGTGGGGTATTTTCACTCAGACAAAAGATTTGAGGCATCTAAAAGATTAACATTAAGCAGTTAGAAACCAGACAAATTCAAATATCAGTCTTTAACAAAATTCCTAAGTTTAGGGCTAAGGGGATGGAAAAAAAAAAAAAAGACAGAAACACAGTAGATGTGCTTAAGTGCTATTAAGTAGTTTATTTCAGATATTAAGAGTCAGCTCCTGACAGTGAGATGTATTAGAATAGTCTCCGATGGTAAAGAATGGAAGGCCTGTTGCTTGAGACATTTCAGTTTCTCTTCTGTTTGTACAGAGCCTAGCACAAGGAGGTCCTGGTCCACAACTAGGGCTCCAATAGATACAAGTATTTTTAGATTTTTGAGTGAACTGAAGCAATAATTCTGTGAAGTCTCCCCAGGACACGGGCCACATACCACCTAAGGGGTAGAACTCATTTCTGAAGTTATGCAAGAGAAATTTGGTCCAGTAGTTCTTTTCCAACTCCAGTTTCACAATTCATTTTCCACCTACCCACCCTGTGTGCCCAGTGAAAGCAATGCTCAGTCATCCCACTGCATTTATAGCAAGCTCCTAGGAGGAATGATCCTACTTCAGTCACCGCATATAAGAGGGCGGAAAAAGGAACAACTGGTCTCACCCTCCTCCACTCCAATAATTGATTCAGTATCCGGCAGGTGCAGAGACTCTACACCAAGACTGGGCTGAGAGTTCATGGAGATCAGATTCTTACTGTGTACTGCAGATTCTTCCAACAAACTGCTGCCCATCAGTGACTCTATTGCAAAAGCAATGTGTCATGAGCTAATGAGACACTGAACCCAGGACAGAGCCCAGCTGCCCATACTACCCCCAAAGGGCCTGACATCTCCATTTTACGCAGACCCATATTATAAAGACACCCATCTCCAGCTGCTACTCTGGCTCAGTTATATCAGTAGACTACCCAACAGAAAATCCCAGACTTTATAATGCAGATGTCTTCAAAAGCTCAAAAATATTATCCAGCTGAGTTTTATGCACAATGTGAATGACTTAGAAATAGGAGTGACTCAGCTTCTTAAAACAGGAGGATACAGGAACTTTAGGCCAAAAGATATCCTGGTTAGGTTAAAAAAGTGTGAGCCTCACTGCTCTTCAGCTGTTGTACGGAAATATCCTAAGTAAAGGACAAGAGGGTATCTTCCCAGGAAAGACTACGAAAATCCATTCTCTATACCAATCCACCCTACCCACACCTCCTTAGAGAGGGACAATCTGCTATTCCCAACTGGCCTATCCTTTC
>NW_017729025.1:56735889-56741948 GCF_001723915.1 Gavialis gangeticus
TGAGCCTCGCTGCTCTTCAGCTGTTGTACGGAAATATCCTAAGTAAAGGACAAGAGGGTATCTTCCCAGGAAAGACTACGAAAATCCATTCTCTATACCAATCCACCCTACCCACACCTCCTTAGAGAGGGACAATCTGCTATTCCCAACTGGCCTATCCTTTCTCCTCAGCCCATAACTCCTATTGCTCTCCTTACATGCCTATGCCCTACACCTCAACTCTCCACACTCCTCACCTGGTTGTTCTCGCTCCCTGCTCCCAGCTGCTCCAATTCTGGAGTGGTGTTTCCTCATGTGCACATTCCGGCTACCACTCTGGGAAAATGTCTTCCCACAGATTTGGCACTGATGGGGCTTCACTCCTTGAGTTGGGGAGTGGGGAAAATAAAACAACACACAAGTTGGTAGTTCTGAAGTTGGCAGTAGAAGGTCCAAGGAACAAAGGTAGTATAGCATTAGAATTAATAGCCAGTTTAAAAAAAAAAAAGAAAAGTCAAATAAAAGCAATTTCTGCTTTCTATAATTAGAATTCCCCATCAGAAAAGAAGAGTCAAAAAACTTCAGGAGATAGCATTGCAAGGTGTTGAAAAAAATCAGCTCCTAAGGCGAAATACCAGGTTTTCTCTATGCCGTGTGACATGTGCAAGTTACTTGAATTTCTGATTCATATTTTTTAAGACAAACCTGCAAACTTTTAATCTATAGCTCATACTTGCAATGTACTTTGACCAAAAATGGGCAAGCAGTTGTGCCATTATGTAAGAGATCTTGTTGTCCCTAGCCCATACTTCAGTGGTTAATCAAGGTCCAGTTTCCAGGTTCTACTGAGTGGGCAGTTCCACTATTTGTAGGCGAGTATATGGTATTTTCACCAGCACTAATGCAAGTAATCCATAGGTACAAACTGCTTTGGGCAGCATTTAAAGAGGAGGAAAAAAAAGGAAGAAAGTTAAGCTTCAGTCTAAAACTAACTGTACAACTTATATAAATATCACTATCCTTTCCACAAAGGCAAAGTCCTCATTGAGGACAAAATGAGCCACATTTGAAGTCTGCTGACCGTGTTTAAGATACAATATTTAAAGAGTGGAGAAACTTTTGTGAAAGGAATTATTTTTGTTACAAATGCCCTTCTAACGCTTCATCCAATTACCATCAAGTTTTTTGAAAAAAGGGGAGAAAACTCTACAGACTTCTCTTTGGCAAACTACTCATAAGACTTCAGGCAGAACATATTTGATGAACATAAGCGAAGAAGGATTGGAAAAGGACAATTTCTCTTGTAACAGAAAGATTGTTTATAACACACTGTGGAATCAGGTAGGCAACTCCTAGTAACACTATGTAAATCTGGCTGTAATGTGTATTTAGAAATTTTATATCTAGAAAGGACCAGCAGGAAGAAGGGTAGAACAGGGGTTGGCAGCCTTCTGCTAGCATGGGCCAGAGCAACCCATTGTGGGTGGAAGTGTCCATCATCTGGAGCAGCCAGCTGGCTGCACTCCCCCTCCCTGCAGATACTCAACTCTTCTGCAGTGAGAAAAATGCAGAGGCAGCAAACAGCAGGTGAGCTGAGGAAGGCATGCAAGGCACAGCACAAGTCCATGCCACTGATTCCTGGTGCTGGATCAGATGTCTTCACAGGCCAGATGGCCATAGGTGGCCAAACATATGGGTAGAATATAGAGAAACCAGCAAAGGATGAACAATACAAGGTCCAGAAGAGAGTAGCTACTGGGATAAAGGTAGTGAATGAAGACAGCATTGAAAGTAGCAGTGAAAAAACAGTTCCATAAAAACCAGTGGATTTTCCTACAGAAAACTAGACCACAACACTGCAACAAAGTCAAGGCCTCAGTCAGAGAAGTCAGGACTCCCTACCTGAGTGGACCACCAGGTGTTTCCGAAGGCTGGAGTATTCAGCAAAGGAACGACCACATCCCTGTGCCTCACAGAGGAATGGCTTTTCACCTATATTGGACAAAACACATTTATAAGCATTAGTATCGTTATCAAAGATGATTCTCCCACCTTGTGGTAGGCATCCCTGCCCATTCCTTCCCTTTGGCCTTGTGTTATGACTAAAGTTCAGGCAAGATGGTCCTAGATCCCCTAGATCTGCTTCCCATATACCTGCTTTGTATAAGATAGCGATGCTTTTGATTACTTTCCCCTTAGCATCTCCTCAGATCCCTTTGCATTTCTCTAGTCTCATTAGTTTTCTCCTCTTCCAATTTACAATACTTTAGAAAGTGTTATTAAGTTGTTCTTAACCAACCTGCAGGTTACTAATAAGAATGTTAACAAAAACCAAAGCTAACAGATACCTGCAGTAGCCTAGTGGAAAAACACCCAAGTTGATTTCTGGCTTGTAATGACAAGTAAAGAGCACATTCGAAGCACTCTGCACACAATTTTTGGGTGACAAGTTTTGTAAGGTGACACACAAAACTCTACACATATTACAACAGAGCACATTCCCTGCATCCATTAATTTTATACAGAATAAAAATCAATAGGGAAGGACAAGCCACCACAAAAATTCATCTAATGCAGCTCTTCTTTAAAAGCCTCCCATGCAATGTATTGCTTAGTTTAACGTCTATCTGATGGATCTGTACAAAAGATTTATATAGCATGTAGTGACTTGCGCTGTAGTTGTGAAGTGCAGGCACAAGATTCTGAACAACCATCATTCATGTAGCTTCCTCAGGTTGCCCAGATTAATAAATAAATGTTATTAACAGGAAGAAAAATTAAGATTGATGATATCCAATTAGCTCAGGACATGGTTCTACACAGATTTATCTGCACACCATTGCAACCCATATCTGTTTTCATGTTTAGCATGAAGTCCACTCCCCCACCCCCACCAGTAACTGCAGATCCTGGAAACCACCTACTTTTCTATGAATTAAAAACACTGGGACTGATTTAGAATGCAGAAAAATGAAATCAAGAAATCTGCAGTTTGGCTAAACAACAGTTTAAAAGAACATAATAACAATACATACTATTTGAAAGCTGTAAATCCCAAGAAGTTAGAGGAATTATGTCAGACAGTACAAAGGTAAATGGCTGTTTACACTACTGACAACTAATTTGTAAGAGATGGACAGCAATTAAGTTAGTTAAATCTATACCCTTCTGGGACCATTGCTTGGTGAATAGTTCCTGAATGAAGGGCCCCACCCCTGGGGACTATGAATATTTGGGATTTAAACGCACCAGTATGAATCCGTACGTGGTTTTTCAGGTTCCCAGCTGTTGTAAACTGCTTTCCACAGCCCAGCTCAGTGCAAACAAATGGTTTCTCGCCATTGTGAGTTCGCATGTGCACCTTCAGCCTCTGCAGAACATAGAAGCTTTTACCACAGCCTTCTGCTGGGCAGGTGAAGGACCGATCATTCCTGAGAAACAACAAAATAACCATTTCCTCACCTACTACTGCAGTAGATTACCTCAGGAACACTCAGCTCTGCTATAACAGTAGGGCCGTAATGAGGTTTCTCCTCATTTCTTAAATGACATGTTTAACTGCCTTTCACATTACTCAGCCTAACCAGAGGAAATAGCTTCCAGCAGTATTTAATTAAAATGAGTTGTTATGAGCTGTTATCACACAGCCAGAAGTTGTAAAATCTATTCTTGGAGCAGAGGGGGGCTAGAAATCAGAAAGTAAATTCAAGCTTCTTTATCCCTTGTCATGCACTACCTTGCACATTCCTCACCTAGAACAGAGATTTACCACATGCATTGTTGGTTTCTTAGACAGAAAGTGACTGGCTTGGGGGAAGGGGAGGGGAGTGGTGTTAAAAACTTTGTTGGAACAGATGAACTTGTACAAAGTCATATACTACACAGATGTGATAAAATCCCTCCCCCACATCAATCAAATCCAACTTAAATGACACCCTTTCCATATCTGGATTTAGGTAGGAGCAACCAAGTTATCCGAGATGGCAAAAGGTAGTTCATATTGCTCAACGCATGAGACTTTAGATTAATGGTATTTGTAAGTTCAGGTATCCTTAAGGGACCAGCAGAAAAGATCCTAAGTTTTGGCTCAAGTGTTTCAGTGTAGATGGCAAAGAGATGACATTAGGAGTCACACCGCTTCTAAAGACAGCAGCTAGCTTTACACAAGGGCTCAGGATTTACTTCTCTTTCAAAACTCTGTTGTATTAATATAGTATCAAGTTAAAACTCCCAAGACTTCTTTATTTGAGGGCAGGGTGGTGACTAGTATAAAAGGAAACTGGGCTTTGGTAAAGAGGCTTAATATCCACCAATCCTTCCCCCCCACCCCCGCCCTCGCCCGCCATCGCTTCCCTGCATCTGTACGTTAAACAACAGTATGCACTCGCATGCACTTTCTTTGTGGGTCTTCCCTTTCCTCAGTGAATCAAGTCATTCCATATTTGTCTAAAAGCACTTGGGTTAATGCTAGCCTACTCAGTACTACCTTTTCCAGTTTAATAACAGGATACTTTTCTATAATGTAAAGATATCAACTTCCCCCAAGCCACAGTGGTTTCATGGAAGTGTTAGCAGTTTTCAAGTAGCAAGTTAAAAATACAGATTTCTGTGCCAGAGACATCTGCTAGCCAAACTAGGGATGAGTGGGAGCTGGGTTGAAAGTATAATTTGTTTAACAGCAGTTAAATTTGTGATTCACTTATGTTTTACATTCCCCCTCAATTTCATCCTGGAAGAAAAATTTTCAGCAGTGGGAAGCAATGATGGTCTTCATAAGGTCAAGAAGATCTCCATGGTTTTGCAAGGTCAAAAGAGATCTCTGGTCCATTCACCTGTGGGTTTTTAGATGATATTTGAAGTGAGCTGGCCATACAAATGTCCGGTCACATCCCTCAACTGTGCACTTCAGCTTCTTTTCCACACGGGACAGATGAGGGATAGGATTGGAATCTTTCGGCTGCCCATCTCCTGAGCAAAGATGAACATTTTCACCTGTAACGGAAAATACTAAAGTACAGTAATATCTGACTGTGTTCTGGAGAGTACAAAAGATTTAAAAAGGTGAGATTATTCTTAGCACAATACAGGTCTATACACCAGATACAATTCTGATTACCAGATACAATTCTGATTACCCTGTCTAGTAACCAGATATCGCAACATATCCCTTGTTCTGAGAACTACATATGCACCTATGCAAAAATTTAAATTTAGAGTTCAAACAGCTTTCCTTAAAAAAAACCCAAAACAACCCAACCCCCCCACACACTCCCCACCTCCCAGGACCTAATAAGGGCACACTAAGGAACATAAACAATGGCAGGCAATAAATAAATTGAACACTAGTGAGCTTAAAAGTAGACTTGAAGACCAATTCACTGTAAATAAAAAGCTGGAAACTTGCAAGAGAACTGTTGACAACTGGGTTCCCAGAAAGTTAGATAAAAAAAACCTAAGGAATACAAAAGGAACTGTAGAGAGGTCATAAGACTCCTCTGCATCATTCTTCACTGCAGATGATGTTGACAAAAATAGCCTTGCTCTGTTCCCCCCTCTGTCCAGGTAGGTGTTTAAGTTGAAAAACTGCTTTAAATCCAGCTGTAGACACATATCCCAGAAATTTAAGTCTGCGCCAAAAATAGTGTCAATAATGGTGTCCAGTTAGAGAGCCTGAAGGCTTGCTTTAACTGAAAATCTCAATATAACCTTGGCTAAAGTTACTAAATAGTTCCCCCATACTGAGTCTGTGTACTTATTAACCATCTTGCAATGTGATAGATAACACTGAAACAGCTGCTGCTACTTGCTTTTTACAGAAGATTCAACATTTCATATAGAAAGAGGAAGTCTCCTACCATTATTGCTTGCTTTGGCATTCTTTGCGAGCTGTGCCCTAGTGGCTGCAATCAAACTGTCATGGGCTAGCTCTTGTACTCGTAGAAACCATGGAGTACTGCTGTCTGTGCTGTCATGGGAGAGAAAATCATTTCCAGAATCTTCTGCTTCATCCTGTACGAACACAAGGTGCTCTGCTGGAGAGCCCAGGCCTAGAAGAAAAGGCAGCTGACTGAGACAAAGAA
>NW_017729025.1:56746948-56755857 GCF_001723915.1 Gavialis gangeticus
TATAGAAAGAGAAAGTCTCCTACCATTATTGCTTGCTTTGGCATTCTTTGCGAGCTGTGCCCTAGTGGCTGCAATCAAACTGTCATGGGCTAGCTCTTGTACTCGTAGAAACCATGGAGTACTGCTGTCTGTGCTGTCATGGGAGAGAAAATCATTTCCAGAATCTTCTGCTTCATCCTGTACGAACACAAGGTGCTCTGCTGGAGAGCCCAGGCCTAGAAGAAAAGGCAGCTGACTGAGACAAAGAATATGATGAGAGGAGAATCTCTTCTGCTTCCCAGAAGCTAGTGTTTGTGGTACAGACATAGTATTTGCACAGAAAGACTCCACTAACGCCTATATGCAAGAATCTGCTGACAGCTACAGGCTCTAACATACCCTACAATGCCCAGCAAATTTCATGATCTTTCCCCTTCATAAGCAACAGGGGCAGAGCTGCACTTGGATAGCCTCCATTCTCTTTGAGACCCAGCCTGCCAAATGACAAACAGAAAAATTACCTGCTCTTGTTAGGTTGAGGAGAATAAAAGAAGTGCTGTCACTGGGCTGAAGGTCCTGTAATAAACTGGAAGTCTCTGGACTTGACAGGAGCTCAGAGGGTTTCTGTACATTCTGTGCCCTTGTCTCCTCTCCATCAGGGCCTACATTTACCTGGAGACTTCTCAAGACAGCAGATGAGGGAACATCTTTGGAGGAGTTATCATGACTTGGAGAATCATCTGATGAAGAAAAGGAGAGTAGGGAAAAAATAAAAGTTTAATTATACCCCCTCAGGAAAAACATTATGGAAATAACTCAATAGTTTAAGAGAGAAAGCTTTGGGGAAAAACATACTAAAGTAATAAACCTTCACCGCTACTGAGAAAAGTGCCAACACTTCTTCATAATATGTCCCTTTGGCACTGCGGCCCTTTTCCAGCAAGAACCAGAGGCAGCATTTTAGACATAGCTATACAAATGGCATGCCCCTAAGATTCTGTACTATAGATCTTACCTGGCAACATCAGTCTGTTGCATTCTGATGTCTCAGTGACAGGAAGAAGGGAGAGACAGGTGATGTCTTTAGGTTCCGATTCCACCAGCCCTTGACCCAGTGGAATAGATGTGTTCTGAACAAACTGAACCAGCAGCTGGAACAAACAAAAAAAAAAAAGAGGATAGGAGATGGATTTACTTACTCCTAAATCCATTTACTGCATTCTACAGAGTCCAATGAAACACCTGAAAATTTGGTGTTAACCTTCCACTGTGCTGTACCATGCACAGAACCCAGTGCAGAAGTCTGAAGTCACCGGAAGTCTATCAACTTAATTCAGTGGATCTGCCTATTTTACATAAATACAAGTACACATGTATGCAGTTCATGGGGGGGCAGGGGGGAAGGGAGGAGGAGAACCTAACTTTTTCCTTAAAAATATAATCAAATTCTAAATTACTAGCAGAGGTAGTAATGTCTATTATTAAGGCTACTTAATCATTTCCATTTAACTTTCATTTTTTTGCCCTTTGTTATTTTGTCAAGATCAAAACTTCCAAGTCAAAAATTTTTCCATGCTCAGGTTGAGTGTTTTAAGTTTAACTGAAGGCAGTTCAACCAATTCTCTTCCAAAGAGAAAAAAGTAAATTTCCCATGTAAAAAACCTCAGTCTGAAGAGGGACCCAATCCATTAGGTGCTCTACAAGCACCGAGGAAGAGATTTCCCCCGGAAAGATTATATGCTAATTTAAAGACAAGATACAACATGGGGGTGTAACAAAACCAGTAAGAAAGAACGGGAACAATCTGTACAGCAGAACTGCCTGGAGTCAAAAGTTATCACGCTATTTTTAGTTTTTAAAGATTTAATATTTCACATTTATTCACATGCTAGCCACAATCCCTTCTATCACCTGCACAGATTGGAAATACATACAGGACATTCTATGAATTATGTCTTGTCCTATCCAATCTTATCCTATTACATGAAGCAGTTTTAAATAAAAATTTCCTTCTTTGGCTCAAATGTCTACCCATGCAGAGCAGCAAAAGGCAGTCAAATACCAAAACAGCAGAGGATTCCCACCCCTCACCCCAGAGCTGGAACGTCTGACTTTTTTTCCTATACAATGGCAACCAAGAATTCTACAAAACAAACTGGGCTAAGCAGCATCAAAAGGCAAGAATATAAATCTCTCCCATTACAAGAGCTGCCAGCATATGCGTTGGGAGAAAATATTATTGGGTGGGCTGGCAGTAGTACAGGGCACAGTGCAGAGCGTGCCGCCTGACTCCCTCCCCTCCTTCATCCATGGCTGTGGTGGGGCCAGCACACACCGCTGCTATACACAGCGGAGGAGCATACAGCAGGGATACTGGGCACAGTACTGTGGCAGCAGGGCATGGTGATGCTGTGACTGGAGCTGTATTTGGGGGGGGGGTTAAGCCCCATTGGCCCCAACCTTCTGTCACCTATGGGTGCCAGAGACAAGCTTAAACAACAAATTGCATTTTTAAAATCCTTCCTCATGAACAACAAATAGCCCCTCCCACTCCACCCCACAAATAATTCAGGAACAGTCTAATATTTTCACAGAACAGTCACATCTTATTAGCTAAGTGACAGCCACAGGTCCCCCCACCCTTTTATCATCACTAACATCTTGGTGACAACTTCTGCAATTGCTCACATAAGAAAGTCACTTTAAGAAGATATGTAATTGATTCTTAGTTTTTTTGCCAGGCGACTCGGCAGGAGTCATAAGTAATACACAAAACCACAGTTCCCTATAGAGAATGGGAACTTCTAGAAGTTTGGAATATTCCAGAAGTGTGAGTGCAGGTACAGGGAAAGAAATTGATACAACAGCTTTTTTCATAGTGCGAAAAGTATGTTCTCACATTATTACTGTACTCCAAAGATGGACAAAGGAATTTTGCTTAAACTTAAAAACAAGAAAGCAAAATAAAAGAAAAACACCCATACATTAACATGCCCCTTTGGATTTGCACCAATCAGTCAATCAAAAAAACAAAAAAACAGTTTTAAAATACAAGCCACTGAAAAATATTCTGCACTCTTAAAATCATGGGATACTTCCATTGCCTGCTAAAATTAAGACTTTTTTTGAGAATTCATAGCCAAATGGCAAACACAGCATCATATGCTAGATAGAGAACTGTATCTCAAAACAGGAACCCAACCGGAATTGAACCTAATTCACAGTCCCTCACCTCTGGTTTGGACTCTAACTCATCTGATAACATTGATTCAAGTTTCCGATTCCTGCAGCTGTCCTGGACAAGGCACAGAGTTTAGAATTCAGAGTGAACAGTCCCTTGGGGTTATTCTCATATTAACTAGCCTTCAAGCAGTGTGGTGATCTTCCTGCAAGAAACTGTGCTTGGCAGATATTCAATTTAACCTAAAACAAAGAAGAAAACAAAAATGTGAGCAGTTATCATCCATGGACCAAAGAATCAGACTTCAAGAAATTATTACACTCGAACATAAACACTTCTCTTGACTTGGATGGTCTCTGAGTTCTCTCATCTGCTTATGTGTTCATGGTATTCTAATGCTCAAAAAACAATGTAAACCAAAGTTCAATTGAAAAGAACATTCTTCTCTTGTATTTATGCAATTTGAAAATCCATAGGGTAGCAAAAAGCAATAGTTGCTATCGTTAATGTCCAGAGAACTGTTGCCAGGCCATTGGGGGCCCATTTCAAGTGTGCAGGATCCCTAATGTTTGAGTGTGTTTATGCTGTGAGAGCCTGAGCTTTTCCACTGCACCAACAAACTGAATACTCACTCTCACAGAACTCATCATGCACACTCAACCCTCCTCCCCAAATTCACTAATTTTCTGGCTGTTAACAAATTCTCAGTCATCACAGATACCATTGGCTTAAGTTCTGTCTCGTGCACATCCCCAATTTATAAACTAAACAAGTTATTTCTTCTGCAGGACAGGAAGATAGATAAAAAAAATTGCTCCTATTTTTACATACTTGCAAGTGCTTGACAATAATGGAAGTCAATGTACAGAGGGACCTCTTTTGCTGACAACTACAGTCCCCAACAATGCCTAACAGATACGATGTTCTGAAAAAACACAGCTTCTCTTCCTAGTATGGAAACTTAGGGAGAACCTTCCTCACACACCAGTCAGCTTTACAGGATATATCTACAAGTAAGATGTTTTAGGGCAGCAATTCTTAACTAGTGTGTTGTGAGATCCTTTTAAGGGTGATGCAGTGTGCTGCGCAATATTAACACTTTTAGGTGTGCAAACACCCACACATGATTCAGAAGATAAACCCAACAGGAATCCATAGTGTCAAAAACATTCTGACCTGCTGTGGGCTTTATGAAGTATTTGCAACAGAAAAATTGCTCTATTCTTTTTCCATAGTCAAAACCAAAGAGAAGCCAAGAACTGGCATCTCCCAGTGGGTGCCTTGGATTTAATTAGCATAACAAATAAACAGTCACAATCAATGAAAATAAAGCCAGGACTCAAGGTGCCAGTGTTCTTCCTAAGGTTTTGCCTCATGATGTTTTTCAAACTGCAAACTTGTGGGACCATCCTCCCCTTCTAGCCAGTGACTTTAACAAAAGACAGGGAAGATTTGCACCTTACAGACCAGTGATCCTAAACCTGGGTGCCACAGGACTCTGGGATGCCTTGAGATGCTTTCAAGGCTAGCATGCAGTGCTGCACATTAACACTGTTTGGTCTGCAAACATGGGGCACTGACAGATGTGGGGAAAAAAATAAATAAATAAAAAAAAAAATCAAGAAAACCAGTACTTTGCTAAAAGAGAAGCAATCACATTAGTTCGACCTGGCTCAGCAGCATCTGTATAGATTGGGCGCTTCAGCAGCACTTTTTTGGTGCTTTTATTTAGTAACTTATGTTATTGAATAGCTGATTCAACTGGCTATTAGATAAAAGCATCTGATCTATATAGACATTGGGCAAGCCGGGTCCAACTAATGCAATGCTTCTTCTGGGCATGGGCAGTGCTTGGTGTGGGGGTGCACGGAGCTGAAAGTAAAGCACCCTTTTAGTGGGGGGGTTCATGGCTGTGAGCAGCCATGATTCACAAGATAAACCCAGAGATTTGAAACAGGAATCCCTAGCTGTAGCCTCAGTTCTCAGCAACTAAGAAGACAACTCTATCATTTTTCTATAGTCGAAAAAAAAGAGGGAAAACTAACGTGGCATTTTCCAAGGGCTGCCTTGTATCTGAAGAGGTTGGGAATTTGCTATAGGCTGGTCAGAAAGCATGCATGAGCCTGGGTTAATCGGCAAGGTAAGAATGTCCCTAGCTGTACTCTCCCTCAGGCTAACAGGGCTAACTACATCTCAGGTGCTTGAACACCTACCCAAGCCCGTGTCCCTCCCGGGACACAGAGGCAGTGGGGGCCACCCCTGAGGAGGAAGGGAGCTGGGACCAAGGAGCCCGAAGCTCCGAGGCGCAGCGACAGGGCTGCGTTGGGGGGCCCTCCGGCCGCTCCGCTCCCGCAACGCCGAGCCCGGCGCGGGCTGCAGCTGCCCCGTGACAGGGCCGGAGGGAGGTTACTGTCCGAAGTGGGGGGCAGGGGCCGAGGCCGCTAGTCAGGACGCAGGGCGAGGGAGGCGCAGGCGGGGGTACGGGGTCTCGAGCCGCTCCCAGGGGGCAGGGACAGGGACAAGGCTGACCCAGCAGGCCCCCGCGCACCCACGAGTCTTACCGGCATCTCAGAACCGCCCGGATGTGACGCCGTCACCAGACCGGAAATGCCAGGGGGGCCAGCTCTATGGTCCGAGAGCCCTTCTAGCGCGCGGACGGCGGGCTCTGCAGCACACGTCGGCCCCGTCCCGACAGGTGACCGCAACTGCTTCCGGTTCCTGTTTCCGGGAGCAAGAATGGCAACATCCTGGCACCAGTAGTTCTGATACCGCCCCTTGGCGGGAAGGCAGGTGGGTGGGGCTCCCTGGGCTCGGTGTCTTGGGGCCGTTAACTCTGTCGCTGCCAGGCGCGGGTCCTGAGCGCTCCCGGGCCCGGGCGAGCTCGGCCGCCCGCGGCGCTTGTGATCGTGAGACTCCAGGAGTGGAGGAGCTCCTGTGGGACGAGCTAGGGCTGCAACGACAGAGCCCTGCGGCTTCTCGGGGCTGCCGCCACGCGGCCTCTGGCCCCTCTCCCTGGGGCTGCTCTGGTGGCAAATGGCTGCTCTCCCGCCTCCACTGGCTCCACGGATCCAGTTCTCAGGAGCTCTCCAGAAAGCAAAAATACTTAACCCTATTTTTTAGACAGGGAAGAAACAGAGGGACCACAGCCCTGCTATAAGCTGGCCACCTCGCTCCACCGGGGTCCTGGCTCCTAGTTAAGCGCCGTGCCTGAGAACAGAGGATGCAGTCGGTGGCTGTCATTTTGTCACCAGTTGGTGCACATTGAACCAACAGGGTCGTTCAGCTTAACCACTAGGGCTGAGCCAGTTCCTGCACTGAGCAAAGCAGAGCTGTGATTTTGCATTGGGTCACTAGGTTAGCATAGTAGGGGAAACCAGAAGGGATAAGCCAGTAACCTTATGAAATCCTGTGCCTTGGCTTCTGCAAAAGCAAGCCAGAGAAGAGACAAGCAGGACAACTCTTAGCAATGTGCATCTTGACCCGCCAAGTAAGACAAGTTTCTGAAACGGGGATCCTTCCACCACTGGGTCTTGACACCCAGCAAGCTTTGGCTGATAAGCTAGAAGATGCCAAGGTTTATATCTTGATATCGGACCAGCAAGCTAGAGGTGGGAGTTTAGAGAATGAGCACAAACAATCTAACCTGTAGAAATGGGATCAGTCTGTTCACAGAAGCCTGCTCATTGTCATCAAGCAGGTGACCTACATATGCTAAGCCAGTGGCCTCACAAAGCTGCTCCTTAGCAAACTGCAGCTGCTAAACCTGATTCACAGAACCTCTGCCTTGAAATTAGACTAGCTAGTCAGTGGAGCTGAGGTAGTGCTCTTCACTGAAGAGTTATGTCAAGAACCACAGAGCTCTCAGCGTGACACCAGATAAGCGAGGTGTAAGGCAGGACAGGCCCCGACTTCAGACTAACAGCTAACTACCTCTCTCTACTTGTCAGATAAATAAGCTATAGGTCCTAAATCAGTAATCTTATGGTCATCTGCCTCAATGGGCCTAGCTAAAGGGTCTATGACTAAGTGACCTCACAAAGGCCCGTGCCTTGGCAGAAACTGCAAATCAGTTACAAAGGTCTTCCTGGAGACCTTGGGGTGTTTTTCCTCAGTGTCCTGCGCACGTCTCTGAGTTGAGCATCTCTGGGCTGTAGCTGCCAGCACTGTAGCTGAGTTTGAGGACTGGTGGGCACTGTTTGGCGTGCTCTGCTCAGCGTCCCCCCAGGGAGCACTTGTTTTAGCCCTTTGACCCTGCACGTGCACACCCTGTTTTCTTATGATTTGTCCCCCATAATCAGTTGAATTTTTAAAGGTTTTGGCCGCCCAACCAGTGGCGGCCCCCAATTTTTAATGGGCTTGGCCCACAGCCTTTTTAATTCAAATAAGTCAGTCACAAAGGTCACAGCCTAGATATCATCCCACCAAGTTGTAGTTTTAAGTCAGAGATGTCTTCTTCTATATCAAACCAGCAAACTAGAGGCAATGAGCCACTGAACATACAGCAGCCTGGAGCCTTAGCATCATCCCAGGAAACTAGAGGTGCTAAATAAGCATTCACATGGGAGTCAGTTCTTTTGGTGTTCTCCCAGCGCACTTCAGTGGCTAAACAAGAAACCCCAGAGGTTCCTTTTGATACCAGCCCAGTGATCTACAATCACAGACCAAGGGACACCTTTGCTTTGATACCACCTCAGCAGTCTACAAATGCTGAACCAGGAAGTTAATAAAATCTGGAGCCTTCATTCTGTTGTACCAAGACCCCTTAACCTGACTCGCCATCAGCCAAGTGCTCTGGGTAGTCGGGCAGATGCTAAAGCAGTGCCCCAGAGGCAGAAGATCCATGCTTATTCCTTTGCGGGCCTGCGGAAGTTGTTCTGCTTGGGCTGGGGAGCTGAGGACTTGTCTGGCAGGCAGCTCCACAGTGGGAGCTACCAGCTGGTGGAGTAATTGTCGGGGGCTCCCAGTGTTTGGTGCCAATGCCAGGAAGCAGCACTAGGAGCTGAGGGGAGGACTGCCTAAGCCTGGTCCCCTGAGCCTTCCTCTCCTCCACGGCAGCAGCCCCGAGGCCCCCTCAGGCAGTCCCAGCTCCTAGGTCTCACTGGGTGCTTGACTGCGGGAAAATACTAGAGCGACTCTTCTGCTGCAAAGGCCTCAGAAAGGCCGCAGCGGGCTTGGACCCCGGATTCCTGTGCGAATCTCCGGGTTTATCTTGTGCATCGAGCCAGCCCCTTCCTAGCACCGCCAGCTCTGTACCACAGCCCCCGCCGGGGATCCTGGCTCTTCAGGGCGGCCAGGCCCCCGCGTTGCCCTTCGGACAGGGCAGACCCCGCGGCCGCGCACGCCGCAGCTGCTCCAGCCCCTGCACCGCCACCCAGCGAGGTGGCAGCGTGCTCTTCCCCTATACGTCCACTCCAAATGGTTTAGTCCAACCCTCCCCCCAGTGAGTCTGGGCGCGCCCTCCTCGCAGCTGATTTGATGGTATGTTCCACCCTCCTCCCCCCTTGCCCCGGCTTGTCTGGTGGTCGGTTCCATCTCCCCCTGTGAGCGGGGGGGGAGAAGAATTCCTTTTTCCCCACAGTCTGCGACTACTGATGGGTTCCCCCCGTCCTCCGCCGCCTTTCACTCCCTTGCAGCATCCTCGCTGCTCTCAGCTAGATTCTTGAGTGAGTTGGTAGGTTCCCGGCTATCCATTGGCAGCAGGTACCATGCCCTCCCCCCGTAGCCCGGTGGTACGCTCCGCTCTCTCACC
>NW_017729025.1:56756664-56757628 GCF_001723915.1 Gavialis gangeticus
CCTGCCCGAGAGCTCAGGAGAGCAAAATCACCCCCTGTTGCCTAAGGGAGACCAGCGTGGGGAAAGGACTTGTGTGGCTGGGGCAGTAGGAAGCCCTGAAGGTCTTGCTCCTTTGTAGTTAGGTGCTGTGCTGTCTTTGGGCGAAGGGGCCTGTTTGACCTATGAGGTTAACATGTACTTGAGGCCCACGGGGCAGCAGTTAGCTGCCCTGTTATGGGAGGGGCTGTTGGGGGTATGGCAATTGATTTCAGGGGGTAGGTAAAAAGAAAACGGGCAGGAGCCTGGAGGTAGACCATGAGAGCAGGAGGGAGACCATGTAGATGAAAGCTGGTGTGTGAAGAATGGTCTGAAATCATTGTTGGGACCTGTGACATGGCTTGATATATTTCCAGTTCCTATGGTACTTGCTTTTTGAAATACTGAGCCCGCCACACGTTGCATATATCACACAATTGCCTGCTCAGTCACGCACTGCATTTAGACCAACCTCACATACAGACTAAGACCCTTCACAAGGGCAAAGTAAATATCATGCAAGTGGTGAATTTTATGATACATTTAGACCAGCCACACACATGACAGTCATTTTGCCATAGTGGCTAGTCTTGCTTTGTATGTGGGGCCAGTCTGAATGTATTATGCAATTCACTAGTTGCATGATAATTACTTTGCCCTTGCATCTGGTCTTATTTAGCAGCTGGTGGATCATAGACCCTTAGACCAGCCACACATGCAAAGTAAGACTGGCCACAAGGGCAAAGTAATTGTCATGCAACTGATTAATTGCACAATATGTTTAGCCGACCCCCATGTGCAAAGTAATTATCACTCAATAAAAATGACTGTCCAACTGTAAGAAGAGCTGGCCAGCTACAGAATTGGTGCTTGAAAATGTGTATTGATTCTAGCTTAGTTCTATCCAGCTTTAATTGAAATGTGTAGAAGGGTCCTGTATTAACAACTT
>NW_017729025.1:56757639-56769297 GCF_001723915.1 Gavialis gangeticus
ATTGAAATGTGTAGAAGGGTCCTGTATTAACAACTTGTCAACTTAGTGCTTTCAAGGGGTTTGGTATTGGGCAGGGTGATGGTTATGCTGTTTAAAGCAGTACAAACATCTTGTATTGTATTATCATGCCAGCTGTAGAATATCAATATAAAATAAGGCAGAGATGTGGATTCACTTACAAGTGACCCATTGTGCAGATGACAAGGATAGTTGGAGCTGTGCAAGAATTGATTTTTGTCAGGAACAAGAAATCTGGCATTGAGGGGGTCAGAGTTTATAAGTTTGAACTCTGCTAAATCTAAAAAGACTGTTCTATGCAAAAGTTTCAGATTGTGTTCCTTTATATTTCTTCTTTGTGCATAAGCAGACCCAGCAGATACGACATGCTGAAAGTAATGTGTGCACTATATTGGTAGTGTGCAGGGGGAGGGGGATTGTTTCCACAGTAAATACTAAATTTAAGCTAGTTAGACTCTTTAGTTGCTATGTAATCTTGTTACCGAAAAATAATGTGTAATTATTATGATGGCTGGCTTCTGATATACTGCAAATCCTTAAATTATTTGGTCTTATACAGGGAAGCTTATTTACTCAGAGAGAGAAATATATTTAAAGAAATGTATGACTTCGTGAGATCAAACAGAATGAGAGTCTTGGAAAGACAGGGAGATGGTTAGACTCCTAGCCTGGGATTTAGGAGACAGGCTGTGTTCTGCTTTGCCATAGACTTCCTTGGTGACCTAGGCATTCAGTTTTTCATGGCTGCAGCCCTTTCAATCTTTAGAACAGTAATAATAGTAGTTCCTTGAATTCACAAGGTTGTGATTACAATAAATATAAAAAAATGTGAGGTGCTCACGTACCTTTCTGTGTGTACTTTGATACCAGTTCTCAGGATATGAAATAAAGAGTATTATTCTGTTGTTTTCACACAAAAGGGAGAGAGAGCTCTAAATCAGTGATTGTCAGCAACGGTGCCATGGCACCCTGGGATGCCTTTAGTCTTTTGAGAGTGCTGCGGGGTGCCACACAGTGTTTGGGCTGTTAGGTGTGCAAACATGATAAACACAGATTTCAAATATGAATCTGTAGTGTTAAAAACTTTTTGACCTGTCATGGTCTTTCTGAGTTCCTTGTAACAGAAGAGTTGTTTTATTTTTCTGTAGTCAAAAAACAAGGAAAAGTGTAAGAGCTGAGGGGTGTTGTGAGTCTAGTATTGAGAACTACTGCTCTAAATGTAAGCTTGAGTCACTCTAACACAAGTCAAGATTGAGAGGCTTAAGGAAGTTTGAGCACAATGATTCAGAAAACTCAAATTGCTCTTCTGTGACCTTGGAAGAAATGCCTTTTGCTCTAAGTAGTAGCTAAAGAATATTGAATATGCTCCTTCCTTAGTTAGAAATAAGTATATGTTTGGCAGGTGAGAAGTATCTTGCTTTCACTTTAATGCAGTTAGCTCAGATGTACTTCCTGTGCTGGAAGGGAAATAGCTTAGGGTCACAAAGCTTGTTTCTGAAAGCCTCAAATCTGCTTGAGGTCTGAGTTAAGGGTCCTCACTTTTATATTTAGTACATCCCTTGCACTCTCTCCTTCCACTTACTAATAATGCAGAGTTGTCTTGCTGTTGAGGTATGCTGTTATTCAGAAGTTTTTACCTGTTAGCCTGCTTGTAGAAGATTCATCTCCTGTCAGCCCCTAAGTGAAAAATGTTGAAGTGATGTTGACACTTCAGTAACTGTCAGAGGTATTTGAGGCAGACACTGCTGCCTGAATTGATTTCTTTTTTTTCAACTTCTCTAGTCTATAGAATAGGAGACTTCCTAGTTTCTGTCACTTTGATAATAAAGTAATAAAGAATATATTTTTATAAGACTATAACTGTAAATGCAGTAGTTGACAATTATGGCAACATTGAACTTAATGTAAATTGATTTCCTGAGCCCAATGCCCAAGTGAAAAATCCCCACTAACTGTTTGTGATACCCAGTATAGCATTACTGAATTTTGCTACTGAATTATTGCTATGCATTATTCCACATCTATAAACATCATTCTTGTGTTGGCTTGGAAGCTTCTTAATTGACTCTAAATTGCCTTAGTATTTTACCAAATATACATTTTAAACCCTTTTTCATATTGATGAATGCTTTAAAAATCGAGTAAACTTTTTTCCTTTTTGCCATATACCAGTACAGTTTAAAATTAAAACATGTTTTATGTAGCAGGTCCCTGCAGGTTTGTTTTTTTTTCCTATCAAGTGGATTGTGGTGGAAAAATGCCTTGCCACTTAAAGGTCCCTTGGCAAAAGGAGGTTTATTTTGTTGCTAAGAAGCAGCCAGGTGTCCCTTGATGTGAAGACTCTCTTATGAATCCTCCTTATATTTAACTCCAGTAGTTCAGTAAAGTCTCTGAAATGTATAGCTTCACACATTATTCCAAACACAATATGTACAGAAACCATAGTAAAAGTATTGAGTAGAACTGGCAGAGTGAGTGACATATGCTGGTTTCCAGCTCTATATTATGGTATTGGTAGGTTGTACCATGGGAATTTTTATGCACTGGAATACCTTGTGGAGTTGCATGTAGCTGTTATATGCTTCTGTATTAAAGCTTATTGCAATAACATGTGGGCTTAAAAGTTGCTAGTAAATTAGCCAAATCACAAATTTTAAACAATGGCTTCTAAAATAAATATATAGAAATCCCAAATGAAAAATGCTGCAGTTTCACTAAAATATAAATCTTATTAGCTTCCTCACTTCCTATCATAACATGCTCTTCTCTTGAGTTGTATTCCATGGTTAAGGTTATGGCTAAAATGGTTGTTTCTACAAGGACTGCGGAGCTCAAGAATGACACAGGATATAAAACAGAAGCAACTCCTCTTCTGGTATTTTGCTATAGAATTTTACATACATTTTCAAAAATGAAATCCAATTTTTATTCACATTGCCAGTGTTTGGTATTTTTGAGTTGCTTCTTCCTCTCCTTTTCTTTCCCCGCCCCTCTGTTCATTTACATGCTGCTTTTCTGTTTTGAAATTAAACAGGTAGTACATCAGGCTTCTTGTTGTTGTTGAATAAGCCAGAAACAAGAAAATAGTAATACTGAGTTAAAGACAAGTGTTTAAAACAAGTTGCATAATGGCTTGCATTCTGCCCTTGGACACTGATTCACAGTTTATCTTGCCCTGAAGAAACACAGCAGTATGCAGGATAGGTGGTAATGAGTTCCTGATTATTCAGGAGCAAGGTTAATCCTTAAAGGTGAGTGGTAACAGTTTTCTCCAAGTTAGAAGTTTGTTCATAGGATTTCAAAGGAAAGGGGGTTTGGGTAATAAGGAGAGTTCAGCTGTGGGATTTGGAACTGGTAAGAGATGCAAATAAAAATATGTAATTGGAGAAGGTACTGAGACAGACCATGATTCTCTTCCTACCCCTGCCACTGGCTTCCTGCGTGACCTAGAGCAAGTTGCACTATCTCTTTTCCTTTAGTTCCTTAACTGTGAAAGGGAGACAAATAGCACTTTACAAAAGGAAGCAAATACTTTGAGATATGAGAGGTATGATTTGCAGAATTTCTGGTTTCTCCATTGGAATGCATCTGAGGGTATGGACAGGGAAACATTTTGCTGAGTTGAAACATGAGGAACCCTTATCTTGCATCAGCTCTTCTATGGTAACTGTTCCATGTATACTTATGCATGAATAAGCTGAGACAGCTCCCTTCTGTTTCGTTTTCCTCTTATAGTGAGATAGGAGCAGATGTGGAGCTGCTGATGTATGGTACCTCTCAACCCTCCCGTTCACCCAGTCTAGCTTGTCTGTCTGTCCATACCTTAATGTTCCAATAGGAATGAGGAAGGTTTTAGCAGTGAGTTGTTTCTTCCACACCTCTGTTCAGTTTTTGTCATGTCACTGACAGAGAAGTCAAAATCTGCTGTTCAGACGTCTTTAACATTTTGAAAGTAACTTTTTGGTAAAATATCATTGTAGCTACTTTAAGAGAAGTCCAGACCTAAGAAAGGGCACTTTGTGTCCAAAAGCTTATCCCTGTCAACTATGAGTTGGTCCAATAAAAGATACCCACCCCATTCCTCAAAGAAAAAAAATCTAAAAAGCCCCCCTTGTTTTCCACATTTCCAGTACCTCATGGCTACAACACTGTACCCTCTTGTGATCTTAAATCAGAATTATATTGAATAGTACAGTAATTCAGAGAATAAGAGTGAAAAAATATTTCAGATGACTGTGTGGCTCAGGGGATGTGAATACCAAATGACTAGAGGCAAGAAATATTATCTTGCAAAGTAAAAAATAGCGAAGCTTCTTTTTTTCTTTTGCGTATAAGATAACATGTGCTTCCTTGGCTAAAATGTTCATTGGCTGTACAATGTAGTTTCAGATACTTAAAAACGTCCAATGTTAAAGCTGATGCATCTTTGTTGGAGGCCTTTTAAAAATGTTCTGTGCAATTCACCTTGACTGGAAGCTTAAGCAATTTTAATCTTAACACTTGCAAACAAATGAGAAAATATGCTGACATTCTTAATGCTGGAATTGCTTGCATTTAAGAAACAGTCTTTTAAGACTTGTGTTTTGTATTAGAGGTATATAGATGCAAAGTCACTGCAAACCTAATTTTGAAACAGCAGCAGCCTGTTCTTTCTGATAGTCTGCTGGATGTAGAAAACTGCTGCTTCATTATTACTGAATATTACTGGCATTGAAAAGGATCTGGGTGTTCTAGTAGCAATCTACTCCTACTTATTTTTAACAAAGTAAAAAAAAACAGTCTTGTAACTCTCTATAGCAACAAACTGAGAGGTCAGTAACAGACAATTGTGAATTCTAATAGGGAAGAAAAACCAAATACAGAATTGGAGTAACTGGCTTGGCAGTAGCACTGAGGAAGCAGATCTGGAGGTTCTGGTGGATAACAAACAACTCAAGTCCGTAATGTGTTGTCCTAACAAAGCAAATACATCTTGGTTGCATTAACAGAAGTGCTGTTTGCAGGAAGTGATGGTTCCATTCTTCTTGGTATTGGTCAGGCCTCAGCAGAAGCACTGTGTCCAGTATTGCGTGTTGCATTTTAAGAAAGATGTGGAAAACTAGAGAGGATCCAGAAAGTGAACATGATAAATGGGTTGGGATACAAGTTACTTTGATGGAACTACTTATGTTTAGTTTGGAGAGGAGATTAAGAGGAGCAGGACATGAAAACACTAATCAAACATTTCATAGGCTGCCATAAAGAAGACAGAAAAAATAGTCTCCCTTGTCATAGAAAGCAGGACTTGAGACAATTTATTTAAATTTCTGCAAAGCAGATTTAGATCAAAGAAAAAAAAACTTTTAATTGTGAAACAACAGAAGAGGCTGCCTTGGGACATTGTAGGATTTCCTTCATATGGAGGTTTTCAAGAAGAACCTGAACAGGCATCTGCCTGGGATAGTTTAAAATCTGGCATTTCTACAATGGAATCGATTATTTTTGAGGTCCAGTTCTGTGATTCTCTTGAACCCACAAAATCTTAACTGGCAGCTTGGAAGAAAGTTAACCTGTGATGGGTCATGAGGCTATCAGGATATATAATACTTTATAAGTGGATATTTCTTTTTCAGTAGGAGAATTGTTTGTTGGATTAGGGGAAAGGAGAAAATCCTTGGTGAAATCAACAAGTAGATTCTTACCTGTTGGCTGCTCTCAGAAAAGTAGGAAGAAGTTAGTGCCTGTCGGCTTCTTTCTTTTCCCTGTGGAAAACTAGCTTGTCAATTCTGTGATCTGCCTGATCTATATCCGTGTAGAGAGCAAGGATTCAGATTTTATTAAAACTCCGGTATGTCAGCAAAATGGGGCACCTGTCTTGAAGGATTACTAGGATTTAAATTTAACCAGTCAGAATGACTTTATCTGTATTGAGAATTTCCCCCATTTCCCCACACTGTCAATCTGGGACAGGCTATTTCTAACTGAGGTAGCAATCATGAAAATGCTAGTACTGGTGATGAATGATCATCTCTACCATTGTCTGACCTCTGAATATAAACAGGACCTATGTGAAGTGTGTGATGGGCCAATTTTTTTTTTTAAAGTGGTATAGCAAGTAAATCCACAGGTCTTCAGTGCAGTGAATTAGTAGAGAATAGACGGGTTAGTATGTTGGGATAAACTTTGATAAAGAAACAAAAATATCAGCTAGTAAAGAATATCTTTCCACTTAGAGATATTAAAGACTCATTTCTGGGGGGAGGGCAGGACTGCCTCTCTATGTCTGCATAGAACATAGCATAACAGCACTCTAATAATGACAGACCCTTGGATTTCTGTTTAAGGGGGGGGAAAAAGTTCCTTTCCTTTGCCAGTCAATCTGTGTTAATTCCATTAAGCAGGCATGGGGGAAGCGCAGGAGAGCATGACCTTATCTCATCACTTTTGTTTTCATTTTATTAATTATCTATAGCAGCAATAGGCAACCTTTTCTGGCAGTGGGCCAGAATGACCCACCTTGGGTTAGAGGTGGGTTGGTTCTAAGACTTGTTTGTAGCTGGTGCTCCTTCCCACAGCAGCATAGGGAGAGTGCCCATGGCCATCACTTCTTTCTGTTGTCAAAGCCCCATGTCCATGGGCTGGATTCAGTGGCTTCACAAGCCTTAGGTTGCTGACAGTTGTGTGGTATCAGGTGTGAATTCAACTACCTGGTGACCATAAAATCAGATCGGTAGCAAATGCAGAAGACAATCTAGGGGATGGAAGGAGAGCTCAGGGAAAGGGCAGGGCTAATTAGCTGCTGACCTTTGTGTGGTACCAGATCAGTGATGGCTTTCTGAATCTGCAAATGGCCTGACCTAGGCCTAGAAGGTGTGAGCTGTCTCATTCATCTTGATGATTTGACTTAAAAAAACTAGATTATTCTGATTTGTTTCTGCCAGTATCTTCAGCTTTCGCTTTCAGAAGGATACAGTCAGGCATTGTTATACACTTATCTAAAGCACAATATGAATATGGTCAGTGTAAAATTACATTTAAATTCAAATATGAAAGAAAATGTTGCTCTCTTTCTGCATTTATCATTTAATTTCTGAGCCTGTTGCAGAATTTGGGACCCTTGCTGAGGTGTTTTAGGCCTGGCTTCCTGTGAAGTACATGGAGCCTTGCTCACTTGCCTAAGATAAGCAACAACTGCTATTGGGGGACACTTCTCAGGGAATCAGAATTGGAAACATTAGATCATAAATGGATCAGGAATATTTTGTAATACCAGTGCTTAGATATACAGACATGATAGATTGCATCTCAACTCCCATAATCTTAGGTGCAACGTTGTTTGCCTGGGTCTGCAGCAGGTGAATTATTGTTATGTTTTATTCATTTCTAGTAACACAGTGTCTTCACCGTGGGAAGTTCTCTGCCATTGCAGTACTGGCTTCCAGAGATGCTGCTAGTTGTATAACACATTTGGAAAAAGGTTTTTTGGATGCTGGACTTAAAGCTGTTAAGTCCTGAAGATATATGTGCTTCAGCAAAAATAATGGCCATAAGAAATATGTTGCTTATTGCTTCTCTTTTTTGGCAACATCAGCACCGGTGTGACTGAGAGAGTGCCATTTTGCAGGAGCACTGACAGTCATGTTACTTCAGCTTCTTGCAGAGTGAGGGAAGATGTTTGTTGCATCTTGGAGCTACGTACATGACTGTTCTGACATGTATAACATGCAGCAAGAATATGTTCAATAATATAAGGGGAGTATCTACCAGCAAAGATTAAAATGCCACTGGCTCTCATATCCACAGCAGCATTGATCAGATTGACTCTAGGAACTGCTTTGAAGCATCAGTCTATGACTGGTAAACCAGCAGAAGTAGGCATTAATAAATTCTAGTACAGAAACTGCAGATTAAATTACTGTCCAAACTAAAAGGATTATGCAGGCTTCCTCTTGCAGTCCTCCACAATTTATTGGAAAGTGAATTATCAAGATGAAATATTTTGAAGGCCCAGGAAAAAAATTAACCTGCTATATATATAAAGTATTTAGAAAATATTTGAAATTTAATTACTTTTGAAAAGTTACAGTAGCTTTAAGTACTACACTTTCCCTTGGAAATATTGTAAACCAACCTTTACAGTTTTCCAGTCACAATTTTTTTTAAATATCTTTTCCTCTTCCTTCCTGGAAGGTAGAAGGAACACAGGAGGAGATGTGAGGAGGAGGAAGTGAAACTGACAATACATTATGCTGAGACATTCATATCATGTATTTAATTTTTTTTTCCTTTAGTACTTTAAAATGTATTTGAGAGTTATTGTGTGCCAACAACCATCTCATCAGACTCAGTGAATCATGTTGGAATAATTTGATGTTGCTGTCTTTGACACAATGTAAATTAAATGCAGACTTTTTTTCAGGCTTGCTTCTTTCCTGTCTTAGATCTTTGTGCTGTGTTCCATCATGTAGTTTTTGAAGATTAAGTGCAACTTTCACGGGTCACAAACTGTAAAAATATATTAAACGTCATTCAGCAATTTTAATCTGTAAGACTGACAGTAGACAACAGGCTCAAGCGTCAGAAGAATTGTTCCTGGTAATGTTCTCCTGGACAGAGATCCATACTCAGGCCATGTTAGTACAGTTCCTCAAAACTGAACAGATATTTTGTTTCTGCAGTTGGTTTCAGCAAGTCAAACTGCTCCCCAAACCCCCTGAAAAGTTCAGGTTATCAATTTTATTTTATTCAAAATCTCTATATTGTCTGAACCTGTTGAACAATGGGGTGTTTTTTAAGACTGAACTAGATTGCCTATGTATTAATGTGTTCTTAAGTATATTTTAAAAATTTCCAAGAATGGTTTCCCTATAGTTGCCTTGCTTTTATTCACAAAACAATATATATTTTTTGCCTTGTTTTTAATAGGAACCTCCAGAAATTAAGCCTTTTTGGGGATATCAGCATTCTACAGCAACATGGAAGTTTATCAAATACATACCTCAGCAAGGTGGACCCAGATGGCAAAAAGATTAAGCAGTAAGTTCTCCTGTACACACTAGCAAAAAAGTAAGAACTGTAATAGAATATAATCTTCTCTGCCTTGGACACAGCACTTTCGCTCCTGCAACTGCTGGCTCTAAAACAGTTGATATAGCTTAAGTTGGCAATGCTCAATCATCTGGCACTGTGGACTGGATGAGTGGCACAGGGTTGATTCATGGGCCAGATCTAGCATGGAGTTGAGATCCAGTGCGCTGTCTGAGCCCCACATGCATCATCTGATGTGCCACATCTGGCCATGGAGTGACCCTATGCCTGCTATTTGGCATGGTACCTCTAGGGCTGTGACAACACTACCACTGCTCCCTTGCTGCCAAATTCCTGAAGCTATGGGGAGCCCTGTGGGCTGGATTCAGCCCACAGGCCAGAAGCTGAGCACCACTGATTTAAACTGATATAGTAAAATCAGTGCAAACACTATGTGCATGGTCTTGTTCTATAACAGGGGTAGGCAACTCCTGGCATACCATAGGCATTTTGCTTGGCACTGGAGCCTCAGGGCAAATGGTGGGGAAGGGTTTAGGGATCAGACCCCTTGAAGCTTTCCTGCTGTCCACACCTAGCACACCAGCATCTTACAAGTCAAGTTTGCATTCTGGCCACAAATGTTACAAACCCGTTCTGTAAGGAATGACTTCTGGGTTGGGAGTATAAAACTGTTCAATACTTTAATGAAAAGGCCCAGAAAATAGAGGACTGGGGGATGGGGGAGGGATTTTTCCTGGCCTTTACAGGCACCAGCAGAAACCCTTATGTATGAATCTACATATCTCTCACACTATTCCAAAAGCACCCATATCTGTTCACATCTTTCCACAAATTTGTTAACCATCTCCAAACAATTCGGATTCTTTGTTCCCACCACTTTTATTTTTTCCTCAGAAGACTAAACTTTACTCCTCCAAAACTTTACTCCTCTTCATTAGGAATCCTCTTATGATTTCCAGTCTAAATTTGGTTTTGGCCAGTTTATAAGCATTTATCCTGATTTGTCACCTGGGAAAGGACTGAAAGGTGGGGGAAGCTGTTGGTGGTGGTTGTTGGGTTTTTTTGGTATTAGTTGTTCACAGAGGAGTTACACTAGTTTACCTATATTGGTAAATAGACAAGCTCTATGTGTCAGCTCTTTTAAGCTGTCAAAGCAGGTTAAGAACAAGATCTATCAATTCCAGGCTCTAGGAGATGAGTAGGTCCTCTCCAGTTCTTATCTTAACCTGTATCTAAATAAGTTCTGGAACTATTCTGATATTGACTGATTTAGCATATGGGAAACCTGAAAACTGTGAAAATAATATTTGCATTCAAATAGTAGACATGCTGAGACATAGGTCCTGCTCAGTTTATGTAATTCAGGCATGGAGGTATTATGTAACACACAATGCTGTATTGCACTACCTAGGTACAAGTTGTAGATGCAGTAAAAGCTCTGACTCTTGATGTTCTTGTTTTTTGTGGATTTCTCAGCCCCTTGACATTTGATTTATCAGTATTTTTAAGAGTTGGCTCAACAGAAGCTTCTGTTTTTTGTCAGTTCTTTAAACAGTAAATTCTGTTAAGTAATATGTACTTCATAAGTAGCACGAAAAATATTGTTTTAAAAGTCCTATCCAAAAACTTATTCATGATTTAACCTGAAGTTCAGGTGTCTCTTTGTTACGCTGACTCTTGTTTTAACACGTTGGAAGGAACAGATATGAAATAATGCCTTTTTATCATTGCTAGAAGAAAGCTGCATATTCTGAGGGTAGTTTTTTTTTTTTCTTAAAGAAAATTGGTAGGTTTTCCTTTTTGTTGAAAATATGACAGGAGTCCAAAATATGACAGGAGTCCAACTGAACTGGCACAAGGTATTTTAGGAAATAATTCTTAGGATTTTTAATTCCTGTTTGTACACACCAAGGAATATCATATTTTATGGTGTGAAGCTTGGTTATAGCTAGCTTTTATTTTGGAGTTTGATTTTTGCAATATACTGAGCAGCTCCTGGGGATGCCAAGTGCATTCAACTTCCATTAAAGCCAATGTTAATTAGGGATGGTTAGTTCCATGAAGATTCAGGCCCCAAATGGTTAGTGAATGTGACACACTTAGGTAATTTGTCTGTTTTTGTTTGTTTGTTTCGGGGGGGAGGTGGACAGGTACTTGCATCATAATTATAAACTTCTGGGAATCTCCAGAAGAATTCTACAGTGGGTACAATCTTTACCAACTGAGAGCTGCTAGGATGCTGTGCCCAGTGGTAGCTAATGACTTTAAGCAGGCTTTGGCACTTTTTGTTTAAACAAAATGCAGCCATTACTCTCTTACTATGACAACTTAGTGCTGGTTCTGTAGTGCTTTGGGTATGTTGGGTGTTTGTTTAGCCTAATTTTATTACAAACTCTATTTAAGTAAAAAAAGCTTATGTTCACCACTTAAATGCAGGTTTATGAAACTTTTACCACTATGCTACGTTACTACATGATGGGGGAGAGGGATCTTGGAATCATAGTTGACTCCAAGATGAACGTGAGCCAACAGTGTAACGAAGCCATTAACAAAGCCAATCAGACCTTATTGTGCATTAGCAGATGCATGACCAACAGATTGAGGGAAGTGATG
>NW_017729025.1:56769673-56780630 GCF_001723915.1 Gavialis gangeticus
TGGAATGGGCTGCCAAGAGAGGTGGTACTATCACCTAACTTGGAAGTCTTCAAGAAGAGGCTTAGATAGGCACCCAACTGGGGTCATCTGACCGTGGTCCTTTTTCTGCCTGGGGCAGGGGTTTGGACACAATCTGTGAATATATTAATAACTTAAGCAGTTCAGTGGCTTACTCTTAATGTTTCTGATATTAAAAATGGCTTGGTTGTATTAAGTGAATTTAGTGTTTGTGATGAATTGGCTTCACGGTTCTTAATTCACCTGAAGAGGCAAGGTATGGATAATGCTTGTACAGCCCCATTCAGTGCCTTTGTCGTCCTAACTGGGCCCACTTTGAAGGGCAAAAATATGTTTTAGTTTTCATGTCCATTCAGTCTTTCGCTTCTCTCCTGTACTATGAACGATGAGGCCAGTTAGTGTTTGTTGTGAGAGTAGTGCTTTAATGGACAGTTATGAATACAGAAGTGAACTGAGATGGGTAACTTTAAGAAACGTTTACTGTTCTGGTGTGGATAAAGATTTCTAATTGGTTTCTTAAACCATTGTTTTCCCTAGTGTAATCATTTTTAGGCTTGAAGTGTATTATGTCTCATAGAGTAGCTAGCTGACTGTTTGCAGCGTTTGTGACATAACAGTTCACTTTAATACATCTTCAGTCAACCCTGACACTTCGAAACTTTCTCTGCAAAATTAAATGCCTTAGACTTCTGTACTGCCAGAATATTACTTTTTTGATAGTTTGTAAAATATCCATATTGGCTATTATGTAACATACTTTGAAGAGAAAAAATTAAAGTACCATGCTTAATTATGGTAATTATATTCTGATATTATAAAAACAAGAAAAACCAAACCCTTCTGCTCCTCTCTTCTTTGGGGGGTTTGGGGTTATATTCAGCTTTATAGTAACTCCACAGGCTTTAAGGAAAGAGAACCTGCCTTCTAACCTTAAAGGAGACAAGCCTGGAGTTAAGTAGCAGCCCGTGCAAGAGGTCTAGGATGTGATGGAAGCTGTGGCCATTTCCAAGCTGTAGTTTTGAAGTGCACTTTGGAATTCTTTAGAGGAGCACATTTAGACTTGATAAAAGTGCTAAATTATGAAAAGCTATATTAAAAGATAAATGATTGGAATTTTTATTGAAATTCTTATAAAATAACATGGAGAGACATTTAGATGAATTGGTACCTTTGTTGCTAAACCTGTAGAACATGGGCCATGGACAAGCCTTCATTTTTACCAGCAAGAATTTCACTGAGGAGCTGGGTGGTGCCAGTAGCTTTGAAATATCATGGGGCTGGAAAGCAGGACACGGAGAGCCTCTCGGCCTTGTCCCTGGCCCTGCTGATGCTGCTTCTGCTGCCAAGCTCGTAGCCCTTGGTATGGGGTTAAAGAAGGAAAGCATGGAGAGGGACACCAGAACAAAGGCCCCAGCCCATTGGATGTAACTTCAGATTACATTTCTTGGGCCTCCCTTTTATTAGGGCAAGATTTCAGGGCTGTCTAACAGGTGGCTTGCAGGCTGCATGTGGCCTACATACTCCCAGGACATCTGTCACTGCTCTGGCAGCCAGGTTCTCCAAGCTCCCCTGCCCTCCTCTGGCTAATACTCCCTGCCCTTGCTTCTGGGGGTGGGGTGGCATAGTAGGAGGGGGCTGGAGTGCCCAGACTGCATGCACTGTGGGGAAGGGAAACTGAGCTTCCTGCAGAACGTGTGTGCCTGGGAGGAGGGGACATGGTATAAGGCTGTGTGTGTAGCGGGGTTGCTAGGTTGCCTGTACAGTGGTGGAGAGCCTAGAGGGCTGCCAAGGTGGCAGGCAGCTTTTGATGGGTTCAGTGTGGTGTTCTTGCCTTGTGAGGCCCATGTGGTTTGTGGCCTCTGGTTGACTGGAAGTTGAACAGCCCTGGCTTAACTGATAATCCTCAGCCTTTAAAATGAAGGAGTTTTGGCTCAACATTAGATAGCTGTCTCTTATTTCAAGCTGCATAGGTTTTTGTGGACAGAAGGGTGTTATTGGTTTTTGTGGACAGAAGGGTTGGTTTAAGTCTAGGGAACTGTATAGTCTCACTGCTGCCTACTGTGTTCTTGAGTCTTGATTGATCAGAAACCTGTTTTGAGTGAGGTATTCTGTAGTGGAGAACAGTACTAGGCATTGCTGAGCAGCTGTGCTAATGAAGTCGAATTGTGAGTTCAAAAGGAAAATTTATTATTTACTATATGAGCATTCTTGCTTTAAGACTTGACAGTCTAAATCACTAGAGAAGCACACTTAAATTTCTCGCTCCCCCCTGAGCTAGGCATATGCAGTAATATTATATGAACATACATGCATGTCAAGATAAAATTACTGTCTACTGAGCCTAATTTAGAAGAAAGGTTTAAAATGAGCTTAAAATAACAAATGTTTTTTAGGAATGGCTGTATAGAACATACAGAATACAGCGAGTGTGTCATCTGAGCACACTTTTTTTATATCTTTCTAAAGATATATATGTGAGAGGCAAGGCTTTCTTTGAGTGATACGTTTTGACCAATTGCGTATCTTGGATAGAGTCAGATAAGATTTCAAATGCAAGACATTCTTCTTCAGGCACACAGATAGTAACTTTTGACATTAAATGTATGCATGCAAACCTGGATTTTCTTACATAACTCTGTGCTTGAGTGGTCGTGAATCTATGCAGTGGACAGTGATATGTATATGTAATATTTGGTTATTGTTGCATTTAAAGTACCTCGGGTTTTGCATGGTGTGTGTATTCCTTGATGTTTCAGGCAGCAGTGTTAACCTGAATCAGCCCCTTTCCTGACAATGCTAATCTCTTTCCTTTTGAATTAACAAGGGCTCAAGATTGTGCACACAGATCTACACATGTACAAAAACTTATAATGTAACTGCATGCTCAAAGAATACCTGTGAGGAGAAACAGATGTCTAACAGCTATGGGCAATGATGATCAATTCATTTCTTTTTAGAGGCAGTTTGGTTGCATAGCTGGCATTGTTTGATTCAGGACAACTTATCCAAATCCATTTTTTTTTTCTAGACTTTAGTGCACTGTTTGAACCAGGTATCTAACTTAAGCATTCCATTCATAAAAGCATGGTGACAGGGATGGGATATGTGCATATTGCTACTCTTCTGTGGTTAATATGAATCTGTTTTTAAAGAGGATGTATTAGATGTTGATACCTGACATTTACAATATTGCCATATCCAAATCTTCCTCTCCAATGAAGCTCCTAGAATTATTGGCATGTTGAAGGTGCAGATATTCCAATAGCCTTGCTATTGTATATACTTAAATATTAAGGAAAACCAGGTTAATTAGCATGGTCAGGTAGTGCATTTCAAACTTGTACAAATCCAAATTTCTCTAAATATAGTTGAAAGCACTGATGAGCTCTTAAGATGATGTGCTGTGCATAGAAGGTTTGCTGTTTGAGATGGGAGAGATCCTGCTGTTTTGGTATCTGAGTACAGGAAGCATTTTTAAGTGGTACAGTCTCATATTTGCACAAACCTAAAATGACTGAAAGGATTTTAAAAAATTGAAATCTGGAGAAAGCTAATATATTGGAATCTTCAGTTCAAAGAGTGACACTTCCTGTAAGAGAGATTCAAAATGATTGTTCTCCCAAAGAGAGTTTGTAATTACAAAACCACTTGAATTTAGGGCTGGTGCATCATTTTGGCCCTGTATCTGCAGGCAGTCCATCCTGCAGGCTTCTTACTGACTGTTAATGACATATATGGAATTGGACCTAAATGAAAGTAGTATCATTTTTGACTAATACTATGCAACCGGTAAGACTGACTGATGTTTAACAGGATTGTTGTTGCTTATGTTTTGTTTGCAGAATACAGCAACTGTTCGAAGAAATATTGGGCAATAGCAGGCAACTAAAATGGCTGTCTTGTGGGTTTATGCTGCAAATAGCAACTCCCACATCTCTGTCCTCTTTATCAAACCCCATTGCCAACACCATGGAACATCTGAGTTTACTGGACAACCACATCCCTGGAAATACCACTCTTATCACTGCAGTTGAATTGGAGCGCTTTGTGAATCTGCGCTCGCTTGCCTTGGATTTCTGTGATTTTACAGCTGAAATGGCAAGAGTCTTGGCTGATAGCAACCACGTGCCTTTGCATCGACTGTCTCTTCTGGTCCACAATGTTTCCATAATGCACAAGTCCTTGGACAACATGCCAGAAGATGAGAATTGGAAGGCACTGACACGCAATAGCACTAATCTCCGGGTCTACATAATGGCATTTGATGTCAAGAGTGATGATATGCTAAGGATTCTTAAGCCTAGTATCCCATTAGAGAGGATTCACTTTGACAGCTACATCACTTGCGTTTCAGGGGCTGTTGTTGACCTCATATCCAGGCAGTACGACAAGTTCCTCACTCACTTTATACTAATGAATGATGTGATAGATATGTCTGGCTTCCCTGATCTTAGTGACAACCGGAATGAAGACCCCCTGGTTTTATTAGCATGGAGGTGCACAAGGCTCTCTCTCCTAGCAGTACATGGTAGGTAATTCTGTGGACAAACACAGTACATTTCTTTGTCCTTTTTATAATATTTAGCCTTTTCTAATCAAATTGTATTTATAAATGAATACTTATTACTGCCCCCAAAATCCTGCAGCATGTTGTAAAGCACAGCTTGTATCATACAGATATTGAAAACAGATTCTCATGGCTTCAAACATAGAAGCATAAATATCCTAATTTGTATTTATTCTTCCTAACAAATTGAATGCAACTAAACTTACTCATTGTAAACAATTGTGACTGTTTTCCTTTAAGATTTTACTAGGGTGTTTATGTAGATCACGATGAGTGAAAGATTTATTGTTATCAAAGTATGTGGCATCTACAATTGCATGGTCTAAAGGCTCATTTAGAAAGTGGGGAGGTACTTTCTTTGTTGTCTGAGTTATTTATTTGTTTTATATGCTGCCCAAGGCAACAAAGGCTCAGAGCAGAGTAGATAGCTCTACATTGTGTTTGAAAAATCTGACACTTGGAGGTATTTATTGCTCATCACAAATTATTTCCCGATTGTAAATCTATATGGACAACAGCAAAACTAGGCTCAGAAGAGATGTCACTCATCTTGTAAGGATCTGCCAGCAGTTACCAGACTGAAGCATTAGTGAACAAAGATGAAGTCTCCATTAGCTTAATGTAACTTGGTTGTCTAGATAGCACGTCTGGCTGACTCCAGCTGAAAGCCATGCTGGCGAAACCTCAGGTATGAAAACAACAATGTTATTCAAGAGCTTTGTCATCTTAGCTTATGTTGTTTGTGGAGGTGATGTATACCTACACCAGTGGAAGACTTCCAGTTTAGTGGCAGAGGCTGCATGGTGCAGACGAGATGAATGTTGGGGAATATGTTCCCTCAAGTGTAATGTGCAGAGTGGAGTAATGTAAAGTGCATTTGTGTGACTGGAATGAACCAAGATGTCTGTGCCTTGCTGAGTGCCATCAAGCACTATTTCTGTTGGTCCAGTCCCTAGCTGTTGTTACAGCTAGTATCGAATTAATATGTGCAAAGGTCTGAAGAGAAACTAACTGGCTAGTCGTCACCTTCATTGAACAGGTTTGTCTCCTCCAGGTCATGTTAAATTAATGTTAAAGATTTCCTAAAATTGCTAATGTGTAACTCATGCTGTAACATGACTGCATATGCTTTATGAAGACCAGCCACTAAAGGGTTCCATCAGTTGATTCTTACAGATTCAGCTAACCAGATTTGTAGAAGTGGAGCCCATTCCCACATCAAATAGTTTGTATGTCTGAGATCTATTCCTTTTAGCTCAAGCAGCTAAGGCTTTTATTTTTAGTGCTAAAAGTTACGAATTCAAACTAGTTTGTCCCACATGAACAGCTGAGTTACCCTTTTGCATGGGAAATTCAGCCAACTTTCCTTAGGGCATTTTCTTTTCCATTTGCTTTCTTCTTTAATCTTTTTATTTCTCCGCAAGGCCACCAATTTTGGGGCCTATGCAACAACTTGTAGGTTAGGTAAGTGTGTTTTTGTTTGTTTTTAAAATAAAGGAACACTTTCCACTGAATTTTTAAAAACTGTTTTGACGTGGATGTTGTAATTTTGCTCACAATATGGGATATTCTCCAATACAAAATTTAAACAGCTGCCTATAGCTGCAAGCTAACAAACCAATGTATCCATCATGAATGTTCTAACATTTACTGAGTGAACAAGTGCCAACAGGTAGATAGAGGGATGGAAAAGCTAAAATGTGTGATCCTGGTCAATAAGCAAGGACTTAAAATTACATTATCAGAACTTACAACTGATTAGGGGAAGCAATTTAGAGCCATTTCTCTTCTTTAATAACATGTCTAGCACAGAAAAGGTGATCAGATAGATTAACTCTGATTTCAAGTTTAAAAAAAATTTTTTCTAGTAATTTGCCTGGGCTGAGAAAAGAGCGTGAGCTTATCCTGCCACCAAGCTGCTGTACAGATGATTTGCCATTTGGTTGAAAAAATAAAGCCAAGAATCTGTAATGACCAAGTGAATTTACTGAAGCAGGTCATGACATGGATAAGTAGCTTTTAAGAATTTGGAAAGGAGGACTTGATTTTTCTTTTCAATTCTTCCAGAAGCAACATTCTCTCTCAAATCAGTTTAGTTAGTTTAGATTATTTTAAATTACCAATATTGCCTGTCTTGTCTTTCTGTATAATCCCTACACCTCTTTAGAGAAGGAGTGGTTTTGTAAACATGAGTTTTCAACTTATTTTGGGTCTACAACTTAGTTGTACCTTACTGGGGCTTGAATGGCAACACTATTGTCTCAAGTTTGTTTGTTCTTCTTTGAGTAAGCACTTCACTGGAATACTGCCCAGCTACTGGCTAAGCTTATTTAATTTTTCTGGGAAAGCAGTTGCTAAAAATGATGTCCTCATTTGGGTCTGGTATCCTAGTTCCTTATAGTATGATATTTTAGTCTACTGCACTAGAGTTATGGTTACTTTGGGTAGAGATGGTAAGCATTATTTGAGCATAGCAAAACTCTTGGAATTCCTTCATTTTCTTAGGTGATAACTGGCAAAGCAGACATTTGTGAATGCCCTTGACTGAAAAATGTTTTCACTCAGGCTTCCATGGGAAGCTCCAGGAGCGGTATGTGAAAGGGTCAAACTCTCATTCCTTTTTTCATCAGGCGTCTTCTAGTTCAGCCTCAAATCTCTTCTCCCCCTTCCACTAAGATACTGTACAAAACACCCCATCAACATTGTTGAAGAGTAAACCACAAAGCCAAATTCTACACCTTGGAAAGGGGTCCTGCAGGAAATGACTCTTTTTCTCTCTCTTCTTTTAAAAGGTTACACTGTGTGGGCTCATAACCTCATTGCAATCGCTCGTCTTCGTGGCTCTGATTTGAAAGTTTTAGAAGTCACGGAAGAAAGCATTGACTTCGACCAAGGTGAACTAGCTGATCAGGACGTGGATCCAGTACATAACCTCATTGAGCAGGTATCCCTTGGATTGGGTCGACCTTGGCATGCAGTCATGGACATAGAATTACTCAGTGTCTTCACTGAGCCAACTCGTCATTTTTATAGAGAGATGCAAAGCTTCAGTGAAGGCATTTAGCTCTTTTTTATTTACAGTTCCTGTGGTTACATATGCAAGTAGGGTCCTATTATGTTTTTCAGTAGTGTGAATTAACCCCTTTTGTGCTGTGTTTAATCAGTATTAGCTATATAGAATTATATATGTGTATTCTACTTCTTGATCAAAGAACGTAGTCGGGTATTGGTTTAGAAGCTGAAAGTGGCAATGTTTAGGGCTTTCACGGTTAATGGACTTGTCGACCAAACCTTAGAGAGACAGCCGAAAGTTGTCTGAGGTTGCCGGCTAACTTTTATTTTTCCTTTCTTTTTTTGACTAAACTCTGCATCTTGAATTAGTTTACTCTTAGGACAGAGTTCTGTGCTCAGGAGCAAATTCTTCTTAATGTCCATATCCATAGCCTGGTGGATTTTTTTTGTGCAATTGTTGTTGCATAAGCTGGTAGCATGCTACTTAATGAACTTAAGAAAAAAACAGGAAAATACTACTTCCCAATGCCAGTTCATGGTATACTTTCACTTTCATTTCACATGCAGTTTTTGAAGCATGAATTACTCCCACTCCCTTTTTCTCAGATATTACACAGTAGTCTACAGCACTGTAGCTTTTCAGAAACTCACCTGAATTTGTAGACTCAGGCTATAAATTGTAGGATATCTGATCCTTTGTAAACTCATCGTAGCTCATTCTCATGGTCTATCAGCTTCTCCATACAAGTTAGCTTTGGGCCCAGATTTCAACGGAAAATGAACATATGCTCCAATGGGGTAAAAACCATAACAATGAAGACACAAATTTCAATGTACATGCTTGCAAACAAACATTAGTCGTGAAATCCCTAGCAACTAAGTCACTGGATTTTCTCTGTCAGCGCCTGTGTCAGCTGCCAAAGAATAGATTAAAAACGAAGAAGTGCCCACATGCTGGCAGGGGCAGGCCAACTCTTGGCCAGCCAGATACTGCTAGATTGTAATATATAAGGTCGAATTTCGACCTGTGGTACACAGCTGTGCTGTGGCTCAGTCAGCAACCTCAGAACTCTTAAACAAACATGCACCTGTTTCACTGTGAATAGTGAATGTAAAGGAAGGAAAGGAAAGCGAATACAAAGCTTGTTCTATCACAGGTATGAGCTGCTATGATGCATGAAGAACATTCCATGAAGTATGTTTTAAAATCTTGTTATATCTGAGAGGCTTTAAAAGCCGATTAACTGTTTCAGGGCAACCGCGGTACAGACGTGGTCTCTGTGAGACTTCCACCTGACCCCAGTTTTAAGTGGTACGAATGTTGTGCATTTAATGTTAAAGGACAGTCTGCAATAATAAAGTAAGTGGCCAACGTGGGTGCCCAGCAGTGCTGAGACCTGGCTGCTCTATTGTAAGCTTTGGAAAACACAATTTATGCAACAGATGTCCAGATATGATTCTATTTATGGAAAAAGTTTATATGTGTTTTACAAATGGTTTTACCATCTTATATTAAAATGACCTTTTGACAGGTGTGCGCTGTTTTGTCTCCAGTGAGCACATACCATGCGGATTTTATATGTACATCAGTAGAGTGAATCCACTGGCACAGTGTGTGTATATGCCAGATGTGGTGAGATTTTATCTTATAAATGTGATCAGATTAAAAAAAAAACTCCTGACAGAAAGTGTAAGGAAACCAGCTGAATGCTTGAATTGATGACTGATGTTGTATGGTTTATGTTAAATGTATATTCTTTTAATCAACGAATAAAGCATTAAAAATTGATCATTGTAAAATATTTTATTGTATCAGCATGAGGATTTTTTGGTATTGAATAAACTGCAGCAATCGTTCATAAGCCGTGTAAAATTGTTAGTACCCATTGCAACAAAGCTTAAAGTCGAAGTCCTATGGTATTCTTCCCCCCCTCCTTTTGACTGACATTTTTATCTGCATTTTAGAAGAATGAAGTGCTCAGCAAAAGATTAGGCCAGCTAGCACAAACCTGGTATTACATGTTTGAGATGACTTATTAGACTGATGCAGTAAAGTATAGACTGTAGAATATAGGAGACCAAATTATTTTTTTCAGAAATTCCTACACCAGTTGCAGCTGCTTAAATCAAAATCTAATGTGCTCTAGAAAACTGTAGTAGTGTCCCACTATTAAATAGATTCTGAATATCCACACTGCTTCAGTTTGACATTTATCTATTTTATGTTTGCTGTGTTATGGTTTCTCCTAAATTTCTTTGCCAAGTCTATAATTAATAACAGCCTCCCTCAAAAAGGAAAGTTGCTCTTGATGGTAATAGTGATAGAACGGTATAGTTTTTGTTTTGTTAAAGGCAACAGGAGCAAGTGTCACTAGGACTCTCTCTGGGCACTAGGACTTGGGGATTCCAGTTCTTAATTTACACTATAGCTGGTGTAGCAGCTGCCTGGGACTAGGGATGCTACAATTCTTGGAAGGCCTAATAATGTTTGGGGGTAATTTAAGGTGTCCAGCCATTTGGGTTGAAGCCAAGCTCATGAAACTTCAGTAATAATAATTCTGTCACTTTAAAACATAACATTGATTGTCCAGGACTTAAATGCAGTTCCAGCTGTCTGATGGTATGATATTTAATCTGTTAACTAGCTAGTCATTCTCTTTGGCTACAAGAATATTAGAGCGATATTTGATATCAGACACGTTCTTTTATAGTGGTATACCTAGTTTCAGTTGCCTAAGTTGTTTTTTAAACTGATTTCCACATCATGAGGGTGAGATTGAGAAACTTCATATACTCCAACTCCACTTAAAGATGCATGTCCTCTCTCACACATGGCTTAAATATTTAAAGTAACTTTAGAACAAAGTGATCTAAATGGATATCTGATACAGTGTGTAAAGAAGCTTTGCAACTTGCACATGTTCAAAGTTGAACAGGATATTTGCTAGACAACAGAAACTGATGAACCACTAGCTCAAACTGCTGTAGTGGATGCTTGACTTGACAAAATTTTTCCAGTTGACAGAAGACACTATGTAGGAATAACTGCATTATACAAATATGTCATTGTTTGAGAAATCAGCGTTTACTTATTCCACTTTCCTTGGGATATAGACAAATAGTTACCCACTTACAAAGTTAGGACTTTAGCATATCAAACTATTCTGTTATAGGTGTTTTGGTCTGACCCACTCTGGTAACTGGAAGTTACCAAAATTGCATTGAGATTAAAGCACCCCAGTTTAGCTTTCACTTACTGTGGAATAGAGCTGACGATGTGTGGGGTGGGTAGTACCTGCCTTTTTAACTGGTGCGGCTGATTTTTTTTTTTTTTTTTTTTTTTTTTTAAATTTTTTAAAA
>NW_017729025.1:56780741-56810515 GCF_001723915.1 Gavialis gangeticus
TTTTTTTTTTTTTTTTTTTTTTTTGTCTGAAATTTTTAACAAATAATATTCAAGGAGTGTATGAGGCTATAGCTTTAAGACATTAACTTGGAAAACTGCACTACATACATTTTAGATTAAAACTTAACCTGCCACTGACAGATTAATTTGTAAATTGCTACTTGTAAATTGAATCTGAATGTTATAAAATTGTTGGCAACAGTCCTTTGTCTTCTACACATTTAAAAGTAAAGTTATGTACTTGCTTAATCTTGTGCGCAAAATTTGGCAGCATCAGAGCTAGCACTGAATTATATCCTATAGCAAGGTGCTGTCACTTTTTTTAAACCACAGGACTTCTATTAATGTACTGAAAAATGCTGAGTTACCCTCCTACTGGTGTGAGAGCAGAATTTTTTTGTGGCATCTTTTATACGGTTGCACTAAGAGTCAGATGAGTTGTTGAAAGCTTGGACATTACATTCCCTCCTCCTGTTCCAATCCAATACCATCCCTACTCTGTGCCCCCTTTCACTTAGTATTTGCAATGGCTTTCAGTGATGCCCACTAAATACTAATAGGAAGCAGCCTATTTAGTGGTAAGGGCAAAGAGTAGGAGACTCTAAAGTGACCACATGCCCTCCTTCCCCTATAAACTATTTAACACCCCCTCCTCCCAACAAGCAATCCAAGCTCTTCATCTGCCAGATCCTGCTTGCCTGCCATGGGCTTCTGATCTCTTCTCTAGACTTGTTTTTTTTGCATAGATGAGAAGCGTGAAAGTTCTTAATTTTTTTTTTTAAAGCAGAAAAACAAAGGCAAGATACTTCATTTTCCTGGATGTGGTGGCAGACATTCCAAGGGGGAGGGGGACTTGTTTAACCAGACAATATCTTGACCACCTTAATGTTTTGGGCAGTTTGTAACTGCTCTTCCTGCTTCTCATACACTTGCCATTCATGTCTGGAGTCTGAATGGTACTGGTAGAAACTAATGCAAATGGCATGAAAAGCAGGACTTGTTCAGCTAGCTCAAGCTTTAATATTTAGAAAAATGCTTCCTTCCCAACTTGGCCTGCAGGTTCTTACCCACTCCTATTCAGAAGCAAGAACAAAACATAACTAATAATTTTGTCTTAAATCATATCATAACTGTGACAAGATAGCCATAGTCATCCCAACTTGTGTTTTTGCAGTAAAATAAACCAACAAAAATTCTACCCTGGTTCATTGTAGCTATAAGCTTCATCCTGCTGGTTTCTTTTGTGCACGTTTTATTTGTGAAATGCTACACAAGATATGGCTTTCTGTAAACTGAATGCTAGAGATGGATGTAGCTGCCAGCCTTGGCCATTTTCAAGGGGACTAGGTGAAGCTGCAGAAACATGGCTAAAGCAGAAGGCCCCCAAGCTGGTTTCTGAGTGACTGCAAAGTGAATCCCTTTACAGACATTACAATCAGGAATAAGATTATAAAACAGATAATCCAAATATAGTGCAGTTTTAGCTTCAAGATATTATTAGCAATGATCACTCTGCAACCAAATGTCTTAGATGTAGTTTTATTGTAGTAGATAGTTGTGTTGTCTTAAATAAGCGTGGGCAATGAAGACCATCAACTATGGTGAAAAAAAGTTGCAACTTTCTGTGGCGCCAGTCTACATGCCACCCTCCTCCCCAGTCTCCCCAGCCAGAATTACTAAGAATTGCTATTGTGTTCCTATAGGAAGCCCAATAAACATTAGGATAAGGGTTTATTATTTGTGTTTTGGGCTGGGCTGTAAGCAATAACAAAATGGGGCTGTAGCCTTGGCCCTTGCCTCTTATCAGTAGCCAAGTGTATCAGTTTCCCCATGACTCAGTAGCAAAGTTCAGTCAATTTCGACTAAACTGCCACATCTACCACCTGTTTTGCTTCTAGCCCAAGTCAGTTATGTTCGTTAACTCTAGAGTCTTAGCCAGGAGCACAGGACCATGCTCCTCCTAAGCTTTCATTTACAAGACTTCAGACTTCTGTTACACAGAAAGGCCTGAAAATAGATACTTGCATGGAGTTCATCTTATCATCCTGTTTGATATTTCTGCTAATCCTCAGACGACACTGCCCCAATTGCTAATTACAACTACTTTGTGTGCCACAAGCCCCAGCCTCAAACGCAAACCCTCACTCTTCACTATTGCCACCACCCCCTAGCATACTTAGATTTTGTCACTACAAAAAAGTCTTTGATAATTTTCAGAATGTCATGTGGGACAATGTACAATGAATTAAGATCAGTGTAATTTATTTCATTGATGTTTATTTGATTTAATCATAAACCCTTCACTTTACAAACACAAGCAAAGCTGCCACAAAATTCCAGTTCAAGCTGCCTGTTAGATGGAGCCTCATCTTCAAACAGGCACGTTTGTAACACTGCTTCTTATTAAGATACCCCTATGAACCTCGTTGTTGCCCTTCTGCTCTGTGTACACTGTCAAAGATCAAGTGTAATACAAGAGGAAATTAACCCATTCAGATGTTTCCAGATTTGAAAATTATGATAGATACCACCTTTCAGAGCAACCCCAGTAACCAGGATGAGGAGATAAATGGATTAAGCTTGAAGCAGAGAACAGGGTAAGTCTATCTTTTCCACCATCCAATCAATTCATTCTTCCTCTTGACTACTTGTTTTATTTCTTCCATTAACTGAAAAAAAAAATCACAGATTCTGTACCTGATTATATTTAAGTTAAAGAATATTTCTACTTGTCTTTGGCTAGTGTTGTACTGTAAACTAAAACATAAATAATTTGAACTAAATGGCTCTCAGCAACATACATTAATATACAATCACAAACATTTTAACACTTCACTGGTTGTAAATTCCAACTGGATCAACATTCTGGCAGTGGCAGAGAAAGACAACACTCTACCCATGGAAATTTTGCTTCATGCTTTCAGACAAGTTGAAATAAACATTTAAATGAAGAAAATGATATTAAGTTATTTTCATGTTTGCCTTCTTCCTGCAATAAGTACCACTTCTGGCATGCAAAGATTGCCTGTGCAGCTAAACTTGGATAGAGAATAGCTAGACTGTAAGTGTTACTCTATTTGATTACAATTTTATATCCTCTGAACAGGTTACTCAAATTAAAAACAATATTTAATTTAAAAATGACTACTGTACAACAGAAATCATTTATTCACAGAATTCATAGTTAAGTCATCCTTATTTACAAAATACTATCCTGAGGATTATTCTATCAAGCTTAGATTTGCACAAAGTATTTTATTTATAATTCCTTAATGTAACACAAGTTACTTAACTGAAATTGAGAAGAAAAATTTAAAAAGGTACAGGAACAGTACAGCAAAGGGAATTTCTGACACACAAACGCTGTCAAGTTTCTTGTGGTGGTTCTGGATGTTCTGTAGCTGGTGCATTTAACTGATGAGTTAAGCCAGAAGTCAGCTCGTTTCTATTTTCAAGTGGAAGAGATAGAGGTGAAAAAAATCCAGCTCTCTGTGGTGGGTATTGAGAAAAAGGCCTTGGTGGAAATGGACTTCTCACTGTTTAAAGATTTATGAAGTGCTGGTTAGCTAGTAACATTGTCTTCAATACAGGAAAAATACACCCAGCAGACCCAATAGTGGTGGATACCCTTTTACCCTATCCCAATCAGCATTTCTTAGCAGTGACACTACTTTAGACACAGGCTACTTACTAAGCTGTAACAAAGACACCACCAAAAAAAAGGCTTGCGCTAGTTGTTAAATTTCTGATTGCTACCTTTCAGGTTTCTAGGGGGAGGGGAGAACAAAAACAGTGAAACCACTCAATGGTAGCCTGTTACTAAGGCTGTTGACATGTTAAATTAAAAGGCGTAATAGGATCTGCTGCACAATCCCAACAGTCGTGCCTCCTGCTATGCCACACATGCAGGGCAGGAAGTGCAATTTTGGGATCAGATACCAATCTTGCCATACTGCTGGTGGAGGAGGAATCCAGGATTGGGAAATCAGGTGCCTGTGCATTGGCAAGTACCAAGCTCAGCTCCCCTGCACTCCCATAGCTGTGAGCCCTTGTCACAGCCAAGAGCTCAAATGTGCTCCTGAGGCTGGGAGCCCTTTCAGGGGAAAGGGGCATAGAGGGGGCAGATCGAGGCAGCCTCAGCTGGGGCAGGGGCTGCCCAGGCACGGTGGGGCATGGCAGGGCAGGAGACAGAGGCACGGGCAGCTCATCTGGGGGGTAGCTTCCACTGCTGTGTGCACCCCCAGGAGAGGCATGGGGGACATGTGCTCCCCAGATTTGTGCACAGGGCAGGCTGCCTGTGTAGACCCAGGGCCAGAGGCCATGCCTCTTCAACCCCCCACCCCCCAAACAGACTTGCTGGCCAGATGCTGGTCTCCAGTCTGCTGGCTGCATAACAGCAGTTGGATCAGCATCAGCCAATATGGCTGGTTAATAATCGGCCATCGGTATTGGCTAAAAAAATCTTTATTGGTGCATCCCTACTTAAAAGACTTAACCAGTTAATCACATCCTAAGTGTAGTATGCTCATCAAGGGCCTAAGTATTTCAATGAAGGAAGGCTAATGTAACTGTGCATACACCACCATCATCTCAAAGTAGCATGTGCTTGAGAGCCAACACCTCCAGTGGCACAGGTTTGTGATCCTGAAAGAAACACTGAGATTTTACCCACTGGGGCTCTTCATGAGGTATAAGTGAGGATGTCTGCTTGCCAAACGTTAATGTGTTATGGTATACAACTTCAACATTTTATATGAAAAGACCCATACAAGACCTTTTATAAAACAGATTAAATGGGTGTTTCACCATGTTCACTGATGGACATTAATTAAAACGTAACTTAAAACCTATGTCAACAAGCCCTTGGAGTCTTATGAAATATCTCACTTGTCTTATGTGATAAGTGAATCCTCCTCTTCTCATTAGAAGTTATACTGCACTAATCTTTGGTACTATTCTCTTGTCCCTCTGACTTAGCCACGTTGATAAGGTCTGCCCAACATCTGATAATTTTAAGTTGCACCAGTACATTTGATACTGGTGACTGTGGAGTTGTATTGCCTCTTGTGAAACCTGGCTTGAAATAAATGGAATCACTTGGGCATCCAGAAATGGCATCTTCAGCACAGATGTTTCTGTCATAAGAACTAGTTGTACCAGTTCTACAGCTGTTGGGGAGCAGGACTCCACTACAGAATGTGGCCTGTTCTCATGACAGACTGACAAAGAGGAAGCAATTTTACAATTACACATGCATTATGCAAATACAGTGGGATGTGCTTAGGATGAAGCTTTGACCTTGACAGTATTTTCTATCAAACACCAGGTATTGTAACTCAGCCCCTTCACACTATTTTGATTTTTAAGAGGAACAGAGGGTGTATTCAGACAAGATCATACTGAAGGAGGACTTAAATTACTCCACTGCATCTCAGAAAACATTATACAAAAGGTAGGACAGTAATTTTAGTGATCTTAAAAAATTAAATGAAAATAACTGCTAACAAAGAAGTGACATACTTGCCAATGGAGGCCGAGGTAGACCAGCAAAATCCCTCATTGGAAAATATTCACGTGGTCCATACATGCCACCAGGAGGTGGAGGAGGAGGGGGGAAAGGAGGTCCTCTTCTTATAAAAGGCCCTCTAGGATCCACTGGTATCAGAGGAGCTCTGATTTGAGGGATGGGCGGGGCAGCAAACCCTGATCCAACTGCTTCACTTTCAGATGCGAGTGACTGATTAGACACATTTAGTAAATTCTACAGAAAACAGAAACTGGTAAATTAGTTTTGTGAAAAAACAAAACGTCCTCTGTACATTGAGATCCACACTCACAAGAGAGAGATCCAATCCACATCATGACTGAGTTGGGAGCTCCAGATTCTATACCTGGTTCTGCTAAGGAGGAAAACAGTCAAAGAAATAAAAGCAGGAACTATCCAAACACATCAGCAGTCACTTTGCTCACTGTCCATGTACATTGTATCCCTTTTCCCAAATCCTTTGGGTTGCATTTTTCAGGGGGTAAATTTAAGAGAGACACAGAATGTCTTGGCTTACTTATTTCAATACAGGCAGTCCTCGACTTATCACATTTCGAGTTACATTTCACATTTACAACATTTATAAATTGACATCCTGTTTCAAATTTGATGTCAGTTTCAATTTTACAATGCTTGATCCAACGCAACGCCACACGTGCGAACAAGTTTGCTGCATCGCCTATCTCCCTGGAAAACATCTGTCAAAACTTCCTTGGATACTTTCTTTAGGAAAGCAGACAAAACTCCAAAAAAACCTGCAGCCAAGACTCCTGAGAAGACTCCAGCCAAGAACCCTTCAAAAAGTCTAACTAAGAGCCCTTCAAAAAGTCTAGCAAAGTCACCTCAAAGAAGCCCTTCCAAATCAATATGATTGCTATTTAAAATATACATACATTAATGTAGCTGTTATTCATCTATAATTGACTGAGTACAAAATTCTGGGTTATTTTTGGTGAAAACAGGGTATCAAGCCTTGGTTGAGGGACCAACCAATCCCCCGTTTGTAACATTATTTCCTATGGGAAAATCAGTTCTGAGTTACAATGTTTTGACTTAAGACCCAGTTTTCAGGAGCCAATTGTGTCGTAAATCCGAGGACTGCCTGTACATGTGTTGTGGACACTATCAGTCTATACATAACAGCATACTAAAACAGCCAGACTTTGGAAAACACAACATTAACTACAAATTACAACAGCTCAAACTGTACATACACAGAAAAAACTTACCTTAAAATATGTTAAAGAACAAACATGTTTAGAAATCTCTTCTTGCAAAGAAAGGGATCAGTGAAAATAAGTTTTCTAAATCTTTTTGATCTGCTACTTACACTAAGGTTGGGATGGTCTTTTGTTCCATTTCCACTTGACTCCATTCTTGAACTGTTTTCAGAAGATGCCTGCCCATCTGTACAGCAAATTAACAAGTAAATCAGCACTGGGTTTTTCTGCTACATTTTTGCTGCATGAGAAAAAAAAACCTTACTGCAAATACACTTTTGAAAAATAGGAAATTGTCCAATGATGTAGGCCACTGTATCTGACATCTTGTCTGGTAACTGGTCTGTGGTCTACATGAAACGAGTTTCATGAAGCTGCCATAAATCATTACAGATAACACAAGTAATAGATGGAATTCCTTCTCCAGAATGGTTATGACCCCTGCTGCACTTTAAATTCTGTATGGCCAAGCAAGTCTTTACTCTCATGATCAGTGGTTGTCAACTGGGGGTATGTGTACCCCTAGGGGTACTTAAAAAGGTCATGGGGAGCATGCACCCTGGCAGAGGCCTGTGGGATATGTCTGTCCCCCCATATCTCTGCGTGGGGCTGAGGCGGCTACCACTGTATGCTGGGCTTTGTGCACCGCTGCAGCTGCTCTGGGAGCAGTGCGACACCACGTGCTTGCTGTCACCAGGCTGCACTGCGCCCCCTGCCTGCCTGGCAGTGGGACACATGTGGCATCACACCACTAAGGCAGCTGCAGTGGCAGGCAAAGTGCAGTGTGCAGCAGCAGCCGCCTCCAGCCCACACACTGATCAGGAGGGCACATGCCCACTGGACCTCCCCCAGGGTCCGTGCAGTGGCAAGAGCCGCCCCCACAACCCTGGATGAACTGCCCAGGCTCCAATTGTCCAATGACCTGCCCAGCCAGGGCCCCGTTCGCCCCAGCCACTGGCCCTGTCTGTGCCCCACTCCCTCCCTCACCACAGGGGCCTTGATCTGCATCCCCCATGGCCCTTTCCCCTCCCCAACAGACTTACCTGCTGGGGCATGGGGGGTGCATGCATGTGCTCAGCCCTCCCCTCCCCCCATAATTTTAATATAAAGGAGTACGGCTAAAACTGAGACAGAAGGGGTACACTTGTTAAAAAAGGTTGAAAACCTCTGCTCCTGATTTTGCTGTTTCTGTTCCTATTCTCTTAGGAATACACTTAGTGCAGATCATCTAACCCACTAAGGTTTGCTGAGGTCTGTCCTACTTCAGGGTGAAGGCCTAATTCAAAGATGGCTGCTGTAACAGACATGGCTGTCAACAATTTCAGAAGCAACCACAGAGACAGACAGTGTCCCTCTTCTGGATCAAGTCCTGGGTCAGGGTTAAGGAAGAGCAGTACAACTTTCCCCATACTCTTGTTACTTGTGCTGTATCTGTTTTTCAAATGCAGAGATACATTTGATCTCCAGTCTGAATCTGGCACTCTAAGAAGCAAAGTGTTCTTAGAGAAAAGAGAGGAGAGGGATTTCAAAGAAAACCCCCTTTCCAAGAAGAGAGAGAGGGGAGAGATACTTGACCTTTCTGCATATGCAAATGCCATTGAAACTAAATGAAACAGCTAAGCCAGAACAATAACTTGACATAAAAAATGACATTTATTTACATTTCCTATTTGGTCTGTCCCATTTGTGGATTTTGAAATGTTAAATGTTAGAGACAACATTATCAAGGTTTTTTTCAAGATCTCCAAGATAAATCTACCCAAAAAGACTTGCCTATCTTTACTGAAGGCATGCATGACTATATAAATTATTTAAAGTGTTGATTACTGTTAATATCACATAGTATAGAGAATATTAGTTTCCTGCAACTTTGCAGCATAGGCTGCACTGGTAGTCTGCCTAACAACTGTTTTAATTTGCTTGTAACTTTGTCAAAATTCTACCACTCAGACAGAAGCTGAGGTAGAAAGAGATAGAGACAGTTTTATAACCCCCACAAACACTTCCCTTTCAAGCATGAAACAGAATCCAGAATTCTTCAATCCCAACATTTCTCTGATGTTAGAAAGTATTTCTGACACCTACTAGCAAAGTGCATCATGTAGATCTAGAGACTGGTCAACAAGAGAAAGCAGCAGCCTGCTACTACAACCACCAAGTTACTCAACTCAAGTGGTACAGGTTCGTGCCACAAATCTAGAAGTTGTGATCTTGGTGATGATCTACAGGGCCATTCTCCTAATACGGTCTAAATGTTTTCCATTTTTTTTTTTAAACTGAAAACCTAAGAAGTCACATCATAACTATATTAAATGAATGTTAACATTGAAAAAACATGAACTCAGGAATTAGGAAGCACGTAAATTAAGATTGCCTTAACTTCTTAAGAATACAGCTCCTTGTATTGTAATGAATTTTTACAGCTGAATTACTTGCTCATATGCTATTTTTTCCTCCTGCAGGACCCTTCCCTCAGTCAGTACAAGCAGAATGATTTACAGATGTGCCACGATGATGCCACTGTACCCTCTCCTTCATCTGATGCAAGAAGCTGGAAAGTGTCTACTGCAAGATGGCAGGGCCTGAAGAAAATGTTTTGCTGAAGCAGCTACATGCCACCATGCTTCTCACACAGAGTTCTTGCATCTTACTGGGCAGGTTACTCAAGCCAAAACTTTCACAAGTGGTCCTTAAATGTTCCTCATTTCCTGGACAACCAATCTGAAACTTCTGAGACCTGATCTACAGGGCTAACAAGCACTCACGGCTGTGACTGAAGTGCTTTAAATCTGGTTTCTTTTTATGAACAGGTCACAAAACACTTAGATGCAGTAGAGGTGGATGTTGTTTACTTGGATTTTAGGAAGCCCTTTGATCTGGCATGTCATCCGACTCCTGTAAATAAATTAAGAGGCTGTGGGCTTAGATGATTAAACAGCCCGGTGGGTGGCAAATTGGTTTGGGGGAGAGGGGGCGGGGTGTCACACCCACAGAGTGGTAGCAGACAGGTTGGTATTGACCTGGATGGAAGGATGTGGGCATGGGGTCCCGCAAGGCTCGGTCCTTGAACCTGTACTCTTCAACATCTTCATCAGGGACTTGGATGTAGGCATGAAACTCTGTCCAAGTTTGTGGATGACACTAAATTGTGGGGTGAAGTGAACACATGGGAGGGTAGGGAATGACTGCAGGCAGACCTAGACAGATTGGAAGAGTAGGCTGAACACAACAGAATGCAGTTCAACAACAACAAATGCAGAGTGCTGTACCCAGGGCATAAAAATATCCAGTACACCCACTGGCTGCAAAATGACCCTCAGAAGCACAGAACCAGAAAAAGATCTTGGAGTTATAGTGGACTCCAAGACTAACGTGAGTTGTCAGTGTGATGAAATCATCAGCAAAGCTAACCACACTTTATCATGCATCAGCAGATGCATGACAAATAGAGCCAAGGAGGTGATACTTCCCCTCCATGTGGCATTGGGCAGACCACAGTTGGAGTACTGCATCCAGTTTTGGACACCGTACTTTAAGAAGGATGTGGATAACCTTGAGAGGGTCCAGAGGAGGGTCACTTGTATCGTTAAGGGTTTGCAGGCCAAGCCCTGTGAGGAGAGACTAAGGGACCTGGATCCCTTAGTCACAAGAGAAGGCTGAGAGGTAATCTTATGGCCGCATACAAATGCATTAATGGGGGCGCAGCAAGGAACTGAAGATGCTCTGTTCTGGAGATGTGCCTCTTGCAGTAACAAGGAACCATGGTCACAAACTGACAGACAGAGGGCAGATTTAGACTGGACGTCAGAAAGAACTTCTTCACAGTAAGGGTGGCCAGAATTTGGAATTGGCTCCCAAGGGAGGTGGTGCTCTCCCTTACCCTGGGGGTCTTTAAGAGAAGGCTGGATAGCCATCTGGCTGGGGTCATCTGACCCCAGCACTCCTTCCTAACCCAGGCAGGGGGTTGGACTCAATGATCTGTTGAGGTCCCTTCCGACTCTAGCATCTATGAATCTATGAAAAAGACAAGGACATGGAAAATAGGAAGTACTCTGAAAAGGCAAGGACTACATGTCTCAAAAGCTGAGCACCCAAGATTAGGGGACACTCAACAATATACCCAAAGGACTGCCTTCTCCATTAGACACTGGATTTCTTGAGGATCTGGCTCCATGATTTTTCCATAATATCACAGTAAGATCTGTCACTGAATAACATGATGGAACCAGATTAAAGTACTCCCTACCTGGTTTATCAAAAGGCTGCAGGTTATAGCTCCGTAGTTCTGCTGGTCCAGAAAGTCTTCCAGAGTTTGGGGGACTAGAATAAAATCGCTCTGGTCTCCGAGGAGGAAGAGCTGGATCGTTATACGGCTGACCTACCATTCAATAAATCACAGGAGGTAGTTCAGTGAAGATTCTCAAAGGTGTAGGGTCTTTTTCTTTTTGGTTTAAATTACATGCCTATCAGTTTGTCTTTTGGATTTCTTAAACAAACACCCAGATTAGTATATAAATCAATACAGGGAAATGGTCTTGAAATAAAAAACTCAACCATGAAGGTACAATCCTAACAATTTACACCTGGAAGCTAGAAACATCAAATTCTATCATATATACACATTGTTTATAGCAGGGCTGTCAAACTCAAATGAGCTGGTGAGCTGGATCCAGGCTTCAGGACTTCTTGCAGGCCAGATGACCCACCTCCAGGTCTGAACCATGGGACTTCTCAGCACAGTTCCCAGAGCTGTTGTGCTGCCACAGCCAGTGGCACAGGCATTAATGCCACTGCAACTCACTGCCTGACTCTGCTGCCAATTTGCATGCAGAACTGGGACTGAAAATTGGAAATTCAGCACAGTGGCACAGAGGCCCCTCAGTGCAGTGGGAGTAGCACTAATCCACCTCACAAGCTAGATCCTGAAGCAATAAAGCAAGTCATTGGGCCAGAAAAAGCCCTATGGGCCAGATGTTTTAGCACACTGTAAATCAGGCGTGTCAAACAACACAATCCTAGTATGCAAACTGTAATGGATGGGGCACTGCCACGGTGCAATGGTTTATCTGCATATGTTAAATAGCTGAATTAAGGTCTATGTTAAAATAAATCACCATATAATTTCAAAAAGATGATGTGCTCAATATAAATGAAGTTTGACTTTTATGACTTTGCTTCTACCTTAGTGTAACCCACTTCATTACAATCACAGTGCTTATATTCAAGTTGTGTCAGCATTTTACTCTAAAAGGTGATCTGAAGTGAACTTTTTTTTTTTAATTCCACTTGAGCCTATTTTTACTTGACAATGTACACAGATACTCTGGAAGAGTGCATTTTTTCTCCTCACTTGCTTTTTAAACATGGAAATGTCCATTTGGTGGTTGCAGATTTTCCCAAAGAGTAAGAGTGGAGTCTGGGGGAAACATTCATTGTTCCCTTTACATGCATTAGTTGAAAAAGGAAAGGTTCTTTATCAATCTTTAACAAAGTCCTTCTTTAATACAAAAAGGAAGTAACTGAGGTTAGCAGGCAACATAAGAACTAACACCAAAAATGTTCTCAGCAGTTCAGATAACCCATTCACATCATAGAAAATGTGTTTTTAGAAAAAGAGATTACCATATTTTACATTGCTACCTGCCTTCATTAAAAAAGCTGCTGTGCACACATTTGCTCCTACTTCAGTAGTAGTATTTTTAGTGATGTCATTATTCCACTAGTTCTCAAAGAAGCTTCCAGAGTAGACAGGTCTTGAATTTCTAATGTATAAAACAAGCCTCTAATATACTAACACTCAGCATTTTAACTACAAGTACTCAGTTATTTCATAGATGAATTTTATGTTGAGCACATCATAAAAAACACTCTGCTCCAGTATAAAGAAACCCTGTTAAATGTGGCAGCACACCTTCTAAGATGCATAGAAAACAGAGTCACGTTTCACAAAGGCAGACTGAAAACAGTGGCTACACTTGTTTAAAAAAAGATCTAGTATCTGAATAAAAAAGTCAGTTTCCAGTATCCTTTTCATTACATTTTTTACAAAATACCAGATGGCTCTGGAGATTTATTTACCTGTTGGAGGCAGAATTATCCTGCGATCTCTATCCCACGGAGGTGACAAAGACCCGGTATCTGAAGGCGGTCTGTGGGGATCAGACAACCTATCAGAAATCAACTCTCCTCTTTCATTAGCACCTTCATACATGGCTGGATTCCCTGGTCCTCTTGATCCTAATTAAAGAAACAAGAAAGATACCAATTTATCCAAATATTTTAATCATCTACTGCAGGAGTCTTAAGTCTGAAAGTGAGAAGGAAAAAAAAAAATCACACAGGAGCGGAAACACTTAAGATGTGGAGGATGCATAGTTCCAATGGGACTCTCCAATGAGCAAACTGTCTTTATCCACCACTCAACTGTTCACGTTCCTGCATCAGCTCAGGTATCACATTTACTGGAAGTGTTTAAAAAACTGGGATGATTTTGGAACGGGGGTAGAGGAATATAAGCTTACTGAACACACTTTTGTTGAATTATGTCACCTCTTATTAAAAAAGCAGCTTATTATAATCCTCATTATCCTGATTGAAGAAACCAGTACATTTCTGGTAAATCTTCCTCTCAATGTCAGCCTGTTTAAAGTGACACTGTCACATTAAAAGATTAAATGAACTTTGAAAAACCTCACTAAATGTTTTAAACTGCGATTCTGACAATTAATACCCTCATTGTATGAAAAGCCCCCCAAAAGGGATAGGAGCAGTAACAACAGTTTCCTTGTTTAGAAGAAACAGGAATTTTAAATGCAATAAGACAACCAAAAAATCAGAAGTGGATTTCAGGGGCAACATCTGAAGCTATTCTAATAACTTTTCTTTTTTAAACAGACTTAAAATTAAGTTGTGGTTTTCTTTAAAGTGTAATTTGCTCTGAAAAAGGGCATAGACTCCATAATGCATTTTTCACTTCAGTAGTTTTTCCCAATTTTAAACATTTCAAATTGAGTCTAGAATATGAAAGTCAAACTTTGCTCTTTCTTGCATAAAACAGAAAAGAGAACAGAAGCCATTAAAGCAATTAAAGATGAATTAACAATTTTGTTAACAAGCTATTTCTTCTCCTATAGCTAGACTGCTGTGCAAATGAAAAGTAGATATTTATTTCTGTCACTGAAATAAGCAGATGTGACTATGAATATACACTCGCAGTACAAATGCACTTTTAAGTCTGCTTGTATAAACTTTCTTTTCTCCTCTCCAGAATCAGCCATATTACTTAAGCTACTATTAATAGGTTTAAAGAAAAACCATTCAGTAGTTAAGTCTGACATCTTATTTAAGACACGTCTAAAGATGATTTTTAAACACAAAGCTATATATAAAATTAATTACCTCAACTATATGCCGTATTTATATCATTATATATTGATAATGAAGATATATTTTATATTAATAGCTAAAATTGAAATTTCAAACTGTCCTCTGCATTTTTTTGACTTCTTAGAATGGGATTTGCTTATTTTAAATGAGTTAATGAACAATATTGGTCTTTAAGAAAAGTTTTGCAATATTAAGTTTAATTATTCAGATTTCTCATCTTGCTTCATTTTACTTGTCTTGACAAACAAGAACCTCAACCATGCCTAAATTAGGGGTACAGGCAGTCCTCGACTTACAACATTTTGAGTTACATTTCGCATTGCAATGTTTATAAATTGACACCCTGTTTCAACTTTCTGAAGTCAGTTTCAACTTTACAATGCTTGATCTGATGCCACACCAGTGAACAGGTTCGCTGTGTCGCCCATCTCCCCGGAGAACATCTGTCCAAACTTCCTTGGACATTTTCTTTAAGAAAGCAGACAAGACTCCAGAAAAACTTACAGCCAAGACTCCAGCCAAGAACCCTTCAAAAAGTCCAGCAAAGTCACCTTAAAGAAGCCCTTCCAAAACAATATGATTGCTTTTTACAATATAAATACATAAATGTATCTATATTACTCATCTATAAAATTGATTGAGTACAAAATTGTGGGTTATTTTTGGTGAACACAGGGTATTGGGACTTAGTTCAGGAACCAATCCCCCATTTATAACATTGTTGCCCATGGGAAAATCAGTTCGGAGTTACAATATTTCAACTTAAGATGCAGTTTTCAGAAACCAATTGTGTCGTAAGTCTGAGAACTGCCTATCTGCCCTTATTCACAGGCAAGAATAAGTGATTAAGGGCCAGACATACCCAACACACAAATAATTGGAGCCAAGGCCAGGAAAAAGTAGCCCAGGCTCATTAAATAGCACTTGCCCAAAACAACTTCATTTTACCTCCATTCCTTCAGTTCTCTTCTAGATGGAAAAGAGTTTTAAATTCCCTTAACCACATCCCTTTGGAAGATATGGAGAAAGCAAGAGTCAGAGTTCTCTTGCTCACCTGCCTTTCCTCCTCCTCTCCTTCATCCTTGGGATGGAGCTATCCTCTTGTACTAAGACTGCAGCAGATTTGGACCAAGATGAGGGAAGGTCCCCTATATTTCAGGCCCCACTTGAAACTTATTTCTCACAAGATAACAAAGGACCTTTTATCATTCTTTTGGAACATAGGAGCTCCTTCCTCAACAAGCTATCAGTTATTGCTCTTTGAGATGGCAGTTTCTATCCAAGAAACAAATGATGCAATCAACCAACTTCACTGCTGATCTTCGAACAAATACTGAATAGGAAATTCTACCCCTTGAAAAGGTCTATGCTAAGCACCATTTGTCTGAGAATACCAAAAAAAAAAAAAAAAAAAAAAAAAAAAAAAATTAAAAACAAAGAGAGACCAAGTTTGGCAGTTCAGTTATCTACAACCAAGTGTTTCCACACAGCAATGTCAAGGATTAAAGCCACAACTGAATATTCCATTATTGTTGCTGCTATTATATCTATCAGTGATCAAAAAATTGTGGGAAAATATATTTTCAAGTTTATCATGGGAATTCATTTTATACTGAACTGGCTGTCTTACTGCTTTTTTAGGTTACCATCAAGAGAAAAAAGAGTGGAATAGATTTGTAATAGAGGAGAGAGAAATCCAGAATAGATATGTTTTCAAATTTAAGAATTGTACCTCTTCCTCCTCCACCTGGAAGTATAGGTGAAAGTCTTAAAGGACCCTCCAATAGTGTTGGAGGGGAAAGAAAAGCTCTTGTTTCAGATGAAGGCCGGCCCATTGGTGAGGGTCCATATGGGGAATGCTCTGGAATAGTTAAAACAAAATACTCAAGTTCACAAAGTCAGTGGTAATAGACTGTACATACAGTGTACTTTTTACTTCAAATTTAAAACTAAATTTTAGTCAAAAGCAAAATGAGTTTTGTGGTTGTATGTTTTAGAATGGACCTATTGTGTGTTATATTCAGTCTACTTTCAAAGACATTTAAAATGTCTTTTAGACAAAATACCCTTGAAAAAAATGTTGAAATGACTTAGTAATTTATACACAATAGATTCTTTTTTTTTAAAGTGCCATTTATATATACAAATAGCCAACTAAGCTTCCAATAAATATGTATGCACTGTTTTTTTTAGGGGAGAAAAAAAAAAAGAGTTGGGCTTGATGCTGCATTTAAAAAAAATACTGTACCTCTTCCAAATGGTCTAACTGGAACATCAAGAGCAAAAGGATCTTTCTCTAAAAGTTCAACTTTAAATTCTGTTTCCGTTAACCTGCAAATAAAAACAAACAAACAAAAAAAATAGCTGAAAGAGTGTATAAAAGTTTCTGGGTAATGCATCAGTTTCACTAACATTGCTAGTAAAACAAAAATCTTCTGGAATTTCATTTCTTAGTGGGTATCAAAGATACTAAACTAGGCAACTACAATTAAGAATAACTGTCACAGATAGTACAAATTATGAATATAGTAATTCCTTACAATATTTTTCCTCGCAATTATTTTCACATGTAACCCATGTCAAAAGGCGTCTTATAAAAAAACAACAGTACTTAATTTTAAAGTCAGGAAATAATCTAGTAACCTATGTTTCTGGTTAATAACACATACTAATAAGTTCCCAATGTGAAGCTTTTGTTTCTTTTCTGAAAGATCTATTTGATTTTAATATTTTACACTATCAAGTAGAACAACCCTAGCTAGGTTTCTGTTTGTGCACTTCTTTTAACAACTGTAATAGTGTAGTATTCTCTCTGGCAGTACCTATACCAAAGATGGACTCCACTATCTTCCACAAACGTAACAACAGTTTGGAAAGAGCTTGTGACCAATGGTGTAACATGCAGTTCCTAGCACAATTTCCATCATAATAAGGATAAGACATCTCTCCTGCTCAGTCTAGGATCTCAACAATTCAGCATGTTCCTGCCCTCTAAAATGTTTCCATTATCACAAAATATTAGACAGGGCAAGCTACATCTTTACAAATCTTTGGAGTCCTCAGTTAAGCATATTAGACTGAAAATTAACTAAGTGCTACAACACATTAAGTGATGCGCAATCTGAAAAAATAACTTGCACATTTTCAAACATACTCACGCCATATGAAAATGGATTGCATCTGTTTTTATGCTTTCCTCCAGTTCATTCATAAAGAACAAAAATAGTTCAACATATTTGTTTGGAATCCATACACTACTGTACTTACTTTTGTCTGCTGTGTGCATTTTCTTTTCTTATGTCATTGAGGTGTCTTTCTGCTGCCCGGGCTGTCAGCTTTGGAGGAAGAAAAAACCCCCTACTTATTAAATACCTCACATTTAAAGTACCATTTTAAAAAAAAGGAAAATGCAAAATGTGCATATGCATTAGAACTTCTCAACCAAAACATTGTAAGACTTCTAACTTACCTTTCTAAAATGCAGCAACATTGGCTAACATGCACAGCGACATTCTGATTTAGGCCAAAACTCCTAGGTATTTTACTTGATACCAAGCTTATAATAATGTATATGACACTTAATTTTAAGTCATTAGCAGCTCCACTACTACACTTTTTGGATCATATCACAAGAGTGGTGCCATTTTTGTGTGTCTTCCCATGATCACTGTAATCAATAATTAAACCACATGACTGCAGTCTTCTCAGAATCTCATTCTAAAAAGGCACACGCCACATAAGATTTTGCCATTTGAAAAAAACACTGCCACTGAAGAAAGCAGATGTGTAGTGTTATCAGTACTAATGACCTTATAAAATCTAAACGGGTGTTACAAGTGAAATATAATCTTAAATTGATAGTGAAGGCATTCAATTAAAAATCAGATCTCAAGTTAATTTTAAAAGAGCAAATAATACGCAGAGTAATACTTGTCTTTTCAATGATAAGAGCTGGGACTCTAATGAAAGACCCCCATTAAAATAATTTAAAATTCACCCGTGTTTCCAAAAAGGTTCTAAAACAAAGGAGCAGGCAGGATGGACCAAAAGGGTAAAAGGAAGTGGGGATGAAATACCAGGCTTTGGGTCTTTTCTGAAATAGAAAAATATTTGGCTTATCTTACAAAAGATCAAATTCTTCTTACAGGTATGTGCTTGCACTACTGGCCTCAACAGAATCCATATAAAAGTAGCTCATAGCATAATTTAGCCTCTGGTAGACTGATTCCTAAACAGACTCAGTAGCAGAGAGGTTAGAACTCCAGAGTTAAAATCCACTCAAGACTTGTGCTACAGGTACCCATTTACACTAAGCTGACAATTCTGGCCAAGGAGTCAGAAGCTGTTGGACATGACAGCCACATCACTCCCTGTATGCTGCTGACTACAGAAACTAATGTACCTTAACTACACTAAACCTATGGGCTGCGACACTCAGGGAGACCTTGGATCGTGGCTTCAAGACTTAAGGGCTTATGTTAAAGATTGTATACTTTCTTTACATTTTCCTATAAACACTGAAATAAAGTATTATAGCTATGTTCACTCTGAAGCCACTTCACAGTCTAAGATCAAAAAGCTACCATATAAAAATTACAGTCCAAAGCTACTGAAAATACCATAGCTGCATTCCTATGAACTTCAATAGGATTGTATCACGTGCAGACCCTCTAACACTGGAGTATTTAATTAAATAGATGTTCATTTTCCAGCCTAAAAAGATAAATAAAAAAAAAAGAACCTTGCAATATTAAGGAAGGGAGTGGAAATCAAGGAAACAAAATGTTCAGAACGGGACACAGTATCTTCTACTGTTAGACAAAGTATAAGATAAGATACAGTACAAGTTAATAATACATGAAAATGGCATTGAAGAGACCCAGAAATTTATTTACAAAACAGCAGACATCTGTTAATTATCATGTCTTACTGTGTGGTATATTTGCTTCTACAGCAAGTGATTATGCAGCATGTTGCTGATAAATTTAACCAGACCTGAACTAATGATAGTGTTTTATCTAATAAGAGTTTTTGTTAGCAGGTTTCTGAGTGACTCATTATTGTTCATAAAAATACCCATGGAGTTAAACTACTTTGAAAGCTGGTTAGAAGTGTGAGGAATTTTTTCAGGACTTGTAAACTTACCCAATTATCATGAGCTTTCTTCTCATGTGAAGTAATCTATTAAAAAGAGAGATTGATTAAGACAATCACAAAGGCCTTGGAGCCTATTCCTGCATACTTAATACAGAATCTTACACTCTTACAAAAGTTAATATGGTCTCAAAGGTACAACTGAGAAGTTACAAACTAATTAAAAATAATCCCAACCAGTTGTTAATCTTTGTCAACTAACTGGAATTATATCAGATTAGAGCTGATGATATTACTAAAGGAAAAACCAAAACACAACGCCAGATAATACCACCCCCCCACCACAAAAACGTACCTGACTCTGGTAAGAGCGGATTGTTTTTTCTAGCTCTTCTTCAAGATCTTTTGCTCGTTGTCTGTCATGAAAATAAGAAGATTTAGAACACTGTAATAAACATAAGAATAAAAACAATTGCAAATACTTTTGTTAACAGTGAAACTGCTTAAGAGTTTATGCACTAAAATAATTTTGTCATCTAAGAGCAAGGTCTGTCTAAATGGACAATGAAAGGTATGCATGTGGGGGGGTATGTTAAATCTTAGACACAGTTGAATGCAAAAGTGACTTAGAACAGTTGGTTTTTATGAGGCCTGCTAAGACCCTCTGGCACAGATGAAGACCTTCAGTGGTGTACAGTCAGAACAGCCAGTCCTACACCAATTCTAATATAATACTATATTTACTGAAATCCAAGACAAGATTGTATTCCCCAGTCAGCATGGCAAAAAAGATGCCTTGTCCTGGATTCAAGTACCACCCCAGGGCAGGCAGCCTACTGCTCAGTTCCGGCTTTGGTCCTGAGCCCCAGACTGAAGCTTGTTTGGTGGGGTAGGGAGCCTGTAGCTGGGGGTAGGGAGGAAGAAAGGAACCAGCAGCCTGCCCCCCCACACCTTCTCCCCAGCTCATGCCTGTGCCTGCCACTCCCACACTCTGTTCCCCTCCTCCCAGCTGCCCCCTCTCCCCTTAACTTCTGCTCCAACTCCAGCTCTTCCAGCCCCCATCACACTGCTGGTGCCTCTCCCTGGCTAGGCTTGGCTGGCCATGGTTCTGCTGGAGCCAGAGCAGAGCTACTGCAGCACAAGGTAAGGAGGGGGCATGCTGCAGGGGGGAACAGGAGGTGGGGAGGCAAGGAGCAGTGGCACAGGCACAGGGTTCAAGAGGGAGCCACCTGCAGAAGGGAGCAGGGGGTGGGGGGACAGAGGGGCAGGGACAGGTGGACATGGGGAAAGGGAAGCAAGGGGCAGAGGTCTGATCCCTCATCCCCCACCACTGCTTTACCTGCCACAGCTGTGGAAGGGACAAATTTAAGATGACCTTCCCACTAGTTAGAGTCTAACCATGGAAAATCATAACAACTTTATAAATTTCCCATGTACATAATCTAATTACTGGGGAGGGGGTGTTCTTAAATGCAAAGTTGTCTTGCGTTTGTTTAAATATGTTAGCTGCTGTGACTGGAGAATTGTGCACTCCTACTGTTAACTGCCAAAATTGTCACTTGAGGCAGTTGTTGCAAAATGCTCCAGGGGCCAATGTGTGTTCCAGAATCAGAAAAATATAAGAACCAATGCACACCTTTTTTTGCTTCTCCCAGCTTCCCACACACATACTCTACAGACCAAGTGTGACGCACGCATCAACTAGACCCATGGAGTGGGCCCAACACGCATACAATTTATTCAATGTTCTACTGTTTCCAGTAATGTCTTAGAAGTTTTAAGACAGCCCTACAGTTTCATAGATGGTAGGGTCGGAAGGGACCTAAGCAGATCATCAAGTCTGACCCCCCTGCCATGGCCAACGACTCCCTGCCATGGTGTTTGTCTAGCCTCCTCTTAAGGACCCCCACGGTAGGAGCCAGCACCACTTCACTTGGAGGTTGACACTTGTCCTAAAACAAAATGAATAGCTGCTGATATTCTGAATAAATTGAACTTCCACTTGTTTGTTTCATAAGCATGCCAGCAGCACTGTCAGAAGTCCAGCAACCAGGTTAATCAAACTGATCAGCAAAATCTCCTGAAGAATCAATCATGAAATTGTGCTCAGAGCTCCCATTAAATTCATATATGCATATATGAAGTTTAAGGAATCACTACACATTTCAGGTATCATATGAGCAGAGCTAGCAAACACACCCATCACCTCATTTTGCACACCAAAATGGTGTGACAAGGATCACCTGGCACACTTTGTACCAAGTTATAACATTTAGCTGAAATGGCAAACCATCCAGAGACGGACACCTAGAAACAGAATATTTAAAATACTAAACTGTAATGGAAAAGTTGAATATATCTGTTAATTTTCCAATGTTATTCATTCATATATTTAGTACTTTACTAATAGTGTATATAGTATGATACATGAAAGACCCCTGTCAAATACGCACATAACTCATTGACATCAGCCTGTTACACGAAAACTTGCCAACAGACTTATGTTTGTTTTTAATCTATACTGATATCACATATTGATGGGAAGAATCTGTTTATAAAAAGGTAGTATATAATTATACAAAGGTTTTGAAGGAATATATTAATTTTCAAGGTACTGTAACTGGAATATTTACTAACTCTGTGGTATTTTGTAAACATTACAGCAAAGGAAATCTGTAAATACCTGTAGCTGTTTAGTTCTTCAGCAGCGTGATTAATTTTTTCATCTACTTTAGAGAGTTTCTCTTCTTTCTGTAAGCGCTCTCTCTCTTCTACTGTTAATCTCCTTTAAAAAAAAGCCCATGCAATATGGCTTGGTTAGGTAAACAAGCTATAGCTCTCCAATTATTTTCTCAAAAACAACCTTAAACAACGAGAAATGCTGCGACCTGTGACATTTTTCATAGTAATAGAAATAGCTTCCTTAGAAAAAACGGTAGTGTGACTAGTTCTTACTTGTTTACACTTATACTAGCCATTCTTCATGAAAAACTTGGAAAACAGTAAGGTCCAAAAGAACAAGAACAAGCAAGACACTTTTCAAGGAGCAGGAGAATATTCTGAATAGCAAAGTAAGGTAAGCAAATTTACAGTGGTAATTTCTAGTCCTTTTTGTGTTAACATACTGCTTCTACAAAGGATCACAGGTTGAGGATTTCTGGATGTTGTTAAAGATAAGAAAGCCTTAGACAAACTCACTCTCTTACTATCCCCACCAAGAACCTTTGAGGGTCCGTGATGGGAACTACTGAAGCATTGGAAAAAGACAAAATCTATATTCCAGCCAACCAGACAACATACTGCAACTCCACAGAGCATTCACAGTACTAATTCAGTATGTAGGTTATAACAGGTACCACTGGCCATTCTCCTACACAAATGTTCCTGGTCACTTGGCTGCTTAATGGTGGACATGTTAATGATGCCCTAGGTTTTTCCTCAGTCCTGTTTCTCCCAAGTGGGAGTACACACTGGGTGCATCACTTCCCTCTGTATCTGTTTTTCTGCCTCCCATCTGACATACTGGGGCTTCCAAGGTCCCTGCTAGAAAGGATAAAGTTCACTGTTAAAAGTACAGTCGACTGTCCACAAAGTAGAAAGAAAATAACTATTTACATATTGTTGTTGCACACCTGACCAAAGTTTTATCTGATTCTAGGCTCTACTTAAGAGACCACGGACTGAAGGGTGCCTTTTTGTTTACTATTTTTTTTTATTTTGAAGTCTAGTGCAAAACGCATTCATTTATGTACCATAGGCTGTGGAATAGAGTGTCAGTGGATAACTGGTTCAAAATACCAAGGTATTTATATTTAAATTAGTGGCTATTTATACTTTGACATCTTTTGCTATATAATGTGTGTTTTTTTCTAGTTGCTTGATATTTTTTCTCTCTGAGAAACATCAATATAGGATTAGAACACCTGTAAAGACACTTTTCTATGACTATTCTATCAACTGATAGAATTAAAACACAACCAGTTTCTGGAAAGGTTTCAAAACCACTCACATGGCTTAGAAGCTTAATTGACCAATTTTTAAAACATATTTACATGCATTACCTCTCCCTGTTCCCTTATCTGAAGCCCAGCTTATCCACATATCACAAACTTCTAAAATTTTATTCTACCACTGCATATGCTGGTTTTTTGCTTGCCTGGATTTATTTTCAGTACTGTAGATCAGGCTTGTCCAAAATATGGCCTGTGAGCCACCATGCGGCCCACAAGCCATTTTCTAAGGCCCACAGTGCTGCGATGGGAAACGAAAGTAAACACGGTTTACTTTCGTTCCTACCCCTTGTCCCTCCCCCATCCCCTCAGCAGATTCCTAATGGCTGCTGAAGGGCTGCAGAAGGGACAAGGTTCCCACACACACCACATCAGCTTGATGTTGCTGACGCGGTGCAGCTCCTTCCCTTCCCCCTCATTTTACAGTGTCCCTTCCTCGCCCCACCCCTCCCTTCCTCATTTGCATGCCAGCCCCGCCCTGCGCCAGTCTCCGCCAGCCACATGGGCTGGAGCAGTTCGCAGTGCAGTGGGCGGGCGGGCGCAGGGGGCGCGGATGCTGGCTCAGAGAGATGCTGCGGCTGGGCCTGCAGGAGATGCTGCTGCCGCTGCTGCTGTGGCTGTCGAGGTAGGAAGCCAGTGCCACTCCTGCCTCCCCGCGCCCACAGACATCGCGCTGGAGGTAGCGAGTTGCGGGCTCTGGGGAGGGAGGGACCCCTGCCACTTGGGCTCGGGCTGCCCCAGGGGAGAAGGAGCAGTGGGGTGTCCCTACACACCCTGCACCCCCCTGTAGAGTCCCCACATGTCCCCCTGGCTGCTGAGTGCAGGCGCACAGGTGTGGGAGCATCCTTGAGGCCGCCCAGGTGGCAGGGAGGAGTGGAGTCAGGTGGCACCCCTTGACCCCTGCACCCCCAGGCCATGGCCGGGCTGGACAGGCTGCGCGAGCACCCACTCCTGCCAGCCCACTGGGTGATAAAAAGTTCATGATCTGGCCCCATAGTCAAAAAGGCTGGATACCCCTGCTGTAGATAAACAAAGATCAGCACTTTAACAGGCTGAAACAAACTATAAGTAGTAGATCACAGACACTTTTGCACATGAAAAGTTCCTTTGAAAAAGTTAGTAAAAAATTACTTGGGTAATAAATATACAAAAAAGGTATAACCATGAAAACATCCTGAAGTAGTTTCCTTTTACCCAGAGCAATTGTAAGACTAATATCATTGCTCTTCCCAATCTATTTTAAAATTCCTATATTTAAACTATCCAAGTAATTTGTTCAGCTATATACCAGCTTCCTAGTAAATTCTCCATTTTTATATTTCTACTATAATTTTTATCTGGATTCCTTATGACTTGGTGGCTAATGTAAGCTATGTAATAATTATCTTTCAGTATAAGATACCACAATATTCATTCACAGGTCTGGCCTGAAAAAGACCCAGTAATTTCCCATATAAAAAACTAGGACTCTTGGTTCCAAATGATCATTTTGGAACCAAGAATTCTAGTTTTCTGTATGTCTTTTTGTCTCAGACCAACACAGCTACCAAATACAATTCAGTAATTTCCCAAATTTTCCTTAATTTTTCATTAAAAAAGTTCATGTAAAAACATAGTGGTGCCTATACCTGTGAAGTTTCATTTCATTTTCTTGATATAACTCTGTCATTACTTTAAGTTTTTGCTGAAGCTTCTGTACTTCACTTTCAAATTGTGCATTTTCAGACTGCAAGGAAACTTGTTCACTTCGGAGATTTTCAATGCGTTCTGTCAAAGTTAGAGACAGCCAAGTATACAGTGAACGATGAGCATTTTACTAAATTGAAACAGTGAAAGCATTTCAGAAAGCAATTAAGCACAAAAGTCCTTGACTTGCAATTTTAATAAACTCAGACCTAGATTTGGCAAACTGGGTAGGAAAATTATTGCTTACGATACACAATATGTACAAAGCCCCAATCTGATAAATGCCCAGAGACTGACTGAAGTGGCATTGTGGCTTAAAAGATAGGAGTCAGAAGTTCTCAATTCTACCCCTAGATTTGCTAGAAACTTGCTTTGGTCTTGATTTGGTTTGACCATTTATCCATTTCACCTTTTATATATAAAAAACCCCCCAAAAAACCCAAAAAACCCCAGATGGCTGAAAAAGCTATATTCCTTTAGAGGATGCAATTTTGTGATCCATAATCTAAGTTTTAAAATTTAGTTTTAAATTGTTAAAAATCAAATTCTATAACACCACTTTTGGTTGTAAATGTAACCAATTTTAAACTGACAAGAGTGATTTCTTCAGAGTAGACTGCCTGAGATAATGGTTTAGATTAGCACTGTCATCCTATTCTTTCAGAGCCTCAAACAATGCTTCTTTTCAGTAAATTCAGGAAACTTCAGTGAAGTAAGAAGCTGGTTAAATCATATATATCTATATCTATCTGGCTTAGTCCATCTGTCTGTCCATAACGCTCTTGCCCCTCCCCACATCATTTTCTATGGGCAATTCACTAGTAATCTAAATAACTGCCCACTGCACAACATTTAAATAGGATCTCCCTTCTGACAGTATTATTTGGGCAACAGACATCTAGTTACCAATATTTTGTATCTAAGGCTGCATTTATTTTAAAATATTTTCTTTAAAATGAAGGGTCAGACTTTGTACAAAGGATAAGAGAAATCTGTACTTTCAGAGGCAAGTTATTTTTTTAAGAAGAAAGTTATATTCAGCTCAATATAAACTACATGAATGAAGCCACATGCTTATTAAGAACGTTTCAAAAGTCAAATTAAGGTTTCCTTTTCAAGTCTTTAACTTTTACAAAACATTTACATTTCTTAAAATATAATAGCTAAATTCGAAGAGATAAAGAGCATACATTTTGAGCAACAACTGTTACATTTCCATAAATGAAATAATTTCTTGCTTTTTTAGTTGCTTTGCTTTTTAAGACCAAATTTTAAAAGGGTTAAGGAACTTCAACACAAATTAAATGGATTTCTAACAGAGTAATTCTTTTAGTGACAACTTATTTTTTTTCATAAAAACTGACTTAAATAACACTGATCAACATAACAGCTTCTTTTATTTTAAAAAATATGAATTACTTAAAAAAAAATCAACATACAAACATGAAAAATTGATTACCTGCAAGCTCTTCTTTGGCATTATTTTCATCATCCAGTTTTGAATACACTTGATTTCTTTCTGTTTCCAGGGTTTTTAAACAAGCATTTAACTATATAAAAAGTGAAAAGCAAACTGATTGTGAGACCATAGTGGAAGGATAAAGACTATTGGTAGTTGTTTTTATTTCCTAAGTAAATACTCTTTACCATAGCAGTGTATGCCTGTAAAATTAAATGTCTAATGCTGGGATATGTAGTTACCTAACATTTTATTTATGTCAGACAGGTTCAGGATAGTCCTAGGGCCAATTTAGTTCATTATTTTCATCAGTGACCTGGAAGATGGAACAGAGTGCATCCTCAGCAAGTTTGCAGATACCACCAACCTAGGGGGAGTGGTAGATGGACTGGAGGGTAGGGCCTGGATTCAGAGAGCTTGATAAATTGGAGTATTGAACCAAAAGAAATCTTATGTGGTTCAATAAGGACAAGTGCAAAGTCCTGCATGTAGAACAGAACTATCCCATGCACCAGCATAGGCTGGGGACCAACTGGATAAGCAGCAGCTCTGCAGAACAAGACATGGGGGTTACAGTGGACAATAAGCTGAATACAAGCCAGTGTGCCCTTGTTACGAAAGTGGCTAATGGCAGACTGGGCTGCATGCGCAGCAGCACTTCCAGCAGATGAAGGGAAGTGGTTATTCTCCTCTACTCAGTGCTGGTGAGGCCACTTCTGGAGTACTGTGTCCAGTTTTGAGCCCCCCCTTACAGAAAGAATGTGGAGAAATTAGAGAGTCCAGCAGAAAAAAAGATTAGAGGGCTGGGGCACAAAACTTACGAGGACAGTCTGAGGGAACTGAGCTTGTTTAGTTTGGAGAAGAGAAGACTGAGGGGGGATTTAATAGCAGCCTTCAACTACTTGAAGGGGAAGTGCCAAAGAGGATGGAGCTAGACTGTTTTCAGATAAAAGAACAGGGAGCAGTGGTCTCACGTTGCATCATGGGAAGTTTAGGTTAGACATCAGAAAAAACCTCTCTCACTAGGACGGTAGTAAGACACCGGAACAAGGTACTCTGAGAAGTTGTGGACTCTCCGTGCTTGGAGGTTTTTAAGAACTGGCTAGACAAATCTTTGGCTAAGATGATCTAGTTGGGAGTGATCCTGCTTTGAGTTCAACTAGATGACCTCCTGAGGTCCCTTCCAACCCTAATTTTCTGATTCTAAGAGCAAATGCGCATGTTACATAAATTTAAAAAATATCAAACTGAACTCTTCTCAAGTTTAGAAAATGATTAGTCTTTTAAAAATGCTGAAAAATCACAAACCTTGCTTATATTGTTACAATGATTCATGTACATTAAATACAATGATGTGATTACATGAATTTTTAAAAGTTTACTTTATATCTCATTTATTCCCCTTGTTCTTTCCTCTAGTATTTATCATCAGTACATCATAACCTTACTACATACCTTAGCAGCATATATCAGCTTCTTTACAGTTTTCTGTTGATCATCTGTTTCAAAAGAGGGAAATTTCAGTACAATTAGTGAGTCACTGTAATGAGTTTGCAACAGGAATAAATGTTGGCTTCTCAGTTACCAAAATATGTTTTTGTTTGGCTTTTCTTTGTTTTGTTTTTAATATAAAACACTTCCTTTCTTCCCAACCATGCTATCATAGATGCTTAGTTTTTTCCCAGCTGACCACAGATCAGATCAGCAGCAATGCTGAATGCAGTTGGAGCACACATTTAAAATGCATTAGCAAGTGGGGTTAGGAAATTCTGCTTCACCATTTAAGAAGTTAATCTATCTACAAGCTTCACTGGGATTCGCTGTCATAATTCACCTAATAAAAGTTCATTTTGAAGTAGAAAGCTCTTTTTATTGTACCTAGATGCTCTCCATTTTCTGTTTCCCCCTTTGTATCAGTATCCCAGTGACTATCTTCAGTGGCATCATCTTCCCTTATTGCTGAGCTCCAGTCTTTCATCTTCAATAAGCATTCTGTCAGTGACTACATGTGATATAAAAACAACACAAAACCAAAACAGGAAAATATATACTAGCAGTAAGACTCTGACAATGTGATTGGGACAGTAGCCAAATTTTATCTCTACCCTATTCATTTCACATTAATTTATCAATGTAATTCCTTAGCTAGGATTCTACATGTCCCACAACTTTCCCATTAAAGGACCTGCCAAAAGGTAAACCCCAGAGAAGCCTCTACAGGTACTTCACAATATCACAGGAAAGTAGGGCTTGTCCATGGCCATTAGCTCAGTCAAGATTGATCCCTCTTTCTGTAGACTGAGCAAGCCTGTATGGTCAGATTCTCTGGAATCCGAAGCACCACTGACAACAAGTGGTAAGTAAAGAGGTAACAGAAAGGATTTATTATAAAAAAAAGCAAACATCAGCATACAAAATTAGTAACCATATGCTGAGAAAGACAGAAAAATAAGAGTAAAGGAAAGTTATTGCAAGAAGCAAGTTCTGAGAAAGCTAAAAACCTATCCAGGTCCTAACAATTAAAATCAAGCTACATAACTCAAATCAGTGTTTTATATATTAACCTACCTTGACTTGACTCTCCTTATTTTTCAAAGCTTCCTCCATATCTGCTTTTGAGGATTCAAACATTTTTGTTTGTTCATTTAGTTCACTAAATCGTTCACCCCATCCTTCAGCTTCTTGTAAAAGCTAAAAAGAGAAGTATGCTAAATCAATATGACAATATAATATTAAATGAAAAATCAAGACTAGCACTCAAAAATATTTTTTTCAGTCTAACTATTAACAAGCCTACAGATACTATGTACTCACAGGAAACCTATGCTTGAAAGAATGTGCAACTCTGAGAAGCTTGGAACTGACATCTAGGCAAGAGGACAATATAAAGTTTATTTCAGGAGCAGCCATTCTTCAGTTTCCATGAGGCAATAAAGAGGAAATTATTAGGCCTGTGTGAATAGGGAAGTATTTGATTTGGATTTGGAAGACAGTAATTCAAATCAGTGTCTCCATTCGAATCTGCTGAATCAGAATCGGAGATTCGGCAGCTGATTTGGAGATTAGGATTTGCCCGGAAAAGGCAGGCACAGCCAGGCAGCTGCTCCTCTGGCTGTGCCTGCCTTTCCCCATGTGGGGGAAGCTGCAGGAGAAGCCCCCATGGCTGTCCAGCCCCAGCCTCCTGGTACTTAAAAAAATTTTTAAAAAGTAAAAAAACCTGCACTCACCAGCAGTAGCAGCAGCTGTGGGGGCTCTGGGCCCACATGGCAGAGCCATCCTGCACAACCCCTGCTCCCCAATGCCCACACCCCCAGCAATTTAAAAAAAAAAAAAAAGCCTCACACTCACTGGCTGCAGCAGCGGGGATCAGGGCC
>NW_017729025.1:56815515-56821885 GCF_001723915.1 Gavialis gangeticus
AAAGCCTCACACTCACTGGCTGCAGCAGCGGGGATCAGGGCCTCTCAGGGCTTGTGGCAGAGCCCCCCTGTGCAACGCAGGGCAGTGGGGATTGCCTCCCACTGCCTGGCACCCGTGCAGCAGTTGCCCCATGGTACAGGTGCAGCGCAGCTTGGCAGGGCACCATGCACTGCCTGGGAGCTGGGGCTGAGTGCTGCTGGGCTACAGGTGACTGCCCTGCACTGCACACGTGGGGGGGAGGAGGGGGTCCCTCTGCCACAAGCCCTCAGAGTCCCTGATCTCTGCTGCTGCAGCTGGTGAGTGTGGGGTTTGGTTTTTTTTAAATTGCTGGGATGCTGGGGACAGCTGGGTGCCATTGGGGGTGGGGCTGTGCAGGGGGCTCTGCCACATAGCCCCAGAGCCCTCACAGCCACTGCTACTCCTGGTGAGTACATTTTATTTTATTCCTAGACTGTTGGGGCTGGGCAAGGGGGGGGCATGTCACGGGCAAGGTAATCAGGGAGTAGGGGCTAGGCGGGACAGGGCTCTGCCAGCAGGCCCCAAAGCCCCCACAGCTCCTGCTACATCCAGCGAGTGCAGGGCTTTTTTTTGTTTGTTTGTTTGTTTGTTTTTTGTGTGTTTTTGTTTTTGTTTTTTGTTTTGTTTTGTTTTTTTGTTTAAAGTGCTAGAAGGCTGAGGCTGGGCAGGGCAGCCATGGGGGCTTCTCCCATGGCTCCCCCCACCCGGGGAGAGGCAGGCACAGCCAGAGCAGCCGTGGGAGAACCTGAAGCCACCCAGCTGTTCCTGCCTCTCCCCAGCAGATCCAAATCTCTGAATCCCTCTGAATCTTTTCCAAACTGATTCAGAGGCTTTGGATTCAATTCAGACCTTTTAATGGGTCTCCCAATTTGATTGGGATTCGAAGATTTGCTGCCAAAATAGGGCTGAACCTCCATCAAATCGAATCGGGCGACCAAAGCTTCCTGAGAAATTATACATATTTTCTATACTCTTTTCTGACGAGAAAGTACTGATTTTTTTCAGCCCAAACCAGCAATGATCAGGAAATGTACTATCTATATCATATCATACCTTTTTATATACACATACATATCTGAAATTCTTTAATCGATTAAAATGAATGCAACAACTGATCAACCACTTAACTTAAAGGATTTTTCCACATCAGAGTGTCATTTTAGGTATGCATTATAAGGGACTTTTTTGTAATGGAAGTTGTACATGCTGTATGTAACCAACCCCTTAATGCTAAAAAGACTATTGATTTTTTAATTTAAAGAACAGATGGGTTCTACACTTCTGAAGGTTACATTATACAAAGCATCTCATTTTCAGAACTGCAAAAAAATAGCTATACTTTACCACATAATTTATTAAAACAAGCATCATTGCAATATATTTGTTATTTAAACCACACCTGTATGTTATAAGAAATTATTTAGAAATTACTTAAGAACAAAAAAAATTACTCGTCCCAGAAGCCATCAAAAAATCCAGTTGAAGGCTGTACAGTAAGCAAACGACAATTTAAAGGGTATTGGGTTCACAGAGTGCAATAACTACTCTATACTGATCAACAGACCATAAAGAAAAGCCAGTTCTACTAAAAATAAGAATAGAGATGGCAGTTAAATAGGGGAACTGTCATGAAAATATACAAAGTTTGCCAAAGACGAATTCAAGCACACAAAATAAAGAATTCTAATATTATAAAAGCCTTAGTCTGTCTGTTTGTAATGCTTTACTTGCATTTTGATTGGTTGCCTCAGCAGCCAATCAGAGCGCTCTGGACAGACAGACACACATGGAGGAGCACCACCATGACAGTGGGGACTGAGGGGCCACAGCAGGGGACCTTAACCCCCCACCCTGCTCCTTGGACTAGGGGGGATGATGGGGACTGAAGCGATCACAGAGGGGACGGAGGGGGGGGGGCAAAGCCAGTGGCACTGGGCTTGGCCCCACCCCCTGCTCCTTGGAGACGGCGGGGGCACGGGGTACTGGCTGTGCAGTGCTGGCCTCGCCCCACCCCACACGGCAGAACACTGCCATAACAGTGGTAATTGGGGCCGGAGCCAGGGAGTGAGGCCAGGAGTGCTGGCCTGGCCTCCCACTCCCACACTCCTTGGAGCCAGGGGCTGCAGCACCCCCCAGCAATTCAGCAGGGAGAGGGAGGCAGCAGGGAAGAGGGGAGGAAGGAAGGGGAGTGGAAAGCAGAGGGAGAGAAGTGAGAAGGGGAGGGGGGTGACCAGTGGCTGAGCCCCACTGTGATCCCCACTGCAACTGCCATGACTGCTGCCACCAGCCCTAGGCAGAAAGGAGGGGTGGGGAGGGGGAGGAGGCAGGGAAGAGCTCAGGACCTGGCCCAAAAGCGGTGGGGGTGGGAACAGCCCCAGCTCAAAGTGGCACGGCAGAGGTGGGGAGCACCTGCGGCCCCAGCCTGAGGCGGGGGGGAGGGGCAAATGCAGGCCTCTGTCCCCATCCCCCCACCCCGGTACTCTTGATGGGCAATTTGCTAGAACGTGATAAGAGCAGTTGCAATTAATAATCCCAAACCCTGGGACAAGTCTGGAGCACGGCCATACCCCCTCCACCACCCCTGCAGGTCCAGGCTGGGGCCAGGCCATGATCCCCCTGCCCCGCCCCCCACCAGGTCAGATCAGGACCTCCAGCCCACAGAAGGACTGGCTACCACCCTTCTGGCCCACCCAACACAAAAGTTAAGCACCACTGCTTTAAGGGACCAGCAGGGGAGATTATGTTTAGGGGCAACCAACATGGGTTCATTAGAGGCAGGTCCTGCCAGACTAACCTGGTGGCCTTCTATGACCAGGTCACAAAATCCTTAAGACGCAGGTGTCACAGTGGACATAGGAAGGCCTTCAACACAGTCTCTCACCCCATTCTCATTAAAAAATTAGGTGACTGTGGTGTTGATGCCTACACGGTCATACGGGTTGCTAATTGGCTGGAGGGCCACATCCAGACAGTGGTGGTGGACGGGTCATTTTCAACCTCGAGGGATGTGGGCAGTGGGGTTCCCCAGGGCTTGGCCCTCGGGCCCACACTGTTCAACTTCTTCATCAACGACTTGGACAAGGGGGTGAAAAGCACCATGTTCAAATTCACAGATGACACTAAGATGTGGGGAGAAGTGGACACTCTAGAGGAGAGGGACAGGCTGCAATTAGATCTGGACAGGTTACAGGGGTGGATGGATGAGAACAGGATGGGTTTCAATACTGACAAGTGAAAGGTATTGCACCTGGGGAGGAAGAACCAGCACCATACCTACAAGCTGGGGAACTCCCTTCTCATCAGCAGAGAGGCAGAAAAGGATCTTGGAGTCATTATTGACTCCAAGATGAACATGGGCCGCTAATGTGAGAATGTGGTCAGGAAGGCTAACTGCACGTTGTCATGCATCCACTGATGCATCTTAAGCAGGTCCAAGGAGGTGATCCTCCCCCTCTATGCCGCACTGGTCAGGCCGCAGCTGGAGTACTGTGTCCAGTTCTGGGCGCCGCACTTCAAGACGGATGTGGACAGCATGGAGAGGGTCCAGAGAAGGGCCACTTGCATGATCAGGGGGCAGCAGGGCAGGCCCTACGAGCAGAAGCTACAGGACCTGAACCTGTTCAGCCTCCACAAGAGAAGGCTGAGAGGGGGGATCTAGTGGCCTTTTACAAACTAGTCAGGGGGGGATCAGCAAGCACTGGGGAAGTCCCTGTTCCCCCGAGCACTGCCAGGAGTGACCAGGAATAACGGTCACAAGCTGGTAGAGGGTAGATTTAGGCTAGATATCAGGAGGCGCTACTTCACGGTCAGGGCGGCTAGGATCTGGAACCAACTTCCAAGAGAAGTGGTGCTGGCTCCTACCCTGGGGGTCTTTAAGAAGAGGTTAGATGAACACCTGGCAGGGGGTCGGACTAGATGATCTACTCAGGTCCCTTCCGACCCTAGAAACTATGAAACGTGAGGTGTGATCGTGTCTTTACTTGGTACTGGTTAGGCCTCATCTGGAGTACTGTGTAAAGTTTTGGGCTCCACAGTTTGAAAAAGGACATGGAGAAGTTGGAGAAGGTCCAGAGGTGGACGACAAGAATGATAAAGGGCTTGAGAGGCAAGCTATATGAGGAACGGTTGAAGAAAATAGGTATGTTCAGCTTATGGAAAAAGTGCTTAAGAAGAACATGATAGGAGCATTCAGATTTCTGAAGGTCTTCCATAAAGATGAGGGAGAACACCTGGATATCAGGTAAAACTTCTTCACTATTAGAACAGAAGTCAGTGCAAAACACAGGCTAGGGAAGTTGTGGTATCTCCATCATTGGAGGTGTTCAAGGAGTAAAAAAAATAATCTTACTTTCAACAGTGAGAGAAACCAAAATACATCTTTCCCATTTAGATTCCTTTTGGGTTAAAAAAGTAGAATAAGTTAATGTCATAAGGACACAGGTCCTGGTCACAAGTTTTTAATTTGGGCACTGCTTCTATGACTTTAGTGCATCATTTCAAGTACAGGAAAAGGCTTGTTAGGAATAGACTTAAGGCAAAAAGCAAATGCAGATCATAGGCGGGGGAAGGCTGGGGCTAGTGGGGCTCAGCACCCCCAAATGTGGAGCATCGCACAGAGCCTCAGGGCAGCCCAGCTGCAGGCTCCAGGTGGCTACAGCTAGGGGGAGGAGTGCGCACGTAGCCAGGATTGCAGCCCCTTGTGTGGATCACTGGCTGCCCAGAGCAGCAGGCAAGTATCATCAGTCTATTCTGTTAGGGGGAAAGAGTTGGGGGGGGGTCAGAGGCAGGGGCTCTGGTGAAAGGGGCCCCAGCTGGACCGGGTTATGGGACAGTTGGAGCTCAGGTGACTTGTCCAGGCACGCAGGGGGGTACCTGCCACTGTGTGCACCCTGGCAGAGGCCTGGGTGGCACATACTCCCTTGACCTGTGCATGGGGCAGAGACAGCTGCTGCAAGAGCAACGTGACACCATGCATGCCCCTTCCTTATAGTGGGGGCCTCAATCTGCCCTCCCCCCAGACTTACCTGCTGGGTGGGGGACGGGCAGGGGGCTGCATGCGCACACATGTGCTCAGGCCTCCCCAGATGATTTGTTTCTCCCTCTGCCTATGATGCAGATAGAAAAAGGAGCAATGGGGCAGAGAATTATTCTTAGACGGCCTATGACTTCCATGTTGACTGCACCGGATTTGTTTATGTTTTGCCTTCAGGGCTTTTTTGTTTTTTAATCTTCCAACATCTTCATCTTTTCCATTAATCCTACTGGGAAGAACTATGAAGGACTGGAATTTCTTTCAATGGAAATGTCCTGTTTACAATCATTTTTCCTGAATCAGAGTTGGACAAGCAAAGTTTTCTGAAGAAGGACAGTTTACAAGAATATTTCAGGTAAACTGAGCACCCTAAAACTCTTCTGGAAGGCTGCTAAAAAGCTAGACACCTAGAAACCCTTATGGTCAAGCTTTCTACCAGGAGGACAACCACAAAATTAAGCCTGAAAACAGAGGCTACTAAAAACATAGGAAACTGGAAGCTCTGGCTCTCAAGCTCTGAAGGTGTGCTACCAGGAAACCAGGTGGTGGTCAGCTAGACAGGGAAGCTAGCATGCTTCAGCCGTACACATTCATGTGCGACATTTGAAGAACTGTCATTTTCTGAACAAGTAAGATTTTCCATTAGAAAATTTCTGGCCTGCTCTAATTGATTCCATTATCCCACACACCATCCAGGATGGCAATTTCTTTAACACATTAAAGTGTATTGTCTTCCCTTCCCCTACAAATATACTGCCAAATCCTAAACACTGCCTAATAGGCCTGCGCAAGTAGGCACTTATTCAATCTGGCTTCAGATCCAGCCACTTCAGATGCCAGCAATCCGATCTGGACCTCCAGACCAGGTTTTCGCTTCGATCCAGCTGAAGTGGCTTTGAAGCCACCTTGGAGATCCAGCCATAGGGTATCCTGGGGAATCAGCGAAATATCTATAACTTTGTTGTTTTTTTGTCTGATTTGGATGAAACTTTCAGGGGTGGTAGCCTCTGCTGAGAACATAAAGCCTACCAAGTTTAAAGAAGATTGGTGTAGGGGTTTGGGGGGAACTGCACCCCAAATTCTTGAAAGCAAAACTCATGTCACATGTATGTGTTACACCACAAGGGGGTGAAAACTGCAGGGGTGGTGGCCCCTGGTGAGGCCACAAAGCCTGCCAAGTTTCAAGAAGATCAGTACAGGGGTTTGGGGGGAACTACACCCCAAATTATTGAAAGCAAAACTCATGTCATGTCTAGGCGTTACAACATAGCGGGGTGAAAACTACAGGAGTGGTAGTTCTTACTGAGGCCACAAAGCCTG
>NW_017729025.1:56826885-56828780 GCF_001723915.1 Gavialis gangeticus
ATGTATGTGTTACACCACAAGGGGGTGAAAACTGCAGGGGTGGTGGCCCCTGGTGAGGCCACAAAGCCTGCCAAGTTTCAAGAAGATCAGTACAGGGGTTTGGGGGGGAACCGCACCTGAAGCTGCTGACAGGCAAAACTCGTGACATGGGTGCTGTGTCTGTCTGGGGCGGGGGGGCCTGGCTGCAGCCCCCCCACCACCACTGCAGGCCTGGCTGCTAAGCTACTGTGTTACCAGTTACCTATCAATCATGATTCACTCAGGGACCAGCTCAATACAAAGTAGCTAGCTAATGTAGCCAGTTAATTAACAACAATTAACACCTACAAAAACACAGATTAAGGAGAGGAAACAATCAATACAGACAATCAACTGCCCCAAGACAGAGACAGAGACAGTCAGTTGCACAAGCACCCATGTCACAAGTTTTGCCTGTCAGCAGCCAGAAGTATAGGGCCCATCCAAAACACTACCATAACCATTAGCAGTTTCTCTCACCTGCCTCCCAAACTACATACCATTTTTATTAGCTTCTTTTTTGCTTTTTGGATCAAGCTTCTGCTCCTCATTTTTCCGGAGTTCTCAGCTATGTAATTTGCCTAAATCCCTTCACTCTTTTCTCCATACCTCCTTTCATTCAGCAAAATATCCACTTCCTTTATATCTCTCTCAATAAACATGTTAGTGCAGTGTTTCTTAACCTTTCTGGACCCGAGGCACCCCTTCACAACCTTTGTGAATGGAGTAGCATTCACTTTCAAAACCTAAATTATATATTATAGTATAGTGCACACCTCCTTGCTGAGAGGCCAGGCAGTGGGGTGGGGGGAAATGGCAAGACACAGAAAAGCTTCACACCTCTCTTATCACTTCACAGAACCCTTCAAAGGATTCAGCAGCAATCCTGGGTGTCAATGCACCCTGGTTGAGACTCACTGTGTTAGTGCTTTTTTTCATCCTGCTCTATGTATTATTCCTTACCAAAATTCAGTCAGAATCCTGATCAAATACAGACATTCCATAAAGGATTTTTTAAAAATGGTTCAAGGTTTGTTTTTTTTAAATAAAATTATCATGGACTAACAAAGCATTCTTAAGAATCATGATCTTGGGCTGGAAGGGGAGGGGGAGGAGAATACACACTTCAAAAGCAATGTCCTCCTCCAGTTGCATTTATCTTGTTGAATAATTCTGTTGCATACAATTTGATAATAATGCCTTGGAACAGGGTCTAGGCCTTTAGTTGCTTGGAAAACGTCATGCTCACCTATAATGTTATATGAAAGGAACAATGTACCTGTTTTTCACTTTCCTGGAGATGATAGTTTTCCTCTACTGCATCCTGGACAGATGTCTTGAGCCTCTCTGTATTAATATGAAATATTTTTAAGGTAGTATTGGCCTATAGGAAACAGAAGGTGGTGAACTTGAAGTATAAAGAAGTGTAAGAAGCAAATTTACAATAATACTTTGAACTACTACTTGTATAGTTAGGCAATTACTAACAACTTCAACAGCCTGTTTTTGCTTAAACAAAGGTTTTGTGGTCAGGTATGTTTTATGTTACAAGACAACAGAGTAATTTTGCTTTCCAATAAATGGTAACCATCACACTTCTCTTTTGTAAAATGAATCAACTACAAGGCATAACTTATTAAGCAGGACTGGGCTGCAAGGCAACCAGAAGAAACAGATGTATTTCTGAGAGCTCCTTTTACTAAAAAGAAAAGCTTGGAAGAGTTGCCATCACACAGCCCATCTAAGGAGCCTCATGCACCTGCTGCTTTCCTCAGTCAAAGGGGTGATGACCAGCATGTTGTTAACGCTGTGTTCCAAAATTTGGATACAGGAATGTGTGGGGCGCCTGTCTCAGCCAGACCTCAGTATCCTACAGT
>NW_017729025.1:56833780-56842048 GCF_001723915.1 Gavialis gangeticus
CTGGGCTGCACAAACAAAGTAACATGTAAAGCTGTTGTTATATCAACTTAAAACATTAAATTCAGTGTTTTCTTAATAAATGTATATAATTGTTAACAGAGAAATACTGAGATTGGACTTACTTCAGCCACTTGTGTTTGGATAGATTTTGCTTCATTTTCTAAAGACTCTATTCTTCTCTCTATTTCAGTTATCTGCAAAGTTATAATAATAGCTTTTATAAAAGGTCTTATTAGTTGCCACTCTTTAGCCAAAGTTACCTTAACTCTATAGGCAAAATTTGACTAGAATATATGCCTCAGAAATATTTCCTTTTCAAATCAAGAGGATTGTTTTTGCAGGTTGAGCAATAATGATATCCTTAGTGACTTGTGATGATAGTCTAATTAATATCTTATTTGCCTTGTAATATATACTCTATATTTACAACGTTTACAATATATACATCAGATCCATTGGAAGTCTTTGTAATAATAGAGGATAATTAAAATAAGAAATCCACTTTCCTAAAAGTGCTCCAAGAAAGGATTTTCTGCATGCAAGCCATTTAGAAGGCATACCGAGTGAGGCCTCTATTATTCAGTTCAACAAGGACAAGTGCAGGGTGCTGCACCTGGGGAGAGGGAACCAGCATTATGGTTACAGGTTAGGGGCTGCCCCTCTCGGCAGCACAGAGGCAGAGAGGGATCTTAGAGTCATGACTGACTCCAGGATGAATGGGAGTCGCCAATGCGACAAAGCAATAGGCAGAGCCAACCACACCCCGTCATGTATCAACAGGGGTATCACTAACGGGTCCAGAGAGGTCTATGTGGCACTGGTCAGGCTGCAGCTGGAGTATTGTGTCCAGTTCTGGGTGCCGCACTTCAAGAAGGGCGTGGAGAACCTGGAGAGGGTCCAGAGGAGGGCCACTTGTATGACTGGGGGCCTCTGTGACCAGCCCTATGAGAAAAGGCTGAGAGACCTAAATCTCTTCAGTCACCACAAGAGGAGACTGAAGGGGGATCTTGTGGCTGCCTACAACCTTATCAGGGGCCAGCAGCAGGGACTCAGGGAAAGTCTGTTCACCAGGGCCCCCCTTGGAGTCACCAGGAACAATGGCCACAAGCTGAGGAAGGATAGGTTTAGGTTAGATATTAGGAAGAACTACTTCACTGCAAGGGTGGCCAGAGCCTGGAATAGGCTTCCCAGAGAGGTGGTGCTCTCACCTTCCCTGGAAATCTTCATGAGGAGACTGGATAGGCACCTGGCTGGGGTCTTATGACCCCTCCCACCCCCCGTGTTCCTTCCTGACCATGGCAGAGGGTTGGATTAGATGATCTGTCTAGGTCCCTTCCAACTCATTGATTCTATTCCTTTATAGTAGTTAAAGACTGAAAGCATCCACAGAATTCACCACTCCATTTTCTTCTGTTTCACTGGGATCTCCCACTGTCAACCCCGTCACTGCACTACAAATTAGCAGAGCAGTGAACACCTACGTGTGCAGTACATGCGGTTTGCAGTGCTGGAGACAGGTCTGCAGCACCGCATACCACACATGGGGCACATCCAGACAAGCATGCATGAAATTTATTTGAAATTCTACAGGAATTGAGTCCTACAGGAATTGAGGCTCTGGGAGCAGCAGACACCATCTGCCTGCACCAGGGCACGGTGCAGCCCAGGAGCAGAGGTGAGTGGGGACAGGCAGAGCACCGTGCAACCAAGCAGCTGCAGGCAGTTGGCACCAGCTGCTCCTGGGGCCGCTGCAGCCAGGGCTGGGGTGAGCAACGCTCTGTTTCCTCTGCTTTGCTGCCCTGTACAGACCTGGGAGCAGCACCCCTCCTGCTGCCCCTTCCCCAGTCCCAGCCTTACTCCCTCCCTCACCGCCATGGGAACCTATCCCTATTTGTTACATTGTAAAGTGGGTTTGCTTTATGCAAGTTTGATCTACACGCTGTTCTCTGGGAATGCACACACAACATAAATAGAGGGAAACCTGTACTTCAGCTGCAATCTCTTCAAAATACTTTTTTCTGACCTGCAACATCATCTCTGTCTTGCTCACATTCAGTATTCTTTCACCTACGAAATGGTCTTTCCCAAACATTAGACTCATTGTGGTAGTTGTGGCACACAGTATATAGAACTGTTTTATCTGTATAACACATGAAAGTGGTACTAGCAGTCATCTGGCCTATTCGCCTAGTGGCTGCCTTTAGATTTTGAAAAAAAAAAAAAGATAGAAGACTGGCCTGGGAGATGAAAATTCAGTTTCTGATTATTACTTGTTGGGTTCCATTTGAGGAACAATCTTTAAAAAAGAAAAAAAAAAAAGGCAAGATAGCAGTAAGCCATGATCCAATACTAATGAGGTCCAAATGGATGCCCACTGTCTGCCTAGTGACAGGAAAAGATTATCCATCAGTGCCACCATAGCTGTTTCAGTATAAGCTCTATCACAAAATCAGAATATACCAAGCCTGAATCACCTTCAAGTAGCGATAGCTAGGTACCAGTTTGTTTTAAGTTCCAGGATCTTATTCATGAATGGGAAGTTGGGCAGTGGACAGTATGTGCTAGAACCAACATGCATACCCACCCCCTGCTATACACACTGCGGGGGTTGGAGGGTTAGATTTCATAGACACTTGGGCAAGAAGGGACCTTGGGAGATCATCAGGTCCAGTGCCCTGCCAAAGGAGAAGGAAGTCAGGTGGGATCAGATCACCCTAACAAGATAAGCATCCAAGCATTTATTAAAGGTATCCTGAGTAGGTGCTTGCACCACTTCTAGGGGGAGTCTATTCAAGACTCTGGAGACCTGGATGGTAAAGAAGTTTTTCCTTATGTCCAATCTAAAATGGTCTTCCAGCAGTTTGTGACCGTTAGACCTTGTCTTCCCTTGGGGTGCCCTGGTGAACAGACATTCTCCCAGTTCCTGATGCACACCCCTTATATACTTATAGGCTGCCACCAAGTCACCCCTGAGCCTTCACTTCTCCAGGCTGAAGAAGTCCCATGTCCCTCAGCCTCCCCTCATAAGGCCTGTTCTCTTGACCCCTAATCATGAGCACGGCTCTCCTCTGGACTCTCTCAAGCTTCTCCATGTCTTTTCTAAAGTCTGGACCCCAGAACCAGATGCAGTGTTCCAGCTGCGGCCTCACCAAGGCTGAGCAAAGCAGGAGGATGATTTCGAGGTTCTTGCTTGAGATGCATCAGTAGATGTAAGCCAGAGTTTTATTTGCTTTGCTGGCTGTGGCATCACATTGGTGACTCATATTCATCGTGTGGTCAATCATGACCCCCAAGTCTCTTATGGTCATGGTGCTAGTGAGCCTAGCACTGCCAAGCCTATAAATATGGTGTGGGTTTTTGCTACCGAGGTGGAGCACCTTGCATTTCTCTGTGTTGAATGTCATCAGGTTTTGATCCATCCACCTTGTGAGCCTGTCCAGGTCAGCCTGAATTGCCAGCCTATCCTCTAGCATGACTGTACTTTCCCATAATTCGGTGTCGTCTGCAAACTTAGCCAGTTTGCTTCTGACACCCAAATCTAGATCATTTATGAATATATTAAAGAGTACTGGTCTGAGTACTGAGCCCTGTGAGACGCCACTGGTCACTATGTGCCATTTTAACTTGGTTCCATCCTCCGTTGGGGGGGCTACAAGTCAGGAGTGAGGGGCGCTAGCATGGCAACAGGGCTCAGTTAGGAGTGAGGAGCACAGCAGGGCAGGGGAGGGGGTGCAGGTTGGAATTGAGGGGGAGCCTTGAGTCCAAAAAAGGTTGAGAACCACTGATCTATACAGTGTCACACAAGACTGCTCCCCTACTTTGAAATGCTGGACAGAAGGAAGTTGCTTATTGTCATCAATGGTAAAGAGCACAACAATGTAGAAAAGAGCATGGATAAGGGGGAAATTAGGATAATTCTTGACAATGAGCCAAATACATTACTGTTTAATTCCTACAAAAATATTAATCCTTTTCTAAGAGACAGTTTTGCTTTCGAAATAAAAAACTAATATGACCAGAGGAAGTCTTATGATTTCTAGAATTTATACATAATTGGAAGCAATAAAAAAATTGCAGGGAGAAAAGAAAGCTTTTTTTTTTTTTTTTTCTTTCCTTAAATTACTTTCTGACCTAACAGTAACTCTTTAACTTAACTGATTGGAATATTCAATAGAGTTCCACTGTTAACTTCTAAATACCCACAAGTTCACTCCTGAGCCTTGACTACTTAGTGTTATCCATTTAATTCTTTTTCATTAAAAAAGGGAGGTGAGGACACACACTTAGTATATTTTTAAGTAAAAGGTGCCTTCTTCACCAGAGAAAGTATTTTGCACAAATACCAGCCATATATAGTTACACTTTTAAAGCAGAAATTTGAAAGATTTAAAAATAAAAATGTATCCTTACCATTTCATCCTGTTCTGATCGCTTAGATTTCTCTTTTTCTAGCTCTTTTTCTAAATTCTCTATTTCATGCTTGAGCGCCAAGTTTGACCTGTTCAGTTTTTCATAGGTTTCCTAAGATAAAGCATTTTGATAGTTAAAACATAAAAAACATGTATGGCTCTTAAGTAAATATCAATGAGTAGAACCTGTTTCTGAAAAAAACAACAGTTAAGGATGCACCAAGACTATACTTCAAGTAAAATGTAAACCTCCCATTTCAAAAAACATACTTTTGTCCAACCAGAGACCACTTACTTCAAGTATTCAAAATCAAATTGTTAATTTATTTAAAAGAGCTCATGCAATGTTTATAGACTTTAACTTCTTTAGAAGCCCTTCTGTGAGTAAATTCCTGATTTAGGAGAGCTAAAAAACGATTAATTTGTTGATTACAGCAATGTGAAAAGTAGCTGGTACTTTAAGCCTATGAATGTTCATTTTTAATTTAAAACTACTAGCTGTTTTTTATTTATGCAATACTTATTGTAAAGTATCATAGATTTTGCATATGTTCCAAGAACACCTCTTTTTGCAGGGCATCACCTATGGAAAGTAGTGTGCTTTCATAACTATTTGCTCCAAAACTAAACGTATGCATGACCAACTTGTTCCATAATTTGCATCTCTACATAGCTGAGCAACTCTTACTTCATTCGCCAAATATTTTATTTCTCCAACCTGCTCACTTCAGTGATGCTTTGGGAAACCCTGAAGTAAAAGAGGCCGTTTAAAAAAGGATGCTTTTCTCAACACCTAAAGCTATCTCTCTGACAATTATTTTCTTTCGTCTTCTTACCTCAGTACATGTTGTATCGGTGGATTCTTTCAGGCTGGCATTTTTTAAAGATAATTCTAAGTCTTCATACTGAAAGAGATAAATTGCATCAGAATTTACGCAAGATCAGAAATTAACAAATAAAACTAAATTGTAATACAGAAAAACACTAAGGGCCTAATTTTTAAGTAGGCAACAAGTAGGATTTTCTGAATCTCCTACAGCTGGTTCCTTACCACAGAGAACAATAAAAAAAAAAGGTAATTCAGGAGCAGATTTCCAGTGCAGAGTACTGCATTGGGATTTAAAAGCAGAATGTATTAACGACTGCATCACATTTCAAATAATCTGAACTAAGAAAAACAGAATGATATGAGAAAAAACACAGGAGATTTCAAAAATTTAATTGAATAAAACACCAGAAGGTTCGGTCTGTGAAAATATTATGTGGAGATAGAGAATGATAATATAGAAAGTTACCTCTTTCTTGTGGAGGCTAAGTTTTTCAAGCACTTTGCACTTTTCTTCAACTAATTCAGCAACTTCACTGGCAAGCTGTTTTTCCCTTCCTAAAAAGAACAGCAGGTCCATGTTGCAGTATTCAAATTGTTATAAATTAACAGAAAATAATTAAAAATTAACTTAAAGACAGAAACAAGAAGCAATGTTAACTTACCTATGTAAAATCTGCTTTTAACCTGAAACAGAAAGAACAAATTGGAAATATCTCTATTACATCAGGACTATAAAACTGGCAGCTCTGGGGCTGCATGTAGTGCAGGGGTAGGCAATTAATTTTGCTGAAGGGCTACTTAACAAGTTTAGGTGGGCTGTCAAGGGCCACATGCATATAATCTTTCAGAATATATCATTTAAAGAAATTATTGATTAAAAAAAAAATCAAATAGTATACTAAAAATCTAACATCTACTATAACATTTTATTTCAAAAAATATTTTTGTCCCTATTTGTTTTTCTGAGTAGCATATATAGAGGTGACTGTATAATAGTACAAAATGCTCTCACTCTTGTATACTGGGGGGGAGTGCATGGGGGTATGCATGTATCTGGGTGTCTGTTGGGGGGAGGGCTATGAGCATGGGGGGGGGGCTGCCTACATGCTAAGTCCCAGGAGCCAGCTGGGGGTGAAGGGAGGAAGGGGCAGGGGGCGTGTGCACCAGAGCTCACCTGGACCATGCAGGTGCGATTTACACCACCCTGCCCCCACCATCTGGCCTGCAGCTGCCCTCAAAACACTTTGCATGGGCTAAGCCCAGCCTACTCCCGCCTGGGGCAGCCTGCAATGTACACTCAGCCAGCACACGCAATTTTCTGGCAGGGCTGCTCCCAGTATGGTTGCAGCTGCCTGGCTGCTGCTCAGCTCCTCCTCTTCTCATGGGCAACTGGTGCCTCTTGAGTCAGGAGGGGTTCATGCCCCCCCAGCAGCCAGTCAGTGACTGGGAGTGGGGGGAGGGGGGACATGGCCAATCTCACTGACCAAGGGAAGGGGAGGCAGGATCTCCACATGAACCATCTCACCAATGGGGAGGGGGAAGAAAGGTCCCCCCCACAGCCAACTGCACCAACCTGCAAGTGCGAGTAGTGCAACGGCGCTTCTCCTGGCACCCCCACTCCCCGGCCAGTACTTGCACAGGGGGCACCAGCGCTGCCACCTGCCCCCCTGCCCGTCAGAGTGCACCAGTGCTCTCAGGGGGTGCACATGCACCCCCTACACATTGCTACTGCTTCTTCCTACACCTGCTGCACTGCTCTAGGTAGGGGTGGGTAGGGAAGTTGCAGCTGGGTGGCTCCTGCCCCAGTGTGCAGGGCTCTACCTCCCACCCAGCTGGAGTAATGAGCAGCCACCTGTGGGGTTGCTGAGTGGACGGAAGGGGGCTGGGAGCTAAAGCCCCACACTGGGGCAAGAGCCACCTGGCTGCAGCCTTCCCACCCCATTCCCCTGGAGCAGCACAGCAGGCGCAGGAGGAGGAAGAGCTGCTGGAGGTGGGAGGAGTTGTGCAGCACCTGGACAGCTGCAGCTGCACCAGAAGCAGCCTCACTGGAAAGCTGTGCGCACTGGCTGGGGCTGGCAGGAGGGCAGCACAGGCCATCTCAAATGGGAGCAGGCAGGGCTTGGCTCTTTGTGGAGTGCTACAGGGTCAGCAGTGGACCAGATCCAATCATTGGCAGGCACATCCCCGCAGGCTGGATCAAATCAATTGGCAGGCCAGATCCAGCTGGCTCCAAGGGTGCTTGCATGGTGGGCACCCTATGCACAATGTAGCAAGGGGCCCACAGCTACTCAGAAGCTGAACAGCCCTGTATTACATCATACCAATTACTTTTAACAACTTAATTTTGTTTCCTGTACTTGCAATGCAAAATTGTTGCTTTTTAAAGAAATGATATAATTTGATGTTCATGACATTTTTGTCAATGTAGATCCCTGTCTATGGGCACTTGCATCTCACACCAAAGAGACAGGATTTTTTGTTTTAAATAACAGCATCTTTCAGGGCCATGTCTGGATCCTGTGTCTCTGTTCATATGCAAGGGCATAGTTTAATAGTTGGTAGGGTCGGAAGGGACCTGAGCAGATCATCAAGTCCAACCCCTGCCATGGGCAGGAAAGAATGCTGGGGTCAAATGACCCCAGCAAGGTGTCTATCTAGGCTCCTTTTGAAGATCCCCAGGGTAGAAGCGAGCACCACTTCCCTTGGAAGTTGGTTCCAGATCCTAGCTGCCCTGACCGTGAAGTAGCGCCTCCTGATATCTAGCCTGAATCTACTCTCAGTCAACTTATGGCTGTTATTCCATATTACTCCTAGTAGTGCTCGGGGGAACAGGGACTTTCCCATTACCTGCTGGTCTCCCTTGGGCAGTTTATAGACGGCCACCAGATCCCCTCTCAGCCTTCTCCTGTGGAGGCTGAACAGGTTCAGGTCCCATAGCCTCTCCTCATAGGGCCTGCCCTGCTGCCCCCTGATCATGCGAGCGGCCCTCCTCTGGACCCTCTCCATGTTGTCCACATCCCTCTTGAAGTG
>NW_017729025.1:56847048-56849910 GCF_001723915.1 Gavialis gangeticus
CTGCCCATGTCCCTCCAGTTTGAAAATGACCCGTCCACCACCACTCTCTGGGTGCAGCCCTCCAGCCAATCGGTGACCCATCTGACTGTGTAGGCAGATAAAGGCTGGGGTGGCCACAATCCTCCATCCCCATCTCCTTTGCTCTGATTGTCAGGTACAGCACATACTGTTTTAAAAAAGTCAGGAGATTACTCCATGTTGCAAATTCCTGAACTGAGCAGAAGATTCTGTCTTTGTTCAGATGGACAGCACCCTGACATGTCCATCATTTGACAGCACATCAAAATAGACGGCTTTATCCACTTAAAGATGGAGAGGTCTTTTAATGGGCTAGGTATGGACATGAAGAGATGGAAGGCAGCCTGATAGGTTTGGTCCTGCTGCAGACACAAAGCAAAGTTCTAGGCACATCCAAAGCCTTTTTTCTTCTCCCTTGGTATCAAATGTGACTTTAGAAAAAAAACTGAAATAATGATTCAGATAGATTTTCAGAAACATCTTAGGAATTAAGCTGGGATGTTTCCTCTATATTCTGTCCTATGAAAAAATTCATTAGGCAGTCCAAGCTTAAGGACAAAGATCACAGACCCTTTGTGAGAAAGTGATGGCAGCCAGAATCACTGGTTTGCTTGGTAGATTTCTTGAGAACCATCTGACAAACCTTCCAGCAGTTTAAGGACAACAATAATGAGGTTCAGGAAAGGAGTTGGGTCTGTGTCGCTGAAGAATAAGCATTAAGAAAGCCCTTGAGGATTTTTCTCACTGCCAGTAGTATGAAGACAATATAAATGTAATAGCATGCGACTTGATACCCTGAAGGTCTTGCATGCACATTTTAGATCAGGCCTGTCCAACATATGGCCCATGGGCCGCCAAGTGGCTCTCCAAGCTGTTTTCTAAGGCCCAAGGTGCTGCGATGGGAAACAAAAGTAAACACCGTACTTTTGTTTCAGGGGGGTGATGCGATACCACTTCCTGTGAGGTCTCTGAATATGGCTCACCGGCCCACTGGGTGATAAAAAGTTCACGATCCGACCTCACATTCAAAAAGGTTGGGCACCCCTGTTTTAGATGACTCCCTTGGTGAACAACCTTTGGTGTCAGAGCCTCTACTGGGTCTAGCAGAAAGGTCCTTGCTTTTTATAAGCCTTTCCTAAGTATGCTGGGAACAGTCAGTCTGTAAGCTGTATTCAACCAGCCAACAGGTACAACGATTTGGAAAGTCTGGGTGCAGTATGACTTTGATCCTTCAATACTGCATCCAGGCAGGTTGGAACCTGCATGGGTATATCCCTGTATAAGGGTACTGATGCCAAATAAACTCTCCTCCACTATATTTGAAACAATCTCACTTAGTGCTGGATTTCAGTACTGATAAGCCAGTTCTGCTTTCCAAAGTGAGTTGTATTTCATTTGCTTTTAAAAGATTAGCTAGCACTTCAGGCTAAAATTAACATTTTCTCAGTAAATAGCCAAACACCAAGGGCCTTGAAATGCTAAGCTTTATCCCAACTTGTTTCCCTTTTCAGGGAGCTAATGAGCTAGCTATATGGACTGGTTGCCTTTAAACATTATAAAACTATTTCATGTAAAAAATTAGAACTCCTAAAGGGAAAGATTTAATATACTTGTAAAAAATGACAACAACATGCTCTATATTTGGATACTCACTGATTGATAACTCCTACACAGGAATAGGAAGACTGTAAATATTCCAATAACTGCAGCACAAATCACCATTTCCCATGGAAAACCATAAAGATCAGGACCAGGTCTCATGTCTTCAGGCAATGCTGCCACAACCTTAAAAGCAGAACCAGAAAAAGTTTGAGCAGTTAAAAAGTGTCCAACTATTATTTTTAACAAGTCCTGATTTCGTAGTCTATCGAGAGGTTATAAAGGACTCTTGTATTTTGTTTTTTTCAAAATACTGAGAGGTAGCAGATGGTTACCAGGTGCTTATTGTTTAGTGCTGATGTCTGTTAATTTGGACAGCAACTCTCAGAAACCCTCAGGGGGTGGAGGGCACAGAAAAAGGAAGAGGAAGCTTGAGGCTGGAGTAAGGCGAAGAGAGATCAGAATACACAGGGAACCGAGTCAGCCCTACACAGAGCAGTGCACAGCAGGGCTGGGGATCTCGCTGGCTCGGTCAGCCATGACTGTGGACTGGAGGAGCTGGACTTAGACTTGGGGGCAGCTGCTGCTTGAACGCTCTTGGGACTAAAGGCTTGAGGGGGAGACCGAAGGTGCTGCATGCGCGGTACTGCAGTCTTGATGTTGCTCTACCTCTCACCTGTTCCCTCCCTTTAGCCCATTGGCTTGTAGATAGTAAATCTTCAGGGTTAGGGTCACAAGCGGGACCTTCCCCTCCCTTCTGGCGTCAGGGCCTGGCAGAAATCCCAGCTGCGCAGCCAACGGCAGCTCCCCGGGCCCAGGGCGGCGGGGAAGCACCGCAGCAGGTGGGGGGAGGAGGGAGCGGGACTCCCACCGGCTCTGGGGACCTACACAGTCCCCGGGAGGCCCGGGCTCTGACCCAGCCGCGCCACGGCCCCAGATCCTCCTGTGGTTTCCCCGGGCGTCGGCCACAGGCGCGGCCCAGCCAGAGGCGCGCCCCCGCCCCGCGCCCTAGAGGCAGAGCAGGCCCCCCTTGGTCGCGCCCCCTCATGCCGCCGGCCCTGCACTCACGCTCCGCGCCCGCTCCAGCGCCAGCTCGCAGTACCGCTGCGCCGCCTCCCGCAGGTCCCACAGCCCCACGGCGCTGCCCGGGCTGCCCCCAGCAGCCATCTTCGCGCGGGGCGACAGCTGCCCCTCACCACCTGGCCCGGCCCGCGCAGCCGCTGCACAATTGGGCCGCACCACTGG
>NW_017729025.1:56854910-56859268 GCF_001723915.1 Gavialis gangeticus
GCAGGCCCCCCTTGGTCGCGCCCCCTCATGCCGCCGGCCCTGCACTCACGCTCCGCGCCCGCTCCAGCGCCAGCTCGCAGTACCGCTGCGCCGCCTCCCGCAGGTCCCACAGCCCCACGGCGCTGCCCGGGCTGCCCCCAGCAGCCATCTTCGCGCGGGGCGACAGCTGCCCCTCACCACCTGGCCCGGCCCGCGCAGCCGCTGCACAATTGGGCCGCACCACTGGCGCGCGGAAGGAGGGGGGAGGGGGTTGGGAGAAACCACAGTCGTCACAGAGCAGCGGGTAAATCGATGGGAAGCAAGGGAGGGGACTATACCACTGCCGCCCAAACAGGGGGAGGACTGCTTGCAAAAAGACCGCACCACTGTCACGGAGAGGGGAAAGATGCGCCCCTGCTGCAGGGACGCTGACTGCACCATTGCCGCGCAGGGGCGGGGGCGCACAGGGTCCCAGGCGCTCCACGTGCAGCCGGCGCTGCGCACCTGCAGCAACGCTCCCCTCTGACGCGCAGAGCCCCTGCCCCCCTGACTGAGCAAACGTGCGGTCTCTGCGCGCGGGGCAGCGCCTGCTGCTCGCCAGCACGAGCCGCCTCCTCCCCTTCTTGCCGCAGCTGCTGAGTCAGGGCGCTCAGCGCGGCCATGGGGAGCGGCAACGCGGAGCCCACGGGTGGTAGAAGCCCTGCACCTCAGCACTGGCAGCACCGCTCTGAACAGTGTCCCCATACCTACGTCACAATACGCACCCCCCCGCATACGTCACAACACACACAGAACCCCCTTCTTCCCTTCCCCACCCCGCACAGCCCGTGCACCTTAAAACACAACTGATCAAGGAAGGGCCTGTAGCAATGCCCCCCACAGATGGGCAGCCGGGGCGGGGGGGGTCAAAGACAATTGATCACTCCGCAGAAAAAAACAACGACAGGGCAAATCTTCAGAAAACAGCAATAAATGGCTTGAGAGGCGAGCCTCGCAGACACTCCATATTGACGTGTCCTAAGTACGGCTCCTGACTACTCTCTCAGTCATAGTTTAAAGGACTTGTAGGGAAACTTACCCCTTCCTTTGTTCCGGATGCTTCCATTTGTCAGTCAGATACTGGAATCGCATAACAAAACCCTTTAGGTAAGTTATGAATAATAAAAAAAAGCCCTAGTGTCCCAAGGAAAATTCTCGATTCAGGCAGAGACAACCTGTGTTTCCAAATGGACACAGATTTTGTTTTGACATTCACTCGGGGAAGCCGGGAGGGGGCGGGAAAGTCACAGGTGGATTAATGACTAGCAACAGTGTCTCTCATTTCATGCCATCTTCTCCCTGTTTTTTCTCATGTTGATGTATTTGGGTTTGCATTTTAAACATGCTCAGGCTAAAAGTGCTGTGCACCTTAACTTCACCGTCTATTACTTTATCACACTTTCTTAGACACATTTTAGGCCACACACCTTTAAAAAGTGAACAGGCTTTGACTCTGATGCAGGCAGCTGAAGACCAGAAGCTGACTATGATACCTATTATAATGCCACGTAGCTTTTTTTCAAATCTGATTCTTTGACTGTAAGTGGCTTGCTCCATGTCATGAGGATTTTGGTCACTATAATGACATCTGACAGAATCCCAACCTGGTTTAGTAAATGGGTTTTTTTTTGTTTGGTTGGGGTTTTTTTGCATGCATCAGCACTGCAATTTGCATCTTTTGTTGTAACATTTTAAAAAGGATACAGTTACCAGCAGCAGACTCAGACTGCAGCCTGCCAGAACATTTCATTTGTACTAAATAAAAATGCAAGTGTTACTCTGTCCAAGAAACTGTGCGTTTTCTATATATCCAAACAAATCCAATCAGCTTCATATATTAGAAACTTTAATATGTTGTTTTTTCTCATTGTTTATGACCAGAGCCTATTTGCATACACCTTGCATCTAATAATTATTCTAGTGATTCTGACCTAAAGTACAACATCTAAAATTCACTGCTACATCCTGGACCACCTTCTCAGATCTTCCCCTCCTCTCATGCCTCCAGAGTCCCCCCACCTCTCCTCGGTATTCCCCTTCTAGAAATTTTCATCTATATTCCACCACTCTTCTTCCAGCAAAGTGCCACTTGCCAGTTTCAATCCCTTTAATATTCCCACTTTCTCCTCTCACATTCGAGCATCTTCCATCTTTGCTCTCCCACTCTCAGATACCTCTTCAGTCTTATTTCATCTTATTTCATCTTCATCCCTCCTCTCCCTCAGATTGCTTTCCCCAAGGAACCCCCAACTCTGCTGTCCAAGTCTCTTTCCCCTGCCACTCAATTTCTACCTCCCTTTCCCTTTTGCTCTCTTCTACTATTCGCCCCTCTGTTCTCTGCCTCCATTCCACCCCCCACTCCCGTTTTCTCCTGAGGGCCATCCCTCTGGCTCTGCTTCTTTTTCACTATCTGTCTCAAAAAAAAGTTTTCCCCACCCTCTCTTCCTTTCTCTTCCTCCAATCCCCTTTTGTCCCTCTCCTCAGACCAATTTATTTTCATTTTCACTATTTTAGGACTAGTTCCACTCACACCCACACCCAAACAAGAGACAATCTGGACCTATTTCTCCCTCATCTCTGCTCCCCAAAATTCCTTCCAGCTTTGGTCCCACCTCTAGTTCTTCAAACTCCTGCCATCCACAACACCACTCTCCCCAAGCCCTTGCTCAGGATTGCTTACCAACTTGTGTCCCCTCCAGATTTCCTCATCCCCCATTCCCAAAATTTCATCATTCTCCTCTTCCAGAAGTCTCCTCACCATCAGACTTTGACTTGTCTCCCACCTGGCAGTTCCTCACTTCTTGAATTCCTTCCCTCTCCAAGCTTGTCCCAATAACTGCTGCCCTCTTACCCTCAACCCCTGCACCGTACTGCTCCTCTCTGAGTTTCTCCCTGCCCCAGCCCTTTCCCATCTCTCCCAAATCCACCCCTTTGCACTCCTCCAAACCTACCCTTCCAAAGACCCAGGGTCCTCCCTTACCAGTGGTGAAGCAGGAGCTACTGCAGGTGAACTGGCAGAAGACCAAAGGCCAAGTGGCTCCCTGCCAACCTGCCAGCAAAAGCACTCCAGAAAAGGAAAAGGTGGGCCAACTCCAGACATGAGTGTTTCCTGTTCACCCACTAGGATAGAGCATCTCTGGTGGCAAGAGGCTGCACTACAACTGTCTCTTCCCAGCTGATGCTTTTTGCATGGCTTGAATTACTGAGCTAGATATAAAGGCTGCTTTTTAACCAACTTGCTTATCACCTAACCATGCCCTGGATAACTGTAGTGACACTGTTGCTACAGTATGAGCTACACTGATTTATCTGATGGCAAAAGGCAAATACAACATATGCTAAAAACAAACTAAAACAACTTACTGTTACTAAAACAACTTGCTGATTTCAGACTTTAGAATTTTTGCAGAACATACATTGTATTTCCTATAACAACCATGTCTCATATTTTGTATTATATTGTGGGAGTTTATTAATTCTGGGATCTGTAAAATAATGAGAATACTGTAATGGTTCGGGTTTTTTTAATTCGTGCCCCAATCCTGTTGCTACTGAAAATAAAGGGAATTTTGCCAATGACTTTGCCGGAAAAGAAGGAACTTTCTTAAAAACAAGATAAGATACTGATATTTTTGATTTTTATGAGTCTTTTTGGCTTCTTGGCTGTTCTTTACATAAGAAAATAAGAATTGCCATTTCCTAGGTCTGATGATAGGTCCATCTTGCCCAGTATCCTGTGTCACACAGGGGCAGAGGGTAGATACTGAAAAAGAGAGTGAACAGGGTATATGACCAGGGTTTTTCCCCTGTTCCTCTCCCTCTTGTAGACTCCAGCATTTAAGGTCCAGGAAGTTTCAATTCAGAAGCTGTATCCTTAACTCCCATGGTCAATAGCTACTGACGCACCTTTTCTCCAGGACTTTGACTAATCTCTTTTTGAATCTGGCTAAACTGTTAGCTTCCACACCATCTTGTAGCAATGAGTTCTGCACACAAATTATGTGAAGAATTTGCTTGTATTAGTTTTAAATTTACTATCTACTGGTTTCTTTTTTGTGTCCTAGTTCTTACAGTTTCATAGTTTCTAGGGTCGGAAGGGACCTGAGCAGATCATCTAGTCCGACCCCCTGCCATGGCAGGAAAGAGTACTGGGGTCAAATGACCCCAGCAAGGTGTACATCTAACGTCCTCGTAAAGACCCCCAGGGTAGGAGCCAGCACCACTTCTCTTGGAAGTTGGTTCCAGATCCTAGCCGCCCTGACCGTGAAGTAGCGCTTCCTGATATCTAGCCTAAATCTACCCTCTGCCAGCTTGTGACCGTTATTCCTGGTCACTCCTGG
>NW_017729025.1:56859303-56869255 GCF_001723915.1 Gavialis gangeticus
CCCCTCGTGGATATGTGCCAGAATAAATTTCTCAAAAAGCTTGCCCAGGATCGAGGTAAAACTAACTGGCCTATAGTTTCCCGGGTCCTCCTTCTTCCCCTTTTTGAAGGTGGGAACCACGCTGGCCCTCTTCCAGTCCTCTGGCACCACACCAGAGCACCACAAGTGCTGGTACAGCCATGCCAGGGGTCCCGCAATGACCTCAGCTAATTCCCTTAGTACTCTAGGGTGGAGATTGTCTGGACCGGCTGACTTGAGTATATCCAGTCCCTCCAGAAGTTCCCTAACTAGTTCCTCACTAACCCTTGGCCTAGGTGTGCCTCCCCTGGGGCCTGAGGGGGGCCTGGAAGGGGGGTGACTGTTCCGGTCCCTGCTCAGGAAAATGGAGGCAAAGAAATCGTTAAATAGGTTGGCTTTGTTGTCTGGTGTGACGACCACATTTCCTAATGTGTCCTGCAGGGGCCCCACATTACCCAGAACCTTCTTTTTACCCCCTATGTATTTAAAGAAGGACTTATTGTCCTTAATCCAGGAAGCTAGTCCCAGTTCCCCCTCTGCCTTGGCCTTCCTGACTGCATTCTTGCATTGTGAGAGATGGCAAATAATAAATTCCTATTTACTTTCTATTCACCATTTAGTATTTTGTGAACTCTTGCCATGCCCCCCTCAAGTGTCTCTTTTCTAAACTGAATAGGCTTAGCCTCTTTAGTCTCTCCTCATATGGAATCCCCTCCAAACCACTAATCATCCTCACTGTCCTCCTCTGTACTTTCTCAGGTTCTTCCTTTTGAGGTGTAGTGATCAAACAAGGGCACAGTATTCAAGGTGTAGATGCACCATGGATTTATAAAGGGACATAATGATACTTTCGGGGGGGAGGGTGTTGCTTTTTTTACAATTCCCTTCTCAATAATTCCTAAACTTTTATTTGTCTTTTTGATGCCTGCTGAGCACTAAGCCAATGTTTCTAGCAAACAGTCCACAATGACTCCCATATCTCTTTTCTATGTGGTAACAGTTAATGTAGAGTCCATCCCAGTGTAGGTACAGTTTGGGTTATTTTTGCCTACATACATCACTTTACAACTTATTGACATTGAATTATATCTGCCATTTAGTTGTCCATTCTCTCAATAGTGCCAGATCCTTCTGTAGTTCCCTGCAGTCTGCCTTGGCCTTTACCACTTTGAATAATTGTTGTGTTATCTTCAGATGCATATATTTAAGCATACATTTGAACATACAATGCCCTGTAGTGGATCCCATAGTAGCAGCAGAAGTGAAAAAGGTCAAAAGGAAATAGCAGCTCTCTTGCTGTATACCTGCCATATCTCCTGAGTGGTCAGGCATCAAGTATCCCAGTGGTCAAGTTTAAAAATTTTGGTCTACTCAACTGTTTCTTCAACATTAAGGAAAGGCCATATTAAAGATCTCTGCCAAATTTTGCTATCAGATCCAGCACCAGTTCCAGTACAGAATATAATATGAAATGGAATCTGGTCTAATTTCCCTTTTAAAAAGTAAAGAAAACAAATAACAAATAACTCTTACCTTTCTGCTTACAGTTGCCATTACTGAAAATACAGATTTTATAAAGTCGCCAATGTCAAGATCATTCAAACGCAGGAGTATCTGATATATCCAGCCTTCTTCTGTTTCATTGATAAAGGAAGAAGATGTTTTATGTTACAAATTAGTCTTGTTAACACTTTCATCTACTTGTTTTTAAATTTGCAATCTTGCTTAAATTAAGTAACTTCACACTTACCATCACTGGGAATGTAATTTTGAATCAGGAAAGACATCTCTGTGAACAGCTTTTTGGCACCTAACTGAATATTTATTGCTGAATCATGGATTTTCTCCTTGTTTTTTATTAATGGAATTATTATACCTTCTGAACTTTGGGCATTATTATTTTCATTATTCAAAGGTGTATTTATGCGATGTTTCTCTTTTCTTTCTTCTAGTAATTTTATTTTATTGGATATATCTGCAAAAAATTAATATTCATTTTCAGCGTTTTCATCAATGATTTCTTCTGTAATTTTTTATAGGATTGTTTCACAGTACATCACTATTTTGATTTCTGATTTTCTCCTCATTTTCAAAGACAAACTCTAGACTTTTTCACTTGCAACTTGCCAAGAAAGGGGCAAGACACTGAAACAGTTCCAATTGTTTAAAAAGTTTTAGACACCATGCTCTGCAGGGCAAAATCAGCATAATTAATATACAGAATCCTGAGTCATTAGGTACTCTTCTGATATCACTGTATGACAAGATATTACGAAAAGTGACCAGGCAGAAATATGAGTTTATTCCAGGCAGAAATGAGTAGATTATAGAAAACTGCAGCTAATCCAGATATACTAGTCTAAATTCTTGCCTCAGAAAGGAGTTAAAAAAGTAGTAAAGAAATAGACCATATTTTCAAAGTCTCAGTTTGGCTTCTAAAGCACACATTTCCATTTTAAACTCAGGTTTGGGCACATGTAATTTAGATTTGGGTATCTATTATATATTTCTAATTACTCAGCTTGTATATACCTTTGAGTGTGTTACACTGCGAGTGTTAAAATTTGGCCATGATATTAGAGGCTTTAGACTATTTGATCTAATATTTGAACTAAACACCTTTCTGGAATAATGAGTAAGGTGACTAGGATCAGGTATGAAGTATATAAATATGTGGCCTGATTTTAAGCCCACTGAAGTCAAAAGAAAGACTCACATACACTTCAATGAGCTTCATTTTAGGCCCACAGAACCTAAACAAGATGGACTATCTTTGGAATAACTATGAATTTTCTCAAGTAGCTACCTACATGGTTTACTATTTTTACAAGTATTCCATTTGTAACAGTGTGGGATAAGGGAGCCATGTATTCCTAAAAAATATAGAAATATGTGGCCTGATTTTAAGGCCACTGAAGTCAAAAGAAAGACTCCCATAAACCTATTAACAGCTATTAGCCTCGATTTTTAAAACACTGAAAATAAATACTATGAAGTGTGCCATACGTTATTTTCCTCTCAGAGAGCACATTTTGTTCCTGCTTTACTATCTTTAGTTAGTAACACAGCAGTCCAGTACCTTGTTGTGCATTTTGGAGACTACACTTTACTCTCACAGCTGACCAAAGTTCTTGTAGCTCTAGAAGAATGTTCACTTTCTCCTTCAGACATTTATCACCCACAGTGTCCAAGTGAGGTTCATCTTCAACAGACAGAGTCAGTGGTTTTCTCTCCCTGAAATTATCTACACATGTGTAAGTTGAGATTCCATGATGAGTCTTTTCAAACTGTTGCTCCAGCAGGATCAATATCTCACTTTCACACAGACTCTCTGAAGGTTTCTTCCTTTCCAGAAACAACTTTAAATAAAATTGTTGGTATGCAGTGAATGGGTTGGATACATCTGAGTCACTATCAGTTAATATTTGGTCATCCTTTTTTATTTCCTGGGACACTGATTCTCTCTCCCAGGTTATGGTGTTGTCAGTTTCTTTTTCATTGTTTCTCAAGTCTGCTGCAATATTCTTTTCCTCGGTGCCAAGTAGTTCTTTCTCAGCTCTATCTTTCAGCATTGTAAGAGGATCTCTGCTGTTCAGCTTTTGAATGCTGTCTCTGTCTTGTTCTGATTAATTTTCTCTCAACTCATCCTCATTCCTTAGCACGTTTTTTAATTTGTTTTTTATTTATTCTAATATCTTCCCCATTTTCATTTGAGTCTTGGACAAAATTTTGTTTGGTATTTCTTCTAGAGTTGTGATTATTAGTTTTACCAAATAAACTCCCAAGAAACCACGATGTTCTAGTAAGTATACTATCTACTACCTCCTCTGTCTGGGCACCATTTTTATTATCTATATTTATGGACTCTGTGTTTGCCTGACTTTCAGTATCTTTTTTGTAGTTTTCCTTGTAATTGCTTGGTTTTTCAGAAGCAGCTAATTTTTCTATATGACTTATGGTTTTAGTTGGAATAGCATCTTCCTTTTCAACATAAGTTTTATTATTCAGAGCTATATTTAAATGGAGTGTATCCAAGCTCTGCTCACTTTGCAAAGGTGCATGTTCTATGGGTTTGTGAGCTGAATCATAGTAAGGGGAAGTAGGTGAAAAAGGCTTGTTAGAATCAGAGTCATCATGGTTTTTAAATGCTGTCTGGCTTTGCATTTGAAAGACTTAAAAGATTCTAAATGTAATGCTGGGCTGCTGCTTTCAGACTCTTCAACTATACTATAGTGTTCCTGGAATATATGTTTTTGTTCCATATGAGACAGTATATAGGATTGTGATGTTTCTGTTGTTACTACATTTTGTTCAGAGATTTTCAATTCTGATATATCAAAAAATTTTGATGCTACATTGTCATCTGAATGCGAATCTGATGGTATTTTCTGGTCTTCAGATTCATTTTCTGTATTTATGTTTTCTGTATCTTTGTTATGATTTGGACTGGTGAATGTGGACACTTCTACATTTGACGATACAATGGAATTTTGTCTTTTATTATGCAGCAGTTGATTTTTACATTTCTTTTTAGGATCTGAATTAGTATTTTCCTCAGACTCACACTTTGACATCAGAAGCTCATGTTGGAAAGATGGGTCTGCCAGCGCTATTTCTACTGGATCTTTCTTATGACTTGATTTTAGTCCCTCTTCAGAAAAACTAAGATTGAGTGCTATAATTTGCTCATGCAGGACCTGATCGCGAAGAATATTTTCTGATAATGAGTCTTCAGTAATTCTAGGATTATCAGAATATTATTCCCTGGATTTGAGATGCCATTTCTTTCATTGGTTTCTTCATCTATTTTCTCCTGTGGAAACAGCACAGAAGTTTGCAGACCCTTACTGTCCTATTTTCTCACTTTTTTGTTTATTTGGCTTATTGTTTTCTAATATTTGCTCAGTGGGTTCTAATTTATCTTCACTGGAGTCTGCAGTGCGTTCTGCAAAAGTCTTTGTCTGTTTTACTCTGTCTTGAGAGAACCAATTTACATCTTCCCTATTCACTACAGTTTCCTTTAACATGATACTGTCATCATTTGAGTCTCTGGAAAAAAATATTTTTTACCAAATCTTGTGAAACATTATACAAGCCCTTTTCCGGATTTTCATTATATTTCACATCAGCATGTTCTCCTTCTTCGGAGTCTACAACATAGTGCTCCTGTACTTTATGTTTTAAATTATTTTTTTAATATCAGTTCATTAAATTTTAAAGATGACTGACCAGAAGTTTTAATTGTTTTTATGCTTGTTGTATCAGCAACACGATTGCTACCAAGTTCGTGGCAATTAGCCTCCAAAATATTTTCACTTAAATAATCCTGCTTTTCTTTCTTTTTACTATTTTCTTCTTTAGAAGACTTTTCCATAAAGGATCCATGTTGCTTTGGTGCATCTCCTATATTTATCTTTGACCCTAATGATACTTGGTGCTGGTCTTCTGAAACAGAAATGTCAGTGTTATCTTTTATAATAGAGAACAGTTCACTTTCACTCCCCATAGTACTGTGTTGTTCACACTTTGGATATGTAAAAAAAATGTCTACATTGCGTTCTGACCTGGATTCTGCAGATGAAAGAACCAAACAATCTTTTACTAATTTGTTTTCTTTCATTGTGCTTTCACTATTTTGTCCATCTTCCTTAACTGCCAACTGAAGCAGTAGAATAATCCTTTCTTTGGAATTATCTACATTACTCTTCTATGGTACTTGATCATTAACCTTCTGATTTGATTGGGTTTCCTCTTCAGATTCTTTATTCTCTAGTGATATTTCATCATCTTTTCTAGACTGGCTATTTTTACCATTGAAGTACAGTTCCTCTGGCAGCCTTTGCAGAAAATGCTTATCTTTGCTTGTGAAACTCTGAGAACTTAGTATGTTTTTATAATGACTAACAGAAAAGAGAGACTGAGGTTCTTCAAAATGTTCAGGCTTTTCTTCCTCTGAAATTCTGATGTCAGATTGGTCTGTGTCATGAAGTGAGCTGGAAGAAAAGAAAAGGTGGGCTCCTACCAATTCCTGTGCCTCTTCAGAAATTGTAGGTTCCTGCTCCTCTTGATCATTCAACATTTTCAAATTAAAATCTGTGATGACATTAGGGATACTGTCAAATTAACCTAGCTGGTCTTTCTTGTTCTCTGATGCCTGTGTTTTTTCTTTGACTTCAGTGTTTCCTATGACTTAGCTTTCCACAGCTGGATTTTGTTCTGTATTGTAAACTTCAGTTAGTTTGGCTTTGTCTGATATCGCCAGAGTAAGAGGTAATTCATCTTTACTTGGGATCTTGAAGTTCTGAGAATCATCTACATGTACCTGCAGTTCCCTGCAATGTGGCATTTCATCTTCTGAATCTTCTGTTTTTATGTCATTCTGTCCTTCCTTTTGTGCTGTTTCAGGTATTTCCCTTTTTGGTTTCCTCTCTGTGTGAATTTCAGGTTCTTGAACATTTAAAGTGTGCATTTCTTCCTTTTTATATGTTTTGGCTTCTTTTCTTTCAGTTGATTCTTCTTTTGATACAACATACAGTTCACTAGAATAAAAATCTTCACTACTACATTCACGCAGAAGTGAATCTATTGTATTTTTTCTATTTAATTCTGAAGATACATGTTGCTGATCCTCTGAGACAGGGACATCATAATTACTTTTTATATTAGAACATTCCTCTTTTACACTGATTGTAGAAACATCTCTCTCAGATTTTAAATGTTTAAAATGGTGTATGAATGGCACTTGGGAGACCAGAGGCTCTAATTGGGATTCTACAGATAAAAGGGCTGAAGTATCATAATCTTTTTCCAATTCGGCATAATGTATTATTTTTCCACTGCCTTGCACTGATAATGGAAACAACCACACACTTTCCTGGGACATGTCTACATCTCTTTTCTCTTGCACTCTTTCACTAACCTTCTGATCTGCTTGTAACTTCTCTGCAGTCTCTTTACTTGTAAAATTTTGTCACTGTTTTTAGTTTGGGGGTGTTCTTCACTAAAACTTAAATCCTCTTGTGCAGGTTGCACATATTCCTCTACTTCAGTTGCTGAACTCTGAAAGTTCAGTTTGTTTGTAAAATAACTAAAAGAGAGTAGAGGTTTCAGTCCTTTATACCTTTCATCCTTTTTTCTTTCTGAATTTTTAGTAGCCATGGGATCTAAGCTCTGAAGTGAGCTAGGGAAAGATGAAATCCAGGATGGAACTGATTGCTGTGCGCTCTGAACAACCACAGATTCATGATCCTGATTATCTGAAAAATCCTTATTTAAATTAATAAAGTTACTATAGATATTTTTATACCAACCTGACTGGCCATTTTTGTTTTCTGACTCCTGAGTTCTCTTCTTAACTTCAGTATTTTTCAAAACTTGGCTTTCTGATACTGAACCTTGTTCTGAGCTGTAAGGTTCAATTAGTTTGTTTCTCTCAGCTACTTCTGCAGCAAAAGATGTCTCCTTTAAATCTGAAGTGCTCTTGAAGTCAAGAAGAGTATCTCTGTTTGTTGGTAGCTCCCCAGAACTTGGTGTTTTACTGTCTGAATCTACTATTTCTTGTACAACATTTTTCTTGTCAGTTTGTTTTTCATCTGTTGTTTCATCTTCTGGTTGTTTTTTTAATTCTCCATCCTCGTGAAATTCAGTTTCTTGTTGGTTGGAGGTCTGCATTTTTTCAGTCTTATCTGTTGTATCCTCTGCTTCACTGCTTTGCTCCTCATTTATTATAGTTTCATCTTTCTTAGCATGCCCAAAAGTTAAAACATCAGGTAACTCCAAATTAAACCAGCTTGAGTCAGAATCCTCCTTGTCACGCTGTTGCTGTTCTTCATCCATTGATGTTTCTGTAGCTGCAGCTCTAAGTTCATGATCAGAATGTCCACCCATTCTAGAGCTGTGATGAGCTTGTGGATCATTTTCATCAGAGGGCAAATCATGGCCTATCCTCTCTCTACTAAAATACAGAAAGTCTGTCAATCCACTTTGAAACCAGCCAGAAACCATGGGCTTTGGTTCATTTTCCTCATTTAGCTTTTTTAAGTCACTTTCACCAGCTACTGCTATTTTTCTGCTTCTGAATGTATTTTCTTCTACAGACTTACTAACTCTTTCAGTAGTTTCTTCATCATGTTTACTTCCTAGGTTAAGCCATCTTGCAACACTAGAGACAGTCCAGGTAGCTTGTGTTGGAGCTGATGGGCTTTGAGCTTCTGGATGGACAGCATCACCATTCCCACTCCTGTCCTTTCTGGACATCTCATTGCTTGTAGTCTCCTCCTGCATGTGATGATCTCTGGATGGTATATCTGCTTCATCATTTGCAGGATCTAACTCAACTTCATGATCCCACTGGAAGGATGCATGCTTTTGGAGTTCATCTTTCAACTCCTTTGATTCTAGTTCCTTTTGCTTTGTATAAGGTAATGGATATTCATTGTCTTCATCATGCTCATGTAATAAACTATCTTTGTTTTCAAAACTGTATTCATCTCCATCAAGACAAAGGAAATCAGTCTCCTAGAAGAACAACATTTACTTTTTATTATTTGCATAAATATTCTAAAGTACTTTGCAATAAAACAACATAACCATATTATCTTTTTTTTGTTCTATACAATTATATTAGTATAGAGGCTCATATGAAGAGGTTAAACAAGTGTATCAAAATGGAAGCTATATAGAGGAGATATTAGTACTCTTTATAAACATGTTGTATTGATACAAGATCAAATGAACAAACTGGTAGTGAATACACTTAAACTGGAAATTAGAAAAAGGTTTCTAACCATCAGGAGAGTAAAGTTCTGAAGTGGACGTCTGAAATGATAGTGGTGGCATAGAACCTAAATTGTTTCACAACAGAGTTTGTTAACTTCATGTAAGGGATATTCTGACTGGATAAGAATGATCTCAGAATCAGTAATTAAAGCTTGTGATGCAAGGCTTCAGCTATTCAGCTTGCTAGAAAGCCAAAGGGGGTTGAAAAGAGACTGGATCACTGTGTGGGCTGCTCACCTGTAAGGAAGTTGGCTAACAGTGTAGGGCTCTAACTTCAGTGATAGACAGGACAGGACCTGGTGACAGAGACTGAAACTCAAGAAAGTGGTCCCAGGTTGAATTGGTTTCCTAGCAATAAAGAAAGACTGAGCAACTGGTGTAGTTTTTGCATTGGCATGATAACCTTGCAATATCCTGAGATTCCTGAGGTTAGTTTGTGTTTTTAGGGATATGCTGTATTCTACAATTTGAAAATGCAAATGAGGCATGAATGGGTGGCCATGATGGCTATTTCTGGATTGGGATTTTTCCCCTTGCTCAGCATCTTTCCTCTTGAGTTTTACATATTAATATAATACTTGTTGTATATTGATTAATCCTATGCTCCGGGGCTTCTGATGGTTGTCTCTAGGGGCTGGGAAGAAATTATTTCCCCCCATTCATTCATTACTAACTTCTGAGGGTTTTTTTCCCTCTCTCTGAAGCATCAGAAATGGGACATTTATTGGCTGCAGTGCTCCTAGAGCAGAGGTGGACAAAATATGGCCCATGGGCCAGATCCGGCCCACTAGGCCATTCTATTTGGCCTGTGGGGCCCCTAAAAAATGTAGAAAATTAATAATTATTTGCTTGTGGCTGCCTGTCAAAGATGACAGATGCCAGGGGCAGGAAGGCCCAGGGGGAGCCTGCAGCAGGACCAAGCAGCCCAGCCCCGCCCCACCTCCAGCCATTTCCCTACTTCCTGCCACTGCTCCAGTGCCCTGTGGCTCCTGGCTGCATTGCCAGACCGGGTGAACACGGGGCTGTGCCGGTACCCCATGGCGAGGACTGGGAGGGGCAGAGAGAGAGAGAGAGAGTGTGTGTGTGTGTGTGTGTGTGTGTGTGCTCACACCAGCTACAATTCAGTTCAATTTCATGAGACATCCTGACCCAGATA
>NW_017729025.1:56874255-56891714 GCF_001723915.1 Gavialis gangeticus
CACCCACAACATACAAGAGTAAGACTTCATTTTAAATTATTGTGCAATCACAAAAATATTTCTTTAAATCAAATTAATTAATGTTGTAGATATTCACTTTTTAGAATATAATTTGGTATGTTTCTGGTTCTGAGATGACAAAACCCCTTGCTGAAAGGAGTACTTTCAGGGGCCATGAGAGGGACTTCTGGCAGCAAAGGTCAGGGGTTAGGGGGCAGGACTTCTGGTTACAAGATGGCGACCAGGGGTGGGGCATCTGTCAAGGAGCAGGGCTACCCATGTGGCCCTCAACAGCTTGCCAAAAGTTGGTAAGTGGCCCTCCGCCTGAAATAATTGCCTGCCCCTGTCCTAGAAGCACTGAGAAAACCTCTTAGATGCCTAATTGGTATGTCTTATTCACATGCTCAGATTTAAATGGTTCATCAGATTTGGGATCAGGAAGGAATTTTCTGCCAGGCTAAATTATTGACTGCCATTGTAGAGAAAGGGTGATTACTTTCCTCGTAGCCTGGGACCTTGCCTCTTCCTTAGGATTTTCTGGACTTAGTTTATTTAGCAAATACCCTGCTGTTGCAGGTGACCAAGGCATTAGTGGTGCTTTTGGTCTCTCCTGCTCTGTTCACAGCATTGGTGGCATGCTGTGTTTTCTAAGGCTTGGGTATGGCATTTTACTAAAGATCCTAAGTTTCTTATGAATTGTTAAGGGGCGCTTTGGGCAGAGGATTTGGAGGGAATGTTCCTGTGAACCTTTTTGGACTAATTGTTTCTTGCATGGTTAATTGCGGTTGTAGTGGATTCAGTGGTCTGAGTTGTCCCTCTTAGTCCCATGAGGAAATGTAGACAATCCTGATTTTCTTCTTGGCTTTAATCTGGTTTACTGGGTATAATGTGAATTTAAACTTTTTATAAGATGTTTGTATCTGAGCAATACAAATACACTAATGAAAGGAAAACAAAATAGCACATACTGAACAACCCCAAAGAAAACCTGAACTGACCCCTGACATTCTACTCACGTATTACCCAATGATTTCAACTGCTCAAGAGTACACAGACAGAACAGGTCATGATAATTTACCTTAGTTGGTACTTCTACTTCTTGTGTAATAAATACTTCATCAACTTTGACAGCATCTTTTGGGAAGTATCCAAAATCCTTCCCTTTCTATAACAATCACAAAGGAAAGAGAGTACTTAGTGTTTGGTAATCTATATCTATATCTATATCTATATATATCTATATCTATATATATATAGATATATATGTATATAATGTGTTCATATTAAGATATTGCAATTAAACACCCAGATTAGAGAGCCTCCTGTGTTTGTTTTTAATTTCAGTCAGTAAAAACCCTTTTCCTCCTCCACAAAGAAGTTTTATCTCTGCCTTTCATAAAACTTATGAACCTACATACCTTACACTACATGTTACATATTCTTACTGTAAAAGTAGGTAAGCGCAGTATCAAAATAGAGGTTCTAACTAGAGCTATGCAAAGCTTCGGTCGCTGATTCAATTTGGTGGAGATTTGGCCCAATTCAGTGGCTGAATCTCCAAATCTGAATCAAATCAGGAGACCCTTTAAACTTTCCAAATTGAATTGGAACCCTTTTAATAGATTTGGAGAGATCTGATGTATGGGCAATTGGTGCCGCCTTGGTCAGGGGGGCACATATCCCCCTTCTGCAACCAGTCCCCATGCAGCCAATCCCACAACATCCAATCACTGCGGCCGCTTCTGAGAGCAGCTGCAGCGATCGGCCAGTGCTTGCAGTGGGTGCACCGGTGCTCCCACCTGCCCCCCCGCCCATCACCCAAGCGGCAAGTGTGGCCAGTCAGGGGGTGCACGTGTGCCCCTGTACACCCCGTATGCATTGCCACTGATTCGATGATTCAGACATTGATACAGCTTTATGTTTTTTCTACATACCTCAAGGTACTAGGCGACTGATGAACACTGAGATGGTGGGGCAGATGGAGCATCTCACAGGAGTGTGGGGAGCGCACTGGTCCCCCCTCCCCGATCAGCTCGGCAACTGGTGCCACCTAGGTCTGAGGGGGGCGGGAACTGGGGTCCCCCTACAGTCGATCGCTGAGCTAGGAGGCGTGGCCCGCCCCCCCTGCACACTAGGCAGCAGATCTGGAAGTAAACCGGAACTACTTCTGGTCCACTTCTGTGTTCACCACCGAGCACGCAGGGTTGGGATGCCCATTTGCCCCACTATTGCATCATTCCCAAGCCATGCCTGGTACCTCGAGATCCGAATCAGCATCAAATCTTCAGATTCAGTCAAATTGGGACAGTGATCTGAATCAATGAATCGAATCATTGTCCCCAGTTTGGGACAAATCTGAATCCAAATCGAATACAGCCTGTTTCGCACACCCCTAGTTCTAACACAGCTTCAACTGAGGTGATACTATATGCAATAACCATCTTCTCTAGCTCCCACTGAAATCAGTAGCCAAGCTCCCACTGATATAAATGGGAGCAAAATCATGCACTAATAATGAATGAAAAACCAAATACTTCACTGTATCATATCTACATAATATTAGTGGACAACCTGAGTAACTACTACCAGTCCTAAATCATTTCTCTGACAAGAATCTGACACAGAGCTATTTGTATTTGTAAAATGTATTATAATCAATGTCACTGGTATGTATAGGATTCCCTGGTAATTTAAACTACTAAACCCATAACAAAAGAAGAATGTTAATTTTGGGGCTTGTTTATTTAAATATTATTGAAGCCAACACATAATGATCATGTAGGCTTCTTCTAAAGTAATTCTCTACCTATAAAATTTATAATTTAATTTCTTAACTAAGGTTTAAAGAGATGACAAATTTCCCTTGTTTTTGTGCAGGAAATAAATAAGCAGGTTTCAAAAGAAAGATGATGGTTGGAAATTACACTTCTTTTTATTCTTGTCATTCAAGCAGAGAAATGAAGCACAGAGATGGAGTCATTTTAGCCATGGACAAGAAGACAGTTATCTTAGTAAATAGCTGGAAAGCAGTGTGAGAGCAGATTGTTATAGTCATTTTACCAGTAATTCAACAAAGGATGCATGATTATAATCTGTTATGCACTGACAGAAACAGCAGCAACAGAAGAGAGGTGTGGGTTTAATCAAAAGATGGATAGCACAGTTATGATATTATTACAATAAGAGAAGATATGAATGCAAAGGTTGGAAGTCAAAATAGTAAGCAAATTAATATTGTTAGACCCCACAATGTCAGGACAGCAGCTGATAGTGGGGGAAAATTAAGAACCTGCCATGATATGCATAATCTAATTATTTGCAGTAGTTGGTTTTCTCATGATGTACATGGTTCTATGGAGTTTATCAGATTGACCACATTATCGTTAGTAAAAGGCACAGACAGTTAAGGCACTTTTACATATGCTCAGACATGTTCTTCAGTGTCCCATGTATTCAGCAGCCTGTATTTCAAAATGGTGGTGGGAGCATTTTAACTAAAGATCACTAAACAAGCTTTAGTTACAGCGCCCCCGCCACCATTATGAAACACAGGGCACTGAATATATAAGACATGGAAGGTGCCTTCTCCCCCACTTCCCCCGGAGTATATGTATAGGCACCTTTATTGTACAGACTGCACTTAAATCTATGGAAGTGATCATACATTAAGTTAATTAGTTATGGGAAAACACAATGTGTTAAAAAAAAAGAATAGCTGCAACTGGAACCAAATTTGAAAGGACGGCTCCATGAAGGAGGTATGCAAAGTGACACTTGGAGGATATTTTAAATCCTGAATTTGTGACAATGAATAAACATCAATACAGATCAAACAGAAAATATTTGAAGCAGCAATAAAAACAAAGTGGAGTAAGATACTAGCAGACACATGAACAAGGAAAAGCTGATAAGCAATGAAACAGATGTAAAAAAGCAGAAAGAATAAAAGCATTACACAAAAACATTACAAGCAAAAACAAAAGTTTTGGAAAGAAGAGGATGGGAGATGTATGTCACTTTCATCAACATTACAAAGGCATTTGATTCAGTTTGGAGGGAAGCATTAAGGGAAGCAGTCAAATCACATGTAATTCCTGATAAAATAATGCACTTATAAAAGCTATGTACTGAGATTTCTACAGTGGCAAAAGAATTGGTGGAAAATTTGTCAACTAATTTAAGCCAATGCTAGGATCACAGGAAAGCAAGGCTGGAAGGGACCTCCGAAAGTCATCTAATCCAGCCAGCTACTCAAGGCAGGATCATCCCTGATTAAACCATCCTTGTCAAGTGTCTGTCTAACCTGCTCTTGAAAATTTGCATGGATAGAGAGACCACAACTTCTCTAGGTTGCCTGTTCCAATATTTAACCACCTTCATAGTTGGAAAGTTTTCCAGATCTCCAATTTAACTTTCCTTTGCTATAGTTTGAGGCCATTGCTCCTAATTCTGTCTCCTACACTACAGAGAAAAGGCTCTCTATCCTCTTTATAATCACTCTTTAAGCATTTGAAGAATGCTATCCAATCCTCCTCAGTATTCTCTTCTCCAGACTAAATAACCAATAATGTAACAGGGTGGAGAGCTGGGGTAGCAGCCTTGGGTGCTGCCCTTTTATGGGGCACAAAAGCAGCCACAACTGTCAGCACAGCAGCAGCCAGTGCTGCCTTGTGTATTGCGGCTGCCCAGATGCAGAACTAACCTCCTGTGCCTCTGTAAATAACCCTGGTTGTTCCAGCCTTCATAAGTCATGTTTCCCAGGCCATTTTTATTGCTCTCTGCTGGATTCTCCAATCTGTCCACATCTTTCTTAAAGTGTGGGGCCCAAAACTAGGTACAGTACTCCAGGTGAGACCTCACCAGTGCCAAATAGAACAGAAGAATCGTTTCCCTTGGTTTGCAGGAGATGCACCTATTAATGCAACCAAGGATGCTATTGTTTTTTTCCCCCCTTGCTTCCAAAGCAAACTGCTGGCTCAAATTCAGTTTATGGTCTATTGTAACCACCAGGTTCTTGGTGAATTTCATCTAATTGATTTTTAACTGTTTCTCCAATTTACCCATGTCATTCTGGATCCTAGCCCTACCCTCCTGAATGTCTGCAACTCTACCCAACCTGGTATCATCCACATATTTGCTAAGCAGGTACTCAATCCCATCATCCAAATCCCTAGTGAAGGTATTAAACAATACTGGACACACACCTAAGGAACTGCACTTGATACCTCCTCCCAGCTAGACATTGAGCCATTGAACATTGAACACAGTGATCTAAACCAATTATGTATCCACCTTAAACTACTTTCATCTAGGCTGTATTTCCTTGGCTCATTAATGAGAATTTTGTGGGAGATAGTGTCAAATATCCTAACTTTAGCAAAGTTTATCACATCCACTGCTCACCCCACAGTCACAGGGCCTGTCACCTTATAGAAGGAAAGTTAGTCAGGCATGACTTGGTGAATCCACGCTGGCTATTCCAAATCACTTTTTTGTGGATTCACCAAAAGCAAGTCATACCTGACCAATTTGATTTACTCCTATGATAAGGTGACAGGCTCTGTGGTTGGGGGACAGCAATGGATGTTCTCCTCTAGGTGTTTCAAAATAGATTCCTTCAGGATGTTAGGTGTAAGACAAGGAAGAACAATACCATTGTTGCTTTTTCCACATTCTTATATTTTCTAAGAATTCCTTGTTCCACCAAAGCAACAAATGGAAGACATCATAGGTGCACCTCTGCTCAGAACACTGGCACCTGATTGATTACATCATACAGTGCATGCCTAGGACCATTGCAACATCCAGAGCTATGACCAGCACAGATGACTTCTGGATGGATCATCATTTGATATGTTCCATCTGGTCCATTTTTGTTACCCCAAAACTTGTAAACCAAACAAGCAACCAGGCAAGGAGTTCAATATCAAGTGCTTGAAAGGCCCTGCTAAAACCAGTTCTCAAGCAGTGCCTCTGTGAGAACCTTCCCATCCTCCCTGACAATCCTAACACCGCTGATCACTGGGAAAGCCTCAAGAAAGGTATCCATGATGTGTATGAAGAATATCTAGGCACAAGCTATCTTCGCTACAAAGAACATTAGGACTTATTTGATGAGAATGACAGAAAACTTAGGCTGTCATTGACAAAAAAGGAGAGCCTTCAAAGCCTGGCAAAATGACATCAAATCCAAACAGAAACAAGATATTCATCACCACATTAAAGCCAAGATGTGGAGGAAAAAATAGATCAAAAAACAAGTGTTGGGAAGAGTGATATACAGTTTCTTCACCGCAATCAAAGCTATCTATGGGCCAAGAACACAAGAAACCATCTCTCTGAGGTCCAAAAATGGCAATATACTCTTTAAAGACAGCTCCACTGTCTTTTGAAAAGTGCTGAGAGCAACACTGATATCTTTATATGGCCTTCATTAACCTGACTAAGGCCTTGGATTCAATTAACAGAGAGGCTCTATGAAAGGTCCTGTAGAGATTTGGATGGCTGCCAAAATTTGTTACTATTATGAGACTTTTTCACAATGACATGACAGCAACTGTCCCAGGCAATGGCTCAGAAACAATCTCCCTCACTATTAGAACTGGAGTCAATCTAGGATGAGTGATTGCACCAACACTCTTCTCCAACTACATCGTATTATTCTGCATCTCATTGCTGACAGACTTCCAGCTGGAGTCAGCATGCAGTATCGCATGGACAAAAAATCCAGGATAATCAACACCTCCCTTACTGATGATTGTGTCATGTGTGCCCACTGTATTAAAGAGCTCCAGGTCACTTTTGATTAAGATCCTTTACCATCCCACTCCAAACCAACGTGATGCTCCTTCACATATATTACAATTAGACAGCAATCCTTGAAGAATGTTGAGCATTGCCCCTAGCTGGGTAGTCACCATTTCCAAAAAGTAAACATAGACATTAATATTCAACACTGGATAAAATCTGCCAGTGCTGCCAGACATCTCTGAAACTGATCTCTTCAATGATTAAGACATCAGGACCCAAACCAAAGTTCTCATCTTTCAGGCTGCTGTCATCCATGCCTTGTTGTATGGATGTGAAACCTGGACAACATGTTGGAAACACCTGAAAGCTTTGGAATGTTACCATCAGTGAATATCCTCTATATCAGCTGGAAGGATAGAAGAATGAACACCAGTGTTCTGGCTCAAGTAAACAGCATCACCATTGAAGCCAGGTTTATATGGCACCAGTTCCGTTGGACAGGACATGTCATAAAGATGACTGACAACCAGCTCCCAAAACAGGTTCTATACTCCAATGGTTACTGCTCTAGAGGTGGGCAAAAGAAGAGATTCAAGGATAACTTGAAGGCCAATCTGAAAAAATGTGATGCTAACATCAGTACCTGGGAGACTCAAGCACTGAAGTGTCCCCAGTGACACCATGATGTATGATAAGGCATCAATCATTTTGAGCAAGCCTGCCTTACTTTGGAGGGAGAGAGATGAGAGAGAAAAATGGAAAGGGCTGTGACTCAGTATCACCAGGATCTAATCCTTCCTTCCAGAACTATTGGCCACAACTGCAGTCAAACATGCAGAACTCAGATTGGCCCTCTCAGTCATTTACAGACTCGCCAATGACTTCTCTATATACTGGAAGATGGTTATCCTCACCTCAAGGGACTGCCACCACTGTGGCCACCATTTGATATTAAGAATGTGAGGTAATTGGAGGGTTTGACATTGGGTGATGTAGAGTTAAGTGCATTCAATGATGCAAATGCAAATGACATCACATAACATGTCACAGAACACATTTGTGTTACTGATATACTATTTTCTACCTTTGAAAGCAGTGTAATAAGCTTGGACTTGCAACAAGTGGCAAGAAGAATAAGTGGTTGTGTCTAAGAAAAGAAACAACTGTTGAAGTACTGAAGTGCCCAAGTGTTAAAATTACAGAATGAGTAGATTCTTATTTATACCTAGGAATCTTCATACGTGCTGATAGTCCCATCAAGAATAAGTTAAAAAGGGATGCATCTTTGTTATAAGTGCAGCACAGAAATTGACAAAATTGAGGACTGATAAAAGCATTATGGTTGTTATCAAAGGGTAAATTAATCAAATCAGTATACTAACAGTATTATTATATGGGCTCAAAGTAGCTGAAGTAAATGAAACAGGCATCAGAAGGCTGCAGGCAGTAGAGAACATTTTAAAGACAGCAGGTATAAACTGGAATAATTTTCAAAACAAAATAAACATTAGAAAAAAGGATGTGAAATCAAGGTGTGAGGTTGGTTACATTCAAAAAGATTGTGATGGTGGGAACACTGCAAAAGATAAATAACAGATTGCCGAAGAAAATGATGCAAACATAGCTAAGTTCAGTTCAATTTAGACGCCAATTAATGACTAGGTCAGTCTGACCTCAAGGCCAACCAGTAACTAGATGGTCAGAGATTATATGCAGAGACATGACCAAACTGTGCTTAATAGAGAAACAAGCCCTAGACATGAGTGGATGGCCATGCTCTACTGACAACTTTTCCTAAGCTTTATTGGTTTACACCCCACAGTAGTAGGGCCAATCACAGTCATACTTTCCATACTTCAGCTGCCACTACTGTTTCCCCATAGTGGCAGTCAATGACAACTGGTGGCTATGATTTGCATGTGCCCCACCTAAGAACCTTTTGCATCTCCCCAGGGAAGCATGCCCCACACTTTGCATAATTCTGCTCTACTTAAAGGGATTTACCAGAAATTGGAATGGAGCAAATTCAGGCACATATCCAGGGTGTCTTAAGTCCAATGACTTAAGGTGTGAATACACCTACATTTAGATAAAGCAGCATTACATTTGGAGCAACCTTAACATATTTGTTTTCAATCCATTTTCTCAGCTCATTCACACACAACAATTAGAATTTAACAGCTGCTGCCCTGCCCTGCCCCGGCGCCTGCCCCCTCTGTCCTATCCTTAACCAGTTAGCTGTTCTGGTGACAGTGCCAGGAGAAATGCTTGATAGCTTCTATGGGAGTTTTGCTTTAACTTAAAACTATGCTTTAACTGTCCTAAACTAGCTGCTTTCTCTGCAGAACTTTACCAGGCTAAATAATGCCTTGTTTTAATTAGCTTGGATATGACTACACAAATTCTGATGTAGGAGGCAACCTATCCAGCATAGTGTGTTTGAGGGCACTACCAGGGATGAGAAGTTTTCCGTATAACACATAGTAGACTAACAAGCATAGGATCATAGGAAAGCAGGGCTTAAAGGACCATGAGATCATATAGGCCCCCACTCAAGGCCTTACACTACTTTTTGAACATTAGCTAATTAAGGTTCATCAGCATCTTTATGAGGCAGATTATTAATCCCCTTTATATAAAGTGAAAAGTGCATAAAGTCACATTGGAAGTGACTGAGATGAGAACAGAACCCAGATCAGACACTTGATTGGGATGCTGTACCTGAGGAGATCCTGCCTTGAGCAGCAGCTGGATTATATGATCTCACATGCTCCCTTCAGCCCTACTTTCCTATGATCCTATACTCTAGGAATTTGTCTATTCCACCTGTCTTTTAATTATATCAGAAGTGTCAAACATATGGCCAGCAGGCTAGATCCAGCCTGTGGAGCCCTATGATCTGGCCTGTGGATCTTGGGCTGACCTGTGTGGAGCTGGTCTGGTGTGCAGTGGGTGCTGTATGCAACACAGGAGGTCAGTCCAGGGTACACACTGTGTGGTACCTACACCAGACACAGACTGGCCCTGAATGCTGGCTGGTTCTGAGGATGATCCAGCATGTTTGGGAACACAGAGACAGAAATAGTAGGGTATGTTTATATGATGTACCCAGTGTCCTTTGGGGGGGGAGAGGTGGGGGGACACTTTAGAGCACACCCAACCTACTTGTTACCGCTTATACATGCCAAACCTAGAAATGAGACAAGGAAGTCCTTCTGTTGCCATGCTGGGGATACAGTCTATATACACCCTAAGTTTATCACAGACAAAGCCTTAGATCATCAGTGGGAGGGTGATGCTAAATGGGACACATGCCAAAATATTCCAGATATTATTTGTTTGGGTTAGTTATGGTAAAATTCATTCAAAATAAAATACTTACACTTCCTACCCACAAATTTGTCTGCTTTCTTGAAAGTTTGGAGTACACAATGATCTCTTCTCCAGCTTTGAAGTTCAGATACCGGCAGTCAAGTCCTGTGTAGTCTTTAGTTGCTTGGACTCTGCTCATTGCAGCTGAATATATGTAAAAAGAGAGCAAAATATAACTATAACAACTCTTAAACAATTCAGCACACTGAAAAGTGAACATGAAAAATATTTAGAAAAACATTAAATTTGTTAATATATGAATAAAATATATTTTATGATGGTATCACTATAAGTATATATTCACATAGAAAGCTTCACGAACTAAAATATTCATGTAATTCTGTTTCCATAGAAGTCAAAGGCAAAAATCTTACCAGCTGCTCGGCATATGCCAAAACCTATTACTGTATGGATGCCATTGAAGTTAGTGGGCCTTCACACATATGTGAAGATCTACTTTGCAGAGTACAGCTTGATTGGGACCTGTTTTTACAAATCTCAGCTTGCTTAACAAGGTGGCTAGGCTCTCAGCTAAGAAAGTTAAAAAATCTGGGTATGTTTAACTAGGAGACAGCAAAGAACTGGCTCCAGGTTAAATGCGACTAAGATAGGTTTCACAATGATAATGAGAGAGGTGGCTTTTCTATAAATTATCCATTTTGTACCTCTGCCTATTTCTGATGCCGTGGCAAGCCTTAGAATCTCCTGCATAATCCTCTATGCATACTTTCTCCCCCCAAATTTTAAGTTTTTCTGCCCTATTTCTAAAACAGTTTTTACCTGCAATTCATGTCATAGCAGGGATAACAAAGAAGGATACACTGGCAATGTCTCTGACAAGAAAGACTGAAAAAACTGAAATGCAAAGTTGTCTTATAATGTGAAAATCAAGTAAAAACATTTTGCTGACCTGGGCCATGAGTGTTCTCTAAATATGATTATTGCATAGCTTCTTGTGATTGGAGACCTGGCAAAGAATGTCTTAAATTCAAAAGTTTGTTTAACTTTATCCCAGCTACATGGTTGGTCCAATAAATAGTATTTCCCTAAGAAATTCTTGCCTCCTGCATAATTTTTATATTTATTCTCCATTTACAGATGTATCTATCAGAATTTTCAAAAAAAAATTTGTATTCAGAGAAAAATTATTTTGAAAAATGTAAGACTGCTTAAAGTTCACTATATGGCCAAGACTCGTGGAAAACTCTTAGCTCCAAGCTTTGAGTATAATGGTAATAAGTACATCTGCTGAACTTTGACCTTTAACATATTTGTATAACATATATTTCTCCTTTTTAAAAAAAAATACATATAGGTTAACCACTCATAAAACTAATACTTCAACAACAATGAATTAAAGCATTTAGACTTTCCACATTGTTTTTCAAATTGCAGTCTTCTACATTGTGATTTGTAATGATTGTATATGGTCACAACATTCACTAAGAAACAACATGTTTATACTTACTTGCACATTCCTGATCACCACACTTTTTCCACTTCGAAAGCACCTTTTCACTCTGTAGACTCGTTAAAAATGAAATTACCAGCAGAAAAATCATCTTATCTAAAAATTCCAGAATGCTAGAAAAGAGTAAATCTAGAACATATTAAAATGATGCAAATTGGGTTGACATGCATTTAATAGATACATCCACTCTACATTTACTAAGCCTAACAAAACATTGAAAAATAAACCTGTGAATCCATTTTCCCTCTGGTTTCAGTCTCTCCTTGAGCAGAAGTGAGCCAGGTTCCACAATTTGCAGAGTCAGGTATTCTGATCACATACATAGGCTTAATAATTAACTAAGTGTTGATGACTGGACTATAGTATTTTGAATACAGATACACTATCTTCCCACTAAAGTTTGAGGCCTTTTAGAAACCAAAAAGCAGGTGGGTTTTCCTGTACGTAGGCTGTAGAAGATTGGGTGGGGGAAGCTCAGATTTTCAACAATTCAGTGCATTAGTGAAAATTGTGATTTATTTTCTGGATTGTTGAGGGAAGTATATTAATCATATTTTTCAACAGATTTTGAGCTGGGTTGTTCACAGTCCATCTTAACTCCTTGTATAAATTGATTTGCATACTTCCTGCCAATATTAGTAGTCACTTTTTTATTTTAGGTAACATTTGCAAAAAATCAACTACAGGCTACCCCGCTTAACGTGGTTTCAGTTAGTGCTATTTCGCTATAGCGCTCATTTAGAATTGATACCTGATTCTGCTAAGTTTTCAGCCAGTTTCGCTGTAGTGCTCAGTGGAATCGGAGTTTTGGCACAGGCGGGCAGGGAAAAGCGGTGGTGGCAGCAGCGGCAGCAGCAGTGAGTGGGAGGTGAATGAGTGGGCGTGCAGGCATGAGGGTCCAGGGCACAATGGCAGAAGTGTGGGCCCAGGCTGACACGTGGTGCCAGAGCAGGCTGGGGGTTGGGGTGGAGACAAGTGGCTGCAGAAGAGGGAAGGAGTGCAGGACCCAAGCTGGTGCCCAGGGCCAGGGCCAGCAGGGGCCTGCACCCAGGCTGGGGGGCAGGAGCATAGGGCCTGCACTGGTGAGTGGGGCCTGTGCTAGGACCAGTGGAAGCCCACACCCAGACCAAGGCGGCAGGAGCATTGGTGCCTGGGCTGGAGCAGTTGCGGGGCAGGAAAGTGGCGGCTAAAGAGGCAAGTAGCGTGAGGTCCGCACCAGTGCCTGGGGCCTGTACCTAGAGTGAGGTGGCAGAAGAGCAGGGCCTGCGTTGGTACCCGGCGGCAGGGGCCTGTGCCCAGAGTGGGGCAGCAGTAGTGCCAGTGCCTGGACTGGCAAGTGGGGCCAGAGAGGCCGGCAGGCAGGCAAGGGGGGAGGGGAGAGGCGGCAGCAATGAGAAGCAGCGAGGCGGGGCTGAGCATGAATGTGGGACCTGTGCCAGCGTCCAGGGCTGGGAGTGGCAAGGGCCCAGATTGGGGCAGCAGGAGCACAGGCCTAGGCTCGTATGTGGGGCTGGAGTGCCAGCAGGTGGATAGGGGAGTGGGGAGAGGTGGTGGTGAGGCAGGCAGTAACCAATTAATCTCCATCTCCATTCATTTCTATGGGGAAATGGATTTTGCTTAGTGTGGTTTTGCTTAGCACTCGTTTTTTCTGGAACCAATTAAGAGTGCTAAGCGGGGGTTGCCTATAAAGGCTTAACAGATGCTAGGGCCCCAGCCACCACAACATGCTATGGATGTGTCTTTTAGGTTATTTTTATACAATTTTTTGATTATCAGTGTCAAAACCAATGCATTTTTCCAGCTGTTCTTCAAAGTCTGCTCTCCCAACCAAATACCTGATCATGACAGATGCTGAATGTTTCCTTAGAAATGATGAGCCTGCTCAAATTCCATTGACTTTAATGAAAATTAAGGATGCTCAGCACCTCAGTTAGTCACTTAAGCGGATAAAATATGATCCATCAAACACCTGCCTCCTCTATTACATAGTGATGTACTGACATTAAGGTGATTTCCAGATCAAGTTTCAAGGGACAACCCCTATTTGATGTCTCAGATCCCATTATCCAGCCAGAAACATCTGATCAAATTCAGAACGTGCTTGTAAAGAGTAATCATCAGGGATCCTGCTTTTCTGTTTCTCATGGAAAAATACAGATTTCCCCTTTTAACTGAGAAAAATGAGGATTTCTCATTTTAACAGACAAACATGTAGATTCTCCACTTTTGCAAAGAGCTCTCTGTAGGCAGGCAGAGTTCCAGCCAGCAAGGGGTTGGGGGAAAGCGGAGGAGAGCAGTCAGGCAGAGGGTGCCAGATGCATGTACATGCACATGGCCACCAGGCAGGCTGGAGAGCAGCTCCCACCAGTAAATCTGGAGAGTGGGGTGGAATTAAGATCCCCATAGTGAGGGAGGGAGTTGGGCAGAGTTGGGGCTGGAGCTGGGGCTACTGTCTCGCCAGGCAGTGCCTGGGGCCTGGGCCCAGAATGTGTGGCCTCAGGACGGTGCCACAGGTGGCTTGTCAGAGGGGTGAAAGGGTTTGGGGCTGCTCCCTGCCACTGCCCACACACCTGTGGGGTAGGCAGGGCACATGTCCCCCAGATCTGTGCATGGTGTCAGGTGGGGTGGGGTGGGGTGGGCTGCCTGCTGCTGGCTCAGGCTCCCTGCCCTGCTGCCCTCCCCTGGGGCTTCTGCAGCCCAGCAAGCAGGACCCAGTACGGCAGGGCAGAGTGGGGCCGGGTGGGGAAGCTCCTTGTTGGTGTGAGCCCTGCACTGCCCTGGCAGCAGTGAGGGTGGCAGTATGGGGTTGTGCCCCTTGCTGCTGGGCAGGCAGGGGGCAACTCACCAGGGTGGCACAGGGCTCGCAGTGGCAGCAAGGAGTTTCCCTGCCTGGCCTTGCTTTGCCCTGTCATGCTGGTCCCACCTGCTGGGCTGCAGAAGGCCCAGGGAAGGACAGCAGGGCAGGGAGCCCTGAGCCAGCAGCTTCCCTCCCCACAGGCTTCCACTCTGGCTGTGCTGCCCTCAGGACAAGGGGAGCTAGGCTCTGTGCTCTGCTTCCCTCTTGGGCTGCAGCAGCCACCAGCCCCCCGGCCCATGGCACCTAGGGATCAGGCACTGCTGTCAGAGGCATGGGGCTGCAGACCTGGGTCTCTGGTTCCGTAGCCCTAGGAGCTGGAGGCCTCCTCCAGCAAGGCTGGGGAAGGCAGGGGGCTGTAGATGGGGGGGCGAGGGTCACCAGGAGAGCTGAGGGCTGTGGCTTGGGAATGAGAGGCCTAGATCTGCATCTTGGTGAGTGGGGGGTAGGGGGAGCTCTGATTTTCCATGATAAAAAACCCAAAATCAAATACCAAAATTTCTAGGTATACAGAATTTATTTTATTATGGTGACTGAGGCATTGGTAGGCTTCCAAACTGCTTTAAAATTGGAAATATATCAATAAAACATTGGTGTTCAATTGATACATATACACACACACACACACATACTTACACATACATACACACACACACACACGCACATAGTGATGTTTCATTTTTATTGCATATTTGGGGGTTGTTATCAGAGATTTTGCATTTTTTAAACAGAGAAAACCAGGATCGCTGGTAACCATGCAAAGACTCAACATACATTTAGTTAGAATAGTATGATTTGGTAGTACCATGAATAAAGCAGTGCATCATGGTTCCTCTTAAAAATAAACCCGTCTCACATTTTTCATATTACTGCCTTATATTTTATTGGACATTTATACATCATGCTATTATATTACAATGATACAACATGGAGAAATTGTCAGAACAGTCAAAATACCTCTCAAAATCAGCGATGATAAATCTGCAATACTTTAAGATTTAGAACAGGATCTGTTTAGCTTCATATAGGTCAGGGGTGGGCAAAATGTGGCCTGGGGGCTGGATGCAGCCCGCCAGGCCATTCTATCCAGCCTGCAGGGCCCCTAAAAAAAATTAAGAAAATTAATATTTATCTGCCCCTGGCTGCCTGTCATGTATGGCTTGCCAAACTCAGTAAGTGGCCCTCCGCCCAAAATAATTGCCCGCCCCTGATATAGGTGCTACCAAACAACTATGGATGCCTCAACAGGTTTCATACATCTACAAAGAAGCATTAACTACCCACAACCTGGTTCTTACCTTCTTAGGCCTCACTAGCTCAGTATGTTGTATGGCTGAGGGCAGATAGTAGACTAGCTCCCCCAATCCACTGTGTCCTGGGATAGATGTTAGGACTATGTCTCTTCTAGCATCTTTGCAAGTTTTTTGTCCCCTTCAGGCATGGAAATTGGAATTTGATGGGTAAATAAAGTATGTGAATATCTGGACTTTATTGATGCTATTGGCCTCCTGAATATATCAATAAACAAAATGCAGCAAACAACCAAGTTTGGTTCAGGGTGGCCAACCTGTGCCACAAGTGGTACAGACAGCCTGTATGTGTAGTAAAATAGCAGACTGGGCAGGGAGCACAGTAGATTAGGCCCGGAACACAGAGCTTGGAGCAGAACAGCAGACCAGGCAGGAAGCACAAGACAGGGAGCAGAAAGCAGAGCAACAGATCAGGTAGGGGAAGGGGATTTGAGTGGCAAACAGGGAGTGTGCAGGGTTTAATTTGTGGCATGTCTGCCAAAAAGGTTGCCCCCCAGTTAAAAGTGTTAAACAATTAAGTCTTATAATCAGCAAATCAAAATCTGAAAAGATAAAAGTTAATATGGAACAAGTTTTGAATATTGTTGATGACTGTAACTTACCTAGGCAGCGCCTTTCATAATTCAAGTGACTATATATGATACAATGACTCAAGTAGGTAAGGCAAGCATACTCCTCTACAGTTTGGGGTTATGGAAGAGTATCCAAGTTAAATAGCTTTCAGTGCATATGCTTGAGCCAGATAATCAGAGTAAGGTGGCCAGCTGGAAGAAAGTATACCGAGATCCTGTAGCAAACAATTACTAACAGCTAAGCAAACAGTACAGAAGAGAAAATGGATTTTCTGAGAATGCTGGACAACAGTCTTTTCCAACAAGCCTGCTATGGCAACCCCAAGGCAACAGAAGAGAGGTCAACCAGAAGGGACCCATCATAGGAAACACAGATGGAAGTGCAACTTTATAGATTAACAACCTGAGGTGATTAAAGGAACTTCCCCAGGCCATAACTAATTGGCAATGACTAACCTCTGCCTTCTACATCTGAAGGTGTAAGAAGTGGTATTTTGTCTGCCTTTGGTTGCCCCTGTCCTCTCCCCTTCTCATGCCCCCAGCCTTCATGTTCCTTCCTGACCTCAGTGTCCACATTTGTATTCCACAGTGGTAGCCCTAATCCCAATGTTCTGCAGACAGGGGGCATGTCTACATGAGACACTTTACTGCACAGTAGACTAATTTATTACACAGAAAGGTGTTACTGTATAACCATGCACAGCCCCTACTGCACAGTATATTAGACTAATGTGTGGTTTTCTGTTACCTGTATGTAGATTAACTGTGCATTAGCTACTGTTAATGGTAATGGTACAGCAGTACCACTCATGTAGACAGCTGAGTGGTAGCAAATTGCTCCCGGTCAGCCTAGGCAGCAGGGGCCAGGGGAACTGTCCCCTCCACAGAAGCTGTTTCCCAGCCCTGTGCCCCAATCCACAGATCTGGGCAAGTGGTTGAGAAAGTGTCCCCTCCTATACAGCTATTTCCCAGCCCTGTGCTCCAATTGGCCAATCAGGGCAGGAGACTGGGAAACAGTTGTGGGGAGCGGACACTTTCCCAGCCCCCTGCCCCACTCAGCCAATTAGGATACAGGCCTGGGAAAACTGACACTGAGGCAGAACAGGCCTGTCCCTCCCCCCCCCCCCCCC
>NW_017729025.1:56891986-56903089 GCF_001723915.1 Gavialis gangeticus
CCCCCCCCCCCCCCCCAAGTGTACTCTGCCGGCCCTAGCTGGCTTCCCCTGGCTGCTGTAGGGGTAGAGCAGGAGTAGCCCTGCTCTGAATAGCTGCCACTAGAAGCAAATTTGTTCCCAGTGGGCACCCAGGTAGATGTGGGCCCAGAGAAAGCTTACTGCACAATAAACTTGCAGCACATTAATAGCATGTGTACACATGCCCCGGGAAGCATTGATCAGCTGCAGCAGTCACAGTGGGGGAGTTCCAGGTGAGACTGTTAAGAATTACAACCGATAGTGAAAGGAGGAGAAAACTGCAACCACTCTATTTGTTTCACTTTCCACAGGCTAGGGTTGAGGAGGACTCAAGATCATGTCTGTTTATAGAGGGAAATTAAGATTTTACTCCCCAGTGATCCCCACATAGCCCCTTCACTCCTATAAATCTGTGTGTCTGCTTTTGAGATGGAGAATGACAAATACCCATTTTTGTTAGGAAATGATATCCCCAACTGCAATGTGATGCTCTAAATGTTCCAGGCATTGTGCAAATACAGAAGACAAGAATTTTCCCCAAAAAGATTACAGTGGGGTTTATGAACTGCCCTCTTTCCTGCTTCATGATAAGTCTCAGAGACAGTCCAAACTACATGGCAGAAACCAATCATTGGCCTGGAAACACTGTGACTGTTTTGTTAAGTGCAACATGAAGTTACTGCATCTGAAAAGAGGCAAAGCCAAGTGCACTCCAACAAAAATATGCTCTACAAAATAAGAGCTTTATGCATATCAAGGAACCAACCTGTGAGACTTAGGTGGAACTTGTGAATTTAAATGCCGTATGGATGAGGGTAGAAGTGCTAGGACTGCTAGGCTGTCCTATAAAAAGGGAGGGAGCAGTAACACATCCCTGTTATTGATACTTTAAACAAGTGGTTCTCTTCTCAATCTTCTGAGACTCAAGGCACTCCTTGGAAAATGCCAGATCTCAGCTTGCACTTGCTGACTACAGAAAACAGCTAGAGCAATTGTTCAGAAAGACCATAAGAGGTCAGAATGTTTTTGCCTCTAAGGATTCTTGTTTGAAATCTCTGAGCACATCCAGATGAGTGTGCATGTGCACTTTGCAGCGCTGCACACCTGCTTGCAGCGCCACAAAACATGTGCGCCCCACAAACGTGCATTCGCTGTGCCATGAGTGACAGGTGCCTCCTGAATCTGGGGGGGCACCTGCAGAAGCTGTCAATGGCAGCAGCTTGGGGGAGGGGCACGAGCCCTACTGACAGCATCAGTGTCAGTTGTTGCTGGGGGGGGGGGGCCCACCAACCCCGTGTGGGGGGCACATGCACCCCCTACCAGTCACCTATGCACTGTGCTGCTAAATAGTAGTGCAGTAGTTTTTTTGACAGCAGGAGATCCCAGTGTCAAAAAAATACTGCGGCAGAAAAAAGCGGAGCTGTGCACATGGCAGCAGCATGCACCATCTGAAACCAGAGCCTGGCTGGCCAGAGCCATACTCTGCCTGCCTGGATTGCTGCTGCAGAACTCTAAGTAAGGCTGTTGGTCCCAGCCTTCCCCACCTCACCTGGGGCAACTTGCTGTGTGCTAGAGCATGCATGAAGGGGTGTTACCCAAGGACAAGCAGCAGCAGCAGAACAGCTACAGGCTGCGGCTATTTGTCCCCAACGAAATGCTCGTTCACACTCATCCGGACATGCCCTCTGGGTTTATCTTATGTGGTTGTTTACACACCTAATAGTGCTAATATTGTGCATCATCCTGTGGCACTCTTGTTGAGAACCACTGATTTAAAATGAGGCAATGACAACTATATTTTCTGAGGTGCTTGATCCTTGTACATGTGATGAGTGTGCTCTGAGAATACACAAACTGAGCCTCTCAGATTGGAGCAATTCTAGGGATGCACAGGTACAAATCTAGGTATCCACTAAACCTTAAAAATCAAACAGGGAGGTGCCTACACATCTGAGATGCTGCCAGAGTTAGATAACAGCTAAGCATGAGTTTCACGATTGCCTCACTTCAAGCAAATAAGTCATAGTGGGATCTGACCTGAGTGTCCCTGCCACATGGCAAAAGTATATATAAGTTTTAAAACAGACACTACAGCAGCAGAATCTACCCACAGCAAAACCTTCACATAAGTTTAAAGTTGCATTATCTGCTCAGTCAGGTTGAAGCTGTTAAAATTCTGATTGGAAGTACCCTGAACCTCTCATCTGTATTGTCTTTAGCATGATTTCAATAATCAATCAAATTTATACTACAAGTAGAAAAAGTTAAATATCCAGAAGTCCCAGATATGTAATCCTTTTGCAAGCACACTCCCAATTACCTTTGAACTGTACTCAAAGACAGTAGTTAATGGATTTGATCATAACTGACTTCCAAAGGACAAAGTTTAAAACTTTTAATTAGGCATAAAATGTGTCCTACATTTAACTTCCGCCTCTCAAGTTAAAGAACACACAGATTCTTGTAATGATTAAGCAAGGAATGTGAATATCAGTGGACAAAAACACTACATTAATGAAAATGCAGGAAATATAAACTTACATTGATCTATTACAGAAATTTTAAATATGCAAACATGGTGAATATGCTCACAAATATCAAAACTTATAACATATACTTCTACCATGTATTCCACTGAACCATGTACTTTTGTGGTTTATTTTTCACAAATTGTTAGGCAATACGTTACCCATACCCAACTGGCAATGTGTTTTTGTTCTGTACACAATATTATGCTAAAAGCACATCTAAAAAACTGAATAGTTGATATTTTTCATAACTGCCTATTATGTGGACAGATGATTTTTTTTTTATACACCTCAAATATATGCTTGTGATTGAGCGCTATGGGGAAAGTATGTGACTTATAATCAGAAATGTGCACTCAAAAACAACTACACCTTTATCACCAGTGATGATTTATTTGCCTAGGCAGCACGTTTGAAATGTGCAGCTCTTTGGACATGCCAGAGTAATATCTCAGCAGTTAACTCAGTGGTATTTGTATGACCTAGATAAACTGAGTTCTTTATCTGTTGTGGACATTTTACACGAGACTGTTATAAATATGATCCCATCTGTCCCAACCTCCTAAGGAGCTTGCAACAAATCCTCAGCTTCTGTAAACTATCAGGGCTGCAGAGAAATGAACGAATGTTTTATAAGCATCCAGTTATTATAGTAGCACCTGGAAGCCCCCATTCAGGATGTGTGGGGTCTTCATAGTGCTAAATCGGTACTTCTCAAATCGGGATCCTGGGTTGCCCCACAATTTTTTGAAGGGTGTTACAAGGTGTGAAGAGATAAACAGGTCTGAGGAATAAGTGCAGGCTCAGGCTCAAGCTGATCTTTGCCTGCCTCCTCTACAAGGAGGTAGGCACAGTCATAAGTAAATTCATTTTTGAAATGGGGTGCTGTGCAATTCACAGAAGTTATGGAGGAGTGCTTCAGGTCAAATGAGGAGTGCCTTGAGGAGGTTAACAACCACGGCGTTAAGTGCTACACAAGTACTTAGAAAGACACAGTCCCCGCTCAAAACAGCTTACAATCTAATTTAGTTTTCTTGGTCCAGTGTCTGTCTAAAAACAGCATTTTTAAAAAAGCTTATTTAATAGCACCCTATGACTCAGTTAACTATTTTCATTCATGCCAACTTAATTTTCATAAGTCAAAGGAAGAGAAAGGAAATTTGCTCATGTCTCCTTGCAGTTAATTGTGACTCATTTCAGCTACTTGCATGCTTTGCCATAGAGATAACATATAAACCATAGAGTTAGAACAATGCATCTTTGTAAAAAATTACTTAAGTTTTGAAAAAAGTAAACATTTTTGTTAGCCAAAATTCAGAAACCAAAATTAATGTCAGGCAGAAGGCAGGACAGAGGACATGTGTTAGCCAACTTTTTGCTTTTAGTTGATGCTCCAATTGACTCCCATTTTTGGAAATAGTTACAAAACAAATCTGGCATATTTCCTAGAATCTTACCAGTATTTGAAGTTTTCACTCAATATTTAGCCCCATTTCCATACATCTACACTGTGAGTTTGAATATTTAATTTGCAAATTTAGCAAAGGTTTTGCTCTATCAGTGCTCATAGAACAGCTATTTTGGCAGGCAGTATGTGCCTATATATACAAAACGTATAAAAGGAAATGTCCGGACAATAGATTTAATTAATAGAAACAAGCATTTTTTCACTGAATTATTTTTCTGTCCTTTAGGATATATATAAGCTGAATCTTAGTTTAATGTATTTGTGGGCAACTAACATTTATCCAGTAAAGCTCTTGAATTCTAACTTTCTTATTTTTGTCTAGCATCTACCACAAAAAAGTTCTAGTTGGATACGATGGGTAAAATATAGGCATCCTTGAGTGCAGCTGCCATTGCATAGAGCACAATTATGCCTTTCGTCATGTTATATAACAGCTGTGCTCAATCTCCTGCCAGCACACCCATATCATCTGGCCTGTGGAGCTCTATGGTCAGATCTGGTGTGCACAGGGTCACACTGTACCCAGAGCCAGTACACCCGATTCTACCTGCAGATTGACCCCATACATGGAATCCAGCCGTAGACCAACCCTGCACCACTCATCCAGCCTGCAGGGCCATGGAATTCGAGTACCACTAGTATAAAGCCGTTAGTGCTGATGTGCGTTTCTGAAAAGAAACTGATGAGAGTATGATAACCTATTTCCATTCTTTTCTCTGATGAAAACCTATGTTAGCTATCTGTTTGTGTGTCCGTTGCAGATAGCTCATTGTATCAAGTGGATCTTTTATATAATGGGTATTAACACAGCTATTTATATAATGGCTTGGGAGACCAAGTGATCAGCAAGGGTATTGTGCTACGAGTTCACAGGATGTTCTCCAAAGGCAAAAACAGTTTCAGAATTTTGCATCAGAGGTTTGGTTTGGTTTTTTTTAAATCACAAGTCCTTATGAACTGAGTTACCCAGCCTACAAGTAGGTCATACACTCTCAGAAGAGATTGCAAGATTTGTAGTTCATTATTCTTTTCAAAACTATCTGATTATGGTAGATGCCTTAAGCATTTCCATAGAAGAAAATATCAGAAATAAAACAGGGAAACTGAATTTTAAATAAGCATCATTGTTTGTTGTATTGACAAAGCCTGACAACAGGTAAGGAATTGCTGCTTTATCTTTTACCTTATATTACCTCTATTTTTGCATTATGTAGTACATACAGGATCAGTCATACTTACAAAAACTGATAATCTGCAATAAAATGCATGAAGCAAATAGATTATTTATCGTTTAAGACTGAAGTGAAATCTCTCAGGCAGGGACTCCATTGCAGAAAAGGCCATTACAGGTTCTACATTTTTAGAGATATGGCTATAAGTTAGCTGGCAACTTGTTTCCAAAAAATAGTATTTTCTGAGCTGAATACACCCTAAAATTCCTGAGACTAAGTTCCATAATCATGAATTCTTTAAATAGTACCATATAACTAGTCTCTACTGCTTAGTATAAGTTGGCAACCTGAACAAGCCTTCTGGGAGAATAATGATTTCATATAAAAAGCAAAAAAAATTATCTTTGTAAATTATGAGCAATAGTACACTCTCAGATAAAAACCATAAATCTCTGTTCTAATATAGACTTATGGGTACTCATTATATCTCCCTATTACCAGAATGTTTGAGCACCTCAAACACAATTGAATTTATCTTCAAAAACACATTTGAGTAGGTAAATATTCTTCTTACTCTATGGATGGGACACAGGAACAAAAATATTAGGTTACTTGCCTATAATCACACATGACAACTATAGCAAAACCAAAAATTGAATGTAGGTCTCCAACTTCAACCTCAATTTCTTTACAACAGACAACATGACATTTTCCATCCTACTCATAAAAAAATAAACTAGCCATTTAAGAACCAGCCAGTCTTGGAGTTGAATTTTGCTCTACACACCCTCCACCCATTCTTTAATTATTGCTTTCTTTCATAAACTTTTATTTCCAATTTCATTTAAAAATATATCAGGAAGTTAAGCATTAGGAACCAAGACATGGGTCTTCATGAGACACAGGTACCAATTGATATACATAGCTGAAACTGAACTTATTCATAAACAATTTCCTTCTAAGATTTTGGCAGAAGGCTTTGGCTAATGAAATATTAGAAAACAAACTTAAAAGACTGTAGGCCATCTCTACATAGGGAATCTGAAGAAAAATAAAAGGTACATCAATTAAAGGTGTAAAATCGATGCACATCAGGTAAAGTATATTAATTACCCATATGGATAAAGTGGCCTTAGATCTTTGTATTTAATCCTCTTTGGAAGGTTAGTGATAGGGTAGGATTAAGCTACAGTGATCTAAAGCCCCTTTGTTCCTAAATGGAAGCATCAACAAATTCCTGCATGCTTTAAATTATACAGATTAACTTCACCCCTTTACTTTTACCTTAAGTTTTACTGAGAATCCCCATGAAGATAAATTTATGCTGCAGATTTAAAATACATATGGTTGGTCAATAATTTAATTTGATGAACGTAGGCTGTATGTTACATGCAGCCAATGAAAGAGCACATCTGATGTTGCTGGGAGAGAGGGGAGGGAGTTTCACTTTGAGACACAAATCATTTAGTATTATTTAACCTGAGTCAGAGCAGTAATACCCCTGATAAAAATTCAGTGATGACAGTGGAGCAAGCTTCGTAGTATATACTGATCTGCTTAGAAAACTAATACAACCAAGTAGCAGACATCTACTTTCATGGAAATTGAAAATATACGCACATTCATAAGCTATCAAGCCTGTACATCTAATTAAAGCCTCTCAATTTCACTTCCTTGAATTACTGACAATTTTTTATTCTGCAAAGTTTAGAGGAAAATCAGATTTAGGAACTGTGATTAGATCCAGTCTGCCAAGTCTTCATCAGGATACCAGGATGAATAAAGCCCACTTTTTTTTAAAATTCAATTATTAAATGAAACAGGTCTTATGACCCTATGTAAAGAACCTCTTTAAAAAAATAATCAAACACCTGTTAGTCTGTATGTATATTTTGGCAACAAATCACACAGATCATTCACTATTTTATCATTTACCACAAATGGCACTAAAGGAGTGTTTTCTAGATTCAAGATTTAGTCCAGAGGGAAACATTAAGACCATCTACTCCAACATCTGGAAAACAGCCTATCAACCATACTTGGTATGTTGTTCAGATCTTAGAAAGGCGAAGCTTTTTAATTTCATTACCAATTTATCCAAATTTTACCTCTGTTTGTTCACCCACCATTCCAAGCCTGACTTACCAAACTGCTTGAAACTAAAAGGGAAATGGGGCCTTTCCCCTCATACAAGTTCCTGTCTGAAAGAAAGGATGTCTCGTTCATTTAATGCTGTCCCTATGCTTAGAAGCTGCTGTATGACAACTTGCACATTATCCCTAACGACCTGGCAAACACTGTGGAAATATTTAGTCCTTAAAAATGTAAGTCTGAAGCAGCTATTTTCAACAGGATAAAAAAAGAAATTATATTTAAAGCATTTCAGCTATACTTATGCCCCCCTCTTCTTTTTTTCTTTGGAAGAAAGATAAAAGTCCTTTTCTAAGTCACTGGAAAGACTACAATGTAAACATACAGACAACTGTTTTGCTTAGCGCTATTTCGCTATGATGCTCATTTTACATTGAAACATGATTCCACTTAGCGCTCAACGAGTTTTGTTATAACACTCATGGGCATCATACAGCTGGCAGCAAAAAAAAATGGGTTTCATTTAATGCTATTCTGCTTAATGCTCGTTTTTTTGGGAACCGATTAAGAGCGCCAAGTGGGTGCCTGTACTTAATGAAGACCCATATAACTCCCTTCTAGTTTGGCTTGGAAGTATTTTGTTTTTCAGGGAATTCAGTTCTTCCACCATATCCTATACCTATTATCTAGGTTAGATTACGCTGGACATTTTAGTAAGGCTAAGTGCAAGCAGTACAGCAACGTGATCTTACTGTATTTCTATAATGGCCATTAGTACCATTAATAAAGTATCTTGCATCAAAAGCATTAAGCTATCAGATATTCTAGCCTCAGTTAGTCTAGAAAATTATAAGCATTTAAGTTTCTCTTACTTTCAGCTTATCAAAATATATTATTTGCCTTAATAGTATCTAAACCTCAGATAATTAAATACATCAATCCACTCTCTAATCCAGTCATAAGGACCCATTAATTGCTTTGATCTCGTATATTGCTTTGACATTTTTGTTCTGGTTAATACATAGTAACTTTTAGTAAGTGATAATCAACATTCACATCTTGTTCAGAAATCTAGAAACAATTTAACAATGCTTATGGTTAAAGCTGGAGTAGCAAAAAAAGCCACAAAAGCAATGTTACTCAACAGTTCCTGTACAATTTGAAGTGTTGTGTTGAAAGAATAAACTGTAGCTCAAGAGACATTACACTATTTAAAAAAAATAGACTCATTTTCAAGCAAGAAAGTTAATATAGCTTCCAAAAATTAAATTTGAAGAAGGAAATGAAACCAGATAGAGAAACCAACATACTTCATTATGATTTCCTTATATGCAGAGTTGCAGAGTTGGAAACTATTAACATTTTAAACATTTTGAAAAGCTGAATTTTTTAGTTTCTAATTACAACCTGCACAAGATATTAAGGTGTGTATAATAATTACATTCTTCTGTGTGTATTGTATAAACCTCTTCCCCTTCACAGCTTCAATTGTTTTTGTAAAAAAACCAGAATGGGTAATAAATAAGTTTACAGTGAGTGAGAAATAGTATTAAAGGAACAATTCTAGAGAGGTTAAAGCATGAACCTTACAGGGGAAAGAGGCAGATTAATTGATCAGGGTTTTCAAAAAGAAAGAAATTAGTCAGTTAGAGCAAGAGAAAAGCTTGAGTATCATCACCATTGGCTAAAGTTGCCTAATATCTTGTCACCACTTTGTTTCATTCTGTAAGCCAGTGGTCTCCAAAGGGGGGGGGGGTGTGCACCCCAGGGGGTGCGGGAAGAAAATATTAGAACTTCTATTTATATTTATATAAATATACCTATATTAGGGGTGCATGCTCAAAAATATTTTTACTGATAGGGGTGCGCAATCAAAAAAGTTTGGAGACCACTGCTTTAAACAACAGACTGCAGTGCAGTGCACCACAGATTGTGGTCATCACTACTATTATGATAGGCTTGAAAATAAACTGAAAGATAAGGGAAGTATGAGCATGCTATATGCTTCCAGCAACCAAGCTACGTGGGGAAGCTGGCAAAAAAAAATTGTAGTGAATTACAGCTTGCTGCCCTCCTGAAATCATTCTGACATTTTTAAAATATTTAAAAAATTTTCTGTGATCTAGTATGCAAAGTGAGCATTCCCAAACAGCAGCCTGATCACCATGTGCATGTAACAAATACAGGTTTCCCTTGCTTTATGCAGGTTCTGTATGTCCAAATTTGCTCTTACACGATGACCCTTTTTATACCAAAAATTCGTTATATGCGAGGTAAATTCACTTATGCGATTGGCGCGGTGGAAGCCCACTGTCAGCTGCTTTGTGCACTGCATTATGGGAGTGATGTGCACAAAAATATAATCTCCTGTGTATTTCTGTAGTTGCATTATCATTATGGTAACATTCATCACCACCCTGTGGTTGTGTGGACTGTCTACTGTTGGCAAGTACCAAAACTGTCTTGTAAATGGATCTGGGGGTCAGTACAGTCACGGTCTTGGAACATATCCCTATTTGTTACATTGCAAAGTGGGTTCCCTGTATGCGAATTCAAGTTGTGTGCTGTTTTCCGGGAATGCATGTACAGCATAAAGCGAGGGAAACCTGTACCTGTTTCATTCTCTGACTTTGCCATCTTGTTGTTTTGCAACTAACTTTTAAATGCTTTCAGATACAGTGCTTTCCAAGGGCTGTGTAAGGGACTGTCACCTATGCATGCCATGTCTATTTCAGAGTTGACAGCATTAGAATTAATAAGATTAGTAAAAGCAAAGGTAATAGAAACAAAGTCTCCATCATTCAGAGTAGTCTACAAAGCCACATTTATTTGCACATGTACAGAACAAGCCAAAAGGTATGTTGTTATTTCCATACAAAATTATAAAACAATCATGACCTTGATACACCATACTGCTTTATTTGGAACTTTCACACCTCTCTATCAAATACATTCAAAAAGCATTCTTGCACACACACAAGACTGGTATTAGTCCCAGATAACACTGCAGTATAATTATACCTAGTTGCACACCAGGATCAAAAATTAATTTGTGGCTAATATAACAAAAAACTCCCAGTTGAGAAGTGAGCGGAGGTCTTCCCACCACTGGCCAGGAAAGTAAGGAACATCACTAAACAGATATACTGTCTCCAGAACATAGCTGTAAACATTACCCAAGCACCTGCAGAAGGCAGATAAGAGTAGCATTCCAGATTCTGACATAAGCTGTCAATATTAGCATTTTGAGGTAACTACTGCTCAACGCAGAGGTCACAAAAACAGGTTTGTAAAATGAGAAAAAAAGTCAAGCTAGAATGAGTTGGTGTAGAGAAGAAAGCAAAAGGAACTATACCAAATAATTCATACCCCTACAAATGGTAGAGGGGAAAAAAAAGGAGCAGGAAGAAAATTACAAAAGGCAGCATCTTTGTAAGCAGCTGCCAATATGTAGAGCTAAAGGGAAGTTAAGTGTCAACACGACATCTCAAACATTTTATTTAAAATGCACATTTATTTCTACAAAAAAAAAAATGTATGGTACAGAAGTAGAAGTGATCACACCAACTTAAAAGATTTACCTATTAAAATATACAGAGAATCTTAATGAGTACAGGGTATTTAAAAAATGCAAAGGGGGGTTAATTGTTTTATTTTTCTTACATTTTGGGAAGAGGGGACTTCACATAATTTTGATAAGTTACCCTTTACAAAATTATGTAAAAAGTACAAGAGTGTCTGGTAAACAGTCTGCATTTTTCCAAAAGATTTTTTACAGCATGCAATTGTTAAGGCAGCCTTCTCCTCCTCCTCATAAGGAATCCTT
>NW_017729025.1:56908089-56923754 GCF_001723915.1 Gavialis gangeticus
AAAAATGTATGGTACAGAAGTAGAAGTGATCACACCAACTTAAAAGATTTACCTATTAAAATATACAGAGAATCTTAATGAGTACAGGGTATTTAAAAAATGCAAAGGGGGGTTAATTGTTTTATTTTTCTTACATTTTGGGAAGAGGGGACTTCACATAATTTTGATAAGTTACCCTTTACAAAATTATGTAAAAAGTACAAGAGTGTCTGGTAAACAGTCTGCATTTTTCCAAAAGATTTTTTACAGCATGCAATTGTTAAGGCAGCCTTCTCCTCCTCCTCATAAGGAATCCTTTTACTCAAATAATCTTCTGCTGCAAAGATTAGGCTAGGGAAGCCTGGTCTCTTCTGTTAACGCCTTTTGTCTTTCCTGTCTGATTTACGGTCTCTTTCACTCCGCGAAGTTCTTTTGCCTGACCGACTACTTTCTGATATAGACCTCTTTCTGTCAGACCTTGAACTTTTATCCTTTGAGCCTTTTGCATCTCTGCTACTACCTTTTGAAGACTTGTGACTTCTATCTTGTCCTGAAGTATCCCTTCGCTTCCTATCCACGCTCCTCCTGCGCTTTCTGTCCCTATTATGACCCCTTCCTCTGCTTCGACTTCTGCTCTCACTGCTGCTACTACTACTGCTGCTACTGTCTCTGCTGCTACTCCCAGTAGTGCTACTACTACTGCTAGAACTACTGCGACTACTACTGCTGCCACTGCTAGAGCTACTTCCACTACTACTGCTGGTTGAACTACTACTGCTAGTACTACTACTGCTACTACGACTTCGACTCTTGCTAGATTTGTTCCGTGTCCTACCCCTGCTTCTACTCCTGGTCTTACTTTTAATTTCTATACCTGTTGCCTGAATTTGATCTGTCTGTGCCTCAACCACCTTTACAGACACCACAGTGGCTTCATCCTTTTCCGTCTGAGGCTCTTGATCCTGAATGGACTGAGACAATGGAGGTGGCTGTGGCAGTGGCACAGCCTCTGGCTGAGGATGAACCTCAGTCTCAGGGTGGGCTTCAGATTCCTTTCCCCATTTCTCTTCAGGTTCAGCGTCAGTTTCTGGTTTGTTAGCTTTCTCCTTCTCAGGGGAAGGAGTGTCACACACTTTCTCTGGCTGAGCATCACACTCAATTTCTAGGTCAACTTTGCCATTTTCATTTTCTAAATGTTCTACACTATCTGCCTCATTAACTTCCACCATGTCTTGCTCATTATCCACTGACTGAATCCTGTCACCTTCCATTTTCACGATCAGAACCTCTTCCTGCTGACTATCCTGCTGCCTGTCATTCTCTAACACCTCAGTTGCCTCTTCTGCTTTAACCTGCATTTCATGTTTCTGTTCCTCCTCCTCCTGCTCTCTCTCTGCATCACTATAACCTGCACCTGCTTTTCCTCTGTCCTCCCCTACCTCCTCCATTTCTACATCATTGTTCTGGTTACCTGTCTCCAACTCTTCCACCTGCTGAGCCACCTTACCCTCTTCCTGCTCCTTGTTCTGTTCTTCCTTCTTTTCTTCATTCTGCACCTCCTGCTGTTCTTTTTCCTTCACAGATTGTCTTCTGGGTCTGGCCTCCATTTTGTTAATTTGCTCTGCAAATTCATTGCGTCTATTTTCAAACAGTGCTGAAGAGTAAGAGGCAAATATGAGACGGTAAAACTTGGATGCATATTTGAAGAAGTTACAAGTCAAATGTAACTATTTGCTGACTTGTGCTGAGATTTATGTGGCTATTTTGTTCACACAGTAATATAACCCTTGTCTCTCATGTTTAATCTATTCAAGTACAATCCAAAAGGTGGCAATTTACCCATACAGTCAGCAAAGAGCATACTAATCAGTTAAACCACCACTCCCAAAAATTTAAGTCTGATGAAAGAACTGTCACACTTGATCACTAGAAGCATTTCCATTTTTAGACTAGACTAAACTAATGAAAAATATTAGCATATCTGGAAACCAAATAGCAAAACATTTTCATTTTCTGGAACTTTTCTGCTACTGGCACTGATCTGAATATACAAGCTAGTGTGAATGAAACGGAAACAGTAAGAACAAATTAGGTGTTAAAAATCAAGTTCTCATAAGGTCAGATATCCAGGCAGACGCACCAATTTTTAAACTAGAACTTAATCTGACCTGTATAAAAAAGTCAAATGATATAAATCCCAAAACAGAAGTGGCACTGGGGGAGAAGACAGTAGGAAGATGCACTTGACTAGGACTCAACTAAATTAATAATTTCTCCTTTCATAAACATGTCATATGTACTGTTCTACTTGAAACTGCTTCCTAAAGGAAAAGGCAGTTCTTCTGGGAAGCATATGTGTGTGTATTTAAGAGACCTTTTTCATAAGTTTAACTAGAAAGTGATCATTCAAGCACTAAGTGATCATACAAGCACTAAAATTGTGCTGTATCTACAGAAACAAAAATTTGAAAGCTTTGGTAATGGACGATAACATGAAGTAAGGACTATAGCTTATTCAAATGTTTAATTAAGAGACATTTTCATAGAACTTTCCTTTTAAAATACAGCACTAGATAAATGAAACTTTTAAAAAAGTCATTAGATATTACTGATTTAATGATCACAAATCACCTTCTAACCACAAAATCACCACTGACCATAAGTACAACATGCTAGAAGCACTGTTAAGGTGGTCTTAGTGGTTGTAGTATATCAAAAACTCATCTCGGCAAGCAATCTAATGCTATCTTTAAAAAAAACAATAACGATAATTATGTGTTGCATTAACAGAAGTATAATCTGCAAGTCATAGAGGGTGATAACATCATTCTACTTGACATGTTATACCTTAACTCGAGGACTTTACAAGAACATCTGAGAAGCTAGAGACTTCCCAGAGCATAAATCTATATCAATAGCTGGGCAACCAAACTGTACAAGGAAAAAGTTGAAAAACCTAGGTACGTTTAATTTAGAGAAACGAAACTAACTGCACTTGACAGCTTAAAAAAAAAAAAAAGTGAATGATTGCCATAAATAAGATTGTCAGTGTTTCTCTATCTGTAGCAAAGCAGATTCAGATCAAATTTCAGAAAAACCTCCACATAAGAGTAGAACAGTGAAACAAGGTACTTAAACTGTGGAATGGCCTTCGTTAGAAATTTTTAAGAGGCTATCTGATTTAGAAAGAGTAAATCCCTACATTGGTACCAACAGTTGGATTAGATAACCCTGTTTTCTTAGGCTAGATAAGTATTTGAATTCAATGACAAGAAAATGGAGTTAAGTGAAAAGAACTAAAAAAAAAGAACATGTACAGCAAGAAGTAGAATATCTCATTTGAGACAGGGGGACACTGACAAGTGACTCCCAAATAAACTACCTACCATTCAACTTTTTCTGCGACTCTTCCATTAGCTTTTGTGTAGCGGCACACATCCGGCCAGGTATGTAGAACAGATGGGGCCTTGTCCTGGTTCGTATATATTTAATTATTTTGGCATTATGTTCATTCCATTCTTCTTGCTGAGAAAAAAAGGAGAGTGTTAAATAGCTCAAAATCTAGTTTATGCAAAAGAACAAAAGGAACCCTCCTTGCCTCCTGCAAAATGTAAGACTTACCAACTGAGCAAGTTCGACCTTTTGTTCCAATAGCCGCAATTCTGTCTGTTTAGCACGTCTTTCTTCAAACAATTCTCGCCTCTCATTTTCAACTTGCTTTCTCTCCTCCTCCGCCTGCACTTCAAGCTTTTGCTCAATTTCTTGACGCCTCTTTTGCTGAAGATCAAGACAGATTTTTCTTAACAAAAATTTACACAATTTAGAAACTAACTTACTCTGAACTCAGTTTATGATTATATACACATGATGAAGGAAAAACAAAACAAAAAACAAAACCAGCAAGGTTTCACTGCATGATGGTTATTTACAGGTTCACAAAACAAAAACAAAAGCGGGGGAGGATTTTTCAGGCTGCAATTCAGGCTGGTTTCATATTTACTCTATATTTAGTTTTGCCCCTGATATATCTGCATAAAAGTTGTCAGAAAAAAAATTCTGGAGCTCAGACAAATGTTTTAAGTTGCTTTCCACAGAAAAAGAGATGTCCGACTAAAAGCTGACATTGGCAATAGGTACTAGTACTGTGGTATCTAAATAATATTGAATATGTTGACAACATACAGATTCCTAATTGTGTTTCTATTATTAAACTGGTGATCTGATGCTAGCTTACAAAAGCTGAAAAATATATAGTTAAAGAATGTCACACGCTAGCTTTGCATAAGGTATCTCCCAGTGTTTGAAGCTATGTGCATTATAAGACTCCTCAGATAAAAATCAATTAATATAAAAAACACATGCATTCATTAAGGAAATCAGGTGCACAGAAGCTTAATGTTGTGCTGAACTACAGAACTAAAAGAGGGTAGTAGAATAGTTACAAATTATGGTAGAACATGACATATGGTGATTTGAAAGCAGCATGATCAGGGATCCTGGTTTTCCCTAATAAAAATAGTAAATTGTTCGATAAAACCCCCCAAATCTGCTGGTGCCCCTGACTTCCCCCTCCTCTCCCCACAACCCTGCTGGTGCCCCTTGCCCCTGGCCACTGCAGTGGAGCAGAGCCTGGCTCCCCCACTGCTGAGCACACCCCCAGGAGGGGGAAGAGGGACTTGTGTCCCCCAGACTGTGTTGGGGGCAGGGGCAGTAAAATCTGTGGTTTTCTTTGCTTTTCTGTGGGAAACAGAAAACCCAGATCCCGGGTCATGACCATACAGGGATTCTACTAAATTGAGGAACAGCAAGAAATCACAAATGAGAGTCCTCAGTCAATGTTTATATCTGGCAGTTAGAAGTAACTCTAAAACCTAGGTTAAACTCTTGGGTACTAAATGTCAGAATTTGGCACTTTAAAAAAATTAAAAAAAAAGAAAAGAAATCAATGCACCTGCCACAGATATTTTCATTCCTTGCGCTGAAACAGTAAGTACCTAATTTTACCTTACATGCAACAGATTTCAGGTCATAACATTAAAAGAAATAAGTACCCTTTCAGTAGCAACTGTGGACTCTTGTTTAAATTTCTGCAAAGTACCCATCAACAAGCCAAATATACGTCGATTCCTGAATTAAAAGAAAAAAAGAAAAGTTTAGAGGCTCCATTTAACTTCAGAAAAAAGGTCTGTCTGCCTAAACAATGAAAGAAATTACTTCCCATTAGTAGCACCTGTTTCTAAAAGGGCAGTGTCAGCAGTACATTAGCAACAGCGTATAAGGATTATGCCAACAGCGTAGAATATTATTTATACAAGTCATATTAATCTGTGTAGGGTACTTTACCTAATTAGATAAGAAAATGTCTCCGCCTACAAAACCTCATAACGTAACAGATAATTAGGGTGACAAAGTATGAGAAAAAATATTACTGTGAAAGTCAGCATATAAAGTTTATCATACAGAGAAAAAAAAAAATGACATTCAGGAGATAACCCATAAAAGATTGAAAGTGGGACACTGCCACAAATGCTGGAAATAGCACACTCCCCCCTTCCTCCCCCAAACAAACGAATAAAAAAACCGCACTCAAAATATGAGCAGAAAGTGTGGTCTACAACATGAGCAGAAAGGTGGCAGAACAGATGATCTATTCTATTACTTGTCTACTGTGTGACCTCAGCAGAATCATGTCACTTTTTAGAATATACCTCATTTACATTAGTCGACCCCCTTCACACCCCACCTGTTTTAAGGCATCTTCTTCTTTAATCCTCCACTTTTACATAGGCCTGTTTTTGCCCCTCTTAGGAATATTACTTTCTTACTATAATATTCCCTACTTTCCCCTCCTACTGACTTCTGTAGCCCTGTATTCTTGGATAAATGTCCAAATAAGTTTCTTTGATCAACCTGGTAGATGCCACAAAGTTCAAATGAAGTGGCAAAAGGTAGAGAGGAAAGGAAAGAGACCTGTAGGCTTGGCTGCAAATCCAGAAGCAAGGACAAGTCCTCTTGTATCAAATGGACCTGTCTGTGGAATGATGTCCCAGAGAATACTGGCAAATCCACAATCTGACATTTTGTTCTGAAGAATACGAAGGTTTTCCCTTTAGGAAGTGCGTCTGTAACATGTGACAACTGCCCACCAGAATACCAAGAGGAGGTGCTGGTTCAGATGTCTGTGCCCTATCATAAATAAGTTTTCCACTTGGCTCCTTATTCCAGATCAGGCTCCCGATTTCCCCCAAGACATTTAAAATGTGGACCAAGTAGCTACAGACAAGATGCTTTTGAAGCAAGTGTGTTAAACTGTAGACTGGGAGAAGGCTGTGTGTGAGCACAGCAGATTCAGCTATCAGTTGTATATTCAACATACGTGGAGTAGAATGGGGTGGAAATTCTACAACCTACCATAATGCAAATAATGATGAACAGAAAAACAACAGAACATAAGGCTATAAAAGGAGTAAAAAAATTAAAGCAGAGTTATAGGGAGACATAATATGTAATGTTTCAAAGACAATGGTGAACTTGAAATAGAAGCAGAAAAGATCCAACTGACAGGTACAGATTCTTTTACAAAATATCATATCAGATGTTTTTCTAATCATGACTTCACTCAAAAAAAAGCACCACACAGGCTTCTTCAGTGATTCTTAAGTACTGTTAAAAATTAAACAGAAGTTTGATAAGTAAATTTTTCTTCGGTAGCCTCTGTTCTCACTAAATTTGGACAGCAAGCACATTCCATCTTATTTTTCTGCAGAGCTGCACCAATGTATTGGTCCATATTGTACCAGCCCGGATAAAATGAAAATTTACATTAATCGGCAATCGACTTCTTTTGGCCCATGATGACTCTGATAAATGCCGCATGCCTGCCCTGCCCCCAGGAGGGTGGCTACCCACGGCCCTGTCCTGCTCCCCACTGGGGCCCTGCGGCTGTGCATTTTGCCCCCAAATGCCACGCATTGCCCCAGCCCCAGCCCCAACCACAGCCCTGCCCAATGCTCGCCCTCCATACAGGGGCCTTGTTCCCCTTCCTCCAGACTTACCTGTAGGGGCTGCTCTCCAGGCTGCCTGGCAGCCACGTGCACGTGTGCAAGTGGGGCCCCCAGCCTGACTAATCCTCCTTCTGCTGCCCCCCCAGCCCCTTGTAAGCTGCAACTCTGCCAGCCTGCAGATAGCTCTTTGCAGAAGTGGAAAATCTGCATGCTTTTCTTAAAATAAAAAATCCGCATGTTTCAGGGGTTGAAAGGAAAATCCATGTTTTCCCCCCTGTGGGAAACTGAAAACCCAAATCCCTGCTAATGAGTCAAAATGACATGCAATATTTGACAATGACTGTGCCCATTCCATTTCAAGAGGTTCACACAGGCCCAGTTTATGCTCTTCTGGCAGCTCGTCAAAGTCATCCTTAACATATAAGCTTAAACCATACATTTCAGAAATGTAAAATCAAGTTTTAAATTAGGAACAAAAACACCAAAACACTATGTATCTATTAAGCAATAGGATTTCTAGATACCTTTGTTTTCCCTTCTCATCCATATTTTGATCCTGAATAAGGTCTCGACGTGTTCGCTCTTTGGAGGTAGCAACAACGGAAGACTGCAACGCCGGCTACAAGAAGAACACCACACTCAATCTGTGCTCCATTAACGTGCTTTTCTCATCCAGTTCTTCACTTTCCCACATTATTAGGGACCTACCAAATACACGATTTCACTATTTCCTGTGAAACAGCCAGTTCTCCACACTTTTTCATGGGGAACTGACTATGTTCAAAAAGCCAGTAAAGAGCTGGCAAAAAGCAGTCTCCTAGAAGGGCAGGGGGAGGGGGAAGAGAGCAAAAAAAAAAAGAAAAAAAAAAAGGCAAACTGCCTATCTCCTGGAAAGGGGCGGATGGAAATACCAGAAAAAAGCCAGCTAAATGTCCCCTTCTCCCAAAGTGGGGAGGGAGATGACAGATGGAGCAGAGCAAATCAGAGGCTCAGCTCCTGAGGTCAGCTCAGTCCAGGAGCCAGCCAGAGGTAGAAGGTGGGGGAGCTGCAAGAGACCTGCTCCTTGTCATGGCAGAACAGCCCTAGCCTCAGCCCCTTCACCACCTCCACCATGAGGAGCACTTCCAGCCACAAGTGGGACCAGGCTTCTGACCCCAGTGCAGCCACTTGGAGGCTCATGGCTGCCTGCTTCAAGCAGCCTGGGCTTTGGGCAGGCTCTTGCTGCCTGCTGGGTCACTGGACTGCTTGCAGCAGGTAGCTGTGTGCCTGTACTCCACTGGGGTCCGGAACCCGGACCCGCTCACTGTTGGCAGAAACATGGCGAGGAAGGGGCCAGCCCATTCTCCACTGCAGACCAGGCTCCAGCTGCACATGCAGGGGCAGCGCAAACCCCTCTAAGACACCCTTGGACTTCAAGGAGGCCAAATGCCACAGTCAAGACCTGTGCTACCCCACGGCAGTGGCCCAGCTCCCAGCTCAGTGCAGCCAGAGCAAAAGCGGGGACTGGTGGCACAGACTGGCCCGCCCCACTAGTGCTTGGGTGTAGGAAGAGGAGGTGCCCTGGGACTATCTGGGGCAGCCACCATCTGCAAGCACCTTCCCCCAGCCCCATAGCTTGTCCCCAGGAGATGCAGATGGGGGAAGGGGAGGCCAGAGCCACTGAACCAGAGCCCTCCTGCACAGGGCCACTGCACTCGCATGGCTCACCCTACCCTTTGCAGCTGGGCCCAACGGGACTGGGATGGGGGTAGGGATGTGCCCCCCTTGCTCCCCCACTGCGGCCGTTACTGCCTCCCACAAAGATGCCAGGCTTTGTGGGCATGCAGACCCTGGTAGTGGGGCACAGCCCCAACCCCTTCCCCAGAGTGGTCTGTAAGGTGCACAAAGCAATAAGCCGGGCCAGAACTCCAGACCCTGGTGCAGGCACTTCCAACCTGGCAACTGCCCATCACATCCATCTGGGCTCTGGGCAGCTACTACTGGCCACGGAGCCCAGACTGCTTGCAGCAAGGCTTGCAGCCTCCCTGAAGTGAGCAGCCTGGGTTCTGTGGCCAGATATGGTGTGCCAAGTAAAACGGCCTTGCATGCCATGCTCTGGAGGTTGGGGCTTTCAGTCAGTGCCTGGGAAGGGTAGGACTTAAGGTGTCCCTCAGTCCAGAGGTGTGGGGGTCCATTTTGCTCCACCTTCAAAGTGTAAGCCCCAGCCGGGATATGGCCACAAAACTGGGGGCCCCAACTGTATAATTGGCTGCCAGGGCCCATGAATTCAGTAGGTCCCTACAGATTACCTTTTTAACATCTTCATCCTCTGCGTCGCTTTCATGGCGTGATTCTCTTCTTGTCCGACGTTCTCCACCCAGCCTAAAACAAACAAACAAACAAAAAAAACCCAAAAAACTGTCAAAGACAACTGAGAAACTTATTCAAATAGAGGAGCACTACCCCCAAGACCGCACGTTGTGAAAACCAACTTTGCACAATTTTCCAGTAGTTTAGATCATGGCCAAGAGTATTAAGACTAAAGTTCCGCAGCTTAAGAGTTCACTTAGAGAATTTAAGCATTATAGTGTAGAAGAACTGCATTAAGACCCATTTAATGGAATAAGAGATAGGATTGCTTCTTTAGCTGCTTATCAAATGCCCAAGATAGTGGTACCCACAGATATTACTTCCAGTTCTGCTAACCTCTCTGCCTATGCTGATCAAATGTCTAAAAAATTCAGTACCATATTCACATAACTACTTGAGGACAGCATTCAAGCGTTTTCAGATTCATAAACCACTTTGACATTTCAGGAAAAAGATGCTGTCAAAGTAATCTAAAAACGCTGAAATTCTCACAAATTTCTGGAAACATTTTTACAGACTACTGGATAGGAAATTACAACAAAATACTCCTCAAAGAATCAAAACAGTGAGTTTTGTGAGAGTTTAACCTAGATCATTTTTCTTGTGTTTAAATCTTGAAAAATGGGTTTACTAAAAATAGATCCATAAGCTGCATTCAGATAAGAATGGATGTTTGTTTCCCTGAGGACAAGTAGTAGTGGCACACCTTGTTCTGCTGCTACTTCTCCCTGGGGAATGCCCTGGCAGGAAGCCTGGTCAGCAGCTAGAGTGTGGCTCTGGCTGGCCAGGCTTGGTTTTGGACAGCATGCAATGCTGCCAAGTGTGCCACCCCGCTTTTTTAAAAGTGTGAGTTTTTTTTGACTCCAGGATCTCCCAGGGCCAACTGTTCCCACCACCCCACCCAGCGCTGCAAGGTAGCAGCACAGGGAACACCTGCACGTGTGGTGTGTGGCACCATAGATGGGTCTGTGGTGCCACATACTATGCATCCATGCTCGTCTAGATGCGACCATAGGGTGTATCCACATGAGCAGGAATGTGCATTTCCCTGGGGACAAGTGCCACTGCTACTTGTCTCTGGGGAACACCTGTGCCACCCATGTTCTGGCATACAGCAATATGCTGGCCCCAGCAGCCTTACTTGGGGTCTTGGGGGTCTCCAGGAGCTGCAGCTGCAGTGCTCCTGCAGCAGAAAACTTAGCTGGCAGCTGGAGTCTCTCTCCAGCCAGCCAGGCTCCAGTTTGGGGCAGCACATGCGCTGCCCTGTTTTGGATTTTTTTTTTTTTTTAAGTGTGGTTTTGACCATGGGAATTCCCCTATGCTGCAAAGTAGCCATGCAGAGAACACCTGCATGTGCAGCATGTACAATATGTGGTGCTGCAGATGGGTCTGCAGCGCCACCTACCACATGTTCGTGGTCATCTGGATGTGCCCAGCCTAAAATTACAATTTAGTAATTGAAACAGTGATTTAAGCTCATAAGCAGTTAAACCACTGATGCTTAACCTTTGGGTGCTGTCAGCTGGATAAGCCTCCATCAGCCTCATGCTGCCAAATCAGGGCCATGCACTGCGCCTCCCTCAGCCCTGCACAGAGCCTTGTGCCATCTTCCTCAGCACCATGCAGCTGGATCAGGACCCTGTGCTGCCTTGCTCAGACCTGCGCAGCTGAAGAAGGGCCTCACCCTGCCTCCTTGGGGCCCGCACTGCTTCCAGCCAGCCCCTGTGTACCCAGATCAGGCCTGGGCCACCTCTGCACACTAATCTAGTGTGTAATATAGCTTGCAGGGTTCCCCATGGGCCTGGACATTTGGCAGCAGGGGACTGGCAGTTGCTGCCACTGCTGCCCTGTACCCAGGTTTCTGGACCTGTGGGGACCACTGAGGACTGAATGGCATGGCTTGATGGGGTAGGCCTGTGAGCCAAGTACCCTGAGCGCTTTGCTGAATAAGGGCTTACTGAAGAGCAGCAGGCACAAGTTAGGAAAGAGACTTTCTCCTTCACTTGATCCAGCCTAAAGTATCAGCTCTACACACTCCTAAAGCAGGTGATGTACAGAAGCTACTTAAAATACAAATACATATAAACTAAATCTTGTTTTACTGGACGAGTGTTTAGCTCTGTATTAAATGGTAAAAGATCTAACTCCTCTTAAACTGTACATTGAGGGAGGCATATCTTAAATCTTATCTGAACCTGCTGTGAATCAAAATTTGAGAAAAAGACCTCACGGTTAGGGCGGCTAGGAGCTGGAACCAACTTCCAAGGGAAGTGGTGCTGGCCCCTACCCTGGGGGTCTTTAAGAAGAGGCTGGATGCCTACCTGGCTGGACTCGTCTGAGTCCCATTTCTCTTTTTGGGGTTTTTTGTTGTTCTCCCGCCCTGGCGGGGGGTCGGGCTAGAAGATCTACTAGGTCCCTTCCGACCCTTAATCTATGAATCTATGAAAAACCTGCTTCTACAGAATATATTTAAATGGGACAAGTTTCATATAAATTTTCCCTTGTCAATAAAACTGGTAAGGTTTCAAAAAGATAAAGTCTTTACCAAGGGCCAGATACTGGCAAGCAAGCCCCATGCACTCCCAACATTCAACCCCTCTAATCTTGTGGTGATGATGGTAAGACATTTAAATACGGCAACTCAAAAATAGAGAAGCTTTAAACGAACATCTTTAAAAGGCCGAATAAAAATCAGTTACACATTCCTTTAATTGTTTATTAAAGGTGACGTGCAAAAAAATAAAGAGAACTGTAGGACTATATAATCTACATATCTAAGTGCTTCCATTAACATTAGAATAAATATATACACCCAATTTTACCCCCATCAGAATTATGGAAGGTGTAAATCAAGACTGATAATCCAGAAAAAATGCAATTTTTCTTTCATGGGAGGCCCTATGCAAAGTGTATTTTTCAGAGAAGAAAAAATAAACCAGGATTTCATGACTGCTGAGACAAAGTTACATTGCTGTTGGTCCGACACTGGTCCTGTAAAATCATCACCATCAAAAGTTAGATTTGGAACAACCAATCTTGAAGAAGCTTATCAATCTGAGATTATTTCACAAACTATTACTGATTCGAAGCATTAGATTTACTAAGTCAGAACAGCCATTTACCCTAGTGTAGTCTCTACACCTATTTTTTTTTCTTTTTTACCTACCTACTGGTTGCCCCTTCAAGATCCCTCTGTTTGGCTGGGGGTCCTCCTCCGCTATCCGAGAATCCACGCCTAAGGAGAGACAGCTAAAGATGATGTCCAAGAACAGGTCAGGAATCCTAAATTCAGGAGTTCCTAACCCCAAGTCTGCTTCTGGTTTACAGTTTTGTGGGCAAGTCTGTTTTTGTTCAGAGATGCCAACGGTAATAATTTAAAGGCAGCAGCAAGAATACAGCATTTTACAAAGACCAACAAAATGGCCTATATTCTTGCTCTATGGAGCAACTAATTTCAAGTCAAATCCTGCAAACACTGATTCACATGAACAGCAATACTAACTTAAGTAGTGTCATCGCCCCTCCCCCTCATCAGCTTCAGTAAGGCTACTCATGCAAACAGAGTTACTCAGGTTATAAACGTGGGCAGTTTAAGACTGCTGTATTAGTATTAAATTGTCACCAAAAATAAGAAAGTTAAAAGAGCCCGTAAGTCTACTTATTCAGTACCAGAGAAAATACATTTTAAAATGGAGCAATGTTAGGAAATAACTCTTCCAACTTCTAATTTTAAAGAGAGAAACAAAAAACATTCCACTTCTTGCCACCAGATCCATTTCATTCAAAGTTATATATTATGATTGTTAGCAGTTTTAAAACTTCTATCCCTTGACTTCAACAAAGTCTTTTGCTAAAGTAATACCTCTTTTCTGACACGCTGCCAAGTTTTGCTTTTGAACCATATTTAAACATTAAGCTTACAGACATAACAGCAGAACTTGAGGGCCTTGTTACACATTATACTGTAAGCTTCACAAATGTTAATGGACATTAGTACTAGCTCAAGTTTGGATGAGTCACAGGTCAGGCCAGCAGGAGCCTCGAGGACTGAAAGGAAGAATCCCGCCCCACTCCATTACAGGCTTCCCTCTGCCCCATAAGTTCCTCCCCTTCTATTTCTGGCTGTCTGCACTGACTGTTAACCAGTTTACCGCCCCCCCCCTTCTCCAGGCTGAGCCTGCCTAGAGCAGCAGCAACACTTAATGCTTCCTTTTCTGCTCCCCGGGGGGGGGGGGAAGAGAGAGAGAGAGAGAGAGAGTGTGTGAGTGTGTGTGTGTGTGGCGGGGGGGTGAAGAAGAGGCAGGATTTTTTTTTTTTTTTACATTAAACTGTAGCCTAAAGTAGCTAGCTACACAATAGTGCACCACCAGCTGGGTACCACAGATCAGAAAAAATCATGCCCTGGGGTGGTGTAACTTTGAGAGGCATACCAAAAACTAGTTTTAGGTGTTAACGTGTGGACAAATCCAAGGGTTAAGCGCTCCAGCAGCCACCTGTGTAACAAAGCCCTGGCGCTCTCAGCCCCACATCCCATTTAGGCACCAGACAAGACCCTATACAATAGCACCCAAGCGCCTTACCCAGTGATTCGTAATTGGGAGCTGCAAAGCACTGGCAGAAACACAGACACCCAGCACAATCCCCCAGAGATGGCAAATGGGAATGCCCAGAGTTGAGAGCATGGGATCCCTGCTGGGGCCTCCCAAAGGTCTCTGCTACAGGAAGCTGCTCCACTATTTCATTCCACAGACAAAAAGAGGGCAAGCGAAAGCTGCTGAGCCGCTGCCCGAAGGGGAAATGGAACTCCGAGGCACACGGCTCCAGCCCTTTTGAGCGAGGACCCTGCAGCTACTCTGCAAGCAGTGCCTGGCAGCTCAGCAGCAAGGCCCCAAAGGGGAGAAAACCGGGAGAAGCAGCGAGGACAGAAGCACGCAGGGGTCATGGTTAGTGCGGGTCCTTACCTCAGCAGTAAACTACCGCGGCCTCTACCTCCACCAGGGCCTGCGATGGGTAACAGCCTGCTTTGAGGGGGCCTGCAAGAAACGGAGCGCGCGTTAGGAAGGCCACGAGCCGCCCAGGGGGCTCCGAGACCGCCCCAGTGCTCTGCACAGGCGGGCCAGGGCCGCCCAGCGCGCCGGGCGAGGGGGAAAGCACCCACGCCCTCTATCACGGATCATGACCCCTTCCTCCCCCCGCTGGGGGCAGCCCGGGAGAGGCTCCGCGGGGCCCAGGCGCGGAGCGGAGACGCCCAGCCGCACCTGACATCGTTGGGGTCCCGGCCCGTGAGCTTGCGGATGTTCTCGTCCACGTGCTTGAGGCTTTCCTTGGCCTTCTCCAGCTGCTCCTGCAGCGCGCGCACCGCCACCGCCATCCCGCCCGCAGCGCGGCCTAGCTGCGGCCCAGCGCAAAGCACCGCTGGGTAACGGGGAGCGAGACGTGCCGCCCGCCCGCGCCCCCGCCAATCAGAGAGCCAGACGGATCGTGGCAGTAGCCAATTCCGAGCCGCCTCCCCGCGCCAATGCCCCAGGCCCGAGTCAGAAGGACGTTCTCTGCACCCAATTAACCGCCTGACCAGCCAACCAATTACAGAGCCGCACATCGGAGTGACATGCTCCACACCCAACCAGCCAGGGTCCTCCCTTGCTACCTCCATAAATCAATAAACGGGCAAGCAGAACGGCATTGCCTTTTAACCAACCATCGTCGCTTCGTCTCTTCATATCAACCAATCAGAGAGTCAGAAAGAAGATTGACACTTTCCCAAACCGCCCCCGATAGCGCCCGCAGTCCCCCCCGCCAGCAGAAAGCTAGGGATGGGACTTGAAAGAGGAGGGGGTGGGTCCCAGGCAGCGACTAATTAGATTGCTAGATGCTCCAGCCTCGCCGACAAATGAACCAATGGCAAAGCGCTTTATTGATAATGCCGGGACTCAAGTGCTTGAGCCGGGCAGCTCTGTGGTCGTGGTTTTAGCTGCTCCCGCGAGGCCTGAGTGGGTCATGTGTGTGACGCCACTGCTGCGCCCTGGCTCAGGGCGGCTGCACAGCTCCGCTGTCCTTGTCCCTGCTCCCCTACTAGGGCCTCGGGCTGTAGCCCTGGCGTTTCTCGGGGGAGAAATCCGGCTCTACACGCGCGGGGTGGTGACACACGGTCTCAGCCCCGGTTCGCTGACCTCAGTCACCGCTCAGCGGAAAGGGGTAACAAGCGACTAGGCCGGCGATGCAGCCCCTGGCGCGTAGTGCCGGCACTGCTGGGCGCAAACGAGACTCACGGGATAAACCCCGAGATTTCAAATGCGAGTGCTTAGCGCCGAAACCATTATGCCCTGCGTTGGG
>NW_017729025.1:56928754-56930226 GCF_001723915.1 Gavialis gangeticus
GTCACGTGTGTGACGCCACTGCTGCGCCCTGGCTCAGGGCGGCTGCACAGCTCCGCTGTCCTTGTCCCTGCTCCCCTACTAGGGCCTCGGGCTGTAGCCCTGGCGTTTCTCGGGGGAGAAATCCGGCTCTACACGCGCGGGGTGGTGACACACGGTCTCAGCCCCGGTTCGCTGACCTCAGTCACCGCTCAGCGGAAAGGGGTAACAAGCGACTAGGCCGGCGATGCAGCCCCTGGCGCGTAGTGCCGGCACTGCTGGGCGCAAACGAGACTCACGGGATAAACCCCGAGATTTCAAATGCGAGTGCTTAGCGCCGAAACCATTATGCCCTGCGTTGGGGTCTGTGCAACGGGCCTGCTGTACCCTTCTGCTATAGTAAAAAATGAAGTCTAAATTAGGAGCTGGTACTGCGGGGGGAATCCACTCCTCAGAGGTTGAGAACAACTGGCCCAAAACGCCCGCTTCCCTCCCTGGCCCTGCAGCTGTGGGAGGGCAGGGGACGTCTCCCTCTGCTGGGTCAGGAACACGTGAGGGAGCGGTCAGGGAAAATGTGGGTGGAGCTGGAAGAAAGATGACTGAAGGCAGATTTACCCTCCCCACTTAAGGTTTAACGGTTGTGGGGAGGATACCTGGATAAGAAAGTGCCATTCCAGGGTGGATTTGATTTAAATCATATGAATTTATATCCTGATTTACATCATGATTTAAATCACTGGTCAGGAAGCCTCAATTTAATCCCCATTTTCTATGAAAAGTGCATTCTTATTGTTTGATACAACTTCAATACATAGTCAAAACTCAGATGCAGGTTTTATTTTGAGCAGGTACTCACTATACATTTTAAAGCAGTGATTTATTTTGATATTGATATATATGATGTTTGAGAGCAGGCCCAAAAGCCCACAAAGGAAAATACTGCTGAGAGGCCACAAACAGGATAATCATGAGCTCTCTCTGCAGTATGACATTGGAATGTGAGCTGATAAATGGCGATGGTACAAACTGAACCTACCTTGAACCCACTAGCATAAGTAACAGTGCTGAAAAGAAAGTTGCATGTTTGATGATAAGGAAGATGCTTCTGTGTAAGAACTGCTCAAAGCCTATTATTGTGTAGCTGTAAAAATTAACTAACAAGACCATAGATAATAATGTAAAAGTTATCTACAAAGCAGACTCAGTGCTTCAAAGACACAGCTGAAACAATTAAGGATGTAGTCCTGCTTAGCATTTCAAAACAAACATGTAGCCAAAAGCCAGTTTGAACTAATTAGGAGTTTTCTCATACTGACCTGATATCTTGTTTTCCTTTACAGTGGGAAATTCCCACCTGTGCGCGTATTTTGTCATGCGCACTAGAAGTTTCTAACTAACCATAGAGGTTGAGTCAATTAAGTGTAGAATCTGTGATGCAAAACTGTCTATATAAACTTGCTTACTTGTTATCAAGGGGGGCTGGTTCTTGGAGGAGA
>NW_017729025.1:56930632-56931545 GCF_001723915.1 Gavialis gangeticus
ACTGGGAAGTGAACTATCTCTGATTCAATAGGTTAATCATGGATATTTGGGGGATATTTTTGCCATGCTGTATTAGGAGGACAACAATAACCAAAAACAACAGACTTTTAAATTGTTTTATTAACTAAAATAATAAGCTTATGTATTTTGGATAGTTTTCTTCAACAGATATGTATAATTATTTTTAACAAGCATATGTATTTTTGAATTTTTAACTTTTAGTTATAAATGTGAAATGCGTTTTAACAAAAATTTAAAAGATTATTTTAGCCAGGTCAACATGAGATATGTAAAATATTGAGTTATGCAGCAAACTCAGTCTTTACTTTCCTCTTCCTGTTTGTTCAAAGACTGGAAAAGAAAGACAAGTTTTCCTGCTTTTTCAATTCCCAAGCGATTTCTCAATTTAGAATGAACCAGTCCAAAGGAAGAAAATAGTCTTTCTACACCTGCAGAAGAAGAAGCTACTGCTGTTAAAAGCTGGATTATCACTTCAATAGTCTCTGGTGGATCTAGGTGCTTAAGTGACTTCCACCAGTTCACTGGTGTGACTTTCTTTAAAACCTCATCAGCAAACATATATTTCTTGAATGGTTCACCCTTAGCTCTGAAATTCATTATGGTTGGTATTATGGAGGGATGATTGCTAGATGCCCATGTCATAGCCAAGTCCTCTTCTTCAGCAGTTAAGGATTGACCCTGGTACTGAGTATTGAGAGTATTGGCAAGAAAGTGAGCTGGAGATAGTGCTTGATCCATTCGTTGTTTTAATCCCTGTAATTTAATTCTGTCATTGCAGATTTCTCTCTCCAAGTTCTCATTCAATTCCTTCCACATTTCAACAGCATCAGCAATAAAACAGCGATTTCCCTTCACTTTGTTCAAGGCTACAGAAATAGGCTTCAGGATAGTC
>NW_017729025.1:56936545-56943514 GCF_001723915.1 Gavialis gangeticus
ATTTTTTCAGATTAATTTTGCAGCTACATCAGAAAACAATTATGATTTCGTTATTTTAGTTACCAAAGTTAACTGAGACAGGTACTTGTGAAGTCACTGGGAAGTGAACTATCTCTGATTCAATAGGTTAATCATGGATATTTGGGGGATATTTTTGCCATGCTGTATTAGGAGGACAACAATAACCAAAAACAACAGACTTTTAAATTGTTTTATTAACTAAAATAATAAGCTTATGTATTTTGGATAGTTTTCTTCAACAGATATGTATAATTATTTTTAACAAGCATATGTATTTTTGAATTTTTAACTTTTAGTTATAAATGTGAAATGCGTTTTAACAAAAATTTAAAAGATTATTTTAGCCAGGTCAACATGAGATATGTAAAATATTGAGTTATGCAGCAAACTCAGTCTTTACTTTCCTCTTCCTGTTTGTTCAAAGACTGGAAAAGAAAGACAAGTTTTCCTGCTTTTTCAATTCCCAAGCGATTTCTCAATTTAGAATGAACCAGTCCAAAGGAAGAAAATAGTCTTTCTACACCTGCAGAAGAAGAAGCTACTGCTGTTAAAAGCTGGATTATCACTTCAATAGTCTCTGGTGGATCTAGGTGCTTAAGTGACTTCCACCAGTTCACTGGTGTGACTTTCTTTAAAACCTCATCAGCAAACATATATTTCTTGAATGGTTCACCCTTAGCTCTGAAATTCATTATGGTTGGTATTATGGAGGGATGATTGCTAGATGCCCATGTCATAGCCAAGTCCTCTTCTTCAGCAGTTAAGGATTGACCCTGGTACTGAGTATTGAGAGTATTGGCAAGAAAGTGAGCTGGAGATAGTGCTTGATCCATTCGTTGTTTTAATCCCTGTAATTTAATTCTGTCATTGCAGATTTCTCTCTCCAAGTTCTCATTCAATTCCTTCCACATTTCAACAGCATCAGCAATAAAACAGCGATTTCCCTTCACTTTGTTCAAGGCTACAGAAATAGGCTTCAGGATAGTCAGCATATGTTCTACATTTCTCTTCAGCCCAACGTCGAGAACTTTAGCTATGACAGTTCCATCTATTTTGTCATGATTTTGTTCACAAACTGTGATCAGATTAGGCCAGTTCTCAATATATTGCGCAAAACAGTCCACTACTGAGTTCCATTTTCCGTCTTGTGGGAGAGTTAGTTTGGTGCCTCCTGCTTTCTTCAGAGCAGCTGCTGCAAAGTGGCTGTTAAGGAAGTATTTTGCAATTTCAGCAACATTAGCCTTTATTTCTGGAGCACTGAAGTCTTTGGCTAAGAGGTGCATCAAATGAGCCCTGCAGCTATATGTTATTAGCTTGGGGCTTTCCTTATTTTCTTCTAGATTTCTTCTCATCTTTGATATATTTGCAGCATTGTCTGTGACAAAGCTGCTTACTAGACATTTCAATGTTTTTTCACAGTTTGTTATAGCTTTTACTGTTACTTCTTGTAAGTATTCTGCTGTGTGTGCATTTCCTGATGCATCAATCGTTTCTGTAAGGTAGACAGTCCCTTCTGTGGTCACACAAGCATATATTACTGGATCATTGTGGACATTGCTCCACCCATCAAGACTCAGGTTAACAATTTTCCCCTCTAGAAATTGAACAGTGTGCAAAAAGTCTTTCTCATACACTTTATCCAGCAATTTGCCTGCTATATCTGCTCTTTTGGGTGGACTGTATCCTGGTCGTAATAATTGAACCATGTCAATGAAGTGTGTGTTCTCAACTATACAGAAAGGAGCGTTTGTTGCATAAACAAACTGAGCAATTTTTTCATCAAGTACCTCTTGCTGTAATCTGTTGGTTCTTATTCCAGGTTTAGTTATGGTGGTTTCTGGATGATGGAGATTTTTTTTTCTTTTTGCTACAGGTGATTTACTATGTGACATACATTTGACTGGAACACTGGTATCATTAGCAGGTAACTCTGAAATTGTAGACAGTGATGATGTTGAAGATGGATAGTCAGAATCCTGTATGTTGAGGATGCATCCTTCTGATCAAAAGAAGTCAACGCAGTCATTACAGTACAACTTATTTAGTATTACTCACTGTACTCAGTACTATTTTAGAAGTAAAACTGTAAAAGGAAGATCTGCTTATTTCAGCCATTATTTTATATCACAACGGCACTAAAATATGATAGTTCTATAAGGTAACTATACTTTTTCTGGAACAGTTTTATGAGAATTTAAGTAGTCCTCAAGTCCTTCCACAAGATATGAACAGGGTAGACGGGCAGTCCTTAAGAAAGAAGCATGAAATAAGAACATTTACTAACCTGGAGATCCTGCATGTTCAGACATGTTCCATTCATGATCTTCAAAGTAGTTTCCTCCTGAGAAGGAGCACTTCTGAAGATGTTGTTTCATTCGGGCAACCAGGCCTTGCATTTCTTTGTTGCATTGTTTGCATTTTGCACGCATGCCTGTCTTCCTCATAGGTGGAGGAACTTTAATGAAATATTCCCAAACAGGGTCTTTTTACGGCCTGGCAAGCCTGCTGCCATGATAGGTTTTCCCTTCTACCATACCATTCCCTCACTAGATCTCAAATCAGTGGAGAGGCTATTCTCAGATCCCTCTCAACTTTTGGAATCTTTTGCTCAAAATGTTCCTCTGTTGTTTCTACTTCCTCTCCCTTGCATTTATTTCCAGACTCCTCCTTTCCTAGATCTACTCTCCCTCCTATCCTCTATTCATTTAACTTCTTGAAACTTTGCACTTCTAGAGAGAGGTAAGGGCTTGACTCTGTGTATACACACAAAGAGAAACAATAGGGCTGATGGGTAGGCAATCAGGTCTTATCTCTCATCTCCATATATTGCTGTTAACAAGGCTGTTATCTCTGGAAACAGAAGAAGGGTGTTTGTGCCCAAAGGCTGGATAAAAATCAATGATTTAAAAAAAATTAAAAATTGGATTTTTTAAAATTGAAATCAGATTTTTTTTAAATCGTCAGTAAAATACTAAAATTCTATCTTGTTTAAAAAATAACAGTTACAATTAAACCTCATCACAAACATGATAAACCTACACTTACAGTCTCATAAAAATGTGGCTCTGTCACACACACTCACTGAGTTACCTATCAATCAAACATGGACATTCATTTCAATTTTTCATCTCATGAAAATGGCTCTAGTCTGTCTGTCCATCCTAACTACCAGCTCTTGCTTCTTGAAAGTTCTGGGCTTTCAGTTTCTGTTTCTTAGTGGACTAAAGTCACATGTGCAGACGCAGGCTGGATAGGATTGTTGTTGTTCTTTGCTTATGTGGGGGTGGAGCTGGGCCAAGCAAGACAGGAGTTAGTTAAGACACTGTGTTAAAGACAGAGAGACAGTATAGGAAAGGACGGAGCCAGAATAGAAAGGAACAGTGGACTGAAAAGAAGAAAGACGTTATTCAGTAGCTTCCTATATTCCACCACACTTTTGCCACAAAAAAACCTGTCATGGCTTCTGGGCCTAAAGAGACCCTATTTGGGAATATTTTGAAGAAATTCCTTCCCTGGGTAAAAAAGAAAAACGTGTCAAGTATAAGCAATGCAAGAAGGAGATTGCAGGGCCTTGTTGCAAGAATGAAACATAATGAAAACTGCTTATTGGGAGAAAATGATGTGGATGAAGATGTGGATACATCTGAAGAACAATGTGGATCAAATTAAATAACTCACCTCGCAATGCATCATTCTTTAAGACTCTCTCTCTGCCTTTTAGGATAAGTGTGATTTAACAAATAAATTCCCAAGCTGTTTGCTATGTTGGATGTTGCTAGAAAAAAGTTTAGCTAATCCTTATGGCTTTTTTAATTAGTTAACTAGGTTTAGAATCTACCACCCAGGTTTACGGTACAGAAAGCTGCAGTAAGACAAATCTAGAGTTGCCAGTTGCCACCGGGTGTAATTTTCTTATTTTATATTACACAATGCATGCCCCTTATTTTGGAACTTCATGGCCCCAGATCATAATGGTGATGCCATAAGTCTATTCCCTATTTTACTTCAGCATAACTCAGCTTTCTCAAGGGAACCCCATACTACACTTGTTTTCTCAAAAATCAGAAGTGCCAGTGAGTTCAATGGGGCTTACTCCAAAATTTAGTGCACTCTAAGTGCAATCAGTCTTAGCTTCTTTGGTAATTTGGAATCAAATCTGCACCCTTGTTGAAAAAAATGTAAATGTTAACTGAATAATAGAGTGAGAAGAACGGAGAAGAATGACTCTTCAAAAATCATTTTTGTTTCATGATCCCATTTAAGCATAAGAGACTTTGACTGTCCATCTGCAACAACTTCAGAGTCATCCGTTGGTACTTTTAGCAGCAGTTCTGCAACTAAATGTATTGCAGACAACAAAGTGTCAGCAGCAAGCAAAAGATTTCAATCATCCAGTAAAACCACCACCGTGGATGGGATTGCAGTAAGGACGAGCAAATACCAACAAGGCACCGTAGATGAAAAGATTGCTTGGTTCATTTATGCCACAAATTCTCCTTTTCACTTTGTTAGCAATAAACACTACATGGACATGGTTGAGTCTTTATAACCGGGCTATATGCCTCCTGGTAGAGCAGACATTGGTGGAAGGTTGCTAGATACAGTGCATGAGAAGGAACTTGAACAGTGTGCAAGAAATACTGAGGGGAAATTTGCCAGTTTAAGCCTTGATGGGTGTCGCAATGTACACAATGATCCAGTAATATGTGTCTGGGTGACAACAAGATGGGGCTGCATATCTTTCAGAAACAGTAGATACATCGGGAAATGCTCACACAGCAGAATATTTAAAAGAAGTGGCAGTGAAAGCTGTAATAAATTGAACAAAAATTCAACTGTCACGTGCAGTTTTGTCACAGACAATGCTGCAAACGTGGCAAAGATGAGAAGATACTTAGAAGAAGAAAGAAGGATGCTCCTTAATAACATGGCTGCAGTGCTCATTTAATGCATCTTTTAGCCAAAGACTTAAGTACTTCTCCAGGAATAAAAGAAAATGTTGTTGAAGTTGCAAAATACTTCCGTAACAACCATTTTGCTTCGGCTTCACTGAAGAGAGCAGGAGGATCCAAACATGTTCAATGGAATTCTGTGGTTGATTGTTTTGAACAATTTATTAAGAAAGAACTGGCCCATTCTTTTACAAATTTGTGAAGAAAACCATGATAAAATAGATGGAAGTATCTCATCCAAAGTATCTAACATTGCATTAAAGAGGAATGTAGAGGATATGCTCAGTATACTGATGCCTATATCCATAGCCTTAGACACACTTCAGAGAGATTGTTGCTGCACTGCTGATGCTGTTGAAATTTGGAAGGCACTTCAAGAGACATTGAAGAAAGACATACCTAACCAGAAAGTTAAACTGCAGGCAGTAAAGAAGCAACTGGATCAAGCACTAACTCCACCTCGTTTCTTGTGAACACTCAACCCCAGATGTTAAAGGTAGATACCTAACTTCTAAAGATGGCATAGGCATCTCAAAATCACTCCTCAGTTATGCCAGTCATAAATTTCAGGGCTGAAGGGGAACCATTTAAACAATGTGTGTTTACTGATGATGTTTTGAACAGTCACTCCCCTGAATTGGTGGAAATCATTAGCCAGGCACCTTGAAACAGAGTTCCTTCAGTTGCCAACTTTTCATAGCAATAGCTTCCTCTGCAGGCACAGAGAATATGTTCATCATATGGTATTCACTCAAAGCTAAGAAATTGACTGGGAGTTGAAGAAGCAGGAAAACTCGTATCTCTGTTTCAGTCTATGAATAAAAATGACAGTGGGAGTGGGGAAGATGAGATCTAGTTGTAGAAGTTTTAAGGACATACATTTAGTGTTGTGATGGCTTGTCTGTTAGAGTTAATAAAATCTGATAATGAAGAAAAAGTTTATGGACAGCTGTAAAATGCTATATTGAGTTGTAAATTAACATGTTTTAGTGATCAGATTTGCACCATTGTTTAAGAAATATGTGACAAAATATCAGTGGGAAACTTAATATAAATCTGATTTAAATCAGGGTTTTCTCTTGGTGATTTAAATTATGATTAAATCAATGATTTAAGTCGACCTTGTTTTAAATCAATCCACCTTGGCCCAAAACTTGTAAAAAGAACATTTTTTAGAACTATTTAGTTCAGGAGTGGGTGGTTCTTTTGGGCAGAGGGCAGCTTACCCAGTTTTGGCAGGCTGTCGAGGGCCGCATGGGTAGCTCTGCCCCTTGACAGGTGCCCCGCCCCCTGGTCACCATCTTGGGACCAATGTCCCAGGTCCAGCACCAGTGGGGCCCAAAGCAGGGCACAGGCTGGCAGGGGTCTGTGGAGCCAGGCTGGGGTGCAGCAGCAAGGAGATGGGGGAGCTGGCTTGGCTCCATAGAGCGCCTGCCGACTGGGACCCCGTGCTCCTGCCACCCTGCTCTGGGCCCCGCTGACACTGGTGCGGGCCCTGTGCTTCCGCTGGCTCCCACACCTGCTCACACCTAGTGCCCCCCAGCCCTGCAGTACAGGTGGGGGACAGCATGCAGCCCTGACCCCCTGCTCGCTGGCAGGGAAGAAGCTGGTGCTGAGCATGGGGAGAAGTGCCCCTCACCCACTCCATGGCTGGCGCTCCCTGCTGCAGGTGCTCGCAGACCACATGGGGCTGTCTGGAGCAGGCACAGGCAGCCCCACGTGGGCTGGAAGCAGCTACAGTGCAGGGAGCCGGCCACGGGGTAAGTGAGGGGCTGCTTTTCCCCATGCTCGGCACCAGCTTGTAACCCACCCCCACTGCCACCCTGGGCCCCATGCTGGCTCCGGGCTTACCTGTCGGCAGCAGCAGCTGCAGCCCCTCCACTTGCCGCACTGGGCGGTGTTGGCTGCTGCTGCCTGCCTGGAACTCAAGTGCTGGGCAGCCCAGAGGTGACAGTGGCAAACACTGCCTGGTGCAGCAAGTGGGGGGGGGGGGGGG
>NW_017729025.1:56943524-56947479 GCF_001723915.1 Gavialis gangeticus
GGGGGGGGGGGGGCTGTAGCTGCTGTTGCCACGCGCAGCCCCAAGGGGAAGGCAGGGCCAGGTTACAAGGTGGTGCTGAGCATGGGGGGGGCAGGTGTGTGTGTGGGGAAAGCGGTTTGTCACCCACTGTGTGGCTGGCACCCCACACTGCAGCTGCTTGCAGCCCACATGGGGCTTCCTGTACCTGGACAGCCCCACGTGGGCTGCGAGTGGCTGCAGCGCAGGGTGCCAGCCATGGGGCGGACGAGGGGCCGCTTTCCCCCACCCCGCGCTCAGCTTTTCCCTGGGCCACTTTTTGCCGGGCTCCCCCGCGCCCAGGCTCCCCCCCATTCCCTGTGGTTCTGGTGTGGGGCAGCCATGTGGTCCTTGACCAAGAGCCTTGTCTGCCTACTTCTGGAGACACAAATCTAGTCTGAGAACTGAAACTAAGCATCAGAGATGCTTAATGGGATCATCTAGACTGAGCACAGTCCCACTGGGTACAGTGGTTTTCTTTAATCTTTACTAATCTGTAGAGGAGCCTCTGGGAACCCCGTAAGATTGGGTCCATGCCCTGGTGTGACCCCTTTACAAACCTTTACAAAGGTAACATGAATGTATTGTCTCAAATAGTAGATGATAATTAGAAGTTATAATCCCTATTCCATGATGATATCTTTGACCTTTAACGTATCTTCAATTAAAACTATATGTTTATTTTTTATAAAGCATCTTAAAAATCAAATAATACGATTAAATAAAAAAATCTGATGTAAATGTTAAAAATCCCACTTTTAAATAAAAAAAATCGTTTATTTTTATCCACCCTGTTTTAAACCCTGTGCAATGCCTCAAACAGCCCCAAAACACCCCCTATAGGGGCTCATCCCCGTTACCAGGATCCCCAGCCCCGGCGCCTGCCGCTGCTAATGTCTGGCGGGTGGAAAGTCTGAAGGGCCGGATAAGGGTTCAAGCCACGGGGGCCGGCGCCGGCCGTGCGGGGCACTGAGCGACCCCCTAGGGGAAAGGAGAGCTTTGTTGTGCCACAGTCTCACTGCACTAAACCCCAGTCCGCCAACACAAGGCCGCCCGCCGGCTCCCGCAGCTCACAGCAACATCCCACGCGCGAGCACTACAGCTCCCCACAACCCCGTGCACACATGCACCACGCAGCCCCCGCCCAGGGCCAGATGCCCGGCGCCTGACAGGAGGTAACCGCACCCCCTTTCCTGCGCACGCATGCACGCTACTGACCCCCCACTCCGGCACGCATGCGTGTTGCGGCCAGCCTGGAGCCTGACAGGAGGTCCCACCCCGGAAGTGGCTTGTTGCCGGGGCGCTGAGGCCGCGGTGCTCCCGTGGCTGCGGGCCGGAGTCGGTAATGACGCGGGTGGAGATGGCGGATGAGGCACTCTTCCTGCTGCTGCACAACGAGATGGTGGCCGGGCTGCACCGCGCCGCGGAGCAGGGGGAGGCGGTGAGCGCGGGGCCCGAGCAGCGCTGGGGTGGGGTCCCCGCCCACGGACCCGGACGGGCTGGGCGCGGCGTGGGGCTGAGCGCTGCCGCTGTGTCTTGCAGGAGAACGGGCGCTGCATCACGAAGCTGGAGAACATGGGTTTCCGGGTCGGGCAGGGGCTGATAGAGAGGTGAGTCCGGCGCTTGGCTCCTGCGCGCTCCGGCGGGGATACGGACCCCGGCGTTTCGTCCAGGGGCGGCCGCACCCCTGTCGGGCTGGTCTTTGCTGCTGCAGCCTGGGGGCTGTTTTGAAAGTGCCCAAAGCTAGTAAGAATTTTGTTTCCTTCCCCACTGTCCTCAAGGCAGGTCCGTCTTCCTCCCCTGTCTGCCAGCTACTACTTTCCCTCCTGTCCTGGGGGCGAGGAAGCTTCAGAGCCACTGCTGGCTCCAGCTGGGCTATGTGGGGCTGGGCTCTGAACAGCTACAGCTGCAGTGGGGGTGGCCAGGGATTTTTTCATCCCCTGGGGAAGGGCAAGGTGGGGGAACTCCCCCCTCCTCCCCCCATCAGTTGCAGCTGCTTTCCCTAAGCTGGTGGCTTTCAACTGGTGCTGTGGACTCCTGGAGGTCTGCAGACTATGTATAAGGGGTCCATGAGAGAAGACTGTGATTAGGGACCTACCTAAATTGTAGCAGAATTTTGTGGCACAGCAGCGCCTTTTAATCTTGCTCTTTTTGCCGCATGCCTACTACTGAATGGCCAAGAGGCAAAACTGTGCTCTGCCACTCAGCGGTGGTGAAAAGAGCAAGGTACCGTGAACCTCCACCATGATTTAGGTAGTTCTCTATGACCAGTCAAAAGTATGTGAATGCCCACACTTACAATTCAAAGGGGTTTACACCTCCATTCGAAAGTTTTTAGGGGTCCACAAATGAAAAAGAAGTTGAAAACCCCTGCTCTAAATGGAACCCCCTGTATAGTCTGCCTGGAATGGCTTTGAAGCTTTCCCCACCCCTAGAAAAGTAGAGAAAAGCATCAGCAGGCCTGGGAGGGGACATGCCTTGAGCATGGAGGGGGAGATGAGATGCTTATCTGCTTTGGCAACTTTGAAAAAGCCCTCAGTGGCTCCTGTGGCTCAGTCTGTCCATGGGTTGGGGGTGGGAGGGACTGGCAGCAGGGGTGCAGATGCCCCTGAAGCAGGGTGGCTACTCTTACACCCCCCTGTTGTCAAATTCTAGATCTGCCCTGGTCTTGTCACCACCCACAGCAAGCAGGGGCTTGGAGCACCTGTTTTCAGCTGTCCTCTGCTTTTTGCACTTGGAAGCCCTACATATTTTTTGTTACTGAAGTCAGGCTCATGAGACTGTAATTCCCAGGAACCCTTCTAGTGACCTTCTAAAAGACATGCAATGGAAGGACTATTTTAGTGATATCTTTATTGGCCCAACTGGGTAGTTGAGAGAGAGATTAGACAAGTTTTGGGGTACCAAGAGCCCTTTTTCAGGTCCACAGACCTTCAGACAGACCTAAGGAAGGACATTTTGTGCCTGAAAGCTTGACTAACCCAGTTGGTCTGATTTAAAAAAAAAAAAAAAAATGCTTGCCTCATATTTCCTGGACCATCATGGCCGTATCATTACTCCAACCCTACTACTAAAAGATAACTGCTTGCACTTTTGGCAGAGGAGCTGCTTTCATAGCTGAACTAGCACTAAACATTTCACACCTTAATTGACAAATTTTGGATGACTGCAATCTCATTCTGGTAACTAGATCTTTTCAAGTTCACTTCATCAGAGGTGGTAGAATTCACCAGAAATTACTCAGACTTATTTTCTAGTAACAAAAATAGGGTACCATCAAAGACTGAAGTGTCAAAAGGGGTGCTAGAACTAATGACACTGTAAGTGGAACTAGTTGCCAGACTGAGACTACAATTATATATATTTGTCTTATTTATTTATTCTATAAAGGTGTTTATTTACCCTAAATTCTGAGACAAACAAGTTTGCCATTTTCTGAAGGATGCCTCTTTGTCTTGTAAAATCTCTTGAATTTTGTTAGTTAACCATACTGTTTTTCTTATCTTTCTCAGTTCTTTTTCTTTTCAGGATGTGCATGCCTTTTATGACCATCTTGGTTATACCACTAAAGTGGTTTAGTAATAGGGCTGCGCGAAACTTTGGTAGCTGATTTGATTCTGAGGAGATTCGGCCCAATTCGGGTTCCAAATCTCTGAATCTGAATACAGTCAGGAGCCCAATTAAAAGCTCTGAATAGCTTTGAACCATCCGAATAGATTCGGAAAAGCTTTGGAAAAGGTTTGGCTGCTTCAGAGATTCGGCCATAGACTAAACAGGCAGCTGAGAAGTCTGTTGGGAGAGGGGAGGGGAGGGGCTGGGGGAGGGAAGGATTGAGGCTGGGACTCAGACAAGCTGCCTAGCAGGGGGGGAGGATGGGGGTGCGGGATGTGGGCTCAGTAGCATTCGGAGCAGGGGCTCTGCCTTGCTGCTGCTTGTCCAG
>NW_017729025.1:56952479-56969191 GCF_001723915.1 Gavialis gangeticus
GCATGGCTCATTCCAGGTGGAAGGGCGAAGCGGTAGCGGGGAAGAGCCCCTACTTCCAGCTGTGCTGCATCCGCATCCCACACCCCCTGTATGGCAGTGCTGGGAGTGGGTGCTATGCCCTGCTGCTGCCTGGAGTTAGTTGCACCTGAATCATGCCCTCTGTCGCACCGGCTGGGTGAGTGGCAGGGTAGAGGCAGACACAGCCACAGGAGCCCCGGGAGTAGCCCTTATGGTTGCCCTGCCTGGCCCCATCCCCCGCCTAGCCACAGCCTCCCAGCACTTTAAAAAAAACACCAGAAAAAGCCACCCAAAAAAGCCCCACATTCACCAGCTGTAGCAGTGGCAATTGGGGCCTCTGGGCACTTGTGGCAGACCCCCCCTCCCCACCCCCTGCACAGTGTGGGGCAGTGGGGGGCAGTAGGGATTGTGTGCCCCCCCGCCTGGTACCTGTGCAGCTGTTGTATTGCACAGGTGCAGCATGGCTCAGCCGGGCGCTGCGCAGTTTGGGAGCTGGGACAGCTCCACCTGTCAGCAGGAGCCCAGCACCACTCAGCCCCAGTGGCCCCAGCTCCCAGGCAGCGTGCAGCATCCTGCCGAGTTGCGCTGCACCCATGCCATGGGGCAGCTGCTGCACAGGTGCCAGGTAGGGTGGGGAGCAATCCAGGTGGGGCAGAGGGCCTCTGGGCACTTGTGGCAGAGACCCCTGCACAGCGTAGGGCAGTGGGGGATCGCCTCCCTGCTTGGCACCTGCATGGCAGCTGTCACATTGCTCAACAGAGCACTGCACAGTGCCTGAGAGCTGGGGCTGAGTGGTGCCGGGCTCTGGCTAACTGCTGGAGCTGCCCCATCTCCCAGACAGTGTGCAGTACCCTGTCGAGCCATGCTGCACTTGCACCATGGGGCAGCTGCTGTGCGGGTGCCATGGGGTGGGGGACAGGACAGAGGGGGACACAATCCTTGCTGCCCCGCACTGCACAGGGGGGTTCTGCCACAAGTGCCCAGAGGCCTCAATTGCTGCTGCTGCAGACATTGAGTGTGGGGCTTTTTTTTAAGTGCCGGGACTAGGCTGGGGTCGGGTGGGGGATGTGGCCGGGCATGGCAATCATGGGGCCTTCTCCTGCAGCTCCCCCAACCCGGGGAGAGGCAGGCACAGCTGGAGGAGCCACAGAAGAACCTGCAGCTGCCTAGCTGTCTCGGCCTCTCCCCAGCCGATCCGAATCATCTCTCCAAACTGGTGCCGAATCTTCCCAAGTCAATTCGGCTGAATCGATTCAGGACAGCAATCCAAATCTCCAAATCGAATCGCTGTCCTCCAAATTGGCTGAATCAGAATTGAATACTTCCCTATTTGCACAGGCCTATTTAGTAAGCCACTTACGTGTTACTGATGTGTATAGAAGTATCTAAGGATTTGTTTCCTTATCTTTAGTGTGATTTGTAAACTTAATTTTCTAAAGTTACAAGCATATAGATTAACATGAACATACTTTGTCATCTATAAGGGTAATTAGAGAATAATATGTAAGGATGGAGAAAAATTAAGAAGTGAGGCCAGGATCACTCTAAGAATGTAGAACGAATATTAGCTCGGGAATCTTAGTTGTAAGCATATGATGGTATATTATCTTCTCTCAGTTACTTTAACATGATCTGATGTAATACAGATTTTCCTTGCTTTATGTGGGTTCTGTATGTGCAAATTCACTTACGCAATGACCCTTTTTATAACAAAAATTCATTATATGCAAGATAAACTCACCCTTATGCGATTGGTGTGGTGGAAACCTGCAGTCAGCTGCTTTGTGCAGTGCATTGTGGGAGTGATGTCCACCAAAATATGGCCTCCTGTGTGGATCTGTGCTCCTTGCTTGTGGTACGTGACATGAGAGGGAACCAGCATTATGGTTATAGGTTAAGGGTTGACCCTTTCAGCAGCACAGAGCAGAGAGGGATCTTGGAGTCAGGATTGACTCCAGGATGAATATGAGTTGCCAATGCGACGAAGCAATAGGCAGAGCCAACCGTACCCTGTCATGCATCAATAGGGGCATCACTAACAGGTCCAGAGAGGTCTTGCTCCCCCTCTATGCGGTGCTGGTCAGGCCGCACTGGAGTACTGTGTCCAGTTCTGGGTGCCGCACTTCAAGAAGGACATGGAAAACCTGGAGAGGGTCCAGAGGAGGCCACTCGTATGGTTGAGGGCCTCCGTGGCCAGCCCTATGAGGAGAGGCTGAGGGACCTGAATCTCTTCAGTCTCTGCAAGAGGAGACTGAGGGGGGATCTTGTGGCTGCCTATAACTTTATCAGGGTCCACTAGCAGGGACTCAGGGAAAGTCTGTTCACCAGGGCCCCCCTTGGAGTCACCAGGAACAATGGCCACAAGCTGAGGGAGGATAGGTTTAGGTTAGATATTAGGAAGAACTACTTCATTGTAAGGGTGGCCAGAGTCTGGAATAGGCTTCCCAGAGAGGTGGTGCTCTCACCTTCCCTGGAGATCTTCAAGAGGAGACTAGATAGGCACCTGGCTGGGGTCTTATGACCCCTCCCACCCCCAGTGCTCCTTCCTGCCCATGGCAGGGGGTCGAACTAGATGATCTGTATAAGGTCCCTTCATACTCATTGATTCTATGATTCTATGTCTCTGTAGTTGCCATCCTCAGTATGGTAACATTCACCACCACCCTGTGCTTGTGCGTATTGTCTGCTGTCACAGGATGGGGTCGTTGTTTCTCCCAGGCCTTGCTACAGGTCGGCCCCTTGTTCTCACTGGGCTGCCCCGCAGCCCTGTCTCTGCACCCCTTGGCACTGGGCTCTCTACAGCCCTGCCTCTCTCTGTACCCCTAGTGCAGTGCCTTCACTGGTGCCGGAGTCTGTGTACCCCAAATACCATGCCCTCACTGGCACTGGGGTCCCCCCACACTGCAGTGGGTCCCCCCAGTGAGGCCTCCTCCTTCCCCAATAGCCTCACCCAAACCACCAGTTGTTATGAAACAGCAAACAAAACATAAGCCCCTGAGCTATAACGTGACACACAAGTTCCAATTGTGCTCCACCCCTTTAAAAGAATCAACTTTGCCCCTGGCATTAGCAGAAGCTAGACTAGCCCTCAGGCCTCTTCCCATAGCTCCCTCTAAGAGAGCTCCTTCCCACTTGGCTGCTGGCAGCCTACTGCCTCCCTTAGTTCCAGCCTGGGGTTTATATGGCCCCATGGCCCTGCCCCTTCTGGTCAGCTGACCAAGTGCAGCTGCAGGCTGATTTGCTCTGTAGCCTGTTGCCCTGGTAACTTGCACCTGGGCTTCTGTCTGTCTCTGTGGGCTCTCCCCAAGCAGTTTCTGCTCTTCTAGGAGCAGGCATCGTAGTGCCCTGTGACAGTGAGTACCTAAATATTCTTGTAAAAGTGGTAAAAATGCATTTGGGAGTTAGTATAGTCGACATCTTGGAACTACCCCTATTTGTTGCTTTGTAAAGTGGGTTCCCTTTATGCGAATTTGAGCTATGTGCTGTTTTCCAGGAATGCATGTACAGCATAAAGCAAGGGAAACCTGTACTTCTGAAAGAGCTCGCACACTAGCTTTTGCGTAAGTGGACTGCTTTAATATTAAAGCTTTCTGAATTGTTCATCCATCAATTAGTCATGCTTTTGCATTTAAAAATCAGTTAATTCAAAGGTATAAGTGTTACCATAACTCTGCTCTATTGTGTGTTTGTTTAAACAACATAAGAAAAACAGGATATTATGAATGCATTATGAAAACCAAGTGATAATAGTAATTTTACATTACAATTTTCTGTCTTGGATATGTTTAGTTCTTAGTTGTCATGTTACATGTACCTTGTCTAGACTTAATATTTATTATTTATATGGTAGTGGTCAGTTGAGTAAATCACACTGTTTACTTGAACAAAATCAAACAAAATATACCCGGTCACTCTTCATAGGTTTACTAAAGACACTGCCAGATTCAAGGATGAGTTAGACATTATGAAGTTCATCTGCAAAGACTTTTGGACTACTGTATTCAAAAAGCAAATTGATAATTTAAGGACCAATCATCAGGTATTGATATTGTGGCATAAGTTTCTTTACTTTGTTGAGCTTGTTATGAAAATTCATTTGAAGTGTTAATGTTGCTTTAGTTTGTCTGAAATTAATCACAAATGTATTTCAGATGTGGTAATAACCTTTATTTTTCTTTTTGTTAATCCTAGTTTTAAAAAGTAGCCATCTTTTGGTATGTTACTGAATATTAATTTTAATGATATGCTGATTTTGGCATAGAAAATTCTTTTAGTGTAGACTTGACTATAACATGTTTTAGTGCTTGTACTTTCCATGTTAAACAACCATTTACAATTTGCCAAACAGTTTTTGTAATACTTCTACACTAATTGACTTAAGGCCAGAAATTGAGAGTGCAGTTTCATTTTGCCCTATGCAAGCTCTATAAGAGCATCATAGTATAAACATTTGTTTTAGCAATCAATCAAGGTTTTTTTTAATCTCAAGCTTCATGCCTCACATTTCACTAGAAAGGCTTTCTTGAAGTCTTCTACTTTCAGGTCAAATTGGGTGTTATCTTTTGAAATACTTACTTACTTGCACCTTACTGAAAATATTTATGCATGAAAAATGGATAAGCTTTCCTTGCAAAATGATGTTCTACTATTATTTGAGATCCATGATATCAAAACTTAAACGGTATCCAGTATATGTATATGTGATGGATCATCTAATTATAATTTTATGTTGTGTGTATTGAGAAAGTCTGAATACTTTTGCTCATATCCTTTTGGTTGCCTATTTATTCTTACTCCATTGCCTTTCCTCAAAAATTATATACTATATGTAAACATAGTTGAGTTTGATAAATATTAACTATAATAAATCATACTTTTGACTCTAGCATTGCTGTTACAATAATTTTTCCAAACTGTAAAGACTTCTTTGACTAACATGCCAGCCATTAGGAAAATTCCATCTTGATGACTTTAATACTAGAAAGATTTGTGCCAAAATGCAAACTAGCTAGTCAGATATCACAGTGGTGAGTGATAGGAATATTATGTACAAAATTATTACAGAGTTCTAATTGTAATGAATCTTAATGTGAAACTTGTTTAAGTTGGTCATATGTATTATTGCTTGTTTGTGTATAAACTCACAATTTGGGTATCCTATCTTTGTTTTGACTACAAAGAAGCAAAGCAGTAAAGAAATAATCCCATTTAAACTTTCCAGTTTTTATATATAGTCTAAATCCAGAGCTTCTGTTTTAATCTGAAAACACTTCACTGTCCTGTAACTGTCTCTTACAAAAGATGATGGATTTCCCTCCCAAAAATGTTGATTAAATCATGTTGCTAAATATGCTGCTAAAGAATAATATTTTTCTCTGCAGGGCATCTATGTACTTCAGGACAACAAATTTCGTCTCTTGACTCAGATGTCTGCAGGGAAACAGTATTTAGAACATGCACCTAAGGTAATATTCATATGTAGCTAGGAAAACTAGCAGTTTCAGAACTAAGTTACCTTAAGTCAATTTTGCTAATTCCTCGGTAAGAGTTGGGTAAATATATGTTAAAAATGGATAAAGAGTATTTTCTGTGAAATACTGTTTGATTTAGAGTGGTGGCATCCAACCTTTTGGCCCTGCAGGCCAGATGAGTAGTACTGGGGCCAGTTTGCAGGCTGGGTTGGCACATGGGATTGGACACTGTACACCAGGTATAGTGGCTCACCGGCCCAGCCCAACCTGGACCTGTGTACCTGGACATGGCAGCATGCCAACCCGGCTTGGCCCTGTATGCACAGATAAGGCTCTATGCATCAGCCTGGCTCCATACAGTGGCACAGTCTAGAGTGCAGTGCTATGTTATGTGGCCCATGGACTCCCCACACTTCTGAAAATTTGACAGCCAGGGAGCAGCAATTACCGCTACCACTGCTCCGCTGCCGCCAAATTTTTGGACCCATGGGGAGCCCTGGGGGCTGGATGACATGACTTTGCAGGCTGGACATTGAGCACCCCTGGACTGGGGGTTGGTAAATATATCCTGTTGTAGCTGGAGACAGCAAATTTGATAAAAGCTAATGGAATTTAATTTGATTAAATAATCCTGGCCATTTTGAAGTTTATTGGTATTGTTTGAGTTGTATGACAGTACTTTCTCTTCAGGGGGTTTCTTTTGTTCTGCCTGGGAATGCAACCACTATCAGATCACACTTCATTCTTTGGAAAGTAATACAGCAAGACAGAACATTGTAATATACAGTGAAGATAACCATTAGCTCTTTCAAAATGTCTTCCTTTTCCTTTGGAAAGCAGATAATTTTTGGAATTTCCTATTTTTCTCCATCTTCCCAAGAGAGAAAACATTATGGGCATGTCTTCATTCCAACTGTTTTGTGCTATTTACCCACCTGCATTGCTGCATGAAACTCTGGTGTCTTTAGCCAAGTGTCTTGAGGGCTATCATATTCCCTTGTCTGCCATGAAACCACTATAATGTAGTTCTGTACTTTATTGGTTAATATATTAGCACTACTTTGTAATTTTTGATGGTGCTGACATGGTATACTTTCTATATTTAGTATCTAGCATTCACTTGTGGATTAATCAGAGGAGGTTTATCAAACTTGGGAATAAAGAGTATTGTGACAGCAGAAGTTTCAGTAATGCCTGCATGTAAGTACTCAATTGCTCTTCTGTGTAATAGCTTTCCCTCCCTCTTAGTTGGATGAGAGTTTTAAATCATTGCAAACTCAATTGCATGACTTATTATTAAACCTGTGCTATTGAGAGAGTTAATGAGGAAGAAGAGAATGACTACTAAGTGGAAAACAAAACCAAGACGCATATATAAACAAAAAAAATTAAAAGCAGCATCCACATTAAGTGAGTGGCTATAGGGCAAAAAAGGAAAATTCTAGCCAAATAAAGTTTACAATTGCAGCCTGAGTATCTTTGAAGACTTCACTTTCTGAAGAATTTCAAGTGCCATGAGATTCAATTTCTTTTTGGTTCAACCTAGAACAACACTGGGAAAATGAACGTGCTGTACCTGCCAACAAACTAACCAGTCTCCAATTCTCCTCAGTATCTTCAGGAAACTGTTGGCGAGGTGGTGTGACTTCATGGGCTTCACTGTCAAATACATGATTCAGCTGAGAATTTCCTACAGGGCTGTGTACAAGTTTAAATGATTTGTAAACAGATTTAAAACTGAACTTAGAATATAGACAAGCTTGTAAACAGAATTTTGACTGGACATAACAAAAATATATATATTTCTAGACTAGATTATTTAGTAAAACAGGGGACTGTGCTATTTAACAGCATGTCTGAAAAAAGCAATTAGAAAGCAGCTGTTTCACGAAGATAAAATAATTGAGTTAGTGATAATTGGTAACTTGATTATGCTTTTTTTTTCCCAGGTAAATTTCAGGTAATGATACAGAAGATGTAGAACATGTTCAGATATGGATGCCTACGCCTTTTTTAAAACATGTACATTAAATACCTTAGTTGATTTAGCTCTAAATCTATAGCTTGTGTACAAAGTTACTGTGATACGTAGCAAAATGCCTTCGTTATGTATAGTAAATGTTAATTAAAATAACACTATTACTACTATCTTGGTGTGATGTTAGTGAGTTCTATACCAAGATATTAAATATCCAGCATGATTCAAATTTGGTTGATTCAGCAACAGGAACATTTTGGTTACCAGCTCGAAATATACTGAAGACTTCAGGCATATGTATTTTGAGAATCTTCACAACTGGAAAAGAAAATCTGGTTAAGACCTAAATCAAAATAGAACTGGTGTTATGGAGTACCTGGATATCAGCTGTAATTTCACAGTTCTCACTGCCTTGCTCCAAGCTGCTCAGGCTGCAGTTACTTTTGCATTATTTTGGAGTGGTCACTTTCAGTTCTTAGGAGTGATGGTTATTTGTACCTTCAACTAGAGGAAAGGTGGGGAGAAAAGGTAGGATAGGACCTTTTGTGAATGATCAAACGCCATTGCTGTTTGTACAGTAGGCTGTACTATAGAGTAAGAGAGGTGAATTCTCCAACTAAGGTCATGTACTGCTAGACAAAGATAGGAATTTAGTACAGTTTCAGTAGTGCAGTAACAGGACACTTTCTTTTATTGTAGAATAAAGCTTTTGTCCTTTAACAGGCCACATGCGGGTAGGTAAGTGGGTCTGGATGGAACCTCCCTGATTTCACTGAAGCTCTGTAAAGGCATAGGGGTTTAGTATACAGTATTTGTTGCTTTGTTTTGAAGCACGAATGAACATAGCATAGTTTTAAATTAATACAGTTTGCTGCAGAGAAGATTTCAGAGGATCAATTCAGGTCCTAGTCTTTCTACTGTAAACGCATGCTTTGTTTTTAACAGCTAACTGGAACTTGGTGAATAACAGTGCCTTCAGACAAGCTGTTCTGCTCTGAGCATGTTACCACGTGAACTGGAAGCAGTGTAGACAGGTTTGCAGTTCTGCGGGTGGCTAATTTAATCTGGATGCAACACTATGTGGATGTGCGGTGGTACAGCATCCAGTTTAGAGGGTAGCCTAAAGGAGTGCAACCTGTTGCACAGCACTTAAGTTTGCAGGGTAGATGTGCTGAAAGTATTCTAGTGACAGCATATACATTTGGAGCAGTGTCAAAAAGAAAGGGAGTTGCTGCCCTGGAGCATGCAGTAACTTTTTACTGTAACTGTTTCATGCACATAATTCTGTAATGATACAAAGGAGCTGTTTGCACAATCTCTGTGACAAAATTGTGAAGAGGGCATGGAGTCTTGCTTTTAACTTTACTGTTTTAGAAAGCATCTACAACTGAACTGGAGTAGTGGTGAGGAACAAGTATGATGCTGTCCGCTTCATGTAAAAAACTAAGATGTAAATAATCATTATCTTGCGTCAGGGCCAGAATGAATTAAGTCTAATGGTACAGAGCATTGGGTCTTAGCATAACTTTTAGAGAGCAGTCATTTGCTTATATCAGTAGCAGTTATACTGGTATAGGATTTAAGAGCAGAATAGGCTTGTCTGCAGAGGGGGTATAGTTCACACGCAGTGTAATAACCTGTGTTTATGTGATAGTTACAATGTCATGAAGTGCTTAATGTGTTACAGAAGTGCATAAAGGAATCAGATACTCCTGGATAGCTCCATTGATAGTTCATTGATACCAAAACAATTAATAAAACAGCCATTGTTAAGGAGGAAATGGAAAACATCATTGTCACTATTCAAATCCATGGTATGCCCACATCTTAAGCACTGTGTACAGTCCTAGTCTGCATCTCAAAAAGGGTGTAGTAGAATTAGAAAAGGTATAGGGAAGAGCAACCCAGAAGATCAGGGGTATAGGGAAGCTGCTGTACCAGGAGAGACTAAAAGGCTAGGATGGCCTTAATTCAGAAGATAGAAGGCTGAGAGAGATCTGTAGAATCATGATAGTTGTGAAAGGGAATAGGGAACTGTTACTCAGCACCTCCCAGAATATTAGAACGAAGGGGTACTCACTGAAATTAGTAGGAAGAAGGTTTAAGACTAATAGTAGAAAGTATGTTTGTATTCAGTGTAGCATTAACTTGCAGAACTTATTACCACAGGAGGCTGTAGTGGTAGATAGTATAGTCAGGTTAAAAAGGGATTAGAGAAATTCATAGATGATAGATCTGTGAATAGAGACGTAGTTAGCCATGTATGTCTGAAGTCAAGAAAAGGCGCAGGGTAGATTTGCACCTTATAGACCAGGGGCAGGCAAAGTCTGGCCCATGGGCTGGATTGGGCCTGCAGTGGACTCCAGTGCCTAGCAGCCCCTGCCCATGTTGCTGTGTCTGGTTTCCATGAAGACCCCAGGAGTAGTGGCACCACGACTGTGTGGGGCCAGAGTTTCCATGGAGACTGGCCCTGCAGTGCATGGCTGGGTGGGGAGCTGCTCTGGGACTGGGATCTTGTGGCAGTGACAGAGTGGGCTAGAGCTGGGGCAGAGCCACGATCTGCTGCCTGCACAGTTCTGCTCCCTGCACAGGGCAGTGTGTCATGGCTCTGTCTTGGCTCTGGAACATGCTGTCACCGCCGCAAGATCCCAGTTCCAGAGCAGCTTCTCTCCCAGCCGCATGCCCTGCCAGCACTGCTGGGACCCGTCTCCATGGAAGTCCTGGCCCTGCACTTTCACTGCTCCTGTGGTCTCTATAGAAACTGTCTGCAGCAATGCAGGCAGGGGCTGCTGGGAAACGAGTCCACTATGGGCCCGATCTGGCCTGCAGGCTGGACTTTGCCTGCCCTTGCTCTAGCTATACCTGGTTCAATGCTGTCTCTCTAAGGTATCCACTTCTGCCACTGACAGGCCTATTTGTTATGCCAAATGCAGTGGCCCTAAGCACACCAATAAAACTGTAAGCCTTCCTCAATTAAGGAGGCTAGTAGAAGTGTAGCAACAGATTTATTGGGACAAAATAGTAGAGGGAATAGGGATGAATGTGAGTCAAAGGTTCACAGAGTGTTCCAAGGAGGGGGACACTGGCCAGCATGCATTGTCCCATGAAGGAATCCAAGGAACTGGTGGACACCACTCTGTGAAACTGCTCAGATATGCACCCTGTCATAGACAGGACACTGGGCTAGATGGATCAGTATGGCACTTATGTTCTTATCTATTAAACAGAACAGCCAGAGATGTAACTTCTGGTATCTCTGATAGTTGATGCCCAAAATGGTCTGATCAGGGATAGATTATATTAGGGCAGGGCTGCCCAGCTTCAGTACAGACCATATGCCTCTGCTGACCCTTGCCTTGGCTGCACAGCCCCCTGGGATTTCCCCCACTTATGGTATTTCCACCCTCGCTATGTGGATAGCAACATGGCCATCTCCCAGGCCCTTCTCCACTGCATGGGAGGGGAAGAGGCAAATGCACACTGGCCTCTCACGGGCCACCAGTTGGACAGCCCTACATACTCTCCCTCTAAAGCATCTCATACTTGCCACTATCAGAGATAGGTCTGGCCTAGCATACTTCTGTTATGCCTTGTGGATTTTATGTTTTCAAACACAGCACCATATGTTAGTGTAGACTGTTCCTGTGGATGCATCTTGACAGTGTTCAGCTGCCATAGTAGTACCCCATGTACATTCTATTACGTGAGGGCAATCTGATTCAATGCCATCACTCTCTTTAAAGACTGCCAGGTGCAGTCAGACATTTGTGGTGTTTGTATTACCACACTATATTGTGGCATCATCTCTTGTGCTTAGCTGGTGCTGTGCAGAGGACTTAATCCCCACTCTCCAGAGGGAGACAAGGACAGAGAAAAGCTTACAGAACTCACAAGGATATGCACAAGTCTATATAAGAGCAGTACTGTTGTACTTGTTAAGATCTACTTTCCACAACTGAATCAAACTATATAAACATCTATTCCTTTCTAGCATTAAATAAGGAAGTGAGGGTCAAACTGTAATTACACATTCAGTTTATCTTTAGTCACATGTAGAACTCCAGTCATTGCTAAGAGGAGGAAGGTTGAGGTTTTAAATCAACAAATGGGTGTGCTGTAAGATATGTACACTTTCCTGTAGAGAAGTAAAAACTAGACAGAATGGAAGTTTATTTCTTGAATATTGTGAAAATAAAACTAATACCATATATAACAGTAATTTTTTGCCATGTGTCCATACTATATTGTTTCTTCTACATAACAAGTAGCTTCCCTCCAACCAAGTTCTTAGCACGTTAAGTCGGAGTGTGTGCATGCTCATGCATACACACTGTGCATATACCTTTCCACAGACATCAATTTCACAAGTTGAGTAGACAAGATATTTAAAACAATAAGTATTCTTATCAGTCTGAGAAAAACAAAATAATTGTCTAGATCCCAGTGGGGCAAATTGAAGAGATACAGACTTGTTCACTGTGTCCATTAAACACACACGTTAAAAGGAGAGCGTATAAGTGGGTCTTCGTTCTGTCCAGTTAAACTGTTTCATTAACCAGTACCTTAAGGTACTTTCTTGCATGATCTTGATATGCTACGGCAGTTAAAATGCCTAACATGAGGACTGGAGTTTGAGTAGATTTTATCACCTTAGTCCAGGTACCAAATTTCTGCTGGATTTGTATATTCAGGAGTCTCCCCTGTATGTTCATGTAAAGAAAACTGTTAATTCTGAAGACATCTAGAACAGGTCTGTCCAGCTGGCAGCCCACAAGGGGTGAAGTTGTGGGTCTCAGGCTCCTGCCTGGCCACTCTTGCTATCTATGGCTGTGACTGCAAAAGCAGCTAGTCTCCTCCCTCCCACCCCGTTTTCCCTCAACCACTCTTCCTTGCAGCTCGTCTGCCTGCCAGAGGTTGCCCAGCCCCCTGCTGCTTAGAAGTTAGATAGCCCTGATCTAGAAGGTGCAGTCAAAATATATTTGGAAAAATACTGTTTTGAGACACCATACAAGCTTAAGTAGTTTTGAAAATTTTATTTTAAAATTTCTCACAAAAAAACCCTTTCACAAAAAAACACCTTTCTGTTGGTGTGTTCAGGGAAGTGCTGGGTTGCTTTAAGTCTGTTGCATTTAAAACTATGAAGCTTGAATCAGTCCTGGAAGTCTTTATTCATGTGGTAATTCCACTGAAACAAGTAAACTTGTATTCCAGAAGTTTAAAGGATCAACTGTTCTTGCATACCTACAGTTCAGTTGGTTTATGGCTTTCTGCTGGACAGAGGTTTGTGTGAAGTGGGTAGGCATTTCAGTGGTAACTTCACATCAGAAGTAATTCATGTAATAAGCCAAATCAGTTTAAGTTTTACTACTGACAACTGTTCCAAACCCATTATCAAGAGACTGTATTGGAGAGGTTATATGGTATCTCATATCTGCACTGCAACTGACTGTTACTGTTGATAGTACCATAGGTAGTCAGATGATGCAAGATGCTTGGAGGCCAAGCACAGATTAGGATGGTTTATCAGCTAGGTCATGTTGATCAAAATACCTGTTGGAGAGAGACAAGTGAAATATATTGGTATTTCAAAGGCAAATTAGAATTTTTTTTACATGTCTTTCTCTTATTTTACAGTATATTTACTGCCAAAGGGAGTATTAAACACACTTATTCCAACATATTTGTTTTCCTATGAATACCATCAGGTTTACTCAGAAGACTAGTAACTGATTATCAGGACATTAGAAAAACCCCACTTTTTGGAGGGAGTTGATACATGCTTGTTTTAGCAGCACCAAGGCAAGCCTAGATCCTTTCAGCAGAGCAAACGTGTGTTACAGTAAGTACAAATATCCAAGCTTGGATTGGTTTTCTTTGCCTGGAAAGAATATAGATTATGACAACATATGTACAACATACAATGCAAACATTCATTGCAACTTTTATTTAGATATCTAAATTTGCAGTACCTGCTAACCAAACAGATTAGCAAATTTAGAGCAGACACCCTTTCTTCACTCTTGTTCTCCTGCAAAACAAAAATAATGTTAGATCAGATACTTGCTGCTATGGTTCAGAAAAGAATATTAAACAGCTTGTTGAGCTCCTACAGTAATCTCAAATGTCCCCAAAAATTAATGATTACTTAAGTGAATGAAAAACAATCTACACCCAGTTAGATCTTCAGTTAGTTGAAAGAGTATTCCAGAGTTCTAGTTTTTCCACAACTGTCAGATCATCCCCACACCTCTTCTACTTTTACAGAAAGGGACCAGGAAGTTACAGTGGACAATAAGTTGAAGATGAGCCAACAGTGTGCCCTTGTTGCAAAGAAGGCTAATGGCATACCAGGATACATTAGTAGGGGTGTTGCCAGATCAAGGGAAGTGATTATTTCCCTCTGATTATTTCACCACTGATGAGGCCACATCTGGAATACTGTATCCAGTTTTGCTCTCCCCCCCTCCCCCCGTAGAAAAGATGTAGACAAATTGGAGAGGGTCCCAGTGGAAGGCAACAAAAGTGGTTAGGGGGCTGGGGCACATGACTTAATGAGGAGAGGCTGCAGGACTTATTTAATTTACAGAACAGAAAATTGATGGGGAGGGACTTAATAGTAGCCTTGAATTACCTAAAGGGTGGTTCCAAAGAGGATGGAGCTAAACTGTCCTCAGTGGTGACAGATGACAGAACAAGGAGCAGTAGTCTGAAGTTGCAGCAAGGGAAGTTTAGGTTAGATGTTAGGAAGAACTCTCATTAGGAGGGTAGTGAAGCACTGGAACAGGTTACTCAGAGAGGTTGTAGAATCTCCATCTTCAGAGGTTTTTAAGACCCAGCTAGACAAAGCCTTGGCTGGGATGCTTTAATTGGGGATGGTCCTGCTCTGAGTAGGGGGTTAAACTAAATGACCTCCTGAGGTCCCTTCCAGCCCCAATTCTGTATGATTTGAAGTTGGATCTTACCTCTAGTACTCTAACTTCAGAGCATCGCCTTGCCAGCTGGCGAATTAGAGAGTGGGCTTCAGGCAATAAAGGTTTTTCAAGACATGCCAGCAGAGCATAGAACCATCTACCCTATATATATTAAAGTACAAAAAGGGAAAAAAGTTATCAGCTTATAAATAAAAGTGACTGGTTTACATACCACCATTCCCATATACTAGGCTTTTCTATTCTATAGCAGGGCTGTCCCAAATTCTCAGCACCTGGGGGCTGCACACTGAAAGTGCAAACCAAGGCACCATCTGACCCAGTGCTACACAGTGCACACAGGCAGCCACCCCACTCCATACAACCCCTTCTTCTTCCTCCCTTGCCAGCAGGTTCCTACCCTGCTAAACCATGCCTATGGGCTACCAGTCGGACAGTCCTTTCCCGTTACACCACACACCTGAGCTACTGCTCCACTGTATGTACATGGGCAGCACCCCTCAACTCACCAGCTGCAGGCTTCCCTGCATCATAGGCTCCTGCATGCTGCACCACCCCTGGGGCAGGCACAGGAAGCGGGAGCCAGAGGGAAAGCCCAGGGACTGGCTGTTGAGCAAGCAGCAACAGGGAGAATAGATTAGTCCCTTGCAGGCTGCTTATAGTTTGTAGGTTGTCAGTTGGACACCCCAGATCTTTGGGATGCTACTGAAACTAGATACTAGTCTCATCCACAAATCGTACGCATTATGAAATAACATCCACACAGGGAGGGGACACTGAGGATTCCCAATCCCCTCCAAAAATACAGAATAAGCTATTCCTATAACCATTCCAGACAGATCCCTATCTGGCCACTTCTTAAAACCTCTAATAAAGGAGATTCCTTAACTTCCATTGTCAGTTTGTTCCATTGTCCTCTTGCTCTTAAGGATTTTTCCCTAAATTTGTTTTTCTGCAATTTACGTGTTACCTTACACATCCTGTCCTCTGTAGCCAGGGAGAATAGAGGCCCTCTTCATGGCAGCCTTTCAAATATTTTAAAATGTTTCATGCCACCCTGTAATCTTGTTTTCTCCAGTCTATAATTCACCCACATATCAATCTTTCCTTAAATGGCTTGCATTCCAACCCCCTTATCGTCACCACTCATTTTTTTGACTCTGACAGTTTTTCTAGATGTTTCCTAAAATGCAGTTCCCTGAACAGGACGTTATATTGTAGATGGGGTATAACCAGGGCTGAAGAGTGGTATTACTGTCTCTTGTGAATTACATACAATACTTTTGTTAATGCAGCTCAAAATTTCATTTTTTTTCCTAAAGTTGTTAGAAAATGATTTTAGAAAGACTTCTTTTTATTCCAATTAAGTGCCCTTTAGTACATACTTTAGAGGCAAGTCACTATTGTTACAGAAATCAGTATGTTTCATGGGGCCTTTCCAAGAATTGGCTGAGGATATCTACTGATGAAAATCTTTTCAATTTCATTAAGTCAGCTGGAGAAAAACAGCTATTCAGAAATAAATCTAAAAAACAAATAAATTATTCCTGTCTTCCTATTGTATCACTGATCAGTTCTAATACAGCAAGTGTCCATAAACAAAACCGGGAACCATGTTCAGTTTGAGGACTCCAGAATTACTACTATCAGGATGGAATTTATTAGAATTAAAAGATCAAGTAGCAAGGTTTACTGCATTCATTTGATACAAAATTCAATAGCTAGTTACCTTTACAAAACTTAAATTTTTACTTGAAGTTAGTTATATTCATATTCTTCAGGCTTAATTTTGGGCAAAAACTTCTATATTTTTAGAAAGATTGAGGATAAAAGGCTAGAAAGCATTGGAGTTAATTTCAAAGCCTAATGAGGCATTGTGCGAACATTAGAGGAAATAGCTGAAATATGCAAAAAAACCCCAACAAAAAACCCCTCACAAACTAACCCCCCCAAAAAAGCCCTGTTAAAACAAACAAAAAACCCTATAGGAAACCAAGTCTCAAGCTGTGCAACTTCCATTTTACTATGCAGTCAATGAAAAGTCCTGTTTTTGAATGTGATAGGAACCTGTAACACAGGAGCTTCAATCCTGAACAGTGCAGCTCTTCCCATTGCTGTAGCAGAAAGAAATTAAAGGGTATTGGCTATAGCTGCAATTTTGTTTTGTAGTATGTGTGAACTGAAAAGGAGGGCACAGGATGTACAAGTGATGTACATATATGGAAAATAAGATGCAACACACACACACACACACACACACACACACACACACACACACACACACACACACACACACACACACACACACACACACAC
>NW_017729025.1:56969274-56970852 GCF_001723915.1 Gavialis gangeticus
GTCTGAGGTTGTTTCAGGAATAGATTCATTAGAAAGAAATACAAGTAGTTGTTTTAATAGAACTCATAGGGAAAATAATTGCAGACATAATGAGAATAGGTGGCATTTCCCAAAAAGTTTAGTTCATTTTTAAGACTGAGTGATTTATGAATTACAGCAGTATTTTCATCTAAAAGATGGTAACAGTAATATACAGAATGCCTTCACATGAAACATATTTATATTACTTTAATAGCATACAATGAGGTTTGTGCATCCTTCTCCTTGTATCATTTTGATAGTGCATAATTTTCTCAAATTCATGTGTAGGTAGACAGAATAAATTAAAATTACCAGTTCTGGAGTAAATTCTCTCTCCCAAAACCAGTTAATCAGATATTCCAGGACACTAGTTACAGTTGCCTTTCAAAGATGGGGAAAAAAAGAACAAGACATTTAAAAGAGTTGTTGTATAAAAACAGCTATTGCACACATTTGATGCTACAGTGTAATTAGATTAGAAGACTTGAACAAGTGACTCCACTTTGCATAGTGACATAACATTTATTTCACTTCTACAGTGCATCTAGACAGGGCATTTATCACACACACAATAGGAAATGTTGTAACAGCAGTTTCTAGAAGGGACTGAGATTAAATAGTGAGAAGAGTAAAATGCCCAAAGTGGGACAGAAAGCTGAAATAATTAGAGATCTGGGAAAATGTCCATATTAGTCTGAATAAATTTGGATTACTCAGTACTGAGAGATTAAGGCAAAAAAAATCAGGTGCCTTGTCTCATTATACAAGAAAACAAGGGCACAGGCAATCACATTTAAAGGAAAATATTTAAGTTGATAAAAGAAAATCAATTGCACACAACAAACAAGTTAGTGTGTGTAACTCTAAGTTAGCTGTATTTGGAAATATTAACAGGAGTAAAGGTGCACCGATATATCAGTCTGATATCGGATCAGCACTGATATAAAGAAAATTGATTGCATCGGAAATCGGCCTGATGTGGCTGATCATTTGGCCGATAAATGCTCACACGTGCGCAGCTGCAATGCAGCATGTAGGCAGCGAAGAGCACAGCCCGGCACCTTGGAGAGTTGTGTGCCCCTGTTAAGTCTGTTGTGGTGGAAGGGGAGCATGGAGGGAAGGAGCATGGGGGGCAGATCAACGCCCCTTGTGGGGAGGGAGGGGCTGGGACAGACGCTGCTGGGGTGGGGCAGGTTGTAGGACTGAGCTGCAGCTTGTCCAGAAGACATGGGGTGGGAAGGGCAGCTCCTGCTGCTGTGTGCACCCCGGGAGGGTAGGTGCCTCAGATCTGCATGGGAAGGATGCGTTTTTGGGAATGCGGGTTTCAAGCCGGTGATGGGACAAATGTGCAGATATAAAAGTTACAAAAAATATAGGTCACTATATGTTCCTATGCCTTTTAGGTATGTTTCTATGCTTTCCAAAGCCAATGCTCTGGGGGGAAAAAAAGGATATATCATCCCACCCTTCACAACCTCCCTTGCTTATCTCCTACTGTACTACTAGGATTAGGGCTACATGAGCCCTCTCCCACACCAGCAACACCACAGGTTCAAG
>NW_017729025.1:56975852-56976462 GCF_001723915.1 Gavialis gangeticus
CAGATCAACGCCCCTTGTGGGGAGGGAGGGGCTGGGACAGACGCTGCTGGGGTGGGGCAGGTTGTAGGACTGAGCTGCAGCTTGTCCAGAAGACATGGGGTGGGAAGGGCAGCTCCTGCTGCTGTGTGCACCCCGGGAGGGTAGGTGCCTCAGATCTGCATGGGAAGCCTGTGGGCTGGAGCTGTGCCAGGCTCTTCCTGGCATGTGGGGGTTGCGCTCCCAGTGTATGGGGGCTGTGCTCAGGGCAGATGGTGCCTGGAGGGGCCTACGGCAAATTTTGAGGTGGCTGAAGTCCCCCTAGGCCCCTCCCAGTGCTGCCGCCCACACTAAGCGCAGCCCCCACACACACTGGGAGTACAGTCCTGAGTGCAGTCCTACAGCCCCCACACACCAGGAAGAGCCCAGCACAGCCCTGGCCCCAGCTTGAACCCCATTCCCCAATGCAGATCCAGGGCACAAGCCTTCTGCACCCCGCCCTCCCCACCCCCAGGTGTGTGCAGTGGTGAGAGCTGCCCCCTAGACGAACCACAGCTCAGTCCCATGCCTTGTTCCGCCCCAGTGGGCAGTGCCTGCCCCACTCCCTCCCTCCCTGTTGATCTATTCCCCCCCC
>NW_017729025.1:56976513-56978626 GCF_001723915.1 Gavialis gangeticus
TCCACCGCAACAGACTTACCAGCTGGATGCAGCTGTATCGGAAATCGGATCTACATCAGCTGATATGCCTCCTTAAAAATCAGCTAGCGGTATCAGCCCCCCAAATTCTGTATAAGTGCGCCCCTAGAGTAAAGCAATTTTTTAAACATATGGATAAAGAGAAGTTATGCCAGAGAACTTGCATATTATCAGCAATTATTGCTAAACAGTTTAAAACAGGGTGGATCTGATTTAAATCACTGGTCAGGAAGCCTTGATTTAATTACTGTTATCTACAAAAGTGCATTCTTGTTGTTTGATATCCTTTATTCATTTAACTTCTTGAAACTTTGCACTTTTAGAGAAAGGCAAGGGCTTGATTGTCTACAAAAACTTGCAGAGAAACAGTGCTGATGAGTAGGTAAGCAGGTCTGTTCAATTTCATCTCCATATACTGCTGTTAACAAGAATGTTATCTCTGGAGACACAAATCCACTGTTTGAGAACTGAAACTAAGCATCACAGAGATGCTTAATGGGATCTTCTAGACTGAGCACTGAGTCCCACTGGGTAGAGTGCTTTTCTTTAATCTTTACTAATCTATAGCAGAGCCTCTTGGAACCTCATAAGATTGGACTCATAATATAGTCCATGACATGTGACCTATTCATAAACCTTTTCTAAAAAGGTTACATGAATATATTGTCTCAAATAGTATATAATTAGAAGTTATCATCCCTATTCCACGATGATATCTTTAATCTTTAACATATCTTAAATTAAAACTATATTTATATAGGTTTGGGTTTTTTGGGTTTTTTTAAAGGCATCTTTAAAAAAAAAAAGATTAAATCTAAAATTTTGATTTAAATAAAAATCCAATTACATTTTTAAAATGATTGATTTTTATCCACTCTGGTTCAAAATTAAAAATACATCAATTTAAGTAAGTGAGAAACAGACAGTTGTTTGAAACAGTCCAACACTTGTTTCAGGCACTGCCAATGAAATAATTAGCTATATTCTCTTTTGCACTATAACTCTAATAGATGAGGTATATCTACATTTGATAGGTAAATTATTAAAAAGCAACCCCTTCCTCCCCCAAACATTTTTGCCAAGTACAAATAAACTTACTTGATTCATTCGGCTAACAATACTTAGCAAAGGAGGAAAGCCCATCTGAAAGAAAAGCCAGTTTGGAATTGTAACGTACAAATTAAAGATATTTCCCAAATAAGGTTTTAAGGTTTAAATTAGAACAAAGTCTGAACAGGACACACATCCATTTATTTTTTAAGCAATGTTTTTTCAAAACTTCTAGTCTTAACTACTCATCTTCAAAATGCCAGGTAGAATAAATAATGGTAACAGCAATAATGTAGCAAAATAGTGAATTTAAAGCCTCTACATACTGGGTGAGGCATCAGATTTAAAAGGACCTAAAATTAATTTATTTCAGCTACTTTTTCAGATCTCACCATCTTAATTATATTCTGAATTTACAGAAACACTATTTTTTTTTGCTCTCTTACTGTTGTTTCAGGGGCATGGCAAGAGCATCACAAAAAACTTGGTTGGGCCCCAACACTTTTTCCTTTCTATGCATGCCTTCCAGGGCCTACTCTAGCAAAGCTCTTATTTATTGGTCAAGTTGTTTCGAGGGCTGCATCTGATCATCAAAACATTGAAGCTGGCTATGCTCCAGTACTGTTACATGCACAAAAGACAGCCTATAATCTTGTATCAATTAACAATAATCCGTAAGAGTTACTTTATCACACCTAAATTTGCAAATGAAGGTCCAAGCTCTGATTTATCTAGGGTCCCACTTTGTATAGTAGGGAATTAAATAGCAAGCTCATTAAGGAACCTGCTTTCAACCTGTCAGTTTTACTGACCTCAGCCCAAGTATACATCACAGTAGGGCAACTTCTGAAAGATTTTAATGAAGTATAATAACCAAGAACTAAGTAGCCTACCTGTATATAATCAATTCCTAGATTTTCATTATCTGCTACAGTAACTGTTTCTGAATATGCTTTTTCACCCAGACAAAACTTTTTCCAGCCTTCTTCATCTTCTGATTTTGGCTGAAAAAGTTAATGTGGATTAGTTTTCATAGGCAGCAAAA
>NW_017729025.1:56983626-56989956 GCF_001723915.1 Gavialis gangeticus
ATTGTCTACAAAAACTTGCAGAGAAACAGTGCTGATGAGTAGGTAAGCAGGTCTGTTCAATTTCATCTCCATATACTGCTGTTAACAAGAATGTTATCTCTGGAGACACAAATCCACTGTTTGAGAACTGAAACTAAGCATCACAGAGATGCTTAATGGGATCTTCTAGACTGAGCACTGAGTCCCACTGGGTAGAGTGCTTTTCTTTAATCTTTACTAATCTATAGCAGAGCCTCTTGGAACCTCATAAGATTGGACTCATAATATAGTCCATGACATGTGACCTATTCATAAACCTTTTCTAAAAAGGTTACATGAATATATTGTCTCAAATAGTATATAATTAGAAGTTATCATCCCTATTCCACGATGATATCTTTAATCTTTAACATATCTTAAATTAAAACTATATTTATATAGGTTTGGGTTTTTTGGGTTTTTTTAAAGGCATCTTTAAAAAAAAAAAGATTAAATCTAAAATTTTGATTTAAATAAAAATCCAATTACATTTTTAAAATGATTGATTTTTATCCACTCTGGTTCAAAATTAAAAATACATCAATTTAAGTAAGTGAGAAACAGACAGTTGTTTGAAACAGTCCAACACTTGTTTCAGGCACTGCCAATGAAATAATTAGCTATATTCTCTTTTGCACTATAACTCTAATAGATGAGGTATATCTACATTTGATAGGTAAATTATTAAAAAGCAACCCCTTCCTCCCCCAAACATTTTTGCCAAGTACAAATAAACTTACTTGATTCATTCGGCTAACAATACTTAGCAAAGGAGGAAAGCCCATCTGAAAGAAAAGCCAGTTTGGAATTGTAACGTACAAATTAAAGATATTTCCCAAATAAGGTTTTAAGGTTTAAATTAGAACAAAGTCTGAACAGGACACACATCCATTTATTTTTTAAGCAATGTTTTTTCAAAACATCTAGTCTTAACTACTCATCTTCAAAATGCCAGGTAGAATAAATAATGGTAACAGCAATAATGTAGCAAAATAGTGAATTTAAAGCCTCTACATACTGGGTGAGGCATCAGATTTAAAAGGACCTAAAATTAATTTATTTCAGCTACTTTTTCAGATCTCACCATCTTAATTATATTCTGAATTTACAGAAACACTATTTTTTTTTGCTCTCTTACTGTTGTTTCAGGGGCATGGCAAGAGCATCACAAAAAACTTGGTTGGGCCCCAACACTTTTTCCTTTCTATGCATGCCTTCCAGGGCCTACTCTAGCAAAGCTCTTATTTATTGGTCAAGTTGTTTCGAGGGCTGCATCTGATCATCAAAACATTGAAGCTGGCTATGCTCCAGTACTGTTACATGCACAAAAGACAGCCTATAATCTTGTATCAATTAACAATAATCCGTAAGAGTTACTTTATCACACCTAAATTTGCAAATGAAGGTCCAAGCTCTGATTTATCTAGGGTCCCACTTTGTATAGTAGGGAATTAAATAGCAAGCTCATTAAGGAACCTGCTTTCAACCTGTCAGTTTTACTGACCTCAGCCCAAGTATACATCACAGTAGGGCAACTTCTGAAAGATTTTAATGAAGTATAATAACCAAGAACTAAGTAGCCTACCTGTATATAATCAATTCCTAGATTTTCATTATCTGCTACAGTAACTGTTTCTGAATATGCTTTTTCACCCAGACAAAACTTTTTCCAGCCTTCTTCATCTTCTGATTTTGGCTGAAAAAGTTAATGGGGATTAGTTTTCATAGGCAGCAAAAACAGTGAAAGACTCAAATCTCTTTAAAAAAAAAAAAAAAAAAAAAATCAAGAAAGAATGGATAAATTGTAGATCAGGATTTACAAGATTAACACAATTACTACAGCATGCCTGCCATCAGGATACATTAACAATTAAAAAAAATTGTTTCCTAAAGTGTAATAAAAATTCTACTGACCATTGTAACATTGCTGTCCAAATTCTGTGACTTCCAGTGATTTCTGTGCTTGTTCAGACTCTAAAGAATTAAAATAAAATGTGTTTATTGTTTATTTCACAATTATGTTATTTTAAATCAAAACTGTTTTCATCTTCCATGTACTTTAACAGTTCTTCATAACCATTAAAAATACCTGTTGAAGGATTGTATTTTAGGAAAATGTTAGATTTCACATTGTTGTGAATGAATGAATGAATAACTGGCCAAATATTTCATGCATTTCTTTCAATGTCATTCAGATTAAGTAGTAAACTCTGGTTAACAATCTGTAATGATCTATGGAAGGAAAAATACACAGATTCTTTAATCTACTTAAAACTTGATTCTAAGGATAATCAAAAAGATAGTAATTAAAGCAAGTTCCATCCATTTAAACTCAATTGCTGGACTGGAAAGAGAACATTTCAGCCTCAATTTTAAGAGTTCACCAACATGTTTGTATTAGTATTTGACCCAATACTTTCTGTTTTAGGACAAAACTTGGATTCTGTGTAGTTAACTACTTAATAATATTTCTTTTAATATTAAGGAATTATTTTGTCCCTTATGCTGGGTGAGGATAATTCTTTTTTCCAAGACTTTCTTTGGAACTCCATTTTCAGGGTAAATTAATTTTACAACCAACGAACCAACCACATGACCATATGATGGCAGAAAGCCCTCAAGAGATTTTCTAATGCAAAACTGAACTGCTTTATCTATTATTTTCTTCCATCAAATGTTAAACCCCACAAAACAACTAGATTATCCCTCTCCCCATAAGAAAAATTCCACCAAACTATACTGTACTAGTTTGTAAAAACACTGTTCTTTACCTGACGAACAGCTGAAAAGTGGGCCACTTGTTGCTGCTGCCATTTGAGAGTTGGAGAATATCCTTCAGGGGCAGGTTGGCATCCTGAGAGCTAATAAAGCACAGGCAATAACTGTTATGAAAAAAGGAGTAGAAAAAGAATCTAAGCTGACTGAATCTAAAATTAAGAATTTCTACTCGAAGCACGCAAAACTAACAAGAAATCAAGACAAGTTCTGCTTTGATATGGCTCCTTTCTGAGACTATGAAGTAAATCCTCCTAACCACTGAAGCCATAATTCTCAATAAAAACAGACCTTCATCAACAAGAAGGTTCCACATTCTTTACAAATTCTAAAAAATGTGTTTTGACTACTGAATGTTCAGATGTACTGAAGACATTTGCAGTGTTGCCAACTCTCATGATTTTTGGCATTGTTCTTAAAAGTCTACACTTTGGGAATGTGAAAAACTTAGCTCTTTCTTTTATAAATACATATATAATTTATTTTATACATATATAAAAGAAAGAGCTAAGTTTTTCACATTCCTGAAGCACAGACTTTAAGAACAATGCCAAAAATCATGAGTTGGCAACACTGCATTTTGTGTCCTAAATAGACCTGCTATATAAATTAAGGGGTATTATCCAGCCACAGTTGTCAAGAAGTAGGATGGGAGAAAAATTACACTTCCAGCTTACCACATACAGGCACCTGAATTTGTAATAAGAATTTGAGGGAAATACTGAAAAGTGCTTTCAAAGCAACGGGAATCAAGGACAACAAGAAGTCCTTCTTTAAGTAGATAGGGAACAGGAGGAAAAATGGGAGTGTGCGGTCACTGCTCAACAACTCAAGAGAGCTGGTTACCAGCACACAGGAGCAAGCTGAACTCCTGAATTACTACTTCGCCTCAGTTTTCACTAGACCAAGGGGAAAACCATGCCAGGCAGAGTAGAGGATGAGCACAGTAGGAATAATCATCTTCCTACTATTTCTGAAGAATTGGTATATGACCAATTAATAAAATTAGATGTATGCAAGTCAGCAGAACCAGATATCTTCATCTGAGAGTGCTGAAGGAGCTGGCCAAAGTCATTGCGGAATCCTTGGCAAAACTCTTCCTTTTCAACATCTTTATTAACAATTTGGATGTGGGGGTGAAGAGCTCACTGGCCAAGTCTGCGGATGACACCAAGTTATAGGGAAGCATGGTTACGCTTGGAAAACAGGCTGTAGTTACAGGCGGACCTACACAGGCTAGCAAGTTGGGCGGATTGGAACCAGAGGAAGTTCCAACGTTGAGATGTAAAGTGTAAAGTGTAAATGTAAAGTGCTCCACCTTGGGACAAGCAACCCCCAACACACCTACAGACTTGGTGGCACCAAACTGACTAGCACCATGAATGAAAGGAACCTGGGGGTAATAATAGATCACAGTATGAATGAGTCAGCAGTGTGATGCTGTAGCCAGTAGGACAAATAATACTCTGGCATGCATCAATTGATGCATCTCCAGCAAAGCCACAGAGGTGATTCTTCCACTGTACTCAGCACTGGTGAGACCGCAGCTGGACTACCGAGTCCAGCCCTAAACACCACACTTTAACAAGGACGTGGACAAGCTTGAGAGAGTCCAGAGAAGAGCCACCTGTATGATCAGTCTTAAAAGGCAAGCCATGCGAGGAAAGGCTGAGGGATCTAGGACTCTTTAGCCTGAGGTAAAGAAGGCTGAGAGGGGACTTGGTAGCAGCTTACTGCTACACTAGAGGAGTACATTAAGGGCTTGGTGAGCAACTGTTCACCAGGGCACTCGAGGGGAAAACCAGGAGTAATGGCCATAAACTCCTGGAAGACTGATTCAGGCTCAACATTAGGAAAAACATTTTCAGTCAGGGTGTCCAGACTGTGGAATAAGCTCCCTCCAGAGGTGGTGCAATCACCTACCCCGGAAATCTTCAAGAGGAGACTAGGGACTTGCTGGGGTCACCTGACTCCTAGTTGTATTTCCTGCTTGGTGCAGGGAGCTGCACCTGATGATCTTCCGAGATCCCTTCCGGCCTTACAATCTATGAATCTTCCCCACTGTGTGAGCCACCCCAGCCTGGCCAGGCGGCAGCAGTGATAGCTTCAGCCTTCAGCAGCAGGGAAAAGCGTAGAGGAGACCATGCAGTAGCAGGGAACTGCTGCAGTTCCAGCCCAAACATGGAGCTGCCTCTATCGCTCCTGCTTATCAGGGTTGAAGTCAGGCAGTAGAGGAGCATAACAGACAAATGGTGGGGGAGTGGGCAATGGTAGGGAGGCAGGGACTAGAGGGCATAAGCATGGGGTGGAAGGGAGGGGGGGCAAGGTGTCGTGGAGGTCTGACCGTCTGCCTCCTTGCTACTACTTTTCTCCCCACAGCAGTGGGAGCGACAAATTTAAGCTGACCCTCCAATAATCAGATGGTATACATTCAAAATTATATCAAATGTATTATTTCCCCTGTATAGAATCTAGTTGCTGGGACATCATCTAAAATTCAAAGTCATTTTGGATTAGGGTAAACACAGTAGTAGAAAGCAATGCTTCTTCACTCATAAGACGACAGACTAGGACAACTTAAAATAAATCATAGAAACTGATTATAAAAAAGCTGTACAAGTGTCCAAGATTGTACTCTGCAAACAAAAGACAGTGCTGGAGTAGCACTTATCAACACAAATAGAGATATGATATAATTGTGTCGTAACTGTTTTGTAATAAGCCTTTCTACATTGCTTATAAACAAATGCAGTAAATACTCCAGTAAATATGGTAACTTTTCCACAATTTTATTGTATTTCTATACACCAGATGTAACTGCCAGCTGAAGGTATATTTTATTTGTAACTTCAGCTGGCAGTTACATTTGGTGTATAGAAATACAACAAAATTGGGGGAATGTTACCATATTTACTGGAGTCTACAGTGACTCTGAACATAATTGGTTATAATTTTCCAAGTACAGGATCTAATTATCGGAGGTTCATCTTTCACTCATCCCCACACTGCTTCTACAGGGGAGTAGGCAGGAGGAGGGCAAGTGGTGTGGGAAAGTCAAGAAACTTGCCCCCCCCGCAAGCCTTTGCTCTCTGCTTCCCCTCCAACCTCTGCTCCAGGCCAGCAGGCTCTGTCCCCATTCTAGCCTGGGGCATTGAGCACAACCACAGTCTGGTCCTGTAAGACCAGCCATGCTGGTAATGTGCCACTTCTTTGTGACCAGGAAGGGCTGTGCTCAGTGCCCCAGGCTGCAGCATGCACAAAGCAAGAATAAGGGGGGCAAGTAAAGGTGGGGATGGAGAGTGGCAGGCGTAGAACCAGAGGCTGCATGGGGGACAGAGATGGGGAGAAGAGGCTGCAGGGGAGGGAAATGATGGGATACACAGATTACGGAGGGGGTGGAAGGACAGGCAGCAACTATGGCCCCGACTCCAAATATGGGCTGGAGAAGGGATGGGCAATTATGTGGGCTAGAGGGCCACTTAAGGAATTTTGGCAAGTTTGGCAGATTGGTGGGGGGTGCTAACCCAGCATAAAGAG
>NW_017729025.1:56990148-56994786 GCF_001723915.1 Gavialis gangeticus
CAAGGGCTGACAAGGTCGAACGGTTATAAACTCCTGCAAGACCATTTCAGGCTGGACATGAGGAAGAATTTCTTTACTGTGCGAGCCCCCAAGGTCTGGAACAGCCTGCCACTGGAGGTGGTTCAAGCACCTCCATTGAATGCCTTCAAGAGAAATTTGGATGCTTATCTTGCTGGGATCCTATGACCCCAGCTGACTTCCTGCCCTTCAGGCGGGGTGGGGTGGACTCAATGATCTTTCGAGGTCCCTTCCAGCCCTAATGTCTATGAAATCTATGAAAGGTGGGAAATGGTGTCTGAGGGCAGGAGGGGCTGGGACTGCAGGGTGGTGACAGCACAGGGCCAGGTCCTGGGGCAGAGCCGCCATCTGCTCTCAACATCATGGCTCTGCCTAGGCCTCAGCCCTGCGCTGTTACTGCCCTGCAATCTTGGCCCCACCCACCCCAGCCTTAGACACCGCTTCTTGCATGCCCACAGCCCCATTCCATCCGCCCAGCCTAGCGTCCTGTCCATGGGGGTCCCAGGCCAGTGTCAATGGATACCCCACCTGCCCCAGCATCCCCCAATGATGGGTGCATGGTGGATGGACTAGGGTGCCCAGGCATTGGCAACATTGGCAGTAGCAGCCAGAAAGAGCAACCACAAACAAGGCTGCCAGGAAACAGTGATGTCACATCCATCCACATGTGCCAAAGCCTAGGCTGCCACCTGTACCTCGGCCAGATGGGTCTGAGGGACCCACCACGACCTGGATAATATGCGTGGTGGACCAGATCCAGCCTATGGGTTGTATTCTGGCCACCCCTGGGCTGAAGTCTGGGCCCCTGCAGCTGCCTGCTCCCTGCCCTTGTATTCAATTCTAAGACAATGGGATTCCCCCCATATGAAGTGGGGTAACCCCTCAGATTAGAATCAAGAAAATATGGTATACATTAGAACAACTGAGTTTTACAGAGACAATAGTTTTTCCAGCAATTCAGAATTTGGACTGCAGGGCTGAAGATTCCATTTACTTCTCCAAATTCTTTTAAGATACAGGGACAGTATATTTTAAAATTTACTTGAGACATCCAGGTATTTTAATGCAAATATTTTTCTATCCAAGGATTCTCATTTCATTTTTTTAGTCTGTGTTTTCTAGAAGTCTCTTAAGAACATCTCTACAAACTTACTGAAATATTCACTGTCTGCTTCTTTCTCAGCTTTTTGGGGTCTATCTGTGCCACAACAACATCTGGGCATTGTGAAGCTTCAATCCTAAAAAGAAAAAAAAAACATTTGTAATCCCTCTCTGCTGCATTCCTTAGAATTACATAATTAGTTTGCAAATATCTGTAATATTTGCATAGGGACCAGATTAAAATATGAGGTACTTGCACAATTAATTTGTGTATGAGAATTATTAAAAAAATGAAAAGAGAGACTGTTTCTAGGAGAGGGTATGCAGCAAGGTTTTAACAAAAACAAACAAATGGAGGCATTTTTTAAGCTTACTATTTAGACCACAGTAGATATATATCCTCATTTTATAGAGAGAAAATGAGAGCAGAGGTTAATTTGCTTTAAATGAGCCAAGCTGTGGCAGTCAACAGAATCCAGAATCCCTAACTCCTAGGTCTCTGCCTTAGCCACAGGACCACCTTTCCTTCTGAGGCAGCAGTGAAGGCTATTACCTGTTGACATATACAGCTAGCAAGATTGCATTTTAATCCTTCTGATTAAAGTAAACTGGATAAAGATTCCAAATGCTCTCATGTTACTCAATTACAACATAACACTGTTGGGGGAAACAGGCCATGATTTGTAGCACGGGGTCAAAGAGTCTTAAGAGAAACTACAGGCATACACAGATGAACAGTGCTGAGTCATGGGGGGGAAGACTGTGCATCCAAGTGCATAAGCATGTTTCTATTTATGTTGGTGTTAATAAAAATTGTCACAATCTTAAACAAGGAAAGAGACATTACATTCACTGGCATCAAACTCAGCAGTTATTGGCACTACAGTGGGACTTGGGGGCTCCAGAGGAGACAGTGACCAGGGTGAAATGGAGATGCTCTGAGCCGCATGTCTGGGCAGCACCATCTCAGGAGATTTGCAGCAAAGACCCCAGTGGGTCCTACAGCTCGCAGCACACTAGCAGCAGCGGGACAGGGCAAAGGGCTCCCGGTGGCCAGGCCGGTGCTTCAGTCTTCCATGGGGTCCCTCCGAGCCAGCCCAGCTGCAGAGCTCGGGGGAGCTCCACGGGCGGGAGCTGCTTCCAGCGGAGTCGGGCGGCGCCAGCCCGCGCAGTGGGACTGGCGGCCTTGTCTCCGGCCGCTCCGCTGCGCGCCCGCAGGGTCCCAGAGCGGGGGGTGGCTCCTGCTCCCCGCCCCCACTTACTGCACCCGCTTGAGATACTCCTGCGGCGTCCGCGGGGGTGCGGTGGGGTCGAAGTCCTCAGCGAGCTCGCAGTCCCCCACGGGCAGCAGCCGCGGCATCAACTCCTCCATCCCCGCTTCCATGCCCGCCGCGGCGAGCGCGCTCAGTGACGTCACCAACCCGCGACTCACCGAGCAATAGCAAACACCACCCTAGCCACCAGCGGCGGGCGCGCTCGGTGATGTCACTCAACCGCGACTCGCAAAGTGAAGATAACGTGTAGGTGTGTCCACCCCGCCCCGCCAGCTCTGCCTCGAGGGTGATGGCGCCCCCTGGCGGGGGGAGAGGCGGCGCTTGGGGCTGCCGCTGCTGCGCCCGCCGCGGTCGCTCTGTGGTCGTACCGGCGATCTCCCCCTGCCGGGGCTGGGGCCGGGTTGCCGAGCTGAGCCGGGTCGGGCCGCGGGGGAGGTGCCGCTGCTTGGTGCCGGGTGCTCCCCGCCGGCCCGCGCTTTCTGCCGTGCGGGGGGCTGCGGGCAGGGCAGCCTGACGTGCGGGAATCCTCCCGCAACGCGGCTGCCGCGCGAGCTCTGAACCCCGCGTCCTGCAGCGCAGCAGCGCGTGGGGAGGGGAACGCAGCCAGGGCTGTCCGGCAGCTTTGCCGCGCCGCACCGCCCACGCGCTGCATGGGCGCACTGGCCCCAGAAACATGGTACTGTCGAGTCACATTGGGACTGCCTAGGAGGAGGATTACTAAAGGTGAACGATGGTGCAGTCAGCTTCCGAGTGGCTTAAAAATACCACGTATCTTTTATTAGGTCAATTCGAATGGAAACATTCTTCTTTGCAAGTTTTGGGTACAAATACCCTTTTTCAGGCAGAGGAAGTGTCTGCCTGAAAAGTGTACCTGAAAGCTTGCAAAGAAGAATTTTTCCAACTGAGTTGGTTTAATAAAATACCACAGCACCTCATTAAACTTCCCAGTAATTACGCCAGCTCATATGTGCTCATTTGAATGATAAAAGTCAGATGTTATTAAAAGAGCAGAACCTGCAGGGTTCTGGTGAAGTGGGATGGATTCTTTCCCTGCTAATCTATGTGTTACCAAAGAGGGATCCTCCACTTGGTTCCATGTGAGGAGTCACCTATAATTGCAGGAACCTCTCTGAAGTTAAAGAGGACTCTGTGCAGAGTTGTGTATTGGGGTATGGAGTTATCTCCATTTCACAGATTGGAAACTGTAGCACTGAGATGCTGCTGAGTGGAGTGAGGACTTGAAAGTAGATCTCCCAATCCTTAAGGTTACTGGACCACCTATCCTTTCTGACACTTTACCCCTGTTCCATACAGACCTACCCAGTCAGTTTGTTACTAGGATGAATAGTAATGAATGACAGAAACAGCTAAAATATTTACTAAAGAAAGCATTCTTATTTCTTCTTTTCATCATCTTTGGGGCTTCTGTAATGAAAGTTGGATTGTGCTTGAGGATGGATAGGAGGAAGCTCTTAAATCATGGCCTCTACAATGCTCAATGCAGCTTCTTGAAATGATAGCCCTTGTGCTAGAAAAAGAAATATCAAACACCATTGTGCACAAGCAGTTGTGTGATATTAATCTATAACTACCAAATAATGAAATCTTCAACAAGCCACTGAGTCTTTAATAACAATTCTAGGGACCTGTGCATAAAGCTCAGCATTAGCAAGTGGTTCATTCAGGTCTAGTACTTAAGAACAAAATCCTGCTCCATTTCAGTCAACAGAAGTTTTCCATAAGTAAATGTACTGTGTTCATAATTTGTCCCATTTGGGAATTCCCTTTGGTTTCTGTAAAAGTAGACAGAGGGCGCATCTGACTACACGTGCATTAATGCACTTTTTCTAATGCGCATTAAATTTAGTACCTCCAATGTAAGGTACTAAATGTGCATTAGGCTGCCTTAATGTGCAGTAGCACAAGCTCATATTTTTTTAGGTGCCACTTAATACACAGTAGCCTATTTTACTGTGCATTATATTAGGGACTTCCCTGCTGTGATAGAAGCCGGACTTGAGGGGATCGCCTTCAGACCTCAGGTTGGGGAGGACCGGGTTAGAGAGCTTCTGGAGGGGCTGGACGTGTTCAAGTCAGCGGGTCCAGATGATCTCCACCCCAGGGTGTTGAGGGAGCTAGCTGGGGTTATTGCAGGGCCCCTGGCACGGCTCTATGAGCAATCGTGGTGCTTGGGCCAGGTGCCAGATGATTGGAAGGTAGCAAATGTGGTCCCCATCTTCAAGAA
>NW_017729025.1:56995313-57052001 GCF_001723915.1 Gavialis gangeticus
TACTTCACAGTTAGGGCGGCTAGGAGCTGGAACCAACTTCCAAGGGAAGTGGTGCTGGCCCCTACCCTGGGGGTCTTTAAGAAGAGGCTGGATGCCTACCTGGCTGGACTCATTTGAGTCCCGTTTCTCTTTTTGGGGTTTTTTTGTTGTTCTCCCGCCCTGGCGGGGGGTCGGGCTAGAAGATCTACTAGGTCCCTTCCGACCCTTAATCTATGAATCTATGAATCTATGAATAGCGCAGTTTTTATACACTGCTTTAACACATGGTAAAATAGGCTACTGCGCATTAAAATACATGTGTAGACATGCCCAGATAAATGTAATTATGAGTTTGATATGAATTAGACTTTTGTATAGATAGATCACACTGTCAGTCTGGGGTATATCTCAGAAAAATACTTTAACTATTGAGGACTTCAAAATCAGTTATTTTATTTCTTTTTCATCCCACTTCTATGTATTTCCTTATTTCACGTGAAAGAGGATACATGCAAACTCAATTAAAAGCAAGTAACTCTTTTAAGAAAAAAGTTAAATATTATATAGAATATAAAATATTCCCTACCCATCATGTAACATGGGGATAATAATACTTGTTTCCTGTATAAAGCACTGAGTGATGGATAAAAATATATAAGAACATGGTGCTTGATTCAGTCGGTGGTACAGATATCCTATTGATTTCATCCCAAAAGGCCAGTGCACAGATATTAAATTTGATTGCATATTCTGTAGTTATACAGGCTTATTTAGATCCTACATGAAAAGCACCGGTAGTGCCAGGCCAAAGTCTAACTGGAAGTCCCCACCTGTGTAAATCTGTAGGCAGTGTAGTTTAAACTGTTATTTATTAAGTTGCTGACTCAGAAGTCACTGCTAACGCATATTCTTTGCTTTCTCTTTCTACAATAATTTTGATACAGACTGAGCTGTGCTGTGCTATCCACAATCTGGATGTTCTGCATGCATGGTAAAGATCAAGGGGTAACCCAAACCACTAGACTAGCCTCGTATCTCCATTTTTTATAGTAGTACTGGTTATTTCTGAAGGACTATGTTTTCTGAGCAGTTTTGAGCAAACACTACCCTAGAACTTTCCTCTCCATTTAATTTTTATTTGCTTTTAAGGTGTTTCCTGAAACCGTTTACGTGTAACAATCCACTTTCTTCTGGAACCGGATGTAACTTCCTATTTCTGTGTGCGAAAAGTGTGGTCGTCATCACTTGAAATATGACCTGCTTAATTAAAACTACAGTTGCATTTCTGGAGAATTTGACATGGTAGCCAAGGCACTCTCTCAATCTGTAAATGGATATATTTAAAATATTCAGATGTTAGGAATTATAAATGTATCTGTTCTGAAGAAAGAAATTATAAAAAAGAAAACAAAAACCAAATGCAGGATTATGATACAATTGTAAATATAAAATACGTTAAAATGATTTTTGATTTTGCTTTTTAAAGTTGAATGACATACATTCAATTAGCCACTTTTAAACTGTTGCAAGCAACACCAGTGGTTTTCTGAGGATATCAAGATCACTGCTGACAAGACTTAATAATGGAGTCCATTGAACATCTGGTAGAGCTAAACATGATTCAGCAGGCGAAGAAGAGAAAACTGTCAAAGATGAAAACTCTATCTCTTTATCAACTGCCTAGGAAACATAAAGGAGAAATTTCCCAATGGGAAGGTAAGTTGCAACCTGGGGATATTTGCCAAAAACTCTAAATGTCATATATATGTCTAACATGGAAGTAAGTGAAGAAAAACATAGTGTAGCTTCTTATTGAATACAAGGGGTAACAGAAAGATGTAGTTATCTTAGTAGTACTCCCTGTTTAGAACCCAGATCTCCATTTTATTTTTCTACCTATCCATTCATCTTAGTACTTTTGCTTCTCTGTGTGTTCTCTATCATTATATTATCTGTGACACCTTCTTGGAAGGAAGTTTCAGATCAAGAAATGCAGGATTTTGTCCATATCAAAATGAAATCTAGATTTTTCTTAAACATGTTAATAACAAAATGATTTTACACCTGTTATCCTCACTGGGATTTCACAATGGTACTCTCCTGGTTTTTTTCCTTCCTCTCTTTCTATCATTATCTCACTTGTCTCCTTTTGCATGCCATCTACAGGCATCCCCAGAGTTATATCTCCTCTTTCTGCTTTACACCCTTTCTTGGACAATCACTATAGTACTTGGGCATTCGCAGAACCTGCAGTACTGAGGGAGTCTTTCACTTGCTGAAACATCATTTACCAAGCAGATATTAGTCATTCCACAGCTGTGTGTACAGTTTGTCCTCTGTACAGGATCTAAACAAATAATAGGGAGATAATATTTGGGGTTCCATTCTGTGTTGCAGGATAAGGAGCCCAGATATTTTTTATAACCCACAGATCAATATCCCTTCCACCTGATGGTGGCATTAGAGTGGGTGGCACAGTCCTTCCATTTGGGCATGTCCTATTTTTGGGTCAGATGAGAAATGATGGGTTGCATAGAAATATGACTGCAAGTATAGTTGAAGTACCATAAATGGGTGTAAGGATGTTTTGGCCACTAATAGTTGATTAATGCAATTGTTCATTACCACCTGGCATACATTTTCAAACTTTCAGACACAATGTACATGACAATGGTAGTTTTTTGCCTTCCCACAGTCAGTTGTGGTAAAATTCCTTAGGGAAGACCACAGTTACTGCTTTATTTAGGACAGTTTATTGGCCTGTGTCAGGGTTATTGTTTAAATATCTTCTAAGTTGGTAACATTATTTTGCAAACCCAGTCATTACCAGGTATCCTGGTTTTCTCTGAAAAAAATATTGCAAATTTTCTGATTTAAAAAAAAAGGGAAATTCTCTGATTAAAACCCCCAAATCTATGATTAAAATGAAATGCCACTATATATAGGTATCAATTGAACAGTGTTTTATTGATATATTTACAATTTTAAGGCAATTTGGAAGCCTACCAGTGCTTCAATCACTATAATAAAATAAATCCTGTGCACCCATAAATTTTGGTATTTGATTTTGGGTTTTTTATCATGGAAAATCAGAGCTCCTCCTCTCCCTTAGCTCACCAGGACACAGGCCCCTCATTCCCACCTACAGCCCCATAGCCCTGCTAGTGCCCCTCACTCCCTGGCCACAGTCCCCTGGCCCTACTGATGATCCTCACTCCTCACCCACAGACCCCTACCCCCCAGCCCTGCTGGAAGGGGCCACCAGCTACCAAGGCTACGGGGCCAGGGAACTGGTCCGCAGCACCTGGCCCCCCAGCACCAGTGCCAAGCCCTGGCTGCTGCCAACAGGAGGCAGCAGCTGCTGCGATGTAGTAGAGTGCAGAACCCAGCTCCCCCCTCACCCCCGCAGGCATTGCGGCCGGAGTAGAGTTCATGGGGGGAGGCATGGTGCGGGGTGCTCGCTGTAGGCTTAGGTCTTCCTGCCCTGCTGCTCCCCACCTGAGGCTTCCATGGCACAGCAGGGGGAACCTAGTGCAGCTGGGCAGAGTGGGACCAGGCAGGGACGCTTGTTGCCACTGCAAGCGTCATGATGCCCTGGCGAGGCTCCCTCTGCCTGCCCAACAGCAGTGATGGGCACAACTCCATGCCGCCACCCCTGCTGCTGCTTGGTGGGCAGGGGGCGCCTAGCCAGGGTGGTGCAGAGCTTGCAGCAACAAGGAGCTTCCCTGTTCCACCCTGCCCGGCTATGCCGGGTCCTGCCCACTGTGCTGCGGAAGCCCCGGGGGGAGGACAGCAGGGCAGGGACCCCAAGCCTGCAGTGGTCAGGCTGCCCCTACCCCTGCCTCACATGCAGATCTAGGGGGCATGTGCCTCTCCCCTGATAAGCCACCCATTGCCCTGTACTGCTCTGTGCCTGGGACCTGCAGCCAGGCATTCCAGCCCCAGGCCCCAAACTGCATGCACTGCCCCAGCTGGGCAGAAGCTCCAGCCCTAGCCTTGCTCAACTTCCTCCCTCCCTGTGGGGGCATCAATCTCCCTTTTCCCCCATGCCAGACTTATGTGTGGGAATTGCTCTCCAGACTACCTAGGAGCCATGTGCGTATACATGCACATAATGCCCTTGTGCCTGACTGCCCTTCTCCCACTCCCCCAGCCCCTTGCAGGTTGGAACTCTGCCAGCCTGCAAAGAGCTCTTTGCAAAAGTGGAAAACCTGCATGTTTCTCCATTAAAATGAAAAAAAAAACCATGTTTTTCTCGAGCAAAAGGGAAAGTCCATGTTTTTTTCCTGTTTTTCTGTGGGAAATGGAAATCCCTGGTCATTACAGCAATTTTATTTTGGGAGAAAACAAAAACTGATACACTACTTGTAGTCCAAACAAAACTGTAATTCCCATAGGGCTAATTTTGAAAATGATTATTCATATGTTGTTTTTCCCTTGTTTTTATTGAAGGATTTTGGAAAATCCTCATTTACATAAATGTATCTGGTAACAATTAAACAACAGTTGTAAGAATTTAAACATCCTATGAATAGTTAAAAAAAATAACAGCTATTCTGTCTTAGGAAAGAGCTAACAAGCAAATATAATTGTCCTTAGAACAAGTAAGGCAATTAAATTATGGGCAGTAGTAGCTAAGCACTGATATTTGGAAAAAAATATGTATTATTAATCTAAGTAGAGAATTAACCATTATGTTTCTGCTTTTTTTTTGCACAGTTCATTGATTATATATTTAGAAATACCAAACACATGTTCTATCTATGTATACAAAAGGACAGCCTTAACAAAGCATAAAGGGAATAACTCTGAAATCAATTAAAAACAGTAATTCTGAGAATATATTCGAATGATCATCAAGAATAGAAAGCAGTCAGTACCTTATTAAATACAAGTCTCAAAAGACAGGCAGTGTGCCAAGAGAATTTGAGGAACCTGTAAATGTTATTTTAGCTGTCTCTTCCATATTGAGAATTTTCTTAAATAGAAGAGTAAAAGAACAAAGAGGATAAAAGAAGTGTACACACATGTGCATTGCATAAAATTAAACATTAATAAATGGTAACAGTGGTTTTCCAATACCACCTGATCTCAGAAATATAATTAAATATGGGTTAGAAATAGCATATTGTAGCTAACGTTGCAAAGTGGAAAGAGAGAAAGCTCCATCTAGTGGTTATATCACAGCATTTCAATTTTAAACGTTTTGAGAATTGTATCAATAATTTATTAATACACATACTCTCTTCCAGTTAGAAAATGTAAAATGAATACAAAACCCCAGGATCATACAACAACTAGGAATGATGTAAAATAATTAGAAATGGTTAATTAAGGAAATCTTCCAGGCATTAAAAGCAGGATACCGCTGATACACAGGGTGGATCACTAATTGACAAAGTTCCTCCACCTTGAAAAAATGCCTTTGGGCATCAGTAACACATTAAATATGATTATGGGGATATGTAATTGAGCATGTGAGGGTCTCCTTTCTTTAGTGGCACTACTCATAAAGCTTGCATTGAAATGCTTTCCTCAGCTGGGGCCTAAATGAGGGAGTAAGTTCTGTATATATACACCAACGAATCTCAACCAGAGTGTTGCAGCACCCTGAAGTGCTCTGAGTTCCTTTCAAGGATACTGTGGGATGCTACGCCCCATTGGTGACGTGTGGGGATTGCATGTGCACCCCTCGAGCATGGTGGTACACCCCCTGCAAAAAGGTGCTATTGACATTGCCAGTGGTACCTGTGGGCAGTTGCCACTTGCCAATCCCCACTCATCGCCGATACCGCCGGTGGCATCTGCCAGCAGTCCACGATCATCGCCGGTGCTCGCCACCCTCTCCCCCCTGCCGCCGGGAGCATTGCAGTTGCCTGCAGGATCTCCCTCTTTGCCGCTGCCATGCTCCCGCTGCTGCCAGTGCCACCCCCGCCTGTGGGAGCTTGCCGTGCCCCACCAGCCTCCCGGGGCCATGCAGAGTTCATGCTATGCCGTTAACATTGTTAGGCATGCAAATACGAGTCACAAGATAAACCCAGAGATTTCAAATAGTAATCCATAGTGTGGAAAGCATTCCAAGCTGTTGTGGGCTTTCTGAGTTCTTTGCAACAGAAAAGTTGCTCTAGTACTTTCCTGTAGTCAAAAAGCAAGTGAAAATAAGGGGTACCCTGGGTCTAACAAGGTGGAGAATTACTGTTCTGTATGCAGGGGTGGATCTAAGGAGGGTGCACTGGTGCAGTTACACCACCCTTTGATTCCTGCTCTACCCAAACCTGAAAAGCAAGTGCCTGGGAGGGGCAGCATTTCTATTCAGGCAGAGCTGAGAGAGTTAGTTGACTTCATGGCTCATTATATTCTCCCCTATTCTTGTTAATCTCTCTCTACTCAGGTGTTAAGATCCTCTATCCTTCTTAACAGTCTTGATGTTTCATTCTGGTCAAACTATCCTTCTGCAATGTTGCTGTCTGTTAGCTGTCTCTCTTCTAGTTCACAGCCCTGCCGACTGTTTTCAGCTCAGGCTAAAAACCTTAACTCAGATGTGGTAACATTAACTCAGGTGTAGCAATGATTGCCAGTGAAATATTGGTATCATTGCCAAGGCAGTCAAGGCAGCTAGATTTTGTTTAATGAATCTGAATAAAAAATGTTCATTTAACACTAATGATTGAAGGACAAATGTTATCCCTTGACTGTTTTTTTTGCCTTGTGTGCTTTTTTTCAACTTTATATGTCCTCTAGCAAATAAGTGAACATGCCAGTAGGACATTCTTTTTCTCACAGCGTATTAAAGTGTGGAACTCATTGCCACCAGATGTTGTGGAAGCTTACAGTTTAGCCAGATTCAAAAATGGATTGGAAAAATTATTGGAGGAAAGGGGCATCAAGTATCTATTGAGCGTGGGAATAAGGGTCTTGTTATACAGTAAGTCTGGTGGCTTCTAGAGCTCTTTACCCCTGGACTGGCTGTATGTTAGCACCTTTTAAGTGGCTTAAAGTACTCATTATTTGGTTTAAAGTTACACCACTCCAGGGTAGGATTATCTTCAATCCACCTAATTTTGTTCCGGTTCCATTACTGCGTGGCCACTTCCCGTAGCTGTTCTGCCCAAGTTGAAGTTCTCTAGTATCCCAGAATGCTGTGCCCCTTCCTGACACAGGATGAGCAGGGACATTGGGGCACAGTGGGCTGGGCATGGTTCTCACCCCTTGGGGATGTCGGGCAGAATGAGTATTGCAGCCCCAAAGTACCTGGCAGCCTTGGTGCCTCCCACTGTTACCTAGACTGGCTATGTTTGTGCCAGTGGTGGCACAGTGGGTGGTCACCACCTGAGCTCTGGAGAAAAAAGGATCGGGCTCCTTGGAGCTCAGGCAGCACCAATATCCCTGCTCTCAGTGTGGGGCCACAGTGTTTGGTTCAGCGAGATCAGAGCCCCAGGGAAGCTGCTTCCCCAGGTCTCTCCGGTCCTGCTGCAACTGACATGGTGGTGAGCTTGCTGCCTGGCAGGAGGAGCCAAGAGGTCCTGCTCCTAGTCCTGCTCACCAAGCTTCTAGTGGCAAGTCACAGCTGTGCATGTGAAGGACAGTCAGAGCAGAGTTGCCTTACTGTGCAACTGCTCCACTAAGACGATTAACATTTGTTTGGCTTACAGCATGAATGATGAATGATGCGTGCCCCTGGAGGCTGCGGGGGGCACAGCAACCACCTGCAGGCAGCAGTGTTGTTGGCAGTGGGGTGGCAGTGAGCGGGGACTGCCCGCAGGCAAGCCGTGGTGATGTCGGCAGCGAGGATGGGCCAAGTGGGGACTGCCTGCAGGCAGCTGTGGTGGTGTCAGCTGTGAGGGGGGTGGTGAGCAGTGGGTGGCGAGCAGGGACCACCTGCAACCACCAGCAGATGCATTGGCAGCGAGGGGGAGGTGACAACCACCCACAGAAGCTGGTGGCAGCATTGGTGGCGGCCACCAATCTCAGGGGGAGGCACGTGCCCTCCTGTGTCCTGCCGAGGTGTTGCCTGTGGCTTACAGTGTCATGTTTACAAGGCCCCGAGGGCCACAGCCTGTGAATCAGAACTTCCTAGACCAGGGGTAGGCAACGTTTTTTGGCTGGAGTGCCGAAAAAACACAATGTCTACCTTGGAAGGTGCCAGAGTGCCTACATGCTGGAGCCCAGAGCAGCTGTTTGCAGCCTCCCGTCTGCAGCCAGCCCAAGGAGCCCAGTCTGCTTGCAGCATGGCTTGCAGCCTCCCAGCCACCTGCTGGGAGCAGCTTGGGCTCTGTGGCTGGCAGCAGCTGCTTACAGCCTGGGCTGACGGTGGTGTGCCAAGCAAATGGCCTCGCATGCCATGCTTGGCACACGTGCTGGGGGTTGCTGATCCCTGTCCTAGACCATGAATGCTGGAGGCTGCAAGTGAGAGGGGAACAGCAGGAAAAAACCTGGTCATACCCAGTTCCCCCTGCCTTTCACCATCCAACCTCTGCTGCTGTGTGACATGAGGTTGAGGGGGGTTGTTATGAATGTTTCCTAGCCTAGGTCTGAATCAGATCTCACTTGCCGTTCGCTTTGTGGCTCTCAGGTTTCTTCGGCAGCAGCACCACCTGGATGTTGAACAGGACCCCACCTTGAGGGATGGTGACTCCCCTCAGCATCTTGTTCAGCTCCTCATTGCTGTGGATGGCCACCTGGAGGTAACAGAGGATGGAGTTTTTTGGTTGTTGGGGTAGCGTTTCCAGCCAATTCCAGAACTTCGGCTGTCAGGTAGTCTGTCTGCTGTCAAATGGACCGGCGCCCCAGCCCCCACTTGCTCAGTATAATTGCCCTTGCAAAGCTGAGGGTGTGCACAGCCTACAGGAAGACCTACTTAGCCTTAGCCAGGACCTTAAATCCCTGCTTGCCATGACCTGGCTTGATTTCAGTCTTATGTGATGCTGCCCCTCTGCAGAATGGAAAATGGGCAAGGTGGATTTCTGGCCTGACACAACAAATGGCAGCTTTTACGCGCATTTGGCTTTTGCTTCCATCTTAAACTGAACCGTACCTTGCTGCCTAGTCAGTAAAGTTTCTAGCTTCTCCTGAAGTGGAGACAAGCCTGTGTTGTGTTATGGGCTGCCCCTCTGCACCCCCCTTTTCCAAAGCCTAGATCCACCCCTGGCTGCAGGCTGCGCCTATGCCCGGCCGTGCCCGGGGCAGTCCGAGGGGCGAAACTCGCAGCTCGGCCAGGGGAGCTGGGTGCGGGGATCTGCGGCCGGGGAAGGGCAGGAGCGGCCAGGCGGCGCCCGTCAGGCCCCGCAGCGCACGGGGACCCCATGCTCGGTGCCTCGGGCACCTGCGGGGCGGGGGCGAGGAGCAGCCCCCACGGCGGGCGCTCGGCTTGGGGCGGGGGCGGGGCCGCGACTCGTTCCCTGCCCCTTGACGTGGCACCGACTCTCCCATCAGCCATGTTGACTGCGTCGGCGGCGCCGGGCCTGCTGGGTTCACGGGGCGGGCAGCGACAGCGGCAGCGGCTCCTCGGGCTGGGGCAGGGACGTGGGCAGGTGAGTGCGGGCCGGGGGAGCTCTCCCGCCTCCCCTGCCGCTGCTCCGGCCGCGGGGCGGCAGCGTTGGGCGCCGGAGCCCCTCATGCCCTCTTCGTACCCTCTACCAGGGCCGGGGAGCGGTGTGAACATCCCAGCCCGCCGGCGGGTGGGGGAAGTATCCTGGCCACTCCAGAGCAGCGGCCGCCTCAGCCGCGTCTCATCGCGCCCCGGGGCCCGGGCACCAGATGAAGGGGCTGGGGGACGCCGCGGGCTGTAGAGGGCGGTGGGAGCTGTCTCTGCCAAAGCATGACACCCCCCACTTCCCCAAGGAGCTCTGGTAGGGGGAGCCGCAGCTCACACAGCAAAATTGCCCTTCTGCAGCCAGCCAGGGGAGCCTGAGAGGTGGGCAGCAGGTTTCTGTCCCCAATCCCTACAAACCCAGGGCACCACAGCTAGGGCTGGTTGCCACATGGGTCTTTGCACCCCGGTGTCTTGGCTGGAATAAAGAGCGGTGTGGGTCCGAGTGTGGGGGCAGCTGTCCCGGCCCTGGTTGCTTGCATCTCTGTGTCACAGGGTGGATGTGGCACCTTTGCACTTATCTCTGGCAGCACTGGGGAATTTGTACTGCTTTAACTATACCAGGTCTTTCCCTTAGATTAGATTTCTCACCAGAAGTGGGTTGCCAAAACACATGAAAGGGTTGCAAATAAACTTTGAAAATTAATTCTCCTTTGAAGGAGAAAAATGTGGGGAAACTGTGAGTTTTCCCTTGCAGGCTGGCAAAACTCCAGCTTGGGGCCCCCTTGCCCTACACACTGGGGCTGATGGTGGGGGCAGGAGAGATGGGCACGGAGTCAGGACTGCCCATCGCAGTTTACAGACGGGTCCTGGTGCAAAAAAGGTTGAGGACCACTGTCTTAGATGGCCTGTGACAGTGGTTTCCACAGTGTGGTCTTCAGATTTTACTGGGTCCTACTGTTCTTTTCCACTAACATGTTAGACTATAAAGTACATGGTGGGTCTAGGAGAAATGTTGAGGGGTGACAGTGTCTGGTAGGTTATAACATATGTGAACTGCTGGTATGGATACCATACACTGATCTTAAAATCACCTCTTAATGGAGGGAATTTGGGGAGCAGGACTAGGACAGGAAATTAGTGGAAGTGTTGCCATCCATTTATTAATACTCAGTTACATGCTGTCATTTTGATAACTTGAGAGTTATTCTTGGTACCTGTCAAGTACTGCCTTGAAATAATAGTATCTGATAATTTACTTAGAGACAGATAAGAAAGGATCACTGAATTAAAAATCAAGTTAACAGTGGCTCAGTAGATTGATTAAAGTACAGTAGATATATTTTATTTCTGAAGGAGAGTGCACTCCATTAGGCTGTTTTTATGGTATTTAAATGTTATTGTATGTCTCCTGTCCCACTGGGATTCCTATCAAAACAAGATGTAGCTCTCTGGAGGTTTTGGTAGTCTCATATTTAGTGGATATTTTATTTCAAAGTAGATTAATAGGTTTCTGAGAGAGGTTTGGAAATATTTAAATATGTAGTTTGTATGTTCACAAATGCTGTAATAAATGGGGGAGGAGGGGCTCTTAATATCTGTTTCTGAAGAAACCATATCACTGAATGCATGTCTGCCTACATCAATCAGTCAGACTAACAGCTGTTTCTAGAACGGTTATTCAAAGGCATGCATTTAAAAAAACAGTATAATTATGGGGTAGGTTTCTGTAATATAAGACATCAGATGTATTTGTCATATACCAAGGATAGAATCCTAGAAAGTGTTAAATGTCTTATACTTTCAGTGACTACTTAAACAACTAGGGATATTTACATGAGTAAACATTTTTAAGATGAAGTCCCTGTGTCAAGCTTATGACCCTTGTTTCAGTGAAAAAGGCATGTGGGTAACCACAGTAACTTACCACTGCAAAATGCATTGTCTGACAGTCTGTATCCTATTTTGGTATTAAATTGTAACACGCAGATGTAGTTGGCTTTTGGAAGGGAAGGAAAGGATGGAAAGAATGGGGAGGAGGGAGATGGAACCAAACATGCTTTGTAGACAGGACTCTTAAGAGTTGGAATAGTATTTAACTTGTCGCCCACCATGAGTATCTGTCTGCCTGCATGCTTAATAGTACTATTAGTCATCTTACAACTCTGTGTGCACTTTGCCCTCTGCACAGTATGTAGCCAAGTAATAAAGGGACAAATAATTTAATGTGCTTTTATTTCAAAGGATTAGCAGCAGGAGGGGCATTCTCCTGTAGTGGGAACCCTTCCAGAAGGGGTTTCTGGTGCAGCAGAATGCCCCTGCCTTGCCCCCACCACTGTGGGTCAGCTAGGAGTAATACAGGGCGAGACGGGCTGCCCTGCTGAGCCTTGCTGTGACAGCAGAGTGCCCCTCCCTCACCTACACTGCTCCACACTGACCTGTGGGGTGAGGCAGGCTGCCTTGTCATGGTGGCAGCACTCACGGAGGCTTGCTGTGATGGCAGAATGCCCCTGCTTACTCACATTTACCTCCCTGTATTCCTGTAGGTTGGCTCAGAGGAGTACAAGGAGTGGGGACTCCAGGAGGGTTCCCACCATGGGAGAATGTGTGCCCTGCTAGTCAGAGGGCTGATGGGATGGGGAGGTATTCCCTAGGGACTGGAACCGTCCCCTGGTTATCTGTGGTAGGTGCTGTTATTCAGCAGCTGCTAACTCCCAATTGACACTCTGGCTGGGGAGAGAGCAGACTGACAATAAATGGGTTCCCATCATGGCGGGGGTGTCCCAGGGAGCATTCCTCTATTGCCTCCTTGCTGGAGAACTTGCTTGTGAAGCTCTCCAGCTGTAGGGCTGCAACATGACTGCTTCAGTGCTCAGACTATTTTTTTACCAGTAAGAATTTTAGAGAATTCTTCAGGGGTGTATGTTGTAGTTGTGTTGGTCTAAGGACATCAGCAGACAAGATTCTTTGGGTAAATCCAATATCTTTTATTAGACCAACTCATAGTTAGAAAAATTCTTCTTTGCAAGCTTTTGGGTATAAATACCCTTCGGCAGGCTGAGGAAGCATCTGCAGTTGGTGAGTGCTCTTCCTGGATGGAATGAATAGTAAAGAAGCCAGAAGCTGGTATGCATGCAAGAAAGCCAGTCAGTGAAGATGTAAATTGAGGAGTCAGTGGGTGAGAGAGAGGCTGGTGGGGAGGGAAGAGGGGAATGAATGTAGCTGGTGAATGAATGTAGCTGGAGTCAGATGTTAGGCAGGTTATAATGTGTCATAAATCCAATATGTATACTTAGTCCATGATTTTTTTGTATCCAGTAGGTTGATGAAGTGAAGTTCATGGGCTTTCTGTGAAAGGTGTTTTGTAAATTCTCTCCAGTCTCTCAGTTCTAATCCTCAAAGGGAGAGTGGTTTTCTTGTGAGAAATGTGCCCCCACAGGTAACTGGGTATTCTTGTCTTCGATAGATTTCTGGTATGCATTCATTTTGGTGCACAGTTGTTGTTTGGTCTCTCCTATGTATTTTCCGTCAGGGCATTTGTTGCATTGGACGAGATGTATTACATTTCTGGAGGTGCAGCTGTAAGATCCAGGAATGCAGATAGTTCTGTTGCGGGGTATAGGAATTGTGGGGGTGTTGAGATACATTGGCAGGTTTTACATTTCTTGTCACGCTATGGTCTGGATCCATTTGGTGTCTTTTGGGCTGTAGGAAGTTTGCTTCTGGTGATCATGAGGTAAGCGATGTTCAGTGCTTGTTTGAAGGCTATGATGGGTGGTTTTGGGAAGATCTCTTTAAGAACTGGGTAAAGAGATCTTCCCAGCAGATGCTGGGTCCAAAGTCAGCATGCAGTCCTGGACTTGGTGAGCCAGGTGCTACCTGGCACGTGGCTCTGGAGCCAGTGTGTGGGGCTGGAACCAGCACATCAGTAGGGCTGTGCAAAGCTTTGGTCCCTGATTCAATTTGGCAGAGATTCAGCCCAATTTGGTGACTGAATCTCTGAATCTGAATCATAGGACCCTTTAATTTCTCTGAATATCTCCAGCAAGGAGGCAATAGAGGGATGTTCCCTGGGACACCCTGGCCGTGAATCTGAATCATAGAACCCTTTAATCTCTCTGAATTGAATCAGAATCCTCTGAATTGATTCAGAGAGATTCGGAAAGATTCGGAAATTTGGACATAGATACATTTTTAAATGTTTTTTCTACATACCTCTAGGTAGCAGGGGCTCATGATTGCTGCAATGCTGGGGCATATGGAGCACAGGCAGTCCCCAGCGTGCTTGGCAGCGCACCTGTAAGTGGACCAGAAGCACTTCCGTTCCCCTGCCGGGGAGCGTGCTGGGAGGCCCCCCGCACCCTCTGGCTCAGTGACTGGTGCCTCCTGGGTCTGGGGGGGGGCACCTGGGGTCCCCCTGAGGACAACTGCTGAGCGGGGGCAGTCCCCCAGCGTGCTCCCCAGCGGACCCAGAAGTGGACCGAAAGTACTTCAAGTCCACTTCCTGGTTTGCCACCTAGCACGTGGAGGGCCCCCCCGCACTCCTGTGGGATGCTCCATGCACCCAAGCATCGCAGTGATCACGACTGCGCCTGCTACCTCAGGGTATGCAGAAAAAGCTTTTAAAGCTCTGTCTATGTCTGAGTCACCGATTCTCTGAATCAGCATCAAATCTTCAGGTCTGGATTTGGCTGAATTGAATCAGGGACAGTGATCTGAATCAACGAATTGAAGCACTGTCCCTGATTCAGGCCCAATTGGACTCAAATAGGGCTCGCTTCGCACACACCCTACATCAGATCTGAGCCTGTGTGCTGGATCTGGCTGTGGACCAACCCTGTGCACTGGCCTGGTCTGGATGCAGTTTGGGGAAGAAGGGGGGCTCCCCTTGGGTCCAGACGTTTGGCAGTGGGGTAGTTGGAGCGGTAGCAGCCTTAATTGCCATGGCTCTGTACAAGTTAATGATACCACTGTTCCTTCTCTCTCCCCTTATCAAATTTCTGGCCCTGTGAGGATCCCTTTTTCATCCAACAGCCTGTCATTGGAAGTGGTTCAAGCACCTATATTGAACACCTTCAAGATAAATTGAATGCTTATCTTGCTGGGATCCTATGACCCCAGCTGACTTCCTGCCCTTTGGGCTGGGGGCTGGACTCGATCTTCCGAGGTCCCTTCCAGCCCTAATGTCTATGAAATCCATGTAATTCATGCCCCAATTTCCCCCCAAAACCAGCTGGGGAAGAGGTGCAGGTTATATTTGAGAAAATATGGTATTTTTTTAAAGATTATTGGTATGTTGTGTCTTTAAATGCTGCTTATTCTCTTAGCACATTCCAATTATCACAAAACTGAAAATGTAAAAACACAGTGAAATTCCTTGGTGAATTAGTTAATGGAAAGTGGCAGATTAAATCACTGCAAAAGAAGCAGAATTAATAATTAAATTACTTCAGTGGTGATGCCTAGAGCAATCTATAAAGTAGACATGACATCCTTTTTTTAAACAAGTCTCTTTCAAAATATCTTTTAAAATGCTCACTTTTTCAGTGTCCTGACTGCTTATCTGCTAAGCTCCTGACACCACTCTGGAACTCTCTCATATGTTCCTCAAACTAAAGCTAGTTTGAAGGTGGTATGTTTCAATGCTGTTTATATATTTGCAAACCAGGCAATTATTTAGCACTTTCAAACAAGTTGCTACACTCTGCAAGTGTTTTCTCTTTTTTTCTTCTTCTTGGAATTATATACTTTACATTTGGCACAGCAGAAACATTCACGTTTCTGCAAGAGCATTTTTGACTAAAAGTATAATACAATATCAGTTGCAGTTCGGATTTTTCTTTCTAATTTTGATTTGTTCTTTTAATAACTCTGTGTATCCAATTAATTAAATATCTTTAATTTCAGAAATAAAGAAAGAGGTTAACAATGACAACCTTCCTAGAATTCATCCAGCAGAATGAAGACAGAGATGGAGTTAGATTCAGCTGGAATGTTTGGCCTTCAAGTCGCCTTGAAGCTACAAGAATGGTAGTCCCAGTGGCTGCTCTCTTTACACCTCTGAAAGAACGACCTGACTTGCCTCCCATTCAATATGAACCAGTTCTGTGCAGTAGGACTACATGTCGTGCAGTTCTGAATCCCTTATGGTAATCTCACTGCATAAGTTTATGTAATACTTTCTGTAGATATCTCTTTTATTTAAAATATTTGAAAAAATGAGTATGAGCTGATCATGAATACATCTTAGGAATTAAAAGAAAGTTTTAATCATCAAGAGAACTTCCTTCTCTTTTTGTGTCCTTGCAAGAAGGTATTTAACAGCAATTATAGATTAGTTGGAATCTGACAGGCCACTGTGAGCACTTCTGCTTTGGCCTCGAACTTGTGACTTCTGGGCTATCAACTGGGCACCTTAATGCCCGCATTACCCTAGTTCCCCTATCAAGAGCACTGAAATTCTGGAATAGCCTGCCAGCAGGAATAGTGAGGGTACAGCCCCATAGCTGCTTTCAAGCCTGAGCTTGATCAGTTGGTGAACGTAGTTGCTGCAGTGTCCAAGGATTTATTGCTTCAGTCTTACATTCTTAAGTTAGTCCACATCACAGACCCGTTGGACTCAGTTTTATGATTTTGTTGTTCTTCAAAGGGAGGACCTAGATAGCTGTAAAGTGAATGTTATTGGTAAAGTGGCAGTGTTATGCTGGGAACCTGGCACAGTACGTGTGTATGACTGAAGTCAGGTTTAGCAAAGTTTATCTTTTTCAGAAACATAACATTTGACTCAGTGTTTTAAAAATGAAAAGCAAGGGTAACCACAGGTGTAAATCAGTGGTTCCCAAACTAAGGGTGTGTGAGCCCCAGGAGAATTCAGCTGAAAAAGCTGGGTTTACACTAGCAGTCATAAGCTGATTGGAAGTAGAGTTGTGAGCCCTAAAAGGTTGTGCACCACTGTTATAAATGAAGAGTCATCTGTAGCTGGTGTGAATTATCTCTCTCTTTCAATATCTTCACATCACATTTGGCTATCTTTTGCTTAGTCAGACACTCAGTGGGTGATATTATATGGCTCATATTGCACAGCAGCTCAGACTAGATGATCCAATTCCCTTTCTGATTTGAAAATCTATCAACTGTCACAGTTCTAGTAAAGACTTGCCTTTTTACAGCAGATGAGGATCTGCTCCAAAACCTTCAGTGATAATCTTTTGTTAACTGTTTTGCCCTTATACAGGTTTCTCTTGCTTTATGCGGGTTCTGTATGTGCAAATTCGCTCTTATGTGATGGTGCTTTTTATACCAAAAATTTGTTATATGCGAGGTAAATTCACTCTTACGCGATCACTGTGGTGGAAGCCTGCAGTCAGCTGCATTGTGGGAGTGATGTGCACCAAAATATAGTCTCCCGTGTGGATTTGTGCTCCTCGCTCATTGTCTGCGAAATGTGTTTCTGTAGTTGCCATCCCCATAATAATAGTGCCCTGTGCTTGTGTGCACTGTCTGCTGTTGGTGAGTACCAAAATTGTCTTGTAAAAGTGGTAGAAATGGGCCTGGGGGTCAGTACAGTCAAGGTCTTGGAATGTATCCCTATTTGTTACCTTGTAAAGGGGGTTCCCTTTATGCAAATTTGAGTCGTGTGCATTTTCCGGGAACGCATGTACAACATAAAGCGAGGGAAACCTGTACTGTGGTGACACGACACCAAAAAGTATGTTCTAGGAAGCACACAAATACTTACCTAAAAGCAGCTGGTGAATTTTTTAAACACACGTAAATAACTTCGGAGCACAAGTCTCATTGGCTTTTGAAACATGCTATACAAATAAATTGCACAGTAAAGACATTGTTATTGTTTATATTGAAGCAGTTTTTGGGAATGAACTCATTGTATTAGATCCTGTACATGTGTAGTAAGAGACACTTTGTCACCCACAGAGCTTGCAGTCTAATGGAAAAGATAGAGGGAGGGAAAGAGAAAGGAGATGAAGAACTGACACGTGAAGATTCATACAGAAAGTCTCTAGACAAGTTGGACATTGAATCTGTTTTCATATGTTCCTAGTCCTGTAACTTGATTATAATACCCTCCTTCCTTTCTGGTCTGCAACAGGGTGATTTAGAAGAATATTTTTTGGTTGGGGTGCGACCTTTTTGAAGCAAACACATCTATGACAATAAGGGAAATAACATTGTAAACATGAAGAGTGCATGTTTAGTGGGCATACATGACACGCATCTAATATAAAAGCTTTTAAGTAAACTAAAGCCATTCATAATGCATTAACTTTTTTTAATTCTTATTTTTATAGCCAAGTGGATTATCGGGCAAAACTTTGGGCTTGCAACTTTTGTTATCAGAGAAATCAGGTAAGAAAATGGAGTATTTAGAATACAGGATGATCTTTTAAATGAGGAAAATGAAAAACCATTTATCAGATTATACATTTGAATTGGACTTGGATATTAGAAGGATATTAATTTTGTAGATGTCTCTTCAATCTGAGAGGTCAGAATCAAGGGATTTTTTTATGATAGTGATAACTGCCATTTGTTACAAATATAGGTCTTGATTTTCCAAAGATTTTTTTGTAATTTTGAAACTGGTACTTTATATGTTTTTTTTCTTCTTTTGCAGTTTCCTCCTACTTACGCTGGTATATCTGAAATGAATCAGCCTGCAGAACTTTTACCTCAGTTTTCTAGCATTGAATATGTAGTGCAGGTAAAACCATCAAATAATTTATTTGATCAGTTCTTTGACACTAGATAGATGCTAGCTATGGTTTAATTTTATTCTTGTTCTGATGTAGCAGCAATTAAAATTCAGTGAATAATTTACATTGTTTAGCTGTAAACCTTCAACCAATCTTGTCTTTTCAACATGAAGAGGGCTAGTTTTGATTTACTATAATCCAATTTTAGGACTACAGTATTTACTTGGTAAGGCCAGTAGAGTGTAAGCAAATTCTCTGTGGTTTAGACACCTACATTTTATCGTGTTGTGTTTCTTCAGCAGCAGTTCAACTGATTTGTGCTGCCCATACTGCAGATATTAGTCATACTACTTATCAACAGAATTTAGTACAAATTTTAGTATTGGGTCAGTCTTTGAAGTGAAGTTTATATTTGAAAAATCATGTGTTGTTATTGGAACCAACTGATTTAAAAGAGTAGGTGGAGAGTGATGCAGCATAATTAATGCAATTTGGATGTTCTTTCTTCACAATTTTCTGTACACATTTTATCGTAAGTAATGGGAGTGACTTAGAAGGGTTTAATAGGAGAACAGACCTGTGACAAGAAACTTCAAAAATAGAATTATTTAGATTGGAAAACAGCGGGAGAGACAGGAACTTCAGCAAGTTATCTATCTTGAAAAAGGTAAAATCAGAACTGGTTAGCTCTTCTTTTTGCCTTAGAATGATTGCTAATATTAAAGTGGAGTTAATTTGAAAAGACCAAAAGGAAGTTCTGGTTTATAGAGTCAAATTATAGAATAAAATGCCACAAAAATCATTAGGTCTAATATTCTGGTAGTTTTTCCCTTTTTTGAAGTTTTGGGTAATTAATTGATAGTAACATCATTGTGAGTAGAGTAAGATAACATATTAAAGGTTGGTAAAATTATCTCACGCTTCCACATTATCTGTGCAGGCCTCTACATATTTTTCTGCTATGTTTAGAATTACATTTTTGTGCAGATTCCATTATGGCTGGTAATTCTCTCCTCATGCAGCATTAAATCCTGGCCATTACTTGAAGGGGCTTGCCAGATTTCATGGTATGAGCTGGTGTGGCCAATCTTGTATTTAATGAAACTTTTACAATTTTTAGTTTTGCAGTGTTCTTTTTTAATGTAGTAATCGCTTCTCGGCCTTTTTTAGGTTAAGATCAAGTGCTGGAAGATTTAGTTTTCATGCAGGTATTTTCTTTTTTCTTAAAGCGTGGTCCTCAGATGCCTTTGATATTTCTTTATGTTGTGGACACTTGCATGGAAGATGAAGACTTGCAAGCCTTGAAGGAATCCATGCAAATGTCATTAAGTCTCCTACCACCAACTGCATTGGTAGGTCTTATTACCTTTGGAAGAATGGTACAGGTTCATGAACTTGGCTGTGAAGGGATTTCAAAAAGTTATGTCTTCAGAGGAACAAAAGACCTGTCTGCAAAACAACTTCAGGTAATAGGCAAGAAATAATTAAAAGCAAAAAAGCCCCCAAATAGTTTGTGAAGTTGACTTTCAAGATACTGTGGAAACAGTTGTTTATATATTTTTGCAAATATATATTTTTTTCACTTTTTTCCAGGAAATGTTGGGGCTTACTAAAGTAGCTGTTTCTCAAGTAGGCCGGGGTCCTCAGGTACAACAGCCGCCACCTTCCAACAGGTAGGTTATTTAAAAAAAACAAAACCTCTCTTTGCTATAGTGCTTCAGCTTACAGGTTTTTTTTCTGCTGTAACATGTAATTGATTCATATGCATTGTTTCTCAGGTAGGCTGACTCCCATACAGTATACATTTTAGTAGAAATAGGTTTTTGGCTTTAAGAGTAACCTGGAAAGTATGGGGAGTTTTAGCTCAACAGCCTCAGAAACTGAGGTAGCTGTGAAAGCTAAGTGTGATGCTAGTGAATTCTGCATTAGAAGAGAACAATCAAAGCTCTGTAAGTTAAGGGCCCTAGAGAAGTGTTTGTTAGGAGCTTATTGATAACAGATGCTCTTTTTTCTGAAAAGAAATTGGGCAAGGAGAAGAAAACTATGAGAAGACTTGGATATGAATAACATTAATTTAGAAGAATGATGTAGAAATCTTTTGACAGAAAATTATTACACGCACACGGAAATAGGTTTATGGTCTTATGCTGGAAGGTTTTAATGCCTGCCATATTCCTCCCTTGCCTCCTATACTAGGGACTCTGTATGCATCTTGTTCTTTCTCAAGCATCTCCTGTGCTCCAAATTCTTGGACAGGAAAAGACAAAGTATAACTGGGGCTCTTTTTCCTGCTTCACACTCCCTCTGCCTTCTCCTTCTGGTAGAATATTTGACCCACAACCTCTTAAAATTGTTTTCTTGCTTTCCTTGCTAAGTGCTAATGATTTCTTAATTTTTCTGTTTTTCACTAAATTCAGTAGAGCTCTGATCAGTGCTTCTGAGAACATTCCCTTAAATTGTGAAATTAACTGGACATAAGGTTCCAAAGTTCATATCCCAACAGACAAATGGGCCACCAAATGGACCCCAAGACATCATTTACATTAGGATTGTGAGAGGGTTTTGTGGTTTTCAGGCAGCTTTTAAAATATACCCAGTGGCTTAATTTTCTATGAGAGACTGAATGGGTACATTAGAGTTGAGCAGTTAAATGTATGAATAAGCTTGCAAAGCTGCATCAAAGCTGCATAAAGAACAAAGTGTGAGTGCTCAGGCCACAAGGTGAATAAGCATGAGGGGAGTGTGCCTTTGAAGTCTAGTGATTCTGGCACTCCCTGGGAGAGGGTGGGGAACTTAGGTTCCGGTTCCTGCTCTCATGGTTATGTCTCATTTTTAGTCTGGAACATGCATAATGAGTCCAGGAGCAGGGACCAGAAGCAAGGATTCCCCACCATCCAGGCAAGTGATATAAACTGATAGGCTTACAGATTCCTTTTTGTTTGCCCTCTTGTCTTTATGACTCTAGGAATCTTGGCAGCCCAGTAGCCTACTTGCAATAGAAAGGGAGGACAGTGTCTCCATATGGCCTGTTTTGTACACTGATGGTTAGGGCACGCTCCTGGGAAGTGTCAGGTAAGTTTGGAACTCCTTCAGGACAGGGTGGATTCAATTTAAATCAAATCGATTTAAATAACTGGTCAGGAAGCCTTGATTTAATAATTGTTTTCCAAGATTGGGCCCCTAAAATAGTCCATGGCCTGTTGTGACCTATTTATAAACCTTTTCTAAAAAGGTTACGTGAATATATTGTTTCAAATAGTATAAAATTAGAAGTTACAAGCCTATTCCATGATGATATCTCTGAGCTTTAACTTATCTTAAATTAAAATTATCTTTATATAGGTTTATTTAAAAAAAAAAAAAATTCTTAACAAAGAAATTAAAAAATCTGATTTAAATAAAAAATCTGATTTAAATAAAAAAAATCCAATGTTTTTGACTTAAAAAAAAATCATTGATTTGTATCCACCCTGCTTCAGGATGAAGAGGGTCTAGACCCCAGGTCTTTCACTTCCTAGCTGCGTGCTCTAACCACTAGGTTATAGGGCAGAAGATGCCAGGTAGCATCACCACCCCTGTCATGTGGCAGGCTTTTCTCAGAAGCGGTGCTTTGCATTCTGAATCTTAAGAGAGTAGAAACACCTAATGGGTGCTGACCAACATGGTGTGTGGCGGGGGGGGGGAACCCCAAACAAACATGCTTTACCAGAAGAGGATATGTGTTAGTTTAACTCAGCTCTGCAGTGTCTGTATAGATCGGGCGGTTCGGCAGGGCTTTTTAGCACTTTTATCTAAAGCTGATTCAATCAGGGGTTAGATAAAAGCACCAAAAAAGTCGCACTGAAGTGTCCGATCTATACACACATTGGGCAGGCCGGGTCCAACTAATGCAATGCCTCTTCTGGGCATATGCTGGACTTGGTGTGGGGACCTGCAGAGTTTAAAGTAAAGAACCTTTTCTTTTTTTTTTTTCCTCCTTAACGTCTGTAGGCAGCCAAAGTGCCCTGTGATTTGGTGTCTAAGCTCTTGGGAGATGTATGTTCATGTTTCCTGCTGGCTACTTCTAGGTATCTCTGGGATTTCTTAATTGCCCTTTGTACTTACCTTTTTCCATTCTCTGTTTGGGGCACTTAAGTGCTGAAGTCCTGTTTTGGGGTGCCTGCATCTCCCCATTGACTGCATATAGGTGCCTAAACCTGGTCAAATTGAATCACCTAGCTGGCAAGTTTTAAGTGTTCCAGTTCCCAAAGGGTAGGCACTTCTGGAACCAATTTGAATCTGACACTTGGACAGTTCTGGAAGTGTAATTTTTGTTTTGCTCACTCTCCAAGTATATCCTTTTCTTTTTAGTTTTTTGCCCAAATTTCCTTGATGACCAGAGCTGTTTTTTTGGCCGGATGTAGTTCTTTCTGGAACCTGGCAGTATTGCTAAGGCAACAGGCTGTGTTGCTGCAACGTGTTATGCTGAATACTTTGTCTCCTCAAGCTGGGTATGTGGTACTTGCAGGCTCTGTCATTCTGGTGAGCTGGTGACAGTGCTCTGAACCAAGTTTGGGATGGTTGCTATTTCAGTCCAACAGATTGTCCATGGATCACCAGATATGATTTGGTTTTAAAAGGTCTTATAGCAAAAATAATGCAAAAGTTAACTTCATATCATATTTGTTTCTAGATTTTTGCAGCCAGTGCAGAAAATTGATATGAATCTCACTGATCTATTGGGTGAATTGCAACGGGATCCGTGGCCTGTTCCACAGGGGAAAAGACCTTTGCGGTCCTCTGGAGTAGCTCTTTCTATAGCTGTTGGACTCCTTGAGGTAACTGTTTAACCGACAATTGTTCTTAAATGCTAAAACCTTTAGAGTAAGAAACACATATGAATAAAAATCTCAGTAATTAGTATATACTAGATTTTTCATTAAACTTGGGCATCTATAGTTTACTAATATTCCTCTAATACAGTTCTTTAATATTCTATAGGAAGAAATATTGAGCAAAAAGAGAAGAAATAATACGTAGCCCAAACATTTTAAAAACAGATTTATTTGTGGCTCTTGTCCAATTTGCCTCTTTAGTATTATTAATCTTTGGCTTTTAGTTGTATAATTACACTCAGTCACTTTCTGACTTTATTGCTTGCTCAACTAATATACTTTCTTTTAAATATCTTTTCTGTTTTTGTTTATTCGCTCCCATTTTCTTTTTATATTTTATTGCTTAGTCCTTTTCTTAATTTCTATGTTGTTGTTTTTTTTATTGCTTAGCTAGTGCAAGTCCTTTGATATTTGCAATTTTTTATTTTTAACTCTTTTGTTTACCACCATTTTCTTAGTTTTATTTACCCTGCTCTAGTATTTGACTCTTCCAGTTCCTGTTCCTTGAAGAATTATCTGTCTGATTTGAGTTACTGAGAACCAGTGGTATTGTGGCAGCATAGCTATTGTTTTAATTTCCTTTGAATTTCAACAGTGCAACCTTTTTTACCAACAACTTCATTTTGCAGCCTTTATAGTCAGATGTTCAGGTGGTGATTTTAAGCTGCAAATATGAGGAAGGCTTGTCTTGACTTTTGTATTTATATTTACAGTTTATCTGTATTCGGAGTAATAAACAAGGGGATTTCTTTATTATTTTTCTTTCTTCCTCAGTTGGTCCTCATAGTTGATGAGTTATAAAACATGGAGACAGGCTCATTTTGGTTGAGTTTAACAGAGATGCTTTTAAGTATGTCTATATTTGGTTCTTTTCAAAAACATAACTAGAAGCTGAGTAAGACAGTTTTGTGTCCCAACTTGTCTGGAAAGAAACATTTGACAAATTTTTTTTCTGTTAATAAAAATCCATTTTTGTGACTAACCTTAGAGATGTTAAAGACTAAAAACCATATTCATGCTTTTTGTTGCTTATTATATTACTAAAGCTGTTTTAATATGAAGTGCAGGTGAAAGATACCAGGTTGATAGCCCTGAAGATCAGAGTCATATATCTGACGGATATTCATAGAAAGCACAGATTTAGGCAATATGTTGCAAACTTCCTCTTGATTTTCAGTTTCAGAAGGCACCACTGTAATTAGGAAGCTAGCTTAGTATCCTAAACTAGCTTTCTAATTACAATGAGCAGTTGGGGAATAAAAGCCATATTGGGGTAGGCAGGAGCTGCAGCTGTGGCTCCAACTCCAACCTCAGATTGGGGTCGAGTCAGAGCCAAAGCACCAATTTACCCTCCTCCCCTTCCCTCCCCTTTGCTGCCTTGTACTTGAATCCAAGAAAAGATACTTACTGCCCCTTCCTCCCCCCATTTAACATGGGGAAAACTTGCATTGGAGTTTAGTAAGCGTAGTATTACTCTGTTAGGCACTAGTCTTGGAGGTCACCTAAAAAACATTATACATTCCTTCCCTTATGCTTTAGTTTTATGCTAGCATGGAAAGCAGGATATTTTGTATGCATATTTATTTTGTTAGTGCAGTTTATTTTCCATGTAAAATAATTTTTGTGAAGCCAACCACTTCAAGTGTTGTTAAAAAGAAAATGCTGTGATTTCAGGTATCAAACAAGGAATCAAATACATTCTTCATAAAAACAGTTTCCCATTTCATTGCTTCTAGTAAGAACTAAGAGGGAAAGTGAAATATGATGGGTCAGATCCACAATTTGTGTAAATTCACTTCAGCTGAGATCAAACAGTGGGGCTGTGGGAACTTATACCAACTTAGGCTTTGGTCCTAACTGTGTGTGGAACTATTTTATACATTAAAGGAATTAATCTTAATGAGACAAGAATAAGACTTTACATGAAATTAAAACGTAAGTCTTTTGATAAAGTTTAAGTGTTTGCATTAATTGACACATTCATAGTTATTTCCTCTATATAGTTATTTCCTCTGTTACTATTATCTCATGTCTTTCCTTTTCATAAGAAGAGCTTTCTGGGGTATCTTTTGTTTCCCACAGTGCACTTTTCCTAATACTGGTGCACACATAATGATGTTTATTGGAGGGCCAGCTACTCAAGGACCTGGCATGGTTGTAGGAGATGAACTGAAGTTGCCCATAAGATCGTGGCATGATATTGAAAAAGACAATGCCAAATATGTGAAGAAGGGTACTAAGGTAAGACTGGACAACATATTAATTCTAGGCCTCTTGCTAAAGAAATGCCAGTAGATATAGACACGTTTGTCTGATGGATAATAACTAGTGTATAAACATATTTAACAAACTGTATGTGTAAAGAGGAATCGACACATTTTGTTCAATTTTAGCTACTGTTTTCCAAAATTTCATAAGGATTGTCAGTATATTAAGTTAGAACCCGATCCAGTTCCCACTAAAGTAAGTTGGAGTGTTTTCACTGACTTTATTAGGAACAGGATTGGGTCCTGAATATACAGTGAGGTAAAATGTGACATGGATTTTTAAGTAGAACTCCCCATCAATTAGTATAGCACACAAATTACCTTCTCAGCTGTTTAAGAGAGATAATTGTGATGTTGTAACTGCAGTAGTTTGGGGAATATGAGAGAAGCAAGGTTCATTTAGTAATGTTTTTTATCAGATCAATTATATAGTTGTGCATAGAAACTAAAAGTTTTAGTCCTAGTTTTTTTAAAAGTTTATTGCTGTCTAATATTAGGGTATGATCTAATTTAACTGTTTTAGAAGAATTCTGGGATTTGAGGTTTTAATGTAAAAGATGTGAAGAGTTCAGTTTGCACATTGCTATAAGCATATTTTCATTTTGTATTTAGCATTTTGAAGGTCTTGCTAACCGTGCTGCTACAAATGGTCATGTTGTTGACATATATGCATGTGCATTGGATCAGACTGGCCTTCTTGAGATGAAGTGCTGTCCCAACTATACTGGGTACGTGTTTAATATTTTTTAAAGTAGTGTATGAAAGTGTGTTTTTTAAATAGCATGCTCATTTTTTTTTGCTAAGTATCTGTAAGCTATGACTATGGGTGCTTTGCATTTGAACATAATTTGCTCTTAGGTTGTGGATTAATTTGTTACCATAGCAATTCATCAGTCCCATAGGGCAACAGTAGTTTTGCCTACTGTTTCCTTGCTGGAGAGCATTGTCTCATGGGATTTGTAGTTTGGAGGGCTAAAAATAAAAATGGAGCTGACAGGTGACACAGCCCTGCTACATAGTAAGTCACTCAGATCCAGTAATCTCTTATAAGTTATCTCCTAAAATGTGTAGCAACTATATGCGGAAAATTCATCCACACTGTGTTAGTTTCATCATAGATAGCCATTTTCTCAATTAAAACTAATTATTTCACTGCATCCTGGCCAGGTGCTATAATATAATAGTGCCTGTTGCAGGCAGCTAGCTTGTGAGAGCTGGTTGTGTGCCCACTCCTTGCTACAGAGTAAATTTATTATGGTGTAGAATTCTAGGTGTATTACAGTAATTGTATCATGTTTCCTTCCCCGTAGTATTTTGCTCTTCTTCAGTTTGCATAATACTATCCTCTTTTAATTCCACTCCTTCTCTGACTCATCTGAAGGTTTTTTTGCTTGCTTTTTATGGTGAGAAGTATGCTGGCTAATGCTTTATTTTTTCCAATGTCCAGGGTTACCATAGTGTTCTGGTACTGACCTCTCTTGTTTGCTCCCTTTCTCTGGGAAGTCTTATTAGATCACAGAGTAGCACTATAGTTTCCATGTTGGTCACTCAAATGTACCTGCTCATTTCTGACTTGCCTCAGTGACTGTCTGAGATCTTCTTCTGGATGTTTTGCTACCAGTTAAGTTTAACAAGGCAAACAAATCCCACCCCATCCTGTGAAATGTTGTCCACTCTTCCATTCTCTATTCCTGTTTAATATGCCACATACCCATAACCTTTTTTCACCTTTTTGTTTGCATTATGTCACAGGCTTAGATTCTGTCAATTCTTCCTCTACAGCTTTTGTAAGATCCATCATTTTTATAGTTCCTGTTACTAGAATCCTTTCTCTCCCAGATGTCATAATTTTGCATCTTGATTACCATTGTGTCCTATGTTCTAGTGTCCTTGACCTTAATATTATCTCTGTGCAGCCTGCTGATAGGATTATTTATTATGCCCGTCAATGTTGACAGTGTTAACTCTCTTGGTATCAAGGTCTAGTTCTGCTTCTATCTTTTCTTTTTTGCGTCAACCTGTCCCACCTGTGGTTTGGGGGTTGGGGTCCCATGAGTGCTAAGGTGCACTGTTGACAGCCAGAGCTCGCAAGTTCGAGGCCATAATAGAAGCACTCATGGCATAGCCCTGTCAGATTCCAAAGAATATGTGAATTTTGCTAAATACCTTGTCACAGGGACATGAAAAAGGAAAAGAATCTGTGTTCCTTCACTAAAGCCAGCCTTAAAAATAGGATTTATCCACTTCTGCAGCAATCTTCTGTCAAGTCATCCCCTAGGTGTAAGGTGCTTTTTCTGTGTAAGTCCCTATGACCTCAGTCCTTTCTGTATTTAAATATCTCCTTGAAGACATACCTCTGTTGAGATGATTAAAAGAAAATACTAAAAGAAAACACTCTCTGTGCCTGAAGAAGGGTGTTTGTACTTGAAAGCTTGCAAAGAGCCATTTTTTCCAACTATTTATTTGATCTAATTAAAGATACCACATTTACACAAAGAAGCTTGTCTGCCCAAAAGAAAATACCAGACTTAGAGACAAAATTGAAGGTCATATCTAGCACAAACCTTATCAAATATATAATTAAAATGTTTTATGTTAATATATATTGAGCACTACTGGAGATAAAATGTCTGCTTACATTATTATTCCATAAGTACTAATCCAATTAGTTTTTAAAATACTTTAAAGTACAAAATTGTCATAACAATCGTTTTGCCTCCAGAGAGCATTGCTGAGCTTAAACATCCATTTTATGAGGTGGTTTCAAATTTGAAATACTTATTCAAATGGGTGAGGTAAAGTGATTTAGATTTATATTGAAATATTCAGTATTAAGATAAACTGATTGGTAGATTCATTTCTCTAAGGCACTGGTGCTCAATCTTTGTTCCACAGGGCCATGTCATCTGGCCTGTGGGGCTTCCTGCAGGTCTGAAAATCTGGTGACGGAAGAGAGGTGGTATTAATATTGCCAGTGTTTTCCAACTGCCAAATTTCCAAGCCCTCTGGGTCAGATGGCATAGCCCAGCGCACACATGGCTGGGCCATGGGCCTGATCTGGTACACAGGGCCAGGGTGGGGGCTGCATCTGGCATATAGGGCTGGAGCCACATACTGGGCTGAACTCACGTGCCAAATTGGGCCTGCGGACCAGATTTAGCCTGCTGACGGACCCCACACCACTCATCCAAGCCATAGGGCCTAAACACGATTGCTCTAAGGTATCATTGAAAAAAAAAACTGCAGTGATAAATCTCATTATAATGACTTCCTCAGTTGAAAGACTTGTGTTTTGTTTTATATTAAGGTGATGATGACTGACATACTGATCTTGTAAGAAGCCTATTTATAAAGTTTCTCTGTAATGTTTTAGCAACGTTTTCTCTTACTGATTACAGAATAGTAAACTGTCCCTTTTAATGAGATTTTTAAAAAGAAATGTTGCATCTTGAAGTATTTTTAGTGTAAACTCTTCAGGAATTCTTTGAGCAGCTTTGCTTTTCACCAAATTCCTTTCCACCAAATTATTGCCTGATAAATAGTTTAGATGTTTTTTGGCTTGTTTCTTTTTCATTTGGAGGTGTTTTTTGTCTTTTGATTGTTCATCCAGAGGTTACATGGTAATGGGAGATTCGTTCAATACATCTTTATTCAAACAAACCTTTCAGAGAGTGTTTACCAAAGATATGCAAGGGCACTTCAAGATGGGATTTGGTGGCACATTAGAAATAAAGGTAAGAATCTAAAGAGATTTAATGTGAATGTTGTCAGTATCTGGTGGTGTTTTTCTCTTTGAATATCACTGCAGATCACTGCATTCATGCATAAAGCTCATGTAGACATTTGCAGTTCATGATGCCAGTTTTGCTCATTTCCTCACCAGTTTTGAGCATACTCTGGTCTTAGGTAGGGACCTACCAAATTCACAGGCCACGGCGGCCAATTCACAGATGCTAGGCTAGGAAGGGTCCTCAACAGGTCATTGAGCCCAACTCCCTGCCTGGGCAGAAAAGAGCACCAGCCAGATGCCTGTCCAGCCTTCTGTCCAGACTCCCAAGGTAAGGGAGAGTACCACCTCCCTTGGAAATGGTTCAGGAAAACTGCCTTCATGGACACAGATGCATGGTATTTCTCCTGCCAGGATAAGAACAGGCACTAGGATTGATCTGGGCCAAAACGAAAAAGGGTGATATACTACTACAAGTGTCACATCAAACCCTGCTGGGCTCTGCCCAGCTGCCTCCCTGCGCTGCCAGGCCCTGACTAGTGAGGGTGATGTGGGAGGAAGGGGAGAAGAGCCTCTCCTCTCTTTTCCTTTCGCCTCCTCTCTGGCTTCAAAGAAGAGCAGCCCCATGAGCTCTGGGGTGGATCAGCCCTGAATTACATGGCTGTAACATGGCTGGGGCCCCCGATTTTTCTTGGCTGCATCATGGCCGGGGCTGCCATTTTGAAGGTGGAGCAAAGCCCCCCCCCACCCATACACCTCTGGCTGAGATGTGCCGCAAGTCCCACCCCTCCCAGGCATTGATTGAAAGCCCTAGCTCGGGTGGGCAAAATTAGGATTTGGCCTACTAGGTGATTTGCACAGGCTTGCACTGGGGCAGCCTGCACTAGTCTCTTGCTGGTGCCTGCTGGGCTGGGCCCTAGCCAGCATGCAGATTCGGCTGGGGCTGTTCCTGGTGCACCTGCAGTCAGGTGCTGCTCTGTGCCCCCCGCCTCCAGCAACAGTTCTTGCTCGTGATCTTGCCCCTGCTGTGCTGTGCTGCACCACGTTGCTCCATGCTGGGCGAGCAGTTTCAGCCAGGTGGCTCCTACTCCCACATGCGAGGCTTTGGTTTCAGCTCCTAGATATCAGATCTGGAGCCGGAGCCCTGGCACTCTTCATGGGGCTGAGGTCTGCTCACTTGCACCAGGGCAGCCCATGCTATGCTCCTGCTGGCGCCTACACCCTGGCTGGGTGCTGCTCTGTGTCCCCCGCATCCAGTTCCAGGATCTGGAGCCGGACCCACATGTGCCTGCTGAGAGTGGTGCAGCATGCAGCAAGAGCAAAAGTAAGAGCAAAAGGAGCCACCATTGGAACAGCCTGCTGGAAGCTGCTCCTGCCCCTGCTGCATGATGCTGTGCCATGCCATGCCATTCTGTGTGGGCATGCGAGCAGCTTCAGCCAGATGGCGGCTCCTGCCACAGCTCCTGGCTGCTTTTCGGGGAGCTGGAACTGGATCCCCATGTGCTGGGGCAGGAGCAGCTTCCAGCGGGCTGTTCCCTGGACAGCTGCAGCTAGGCGCATGCTGGTCTGCACTCCCTACCTCTAGCAGCAGCTCCTCCTCTTGGTTCTGCTCCACTGTGCTGCACCTCCTTTTGCTTTTGCTGCACCATCCTGCTCCACTCCCAGCAGGCACATGGGGGTCCAGCTCCAGATCCTGGAACTGGAGATAGGTGGGGCACACCCCTACTCTTCTAGGAGACAGCTTTTTGCTGGGTCTTTGCCGGCTTTTTGAAAACAGCTGGTTCCCCGTGCTTTTCCATGGGGAACTCGATATTTTATGGGAGACTGCCAGTTACACAATTTCCTTGAAATCATGTATTTGGTAGGTCTATAATCCTAGATGAGTCTTCTAAGGGTGAAAAAAAAAAGCTAAAGGTCCCAGTTTAAGTACCTGTGAAGTATGCTAGAGAAAATGTACCATCACTTTTATCTGTGTATGTAGTTTCTGGCTTATCCATGTTAATTGTCAGAAGGGCAACATGATTTTGAAGTGCCTCAATTCCAATGTCAGTTCTGAGTTGAAACCTGGGACAAAAGAGAAGCTGCCCCCTCCCTTTTACACCCAGTTTGTCCCTGGAATGAATGACTAGGAGCCCCCATTGTCCTTGAACGACCGTGAGCACAGTTTTTATCTGGCATACTTCGTATGTTCTTAAAGTAGGACAACGAGCTTTTATATCCCAGGACAAAAAGCTTTCTTTAGAAATAAATGTGACATCTGTTATTACCCTGAGAAGTCCAAGATGTCTTTTTTCTAGCAGATGGCTACTGCAAGTGTCTTTTCTGTGCAGCCAGTTTCTTTCTTCCTTAGCCACACCCTCAACTGGAGGCCCTCTGCTATGAAAGCATTCTTCCCACCCTTTCTTTTTGCATCTCTGTAAGTCTGTCTTGGCTTTCCCTCCTCAACCTCTTGAGTCTATGCTATGGCTGCATGTTCCAGTAAAGATGTTCTGGAGCAGTGCTCTGCCCTGCCCTCTTCTGTTTGAATGCTCCAAACCTGAAAGTACACTGCAAGGCAACTCTGACACCATCCCCAGTGGCCACTCTTCAATATGCTGGGGATTGGAGAACAACTGCAGTGGGGAGTCCTTAGAGCAGCCTTACCACAATAATTCTAGGTTTTGGTATATGTAAATGGGGGAGGGATGGACAGGACACCCTTCCACTGTGGTGTTAGATTTTCCTTCAGGCTCTGTGCTTTTTAATGCCTGATCTCTCTTATTCCCCTGTTCAGGGATTTTCTACTTTTCCAAAACCTCTCCCTGCAGGCAGATTCAGCTGCACTGGCTTCACTAGGCATCAGCTATCCTATTTTTCTAAACTGCTTCCACTCCAATGGAAGCTATCAAGGTTTTAATGACCCTCCTTTGTTCCTGGTCTGGGAGACATGTGACACATTGCTGGCAGAGTATAACAGATTCCACATACACTGACACATCCAATGATGCAGCAATTTCTTAGCCACTATGAGAATTCATAAATAATGTGAAGATACAGTCCCCAGTTTGTTACATATACATACTGTAGCTTTCTACAGATTCTTCAAGGATGATCAGGCCTTTTGTTTTTTGCACAAGTATAATTATGAATTTGGCTTGAAACTGGAAAGCAAATAGAGAGATCTTAATGGTATTGAAAAATAAGGATGTCTTTGTACAGTATAATTATATCATGATCATTTGGGGCATTAGATGTTGCTTTTACCAAAGCATGTTTAGGGCTAACTGCAGACATTTGGGGAGGTTAAATTGGGTTCAAAATGGCCGCCCAATTTAAACTTAGCTTGTCCCAGTGCCAACCTTACACTTACAGACCTGGTCTTAGTCACCAGCAATCAGTCTAAACTTGTAATTGTAGAGAAGTTTCAGGCATACAAATTGGTCTAAAAAGTACAGAATCCAGGTTGGGATAAACCTGGCTCTATGCAGTATCAAAATTACTTGATTTAGGTCAAACTGGTGCATGGAACCTCTGTATACTTTCCTCTAAGCAGCTGAGGGCTGGGGAAATCCAGCCACTGGCCCCAGCCCTAGGACTGCTCTTTTCACCCACTCCCCAGCACAGGGCTATTTTTTGCCCCTCCTTAGCCCCTTGCTCCCTCTGCCCCCTGCCCCATACCAGCTAGCCCTCAACTCCCATCCCACAAGCTGCTCTGGGTCCAGACACTTTTATGAGCATTTGTCACTGCCAGAACTGAGCAAATAAGTCCTGGTGCAGGGAGGGGTGGAAGGGAAGGGGATGCAGGTTTGCCTGCAGGGGTTGGGGGACTAAAAGTTACCCCTGATTCCCCCCCATGAGCCCCACTGATTCTTCCAGATAATCCCATATCCCAATAAAACCCTGTGGGTCATGCCTGCCCCCCCCTACAGGTTGCGCCTGCCCCGCAACTCCACCCATGGGTTGTGCCTGCCCCCTCACTCCTCATGGGTTGCACCTGGCTCTGATTGCCTCCAGCCTGCTGGACTCCCAACTCCCCTGTGAGCCCCCCATCGTGGTGTATGTGGTGTTGGGCAGCCATTTTGAAAAAAAGTAACCTCCCCCTAACATCCCTGAGTCTGTACGGTTACGGGGTCTTGTACTAGGTATTAATTTCAAGACTAGGGCATGGTTATTACTTAACCAATAATAAATTTAATAAGCCCTTAGTAGTTACAAGTTTAGTGCTATAGTTAGTCAAAAGCATTACAACATACTCATCCTCCTTAATCACTTACCAGTGACCTTTACCTGGTTGCCTGCATTCTCCACCAATTTGTTATTGGTTAAGGAGTAACTGTCATAGTCTGGAATTAACACCTGGTACAAGGGCTGAATTGAAGTTATGAGATGTAATAGTACTTAGCCTAGGAGACAGAGAATGTGAATTTGATGTAATATTTATGCAATCAATATGGCCTATCCAGTGGCCCCTCAATTTGCACATCAGATTGAGAATATTTTAATGTCTGTCTTAATGATAAATGCATTTTGTGTGCTGAACACTTCACATGATGTGCTTTCTGGGGCACTTAAAGGTCTAAAAATATTGTGCTTTCTTTATATTAATTTATAATTATGTGTAATCATATTTGTATTCATAAACATATTGTAGTTTCAGATATACCATCTGTTGCTGCAAATGTGCTTAAAGTGACTACACATGCTGTTTCTGTAACACCAATATATTTATTTTTTCTAAAGGTATCAAAGAAAAACTTAACGCCTACCAGAAGAGTTTTAAAAAATCATTCTTATATTTTTATTATTTTATCATTGTTTAAAGTGCATGTAACTGTACCTTAATCTGTTACATATGTTGCTTTTGAATCTGCAGACTTCAAGAGAAGTAAAAATTTCAGGAGCTATTGGACCCTGTGTTTCCCTCAATTCTAAAGGACCTTGTGTGTCAGAAAATGTAAGTCAACTTTGTTTTAAATTAATATAATTTAGGATAGCAAAATAATTTCTGAGTCTAGACAGAAATATAGAATCACAGGATTGGGAGGGGGACTCTAGGATTGTGTATTTAAAACCAAACTCTTGCACAAATGTAGGGTGCTGTATTTGTAAGCCATCCCAGATAGATGCCTGTCTAGGGAATGCACCATGATGGCTCCTTCTGTTGCTTCTTCCGCTGCTGACAGATGTGAACTTCCCCCTGCCCCATTCCCTCCCCCAAAACCCCCAACAACTGTGCTTTACTGGAAGAAGCAGTGTGTTAGTTTGTCCCGGCTCTGCAGTATCTGTATAGATCAGATGCTTCGGTAGGACTTTTTTTTGCGCTTTTATCTAATACCTGATGCAATCAGCTGTTAGATAAAAGCACTAAAAAAGTCCTGTTGAAGTGCCTGATCTATATAGACTTTGGGTGAGCCAGGTGCAACTAATGCAGTGCCTCTTCTGGGCAGGCACTGTGCTAGGCACAGGGATGTGCCAAGTTTAAAAGTAAAGTGCTGGTTTTTTTACATCTGTAAGCAGCCTTTGATAGAAGCTGTGATGAAGAGCCATTACAGAGCAGCATAATGGCCTGTAGTGGATAGAGGCAAGAAGTGTAGCACTATTAAAATATTTTAGGTATCTTAATCCTACATCGATAGCTTTTTTAATGTAGCTTTATTAATGTATAACAAAGAAATACTTATGTTTTTCAAAGCATTATGTAAAATCTGTTTACAGGAGATTGGAACTGGGGGTACATGCCAGTGGAAGATCTGTGGACTTAATCCCACTACAACTCTTGCACTCTACTTTGAGGTAGTCAATCAGGTAAGGAAAGTTTCTCTTTGTAACAAACTCAAATATAGTTATGTAATTAGCTTTTCAGATTAATTTACTTACAATCAATTGTTTTTATGGTTTCCTTAATCTTTTCCACTTGTATACAAGTCTGTTGCCATTCTCAAATGAGAGAGTCTAAATTAGTTGGTGTCTACTCAGTAAGATGAGTTGACTTTCTTTATAAAAAGTGTGCCAGCAATAATTCATTTTCTCAGTGACGGATATCAAAAGGTGGAGAAATGAATGCAAGTTTGTCAGATGTGGAATGTTGAGTGTATTGTTTAATTGTAAAACCAATTTTAAAACAATTCTAAAAAATCCTAGAAAATGTTTAACTGCATTGCCACTGAATGCACAGAAAATCTATTGATGGGAGAGAAATTGGTATGTTATAGTTGGAAGGAAAGTAAGATAGTTTATATTATCATTGTTAAATAAAAATACATTTGTATGCATTTTTTTCATATTAGTCAAATAATAATCATTGGTATTTATAAACTTTTTGGCAAGTCTCCAGAATATTATGAACTTAAAATGCATTGTTAGATTAAATTCAACAGTTCTAGTTCTGGCCTTCTAGTACCCTGAGTACTAATTTATTTCTTCATATGCACACAAAAGTCGGTGTGGTACTTGCTGGAACAGAACATTTGCTAGCTAAGGGTGGAGGCAGAAGTGCAGCTCTTAGCTGTAACTCGGAACGATTTTTGCAAAGTGTCCTGAGTTACACCATTATCCCAGACCAAACAGACATTCACTGTTGGTTCCAGCCACGAGGGGAATCTAGCTGTGGGCTGGGAGCCTGCAGCCAGGTTCCCATAGTGAGGGGCAGGCTCTCTGCCAGTGGTCACTGATTTCAGAATCGGAAGGGGAAGTGTTTCTGGGGCTCCCCAGCTGCTGCTGAAGGGTGGGGTGGGTGAATTGGAGCCGCCTGCCACCTCAGGAGGACTCCAGGGAGGCTGAAAAATCCTCAGACTGAACTCTTTCTGCTGCCTTTCCCACCTCCCATTCTGAAAACAGCAGCAGGCTGGGAGCTTGGAAGACATAAGTTACAAAAGATGCTAAGTTTTGAAATGTCTTTATCTGATACCTCATGTAGTGAGGGTTCAGATTTTCACCTGATCAACCATTTTTTGAAGCTGTGTGCAGCTGTTCACTTGTGTTTGGTCACTTTTATAGACTGATTTGTGTGGCCAGTTCAAGCAAAAATTGTCACTTTGGTCTGTACCCTAAAGTTTCAGTCTCTCTTGTTAGGTCTAGTTCAGGGGTGGGCAATTATTTTGGGTGGAAGCCACTTAATGAGTTTTGGGGAACTGTCGAGGGCCGCCTCTTGACAGTTGCCTTGCTACCGTGTTGCCATCTTGTGACCAGAAGTCCCACCTCCTAACCCCTGACCTTTGCCACTGGAAGTTCTTCCCCTTACCTCCTGGAAATACTCCTTTTGGGAGGGGGGATTGCCATCTTAGAACCAGAAAAAACCCAAATCATACACTAAAAGTCAAACACCTACCATAACGTATTTCAATTTTATTACAGAAAATATTTTTGTCATGATTTGTGTTTGTGTACTGTATATAGAGGTGATTGCATAATAACTCAAGAATAAATTCTTAGTTTTGTATATTGGGGGTATGTATGGTGGGCTGCGTATGGTGGGGGAGTGTGTGATAGGATGTGGGGTGTTTGTGATGGGGTGTGGCTGTGGGGGGGCATAGGGTATGTTGAGGGTCTTGTGTATATATGGGGTCTTGGGGCAGGCTGTGGGTGTGAGGGAGGTGAGGGGGTGACCCCTACATTTCCCCCATGGTGCAGCAGCCAGCAGGGTGCTCAGGGCGCAGGCGCCTGGCGAGGTGCTGTTCTAGCCAGTGCTGCACATCGCACCGAGGGCCGCAGCCTCTATTGCTGACACTCCCCGCCACTCACATGCCCCTATACTTGCACAGCAGGGAGGGAAGCCTCGCACTCTGGAGCCAAGTGTCTTACCTGCCAAGGCTGCGCAGCACCGGAGAGAAGCATCAGGCTGGAGCTTATTGCTTTCCCCGTTGTGACTGTGTTGCAGGCGAGGGAAGCGCCAGGCGCCTTCCTCTGTGGGATGGGGAAGGTAGCCAGGTCCAGCCTGAGGCTTCTCTTCTGTGCTGCGCAGCCCTGGCAGGGAAGGCACCTGGCTTCAGCACATAGGGCTTCCCCCACTGTGCCTGATGAGTGTGGGGGCTGCATGTGAGTGGCGGGGAGTGCCAGCAATACAGTTGTCTGGGTGGAGGCTGCGTGCTGCAATGTGCAATGCTGGCCGGAGCCACACCCTGCTGAGCACCCCACCTGCTGCTGCTGCTGCCACCGCCTGCCAGGGCTGTGCGCCATGGGGGAATTGTGGGAAGGATCCCCTCCACACCCTTCCTCACATCCACACGCTGCCCACCCCAGCTCCACGCTGCCACTGCCCCCTGTCCCGCTGGGTGCGGGCTCGGCGCTGCCACCAGCCACAGCCCCAAGCTCCGTGCTCCCTCCCAGCTTCAGCCCTGCCTCTGCTGCTTCCCTACCTGCTGCCTGGAGCAAGCAGGAGACTGGGGAAGCAGAGCAGGTCCCCAGGGGCTGCAGCAGCTTCTGTCCACAAGGATGGGAGCCAGGCAATAGGGTTGTGTGTACACGTGGGTGAGTGTACACATGGGTGTCTTGCTCCCATCTTTGTGGGCAGGGCTGGGTGGAGCAAAATGTGTTGGGGGGGCCCCGCAGGCCAATAAAAGTGCACAGCCCATGGGCTGTGTTTTGCCCGCCCCCAGTCTAGGTAAAAAATTCTGTTCCAAATGAACAGAGACTGACATAAGGTTATTTCAATCTGTTAATAAAGTTTTTTTTGTGCTTTTCAAGTAGGAGAAAATGAATTTCTTATTTCTCTGAGGGAACAAAAAGACTGTCCCCCTGGTGCTGAATGTAGTGCTCACCAGCTTTAGCTGAGTGTGGCATGTGGAGTACAGGGCTGCATCTGGGGCACATGCTACATGTGGCACTTGTGTCAGAGTAGCCCTGAGTGCTGGATCTGGCATGGGCAGCCCATCTCTGGACCTCATCTGGCCTGTCCCTAGATCCAGTGTGCAGGGCTTCTCTGTTGTGGGCACTGCATGCAGCATGTAATGATGAGTGCTGTTATACACTTCCTTTATAAAAGCAAATATTGTTTATTATCTTCATGAAAGAATCTAGCAGTGTTTTGCAGACTATTCTTTACAACAACTAACAGCTGTTTCCTCTCAACTGATCTCAGCCAGTTCTCTTAGAGGGACAGTCCCACACAGCATGCCCCAGACCAGCCCCACACCATTTGCAGCCTGCACCGTGTGGGCTCCATGCATCACATGCAACAAATAGGGCTGGGGCCAGCACATAGTGAATGTAGCAGTCATCATTTTAGGTGACTTGATACAGCCCCACATGAGACCCCTGTACTATATAAATACCAAAGAAACTGCCACATAAATTCTAGCCCCTTAAATTCTGCCTGTATTTGCCACTGGATTCATTATTCCACACTTCCTGTCCTAAAAAGTTATGTAATGATGTAACTTTAAAATATGGAACAGATTCCTCATTCAACACCATCTGTTGTGTTTGAATGGTGGGTGAAGCTATTAATGTATAGTTTAATTGTTGTATAAATATAATGTCACACCTCTCAGATTTTAATGTTTGTACAGAATCTGCTTTCATTAAATTGCATTGGATGTAACTTGATCTCCATCCTAATTAAATACATGGTGTAATACATTTAGTCCAGGAAGTTGGACAATAGGAGCCTTCGCATGATTTCCCCTGGGCTGGGGCTGGAATTTGAGCTGGAGCTGCTGCAGCTGCCTTAAATCGTACTTAAATCCAAGATCCTCCCCATGTTAAATGTGGGGAAAAAACATGTCTTGGATTCCAGTAAATTCAGCAGTTAGGGGTTCCTTTATTTTCTTTTGGAATCTTAAAAAATAGACCTCCCTCAATTCCTTGGTAGATAAGGATCCCTTTTTATAAAGAATACAATACAGTTAAGAAGTATTTTATCAGACATTGATCATTTTCCTGTTGTGTTTACACTGACAATACTTACAAGCAATTCTGTAGATGACTTCTTAATGCTTCGTAGGCACGTCATAACCAGTTTCAGATTAATTTGTTGTTAACAGATTTTACCTGTAAATATTATAGTCCTCTCAGGCAATTGAAGAGGAGTCCCAAAATGTAGTCTTTATTATTGTCCCCCTAAAGCATTAAAATATTATGAGTCAGGTACCAAAAAAATCAGGAGGTTGACTGAAAATCATGAATTCAAAAAATAATAATTTAGGATGTTTTTTTCTTCTTCCCAGCACAATGCTCCGATTCCTCAGGGTGGACGTGGTGCAATCCAATTTGTGACTCAGTATCAGCATTCAAGTGGGCAGAGACGTATCAGAGTGACCACTGTTGCCAGAAAGTAAATTTTACTTATGATTAATGTATTCAGAAAAAAATGCAGTACCTGCTTGTATTTTGTTTAATAATCTTCAGTTATTTAACCAGTTCAGTGTTTTAGGATGTACAGTGTATGTGGCAAGGAAAGGATGGTCCCTCTGAATCCTATGTGTGTTTTCTCTCTGTTGTGTTGTGAATTGTTCCATATCCAAGAAGCTACAGGCTGAAATGCCCCAAAATGACTGAAGTTCTACCAGAAGCATGAATTGCTTAGTGAAAGTCTATGGCCTGTGTTGTTCAGGTGGTAAAATAATCCCAAAGGTCCCTTATTTTAGGGGCAAGGATTTTTGTGATATCTCTGTGATATCTCTTATTGGACCAACTGTATAGTTTGGAGAACTGGTGGGCAAGCTTTCAGGCATCAGGCGCCCTTCTTCAGGTCTGAGAGAGAAGCAGAGGCAGGCTGAGCTAAATATCAAAGAAAAGACTCTCTGAAAATACAGTCTGTTTGAAGGGATGGAGAAAGGCTATGAATGAGGAGGGAAATATCACCTTATCACCTTAAAATTTGGCTCAGCTTTGATCTGTGTGGTAGAGTACAACTATTCTCCCACCAAAATGTTTGCTTGCAACTTCTTACTTTCAATTAGCTTCACCATTAGCTTACTTAGAAAGTGGGTGCCAAATCTTATAGAGGCAGTTGATTATGCTGAGGAGCGTTGGTTTTCTTTAGTGTTGTACAGGTTAATGAATTATGGTTAATTTGTAGGAAGATGTCATTTATCAAAGGGGTTGTGGCAGTCGTCATTACTGTGGGTGTCAGGTACATTTTCTCTTATTGTGCTGTATATTAGTGAAATCTTTTCAGTGTTCAGTAAACCAAAAACACTGCTAGCATACAGAACTCTTCCCCACCCCCCTTACACAGGTCAAATTAAGACTTACAAAGACACAAAGATCCACAAGCAACAGATAATATCACTTGATGAAAACTGTCACACAGTGTAATGTGGTTCATGTTCAAAGGATGAGCTATCCAATGGGGAAGAAGAATCTGGGGAACTTTCTCTGCCAGCACTCGCCAGCAAGTGGAGGTGACGAGCTGCTACCAGGCGCTGTCATCTCTCTCTTCAGCTGTGCTGGGAATGTGTTTATCAGCTGGTCTTCACTTGACTGAAGAAGCTTCAACCCAACCCTTGTGCAGAACTGGGAAGACCTGTGTGAAGGGGCAAGGATGGGGAGATGAAGGGGGCCAAGAACAGCAGGGCTTGAACTCTCCAGGGACCTTGTTTAGGTGCTTTTGTATATGTCCTTGTCATGCCCCCAGCTTTCTGAACAAATTCTTCCCCCATCTTTCCCTGTGTCAAACAAGTAAAGCATGTTACTTCAGTGTGTGTTTACACTCTGGCTTTCACGGAGAAGTTCTAATGGCAGTCTTAAAGAAGCAGATGTAAAGCTGGTTGAAGGAAGGGAGGAAAGGCAGTGAATCTTGACATTTTGCTACTCTAGCCTGGGTCAGCAAGGTTGAGAGTCACAGAGAGTCTCCCCTATCAGGAAGTGGATGGGGAGAGAGAGAGACATCTACCCTGAGATGTCTGAGTACCTGGGCAAACACTATCACCTTTTGTGTGACATGACATGGTCAGATGAAAGCTTGATAGAAACCAGGTACAAATTGTTCTGTGTTTTTCAAGCAAGGACTTTGCAGCTCATTGGTCATTTTTATGGCTCGTTGGCCATTTTATTGTGCAGTAATTACTGTGCATGTGTAGCATGTCTAAATTTGTTGTACAATTAACCAGTTAATTGCACACTAGACGTAACTTGCATCAGGGGCTATATGTGACATACAGTACTTGCATTTTTATATAATCAGTGAAAATTCCTAAGAGGGAAGGTTCAACAAAGAGGCTGTCAGCCCACCCCAGATGAGGTCTGAAATTCCATGACTTTTCTATGATACTGCTCTCTGTTTCAGTTTCAATAGACTCTGCTGAGCTTGGATGACTTCTCTATACACAACTGCTTTTCTTTTGCAGCTGGGCAGATGCACAGACACAGATCCAAAACATAGCTGCTTCTTTTGACCAAGAGGCAGCTGCTATTCTTATGGCTAGATTGGCAGTTTATAGGGCAGAGACAGAAGAAGGACCTGATGTGCTTAGGTGGCTGGACAGGCAACTCATACGACTGGTAAGATAACTGTGTCCATATTTATTAAATCAATTGGGTGTCTTCAAGTTTACTTTATTAAATGACTTGTATTCAATGGTTATCTTAAACTATTATGTAAAGAGAGACAAAATACTTATCTATGCAGAATGTAGAATTAATCAAGATTTCCAATTTAAATAATTAAAATAAAATTAGCAGACAGTCACTACTGTGAGGCTTCCAACTGTTAAGGGGTTAGAATAAGATTAAAGATCTGGTTTAGGTGAAGTCGGAATTTAAGTCTTTTCTTCTGCATGCTCTGTGTGTGCAGTTTTAAATATTTATTTTTTTAAAAAATCTTTGACTGTCTTGAGTACTTTGAAATTTCCCTTGTTACTTCCTTATAAGATTAATTATCTATTAGTCTCTTCCATAAGTATGGAAGTGATTGTTCTAAGCAACTTTCTTTATCTGAATTGATACTTTTTCTGTAATTGTCTAATTGTGTAACATTTAAAAAAGCACATACTACAATGTGATATGGAAGGAAATTACTACTTGCCAACAACATTTTTTCATGCTTCATTCTAATGTATATTTTTACTGTAAAGGTTCAACACTTCGAATTTGATATGTATTAGAAAACACTGAAAAAAATTCTAATGATATAACCAAAGTTGTTGTGTTAACTTATACTTCTATTTTCCTTTTATTTAAGTGTCAGAAATTTGGAGAATACCACAAGGATGATCCAAGTTCCTTTAGGTTTTCAGAAACTTTTTCACTTTATCCACAGGTGAGTAGAAGGAAGGTATTAGAAGTGGAGACCTTCTACATAAGGAAGTAAACAAGTGAATGATTATGGATAAAGAATAGATGTAAAAGGCAGTTTGGTATAAGGCAAACAGAGCTTTTGACTGGGAATCAGAGTTGGAAGACCAGGTCTATTTCCAGCTTTTCACAAACTTGCATGTGATTTTTGCTGTTTAAGCTTCTTGTCTCGTTTCCTTTTTGGATCTTCTTACCGTATATATCTGCAGTGCTTAGCATAATGGGGTCCTAGTATAATAGGGGTCTTTATCTTACTTGAAAGTTGAAGTACTCATCATCATTGGCTCTCTCTCGCAGTCAAGGATGATTGTCTTTCATGACTGTCTTATCTGTGGATCTGAAGATGGCTCACAAGGTCTATCCAGGATCAACAGACTGTTGCAGCTCTGCGACATGTTTCCATGCAGGGTGGGTGGATCTGGGTTCTTGAGTCTTTCCACAACATGCTGTTTCTCCTGCTTCTGCTTTTTCAGCTCCTTTTGTCATTGTAAAGTTTCAAAGTACTGAGATCCTTGCAGCAGACTCTTTCTTCATTTAGGGCAGTCCTGAGCGATAGTCTCCCATGAGTTGATGTCAATGTTGCATTTTTTCAAGTTGGCCTTGAGGTTGTCTTTGAAACACTTTCTTTGGCCTCCTCTTCAGCGTATGCCTTGTTTTATTCTCCCATCTCAGTCTTGCTTCGTGAATCTGGAGTCAGACATCTGGATGATGTGGCTGGCCCAGCAAGTTGATGGCAGATGCTCATTTCTTCAATGCCCTTGGTGTTTGCTTGCAGGAGGATACTAACGTTGATGCATCTGTCTTCCCACTGGATTTTAAAGATCTTCCATAGGTAGTGTTGATGGTACTTCTCCAGTGGCTTCAATGTCTCCTGTGTGTTGTTCACATCTCAATTCTGTACAGTCAGGTGGGGATCATGACTACTTGATAAACCATGAGTTTGGTTTTGAATATGATGCTGAGATCTTCAAACACCTGTTTCCTCAGGCATCCAAAGGCTGCACTTACACTTTTGAAGGCTGTTGGATTTCTTCATCAGTGTCAGTCTTCGGTAAGAGATGACTTCTGAGGTACAGGAAATATTCAGTGTTCTCCAGAGTCTTACTGGGAATCTGAATTACTGGAGCTTGGAACTGCTTATTAAGAGCTTGTTGATAGAAGACCTTAGTCTTCTGAATATTAAGCATCAGTCCCATATTCTTGTATGTCTTGGTAAAGACATCGGTAAAGCCTGAAGGTATGCTTCCAAGTGAGCACAAACTACAGCATCAAGATACTGGAGACCAATGATTGAGGTCGGGGTGGGCTTGGTTTTGGCTTGGAGTCAGCTGAGATTAAACAGCTTACTATTCAGTTGGTAGTTTAACTTAATTCTGGCTGGAAGCTTGTTGGTGGTCAAATGTAGCATTGCAATATGGAATATTGAGAAGAGTGTTGGAGCTATGATGCAGCCTTGCTCAACTCCTATCTTAATCTCAAAGGAATCTGTGATAAATCGGTTGCTGAGAACTACCACTTGCATACCATTATGGAGCAGGCAAAGAATGGTGATAAATTTCAGTGGGCATCTGTACTTCAGAAGGATCCTCCACAGCCCTTCTCAGTTGACAGTTGAAGGCTTTTGTGAGGTCAAAGAAGGCCAGGTACAGAGGTTTATGTTGTTCTCAACATTTTTCCAATATCTGGCAAGCAGTGGCGATCATGTCAGTTTTGACTCTTGATGCCCTAAGCCCAGACTGAGATTCTGACTGAGATTCTGGGAGGAGCTCTTCAGCAAGTGGAAGGAGGCGGTTCAGGAAGGTTCTTGCAATTCTCTTTCTTGTGGACAGCAAGGTGATCCCTTTGTATTTTCCACACATCAGACTTGTCTCCTCTCTTGAAGATTGTCATAATCATGGTGTCTCTGAGGTTGTTTGGGATTTCCTCATCATTCCAGATCCATAAGATGAGGGTGTGAAACTATGTTGCAATTTTTTCTCCCTCCTGCTTGAAGATTTCAGCAGGGATTCCATCGACCTTATTGTTCTTCATCTCCTTGATGGCTTTCCTCACCTTGTCAAGGTTTGGAGGGATTCCAAGATCTTCTCTGACTGGGTGTTGTGGGATGGAGTTGAGAACACTTTCATCAACAACAGAGTCACGATTGAAAAGCTCTTCAAAATGCTCCTTCCAATGGGTGCTGCTCGTTCCTCATTCCTTGATCAGGTGTCCTCTATCCTGAGGTCTCAAGAGGGTTGGTCTCTGAGTGCTCAGATCATAAATGGCTTTGGTGGTGCTGAAAAAAACATGCATATCATGGATGCCAGTGATATGTTGAATCTCCTTTGCTGATGTTGTTCTGCCAAGCACAAAAGGCCTTGTGCTTGCCGTCAGCATACTCTTGGATTTCCTGGTCATTCTCATTAAGCCAGTCTTGCTGTTTCTTGGTAGAAAATTCAAGTTTCCCTTTGCAGGTGCTGCTGCTGCTGAACTTAAAGGTACCCCAAGTGCTGCTGGCATTCTCTTGTTGATTGGAATTTGCCAGTTTTCCATTGAGAAAACTGGTGGAAGAAATCTTGCTTGATTGGGTCCTTGAGTCCTTCAGTATTGATCTTCCATCAGCATTACTTCTGCTGCAGCCATCATGTAGGAGCCAGTTTGAATGACATAAGCAAGTAGATGAATCTGTGATCTATTCAGCAGTTGTCAGCTACTAACATAACTCGGATGATGTGGACATCTTTGTGCTCCTGGGCATGAACAATAAAGTAGTCAATCAAGTGCCAATGCTTAGCTTATGGATGTTGCCATGATGTCTCAGGCCTGTTTTTTTGGCAGAACAGGATGTTGGTGGGGTTGGGTCCATGTTCCGTGCATTTGGTCAAGAGGAGGATATTGTTGGAGATGACCTTTCCCACTCCTTCCTTACTGAAGGAAGGAGTGAACCTGGTCAGCTTCCACAAGAGAAGGCTGAGGGAGGATCTAGTGGCCTGTTACAAACTAGTCAGAGGGAACCAGCAGGCACTGGGGGAGTGCCTGTTCCCCCGAGCACTACCAGGAGTGACCAGATATAATGGTCACAAGCTGGCAGAGGGTAAATTCAGACTAGATATCAGGAGGTGCTACTTCACCATCAGGGCAGCTAGGATCTGGAACCAACTTCCAAGAGAAGTGGTTCTGGCTCCTACCCTGGGGGTCTTTAAGAGGAGGCTAGACGAACACCTTGCTGAGGTTGTTTGACCCCAGTACTTTTTCCTGCCAAGGCAGGGGGTCGGACTTGATCTGCTCAGGACCCTTCTGACCCTACAAACTATGAAACTATGATGGTTCTGTTCCGAAGTTTTGAGTCCCTTCTGACTTTGGCATTGAAATCACTGAGAAGAATGAGTCTGTTTCCTTCTGGAACACCAGAAAGGACTTGTTTAAGGTTGGTATAGAATTCCTCCTTGCTTTTGTTGGTGGCATCAAGAGTTGGGTCATACACACTGATGACAGTGGCATATTGACCTAAGACATAGTCATGTGGTGCTTATTAATTCCAATAGAGAATACACTGAGTTGGTTTGAGTTTATTCTTGATGGCAAAACCAACTCCATAAAGCTAGTGTTTTCCTTCGTGTTTGCCCTTCCAGAATAGTATATAACTGCCTCCTTGTTCTCTGAGTTGCCCACCTTCCATTCTCTGGGTCTCACTCTATGTAGTGATGTCAGTGTTGCATTACCTAGTTTTTGAGCCATGATTGTAGTGTGGTGCTCTGGGCATTCACTATTAGGATTGTCCATGAGAATCCTGATGTTCCAGGTCTCAAATTGAATGTGTCCTCATTGATTTCAACTGCAAGTAAAGGTGATCCCACTGGATGCAGTAATCCAATCAGGAAAAAGTAGTCAGACTATGTTTAGGGCATCTTTTCTAGCCCCCTCCTCCCCACGTGGCATGAGCAGAGAAAATCTTGAAGAGGGCTGCTCAGCTGCAGTTACAGTTGCCGAATCGCACTCCTGATTACCTCATTCAAGTGCTAGATGACCTTGTAACTGCTGCCTTCATGCCCGGTCATGACTGTGAGCTTCCAGACTTCTCAGTCCTGCTCCTGTTGTCACTAGCTGCTCATGAAAGGTCTTGAAGAATGTATTGGAAAAGCTGTTGCATGGAATATGCCTGTACATGATTTCTTTTATTGTGGAGAAGCTGTTGCATATCAGTTTCTACATGGTTCTTGACAAAACAGGACCTTGGTCCAGTGGCAAGGAGGTTAAAATGATTTGAGATCTCAGTTGAGATCTTCATTTGCCTTTGCAACCATTGATATTCTAGCATCTTTTTCTACCTGCTCCACCACTGAGGACTTGTAGACCCATAGTTTTGGGTTGGGAAGGGTTATTAAAATGTCAGCCTGTACTCTCCATGTCACCATGTTCGTTGATGGTGTCAAGGTACTAATGTAATACAAATAATAATAAATCGGTTTTGGGGAAAGTTTGTACAATAAATTAAAATAGGATAATTTATAGTCAAAATGAACTTAATCCTATAAAATTTGGACCTAAAATAATTTTTATTTACCACTTAAAGTATTAAACTAATAAGACAAAAGACTTCATTGATGTTTTGTTAGGTAAATGTCATTGAAATTAAGACTGCTTGCAGATGTTTAAAAAACAAAAAACAGTGCTTTACTTTAAACTCCATGCACTCCTGCGCTGAGTCCAGCACATGCCCAGAAGAGGCAGTACATTAGTTGGATCTGGCTCTTCTGATGCCTGTATAGATCGGGTGCTTTAGTGGGGCTTTATGGTGCTTTTATCTAAGAGCTGATTGATACTGCTTTAGATAAATGCCCCAAAGCCCTGCTCATGTGCCCAATCTATACAGATGCTGTGGAGGCAGGCTTAAGTAACATGCTGCTTCTTCCAGTAATGCGTGGTTTGTTTTGTTTTTGTTTTTTTTTAATGTCTGCAAGCAGCCTAAAGGAATCGTGCATTTATTGGTAATCTATTTCAGATCACCTGAAAAACCCTGTGGCGTCTGGACTTTTTATAGACCTCAGTGGAACTTCAGTTTAAATTGCTTGTCTAAACATAAAAATTCTAGTGGAAAGATTGGTTTAGCAGGAAGGGGATTTGAATTTTCAAATTTGCACTACAAGGTCCAAATTTACTGATCTTAAAAACTATATTCCTTTTGATTGTAAAGCTACTGTTAACTCATGCTTGTGTATTTAAAATTGTATGCAAACTCCTAGAAACTGTAGAGTCAATTTACAAACGTGATAGTGTAGTAAATATTTTAAGAGTATTAGAGCATGCTGTTTTATGTGTAAATGTTGGCGGTTAAACTTTACGCTTGCTAGAAGCTGCTGTGTGCGCTTATCTATTTTGAGAGTGACCTTTATGTTTAAAAAGAAGCATTCAAAGGAGGTACACAGAGGAGTTAGAAATATTAAAGATTTGAAAGATTCAGTTTGGAGCGGTATGCTTCTGAGGTGGCATAAGCTAGTACCGGTTATTCTGAAACACATTTTTTCCTTCTGTTTTGTGCTAATCAGTTCTTGGACTTCTTTTGTTTTGCAGTTTATGTTTCACTTAAGAAGGTCTCCTTTCCTGCAAGTTTTTAACAACAGTCCTGATGAGAGTTCATACTATCGTCATCATTTTATGCGTCAAGATCTAACACAGTCACTTATCATGATTCAACCAATCCTCTATGCTTATTCTTTCAATGGACCTCCAGAGGTATGATTATATATAAAGTAATGATGGGGCAAAAGAACACTGTGTAATGGGATTATATTGGCGGGTATATTATTTGTGTTCACATAAATATTAGAACAAACACATATTTATTACCCATGTGTGCAAGCATTTGCATTTGTGCATGTGCATTATCTAAAATGAACTATGAACAAGACAGGGGCATGAATGCACCCACCTGAATTCTGATTGTATCTCAGTAGTCTTAAGAGCAAAACTTGCTTGGTTACACAACAACATTTCAAACTAAGACGCATGGAATAAAGGTCTGGCTCTTTTGTAGTCAGTGAGACTCTTGCTCTTGTCTTCGTTTGCACTAAGACTTAACTCCTTTTGTAAATCAATTTTTTCAAGCTTCACTTTTTAATAAATCTTGAAAAAATTTGCACATTTATTAGAAATAACATGGTTTATGTTTAAATATAAAACCAAAACACTTTCCTTTCCTTCTTGTTAGTTTTATCTGATTGACTGCTACAGAAAAGATCACTTTTATCACTTTATTATCACAACATACAGAAACTTTAGTTTAGTTATGGATCAAGGTCCTATTATACAAGGTGTTATACAGATGCAAAACAAAAATTGATATCTGTAAACACCCCAGCATTTACAGCCTCAGTATGAAACAAGGTAGGCATGGATACAGAGATGAGAGAATACAAACAAACAAACAAGGTGGTATTGTCAGCATGATAGGCAGAGTTCATGGGTGACCATGATCCTGTAGCTGAGACTGGTGTTTCTAGTGATAGCAGGAGAAGGGAGGGAGAGGAAGGGGTATAAGTGTGCGGTTAGGAATGATGGCAGAAGAGAGTGGGGTATGTGGGAAGGGGTGGCATGAATGAAGGCGGCTAGCACTGGGGAAATAATAGCAGAGGTGAGATGGGACAGGAATGTGCAGAAGTGGGATTGGGATTTGTGCTGGAGGGAGAGGGTGAATTGAGGAAAAGCAAAGGATCAGATAGGAATTTTAGGTTGTGGACATAAGAAGGAAGGGGAAATCAGAGTAAGGGCAAGAAGGATGGATACTCTGATGCAGAACAGGTGTGTGATGAGAGCGATGGGCAAACAGTGATGGGCAAGATTACTTTCCCTTCTCCTACCCTCAGACCTCCTCCACCATCATTTCAAAATTGCACAGTGAAAGCGATTGCAGCAAGTATCCTGTTTCTGAGCTAGAGTTTTACAGGCTTTTAATATATCTGAGCATACTCTTTTGCCATATTCAGGTGAGGCACTTATTCTTTGTTTCAGCCTGTTCTTCTTGATAGCAGCAGCATTTTGGCAGATCGTATTCTTCTTATGGACACCTTTTTCCAAATCCTTATCTATCATGGAGAGGTAAGATCCAGTCATTTTAAGTAAACTTCTTGCTTTTTGTAGGAATGTTCTGTTACTAGTTCAGGTCTGTACTTTCTAAACACTTTCTTGAATGCATGACTTCATATGTATACATTATTAAACTTGATTGGACTACTTGCAGGTATACGATTAAATGCATATATGTACAGGATCATGGTCTACCATAGCATTATACAGTGGCATGTGGCATTACTTGCTATTTCCACTGAAAATCCTTGGAGCTTGGGGTTCATTTGTTTTAATATGTGCTGAGTTAATGTTTGATCTAGATGGTGTTAGCACTTTTAAAAATATAGATAAACTTCTGCATAGAGCAACATATTTTTTTTTGCAGTTTGGGATACATTTTTACACTTAATATGTATTTCTGCTGTGCCATGGGGTGAGTATGAGATATGCTTGGAGACAAGATTGGTCTCTGACCTCCAGAGTTTCTAATTTAGCAAAGCAAAGGTTGACTGACAGAGGTAGGGAATGGATTTAAGCAGCACAAGGACTATGTATGGTACCAAAAGATTTGTATTATTTGCTTTCATTACATACACATCTTGTTAGATCTTGTGCTTAGAGATATTTCTTCAATAAGTTATATATAGGCACAAACCAGTCTGGCAGGAGGAAGGGAGTTGTGATATAAAGTTTCAGTAATGAAAATCCTGCTGATGAGTGATGACTTTATTCTGCATTTTTTTTCTTTAGACCATAGCTCAGTGGCGAAAGTCAGGCTACCAGGACATGCCAGAATATGAAAACTTTCGTCATCTGTTGCAAGCTCCAGTAGATGATGCCCAGGAAATTCTCCATTCCAGATTCCCAATGCCCCGGTACATTGATACAGAGCATGGAGGCAGTCAGGTACAGTAAGCTGTATTATTAATCAGAAGAAATGATGTGTCAGCAGTGTGCAAATAATCCTGTAAGCTTTTGTTTCATTATAAAAACATATTTTACTTGGTGAGATGTTGAAATTATGACTGAACAGCTGGGAGTATGACAGAACTAAATCCAAAAGTAGCCAATGCTTACTGCTCATTTCACCTTTGCCATCACCATGTTTGGAGCCCCATAGTCCAGATCTGGGCCAGGGGTCGATGTGAGTTTGACACTTTTGGGTTCATATATTAATCATACAAAGAGCACTAATTTAAACTGACTTAAGCTTCCCTATTACCTATACAAGACCATTCTTCTCTCAGTTGTTTTGACCGTATGAATTTACGTTATGTAGAGCACATGGGCACATGTTGGCACTTCATTAAGGTTAATTTCATTGTTACTCAGAGAGCTTTACTCTGAAATTAAAAACATTGAGATGGGCTAGAATAGGGGTAGGCAACCTCTTCCAGCCTCAGACTAGAATGACCCACCTTGACCCACAGGTGGACAGGCACCAGGACCCTCCTGCCACCACCACTTGTTCCCTCAGTTTTCCCTGGGAGAGTGCCCGCAGGAGTGCCACTAAAGCCCTGTGTCCACAGGCTGGGTCCAAAGAGACTGCAGACTTTAGGGACATTTTTACATGTGGTCTGGGAGGCTTGCAGGGACGCTTTAATTAGTGAGTCACACTAAATAAAAGTGCCCAAGTGTCACATGTATCACAAGAATGAGCTTTAGTTCAAAGCACCCCGCTGCCATTTTTCAGCGTCGGGATGCTGATGCATACGACGTTAGAGTCTGCTGGAGCACATTAATTTTTGCTCTCCAGCAGACTTGATTAATGGAATCTGCTATGATGCACTGGATTTCCAGCACACTGGAGCAGGCTTCTTGCACATGTATAGGAGCCCTAGGTTCCTGCCCCTGGGCTAGAAGGATTAACTGCTCATTGCATGTGTTGAGCAGTTTTCAATTGCCAAACAAATCCATTATATGTTGCTTAGTCTGTACTGCAGATCCTTGGAGCCTCAGTTATGGTCTAGCTTCCTTTGGGCTGTACAAAAGTAGGTCAAAAAGGCTGGGCCAATGCACCAAAGAACTTAACCAGACACCAATTAATTTTGTTGGGTATTGACACTTTTTAACTAATGTTTCATGTTTTATTTGACTAGTTTTGCATATCTCACTACTTTGAAAATTTGTCAATATTCATTTGTTGTAATTTATAAAATCTAGGCACCTTAACATTTTGTTTTATTTTTGGATGCCTTTCCACCTCCTCTTGCCAAAAAAAAAAATCTAAAGTGATAAATGCATGTTGTTGGATTTCAGGTAATTGAGGTAGTTTTCTGGGAATTCAGAAATGTTGTTATTTTAGTTGAATGATTTTTTTCCCATTGTTTTCTGTCTTTCAAGGCCCGCTTCCTGCTTTCTAAAGTCAATCCTTCTCAGACTCATAACAACATGTATGCCTGGGGACAGGTAAGTCTTTAAGACATTAGGTTAAGCTTATCCGAATGGTGAATATTCTTGAAGGAATATTTCTTTATGTCCAGAGCTTTCCAGCTTCAGAAACAACATGAAACATTGTTCTGTATAGTGGACATTGTTTCAAGCATTAAAACAACATGAGAAAAACATACAGTATTCATTCATGCTGCACAAAGGTAGTAAGATTAAAGAGAAGGTGCCTGATTACTACTTTATTCCTCCTAAAAATAGTTCAGTTTGCTTGTAAACTTCTGTTGGGCTTCAGCTGAAATGTCCTCCTAAATCAAGTGCTTTCTTTGCATTCCTTACAGTGAGAAGAAAGCTGATTTGAGGACATTTAATCCCTGTGCAAAGAATTTTTTATACTGTATCCAGAAAATCAGTCTTAGTAATGTAGCTTAGAAATTGTATAGAATGTGGACTGCTCCTTCAGGTCATATTTTTTGAAAATATCATCTGTCAGCTAATAGATTCTGAGGTTGAGCTTTATTTACAAGGGCTGGGGAGTGCATCACTGTCCTGTCTCCAGAAGGCAAGCTAATTTAAATGTACAGGAGTTCAGGAATTAGGGATGCCTGCAGCGATTTATTTCCCTGACTCTGCTGCAGCTATGGCTCATGTGCACCCCCCTCATCTGTTCTTGACTAGCTTTGAATGTAATACACAAAAATAAATATAGCTGTGGTAAATGTGAGCTCAAGGGCAATTTCTTAAAGAAGTGTACTCATTTTGGGTATATATACACATGTATTGGAGTCTAGATAGCAGATGCGTTGCCAAGTAATTTGATGAAAGGTTTATTTGGTTTAAAGCATTACAAGATGGAGCTGATCAGAAATTCTTTGACAAAATGTTGATTTGTTGAAACTTTTCACATGAATTTGTCAGTTTTAACTTTCATCAATTTTCTGGCCAAATCCAAAGAGACCCATTATGGAATAGCAAATTGTGGTTACTTGACATGTGGAAGACCCAGGTTCAAGTCTCTGGTTTGAACTAAGCATTATACTTTAACCCTGGGTCTCTTCCTGCCTCTTCCTCCTCCCAAAAAGTGTCAAAAGTTGAGTTTATCCTGATGTACAGAATGGAAACATTTTTGAAATTTAAATTTTTCATGGGACAATTTTCATGAAATGCTGCCCCAAATTTATAATGGAAATAGGGGGAAAAAAGAATTAAAAAACTAAACAGCATTTCATGCTAGGCAAGGTAGATTCTTCTGCGATCTAGTAGAGCAGAGACAAGCTTCAATAATACTGGAAAAGACTCTGTTGCAAAGTAAATGTAGAATTATGTTTCTACATGATTGGCATATGATTGTGTACTCTGTGTCTGGTGCTCAGCCTTCTGGCTTTGTGGACCACATGAATGGCATGGGACCAGTTTGGGCTGGATCCAATGGACAGGCTCAGTCCATGGACCAGATCCAGTATGGGGTGCAGGGATGTGCAGGGACAGTCTGTAGGTGTAACCCCATGTGCTGGCCAGGCTTCAGGTACCAGATCTGGCTTCAGTGCAGCCTTGGCTGCCAGTGGAATCCAGCACACGGGGCTGTGTCATTTGGCCCCTGGATCTCCCCGTGAGTCTGTAAATGTGGTGATGGGGGAGTAGTGGCAGGATTAATGGATGCAGCTTCCTGACCTGTGGCAAGTAACATTGCCACCAGTGCCCATGCCCAGTTTCTGGACCTGTCAGGAGCCCCGTGGCTGGATGGCCCTTCTCTTACGTGAACTTCTGCAAGATCAGTTTTTGGTAACTTGTGTACACACCCAAGTACAAGTGGTCTGTTTCTAGGTCATTCAGTGAGGTAGGCCATGTTTACAATTTTCAGATAAATTTTAAACTGAATTTATTTTACTCCTGATTTTTTTCCTGCACTGTTTGGGTTATTTTATATTGTTCTGGCTGACCCACAAATTGATTACAATCGCTCGTACAATTTGTTGCTCCAGATTTGACCTGAAGAGGGCAGTAGTACACCACCAAAGCTGGGTTTCAGGAGGTGATGATTTTTCATCAAGATGATAATTCACGTAGTTTACTTTTTAATACGATACCATAAGTAACGTTTTTCAGACTTTGACATATATCTGCAAATATGCCAGGTACGGACATTATACTTCTACCAGTATAAGTGGTAAGAAACTGCTCTGTACCCACAACAGAACAGAAGTTTGGCATATGTAGACTGGTTTCAAAATGGTGGAACCTGGTCTAAGATTTGCCTCCCGCCCCAACAAAGGGCAGATGTGTATTCTGTTTGCTGCTGACCTAAACTATGTCTATTCCTAACCATAGTGTATTTTAAAAGTTATCATAACATAAATATCTTAACATGTCAGTGTAGTGTTCCTTATATTGGTTTGAAGGTGTATTTTCAAGTTAAAGTATTGAAATAACTTACACTGAACTTGGACACAAAATAACAAGCTACCTGCTTTCAGTTTCATTCTTTTCTTTTGTGGTGACTGGGTTTTTTAAGGTTGAAGTCTTGACCAGTGTCCAACATTCAGTGCTCTGTAGTACTAGGATTTTAAATGAACAGAACAGCAAAGCTTCATGTTGTCTATACAAAAATAGCCATTTTTCATGTACTTCTCAGACTCCTATATGAAACCTTGCTAGTTTTCATTTTGATAGACTCCAGAATTTTCAACAGCAAAATGCTGGATTTGCTCTTTACTTGAACTATTCATAGTTTCCTATATTCTCTATAAAGGTTTTGTAACTACATAGTGGAGAGTTTATTGAATGATGTGCTCTCCTCCAGTGTATAAGTTGTGGAATCCTCCCTCAGTCGCACATGAGCACTTCCCATGATGATGTGACATCATACCTTGTCTTAAAATTGCAAATTTACTGGACAACATGCTTAGCAATAGATAGTTTTAGAATGTTTTGATAACATTAAGGGTACATCCTGATGAGCGCACACATGCACGGGCATGTGTTTCCTGTGAGACAAATGTGTGTTGCTGTTTGTCCCTGGGTGTGTCACTGCATGCGCGCTCCTGTGCAGCAAAGTGACCTGGCTGGGGCCAGCACCTAATGCTGGTGCCAGCAACCTTATGTGGTGTCTTGGGGACTTCCTGGGACAGCAGCAGTGCCAAACTGGCCACTCGGAGTTTGGCCAGCAGCCAGAATCTCCCTTTCTGGTGGTGCACACTGTTGCCGCATGCACCATGCCACTTTTTCCAGTGGTTGGTTGTTTTTGTTTGTTTTGTTTTGTTTTGTTTTTGACATTGGGATCGCCCCTACTGCACTGCTAATTTGCAGCACAGCAAATGGATGCATGTGCACTGCATGTGGTTTGCAGTGTCTCAAACTGTTTTGAGACACTGCAAACTGCACGTGCGCACTTGTTAGGATGCATCCTAAGAATAAACCACATAAATTAATCAATGGACTTCTGTAGGGATCAATTCTTGCGCCTCTGTGGTTTAATTCATTCATGACTACTTGGGCACCTCCTCAAGAAAATTCATATATGTTGATGACATAGCTGATTGCCTGAGGTGTGGTATCATGCAGATCCAGTAGAGTACCATTAAATGCATGTAGAGGGCATTCAGAGATGATGTGATTCAAAGTTTGAAAAGGGGGCCACGGTCACAGTTCACAACAGCCCTTGTTATTCAATAATCTTGTTTCTCCAGAGCAGAAATACTTGCATCTGTTTTGAATACTTTAGATATGTACTATAAGCAATACCTCCGGCTAAACTCTAGGAAAACCAAAGTGTCTGCATTTCACTTGAACAATAAACACACTAATTATCAACCCATTATTGTTTTCAGAAATCAGCTTCTACATCATAACAGTACTCCTAAATGTTTAGGAATCATCCTAGATAGAACACTGTCCTATAAAAATCACTTAGCTTCAGAAACTTGCTGGGACTTCTTGGGGACCTGATGCACTGAGAACAACAGCCTTAGCACTGGTCTACCCTTTGGCAGATTACCGTGCCTCAGTCTGGTTAAACAGTGCTCACACTGATAAGGTTGACATACAACTCGACTAAGTAATATGAATCATCACAGGAACAATCTGATCCACTCCTCTTCAGTGCCTCCCTATTCTTAATAACATACATCCTCCCACATTAAGGAAAATTGCCTTAACTAAATTATGGACTAAAAAAAATAACCTGCAGCTGCCTATGCAGGAAGGTCTCTTAAACCCTCTGTGTCCAAGATTAAGATCTAGACATCCCACTTGGAGAACAGCAGTTCTACTTAAGCCAGACTCATTTAACATCCAAGGTGCTTGGATGCAGGAGTGACTCAATTCACCCCCTAATACAGAAATTATTATTACAAATCCTACTGTTAGATCAGCTGGCTTTGATCTCCCTAGACATCTTTGGTCTTCTCTAAACCAAATTAGGACAGGACACAGCAGATATGAATTTCTGATCCATTGATGGGGCTGGACTAGTTCACTGAACTGCAGCTGTGGCCCTTTTTTCAAACTTTGAATCACATCATCTCTGAATGCCCTTTGTGTGCATTTAATGGAACTCTGTTGGATCTGCATGATACCACACCTGAGGCGATCAGCTGGCTGAAAAATTTGGACATAAAATTGTGAATAAGTTTCTCCTTGTTTTGTGATCACTGTATTATCATACACTAAATAAAAATTTCCCATGAGGCCAAGTTTATGGAACTTGGTTATTTATAATCCTGTTGTTTCTTATACAAGTAGAGGAGAGTTCAGGCCATCTCACTAATGCTCACCAGTGAGCAAGGCTAGAGCCAGAATACTATTATTTTCACCCTGATACCAACAGTTGTAGAGGTAGTATTGTTCAATGTATTGACTGTGGTGGGGTTTTAGCCAGGAAATCTTGGTCACTAATCCTAGCTCTGCTGTTCCCTAGTTTGTGGCTTTTGGTCAGTTAAAAAAAAAAAAAAAAAAA
>NW_017729025.1:57052048-57070655 GCF_001723915.1 Gavialis gangeticus
AAAAAAAAAGTTCTACTGATTTTTGAGTTCCATACACCAGGGGTTGTCAACCGGGGGTATGCCCTAGGGGTACTTTGTAAGATCCCAGGGGATACGTGGGGACAGAGCACCACCATCCCACACTGCTGCAGAGGAGCTAGGCTGGGGCATGGTGAGAGCAGGGCTGTACAGATGCTGCGCTATCGCCACTCCACTGCTTGCCATGCTCCCACTCTATCTGGCTGCTTGCTACCCTTCTCCCCCCAACCGGCTCGGTGTCCGGCTGCTTGCCACCCCTCTGGGGGGGTACACTTACTAAAAAGGGGGCTGCCAGGGGTACACTTATTAAAAAAAGGTTGAAAATCCCTTCCCTGGGGGTACAGACAGGCGGGCGGGGACAGAGCGCCTCCATGCACCATCCCGCACTGCTTCTCCATGTCTGGCCGCCAGGGGTACGCTGATCCAAAAAGGTTGAAAACCCCTGCCTTGCACCTGTGTCCTGATCTTGAGAGGTTGTGTGAATGCTCATGGAGACCGCTGGTTTCATTTGGAGCAGTGGATGCTCTGACAGTTTCTAAAAATAAGACTCTAAAATGCTATATTGGGCATACAAAGATAGGCACCCAAAATTAATGATCACTTTTAGAAACGTCTTTGTTCTGTCCCCTTGCTCCCTTTCCCCCATCACCCTTTTATTATTCCTAATACTAATATTATTGCTGTGATTAGGAGTCCCAGTAGTCCTGGTTTAGGACCCCATTGTGTTGAGGTGCTGTTCAGATTCTGAAAAGATCACCCCTGCACCAGTCTAAATATAAAACAACTGAGGTACACAAGGAGATGATGAGACAATATTGGTCAGTGTGATTGGTAGTGGTATCAGCATTCTGGGTGGCTACCATTGTCAAATTTTTGCCAGACATCAGTGCAAAGGAGAGTTTTATGGAGGCATTTGAAGTAGATATCTATGGGGAGTTCCTCTACTTATCTGTAAAATGGCAGTAAGGGCAATGATCTGCTTTATAAGCATTCCTGGGAGGATTGGTTGGTTGGTTAATTAATGTTTATGGAGCTGCCAAGTCTGTTGTTATTTCTTCACAGGTTTTGACTCTGTCAGGAAAACTGAGTAGTCTACAGATTTTTTTCCCCCCCAGATCTGTGCATGGGTTTGTGGCTTCGTGCTGGGTAGATTTAATACAAGAACAAATTGTGCGCGTTTAAAAAAATAGCTGGTAAAATGACTCAAAACAATCTTTTGGTTTCTTGTCTTCTGTATAAAATCCCATTCTGTCCTTCACACAATGTACTTTCAAGCAAGCATACCTCTGTTAATACTCCAGATACTCAAATTTATCCTCTTAAATTTTAACTTTTGCCATGAGAACTTCTTATGGATCTTATTGAAACTCTGCAGGCTGTTGCTTCAGGTCAAAGAGCAAAAAAAAAAAAAGGGGGGGGGAGGGGCGGGGGGGGACTGCATTTTTTTGGATCCCTGATTGTGCAGTGTATGATGTTTAGATGTCTTTTCTGCAGTCCTTAGAATTGGTACATAATTTCAGGTAGCAACTGATCTAGCAACTTTTGAAGTCATGGAAAGCCTCTCAGAGACTTCAGTGAGCCATTTGGGTCAGGTTCTTAGTGGCTTATTATTTTCTATTTCCCAGTTGATATTTTGATAGTTAATTTGGCAGTAGTAGTAACTTGTACTTCTCTGCTTCTCTATTTGCCTTGTTGCACTAAGATAGAAACAATAAATGAATATGGTATGAAAGATGTTGTTTGTTCCCTTTTTAAATTTTATATTCAACATTTGGCAATGAAAAACACCCCCAAACTCCAGACTTCCAAAATATATAAAATTATCTCTCAACACTGGGAATTGTTGCAGAATATATTAAAATTTAAAGGACAGTAGCTTCGGTTTTTGCTGGAGTGTATGCAAATATATGACAATGTATGCAAATTTTATAATCTACTGTTCTTTTGACAGTATATTTTGTCAATTATATGCTTGTAAAATCCTTCTAAAATATAAAACTATTAATAAATTGTTTTATTAGGCTTGATTAATATATGTTATAATCTAGTAAATCTTAACATTTTTCCTTTGTCTTGTAGGAGTCAGGAGCACCTATTCTTACAGATGATGTCAGCCTGCAGGTCTTCATGGATCATCTGAAGAAACTTGCTGTCTCTAGTGCTGCCTGAAATTCTGCAACATACTAAAGACATTGACAAGCTTGAAGCCATATTTAATTTTTATTTTTCATTTACCCTTTTCATTGTGTCTGCAAACAGAATGCTCTGATATGCACAAGCTGCCTAACTAGATTCAAAATGGTGTTGTTTTCAAGTTAGAGCATTTGTTATCAGCAAATGTCTTAATGCAAATTGCAGTTTCTAAAAATGACATATAGGAGGTTAAATTGGAATATAATCAGAGGAAAAAGAACAAAATCTTTTTGGTTACCATGATATTATAATTATTTTTAGACCATTAATGATAACTCTCTCTCTGTCTTTTTTTTAAATGGTTGTGTGTATGATTCTGCCTTGCACTACAAAGATGTTAAACATTACAAAGGAAATCTATAATGGGACTAGGACTCGATTGCTTGGTGCCTAGTTCTGTTTACTCATTTTGAACAGAAAGTAAACAAAAGCAGCAGCAAAAAGCATATGGAATAATATAAACTCATTGTTTTGATTTTGTCCACAGAACATTTCTTTTCTGTAATAGTCAGTCATGTGTTCATGTGTAGTTATTATTTAGAAAAAATATTTTCTTTCAAGTATTCAAATACCAATGATTTTTGGTTACAAAATATTGTATCTTATTTTTTGTTTAAGTAGTTTGAATACACTTGACAAATTTTAAAATAAGCTCTTGTCCAAAGCTCCAAAGCTTAAAGCTTAGAATCCACACATTATATCTTTGACAAAAAACATACTTATTAGTAGTATCAAGCACTACCATATATAAACAAAATTCAAAGAAGAGGACAAAAATAAATATCTGATACTTTTTAAGCTCGGTTAGAGAAAAAGCCTACTTTATAGATGTGAAGTGACTAGAAATGTAGGCTTGACTTATTTCAGCAAGTAAAATATAATTTTTTCTAAAATATTCAGATTATTTTTTTATTATAGCCTTATATTATACTAATTCATGACACTACACATACTTTCTTGCTTCTGTTTCCCTTTGGTTATATAAACCCAGTAAGCTGCAATTCTTGTTAAAACAGTATTATATAGTATATGCTGTGATTGTAATAAATTTGATATCCAGTTTTTGCTTGATTTTTCTTGTAAATTAAGATGCGTACACATTTACTGTTTTAAAGTTTACATATGGAACAGATGTTTACATTGTTAATACTATTTTGGCAGATAATTGACAAGTAGATATGTGAATTGTGGTGATGGATAAGAACAGTTTGTGCAGTGACTGAAGGAAGAGAGCAAATTTGACATAGAAATCCAATCATAAGCTCGTGAGATAGGTATGAATTTTCTCTTGTTTGTAAATTCTGCATTACTTGATGAAATCAGTTGTTGTGTTTTATTCTGTAATTTTCTTTTATCTAAAGGAGATACAAATAAAGTATACATTTCTCTCACTTTTGTAGTTAAGCATTGGTTCAGTAGATGTACAGCTGATAAAGGGGGTGTGAAACTAAAAATGTTGATTATGAATGTCAAAATGACTTTATTTTTGGATATATGGTTGTATAAGGCATCTAACTTCTTGCCTCTTATTTCCTGGATCATCACAGCTACAACATAACTTGATAAAACTGGTTGCAACAGAAACTTCGGTTTTCCAGTAATCAAAATTTTGTCAAAAGTAGCTGGTTTCTGCAGAAAATTTTGATATATTAAACTTAAAATCAAGTGCCTGAGACCTACAAGATTATGATAGTGATGTAACAGAATTTGAATTGTAGTGTGGTTACTTCATGTTCATTTACTTTTCCCTGCACCCCTGCTGGAGCTGTGCAGCTGACAGCTGTACCCACACTGTTGTTGCTTCCCCTGGTCCCCATTCCTGCCCTCCAGCTATGGTGTAAGTGGAGCTCCCAGCTGGACGGTAGCTGTGCCGGTGTCAGGGAACTGGAAGCTGCTGCTGCTTCTCTCTTCCCCCTCTCCACCCCTACTCAACCTGACCACTGTGCAGTTCTGCTGCAGCCAGAAGCTGCACTCATGCTACACTCTGAAGGCAGGGAGAGGGAGAAAGGTGGGAGAAGGAAGCAATGGAGGCATGCACGCAGCTTTCAGCTCCGTGGCCCCAGTTCTTCCCCGTCAGCTGGAAACTGTGCCTGTACTGCAGCCTTTGGGGGGGTGGGTGGAGAGAAATGGTAGTGGCATAGGTATAGCTTCCAGCTCCCAGCCAGGGCACAGCTCCTCACTGCTCAGCCCCAGTGCAGGGACAGGCACAGACAAAGCATGTAGCTCCACAGGCCAGATCCAGTGACTCTATGGATTATACATTACCCACTCTGATGTAGACTGTGATAAGACAGACTATGTGTTAATAAACTTCTTAGTTTTATGACCTAACATGGTCTTACACTTCCCATGTGAAACAAATGTCTTCAGTCTTGACTTACAGTCAAGCTGTAGAAAGAAACAATTGCCTCCCAGCCCAAAAGGCTGCTGGATGCTTCAAGGACAAAGACATCATCTTTAAGGTTCAATGGACAGTCAAATTACATCATTAAGGAAGTAACTGATGTCAACCAGTAGCTATTAACCATCAGTAGGTAGTAACTATTACTAGATATTACTGATAGTAACTATCTGTGCCAGTAGATAGTAACTAGTATCACATTTTTGGCATACTACATGCACCTTTTTGCAGGGGGGGAGGGGGGGAAGGCAGAATGAAGAAAAAAAGATTTATTTCAGAGTTATGGCTACATAAAGCAGGGTCAGTTCACTCATCCTCTCTTTTCTGCTCAGGTGAAAAGCTACAGTTTTAACCCTTTCACAGTGGAATTGTCTGCAGCTCTTGACTGCTCAGCCAACAGCTGAAACTAGCTGCTGCTGAAGCAGCTCCAAGATTTGGAAAAGAGCTTAAAACTGTTTGTTGAGCTATGAAATAGGAGCAAATAGGCCAGGAGCAGCACACAGACAGCCAAATTGCTAAAAAAAAAAAAAAAAAAAAAAAAAAAAAAAGAAAAAGAAAAAAGGTTAGCTTGATTCATGAAAACATCAAAGCCATTAAAAAGGAGAGTCATTAATACTTGTGGAGTGAAGAGCAATTATCAGGAATTAGGTAGATTATATATGCCATAAAGTCAATTGACTCCCTCAGTTCTGCCTGAATAGACAACACTACTGTTTCTGTTGGGCAGTTGGCTTTAAACTTTGGGTAGAACACAAATCAAACGGGGGTGTGACTGCATCATTGCATCCCACCCTTGATCTACCTCTGCTGGACTCCATTAATTCCTCTGTGCAGCTGCTTAAAGGGACAGAAGGAAAAGAAGCAGCAGTCATTTTACAGTGTCTCCCATGGTTCTATTCGTGGCAGAAAAATCAATTTCCTTGATTGTGATATGCACCTCCATTTTGGAAGATTATTTTTTTTTTTGGGGGGGTGAGGGTGATATCTGAGTAAATATGGTATCATCTGAGGTTAACACAACAAAACCTTAACAGAATTCACTAAAGACTCAGAACATTCAGAAAACGTAATTAAACTGGAGGGATAGATAAAGGACACAGCAGAGTTGCTAAAGTACAGTTGCAACAGACCAAGTTCAGGGATAGCTCCTATGGGGGCGTTCCTTTGTGGATCATAGTAAAAGACAATATGAGAAGGTTCAGTGACAGTTGCAAGGGACCTTGGGAGAAGGGCTTGTTCCCAACTACCTTTGTATGTCAGTGCCAAAATCTAATAGTTATGAGTGTTGTGATCTCGCTTGTACTAAGGGGCTGAGATCTAAGAATGGAGTTCCGTCTGAATGCTATCTTTACAGATGAATTCAAATTAAACAAAATATAATGTCCCACAGTTACTGAGGCCAGATGGGAGCCTCTGGTGTAATTCAGGAGATCATGGTTCTGCTGACATGTAAAGGAAGTAGTAGTGGACAGGCTGACTCAATCTTTTCTGCAAAGAGATACAATCCTTAACATAAACTATGGTCTTCCCTTCCCTAGAAGCAGTCTGCTATAGCAGCAAGTACTATTAGATTCTCAGAGTTTGCAGAGAATGCAAAAGAGATATTGAAAAGTTAAGCATTATGGGATGTCTGCTTGCTGCTAACAAATGAGGACTGAAGACTAGCTTGTGACATGACTGATAATTAAGACTTGGAGACAATCTAGAATGTATGTTGTAAAGGAGGGGATAAAACCTGAGATAACTAAGCTATCTACCCCTGCTGTGACTGTGAACAGAGTATCTTTATATTAGAAGGTACCTTATCGTGCTTTAATATCATTGACTTGAAGTTTCCACAGAAACTTAAAGGACATTTTCCAGCTGCTGTGGGAAGTAAGCTATTTATTATGAGCAAGTACTGGTCAATATTTAAAATCAATAATATGTTCCAGGGCCGCACTAAAGGAGAAAATGATTTAAGAATGATAAATTGCTGGCTATTTGTTGTGCTTGTTAGCTTCAGGATTACCTTGGCTTTTTTTTTTTTGGTAAAAAGGTTTTTCTGAGGTGTTCAACCTGTGGACAAATAATGGCCCTCTCACCAGGCTTAGTACACTTAGCTCTGCCTGGAGGTTTTGGAGTGACTTTTTTTGTTATATTTGACATTTAAAATAATATGTACCCTGAACTTTATGTAAACCTCTTCATAGGTCAGATACACATCTGAAGCATTATTCTATCTCAGGGAAGTGGTAGTGGTGCAGCAGGGGGAGGTTGTTGAGCTCAGAAGCAGTGAGAACAAGTTGATGCTTTGCCATGATCATGATAATAGATAAAGTTCTAAAGCGAAGTGATGTCGGAATCTCAGAATGAAACAAGTCTAGAATAAAAACTGTTCCATAGGGAAACAGTGCTTTTGCCCTCAGTGCTCATGTATGATGTTTGAATATTGTCCAACTGTCAATGTTTTAGTTTGGATGTACATACTGTGAAAGCTGGTGCTACTGATAGCATTTCTGTTTTTTTGAGGATGGGCACTCTGGGAAATAATTAGGTTTACCTTGTAGGCACTGACCTCATGAACTTAGCTTCTAACCCTTTGGAGAGGCACAAGGAACAATTTCATAACAGTCTTGCAACATATTCCTTGTGTGGTTCCTACTGTGCAGGAAAAGAAAACTTATGTACAGTGTTTGTAAACTAATAACATTGCAGCAAAGAAATACCTATCATCAACTCTTCTGCAAGATGGAACCAATAGGTAATACCAGAAATGTTGTCTACCTGGTTGGGCAAAAGAGAGGTAAAATTACACACAGTGGACGTGTCTACACATGGTCATTTAATGCGGATTAGCCCAACCTAAACTGCATTAGGGGAGCGTGTCTACACATGCATGCCCTTAATTCAGCTTAAAAATGGTGATTTTATTTAGGTGAGCCTAAATTTGATACATGTCCAAACCAAGCATCAAATTTAAGCAGGATTAGTTAATGCAGCTGAATGCACATGTAGACACATTACTCCATAGTAATGCAAGGAATTTAATCCTGGGTCTGCCCAACCACTAGGGGGCTGGCTGGAACCCAGCCTCAGGGCTCCTGGCTGGCTGCTTTCTGTATAGTTTGCCACTTGTAAGCAGGTTTTTTCTTGTGGGTAGGTGGGGAGGGTGGTGGAGGGGGCACTGTTTGTTGACGGGGAAGGGATGGGGGCGTGCTGTGAGGGTAATAAAGCTTTTTTGTTTCAACCATGTGCATGTTCTGAGAATGGTGCTGGGGGTGGGCAGGAGGTATGGGGTCTGTGGGTGGTGGGGCAGATGGGCTGGAGCAGGGAGTGCAGGAGGAGGGGGTCAGTCAGGGCCTCCTGCAGCCAGTGCCCTGGCTCCTGCTGGTGGGTGTGTGGCTCTCCTGGGACCTGGGCAGGGAGGTGCCTGTTGGAGCCAGCAGGGCCAGCACCATATCCATCAGGAGTGTGGGGTGCTGGTTGTTATTGACAAGGCCTGGGCTGGACCAGTGGCGTGGTGGGCGTTGGTGGCAGGGGCATCTCTGGAGCAGGGAGGCAGGGTGGGCAGAGAGGGAGTTGCCGTGTGCTGCCCCTGTGCTAGGCATGTGGCTCCTGGGCAGGAAAGGGGCTGGCCAGGGATCAAAAGGTGGGGATGTATTTCCAAGATGGTTGCCAACTGCTGGCAGCTGGCTCTGTTTTCAGTATGGCTTCAAAGTGCTGGCAGCTATGCGTCCAGAGGTTGGAGCTCCTGGTGGCCACAGGGGCACGTGGCAGGGCTGAAGCGACCTGGGACTAAAGTTTGTCCCAAGTCCCACCATGTGTAGACAGCTGTCAAAACGCTCTAAATCCACGTTAGTTTAATGTGCATTAAATTTAAGCCTGCTTAAATTCATGTGTAGACATGTCCAATGATGGGGAAAACTACTGTTTACTGCCACTTTTCTGCTTCTAACTTTTCCTGTGTTAATTGGGAGAGCATTCTCTTAATAAAAACCCAGGGAAAAGTTGGTCTTAAATACTGTGGAAATTAAAGTAAAAAAAAAAAATCTTTTAACCATTAAGAACAAAAATACTTTGGGTTTTCATTTGTATTGTTTTACATTAAGACACCAAACCACTTGAAAATGTGATTGATTTGACAATTTTAGAAGGAATAAATACCAGGAACCTTCTTGTGTAATCTGAATGAAATGGATGGATAAAGATAATTGCTTTTGGAATGCTCTCAGCACAAAAGCAAGATGGATAACTCTCTTTTTATGGTGGGCTGCTTTTTAGACCAAATGGACATCAGCCCTTCCTGCTGTCAGTCATCTTTTCTCTCCTCCCTAGTCCTGCACTCCACTTCAGAAACTAGAAATCAACGTACCTGGATTTCATTTTTATTCCTTACAAGTTGTTTCTCTCTGCCTAATTTCAGAATCAGAACAGATAAATGTTAAACAGGATGCTGTCCTGTTTCTCTACCAAATAAGAGACAAGTCGTTTTTCAGTCCCTTAGATAGAGCAGCAGTTTCCAATCTATGGTATGTATACCACCAGTAGTACACAGACAGTCTGTCAGTGGTATGCATTAACAAATTTATTATAATTACTTTATATGACAAAAATTTGCTGTTGGTACTTAAGGTTGAACTGAAAAATGTGCTGATGATACTTAAGGTTGTATCATTTTAAATTGGTGTTGCACAATCTGTCAGAGTTTGGGAACCGCTGCCTCAGAGCTTTGTAAAACTCAATAGATTTGAGCTCAGTTTGGCTTTTGGCATTTTTGGTTCATATAAAAGTTAAATGTTACATGAAACTCAGTGAGCCTGAACAGAACAGATGAAAAAAGTAATGAAATTGTTGCTCTGCTTTGAATTTAATGTAAAATCTTTCTTGAAATACCAGATTGTACTTAATAGTTAAATCTCTCACCCACAGAAAGGACTGTGCCAGTAATGTAGTAAGAGTGAAACTGATGTCCGTAACTGTCGATGAGCAAAAAAATGACAGGATAGTCACTAAATACATTGAAACTTGACCTCAGAATGCTATTAACACATGCTTGCAGACATCACATTAGTTGCACCATTTCAGCTCCAGGGTTGTATCTCTGAGTGTCTTATCTCTCTGTAACTCTTCCCACCAGTGGAACTCTATTTGTGGAATCAGAAATAATTCCTCCTTTTGCATCTGCCTTTCCCCATCTTCACTGATGACAGGAATAGGGAAATATGCTGGGGGATTAGTCACTTGCAATGTATTTTCCTAAAAGGCTTGTTTTCTCAGGAAGGGGGAAAACAAATGAACTGTATAGGACATGGTGGAATGTAGTAGTCCTCTGGGGATGGTCTCTGAGTTCTCTGTAGCTCTGCTTTCCTCATAAGCCAAAACTCATCTCTTCCTTGCAGGCAGTAAATTGTCCACCAGAAGGAAAATCTAGTACTTACAACTCCATGAGCTTGATTTTTATCTTTCACTAGAAACGAATGAATAGAATTAGACTGGTACTGAATGTATAATTAGAACTGAGTCCAGTGAGTTCAACTTTACAAATTCTGGATGATCCTCTGCCTTTCCAGAGGGTAGCAAGTTTTTCTTTTGCTTTTTCAAATTGTACTGGCTAGTTTGGGAATCAGTTCTAGTTTAAAATATGAACATTTTAAGAAACTAGTGTCCATGACATTAAAAAGGTGAGTTTTTCTGCTGGACACGTTAGCATTGCAAAAAAGAGTGAATGTTAATTGAAGCAAAAGGAAGATTTCAAAGAGCTATTGTCACAGAGCACTTAGGTGCCCTGCGCCTGAGAACAGGGATGGCTCCAGAGAGCCCCCCAGCGGTGAGAAGGGGGAGGCGCAGCCGCCAGTCACCAGGGCAGCACAGGCGCTGGTTGCCGGGGTAACCGGCGAAACCGCCTGACAGGAAGGGGCAGGGCTTAGCCCTTCTTAAAACCCAGGCAGGAGGCTAGGGTGGCAGTTCCTCCTCTGACAGCCAAGGAGTGACGAGCTCAGCCAGTGCAGAGGGAAGGCCAAGGTTTGGCTGCACAAGTATCCGCAGGTTGCTGCTGGAGTATTTTTGCCTGGTAGGGATTAACTGTTGTCTGACTGGATGGTTTAGCTTTATGTTATAGCCCGGGGGCTTTGTGTTTTGTGTTTACTGTTTAACCGGAGGACTGGGTGAGGCTATAAGGGGTGGAGGAGGCCTCATAGGGACTCCCTAGTAGCATGGGGGTTCCTGGCGCTGAAGAAGGTGCAGTATGTTGCGGGGTGCATTGGCCCAGCCCCGAGAGTGGCAGAGGGGCAGCGAGGAGCCCCGAGAGTGGCAGAGGAGCCCCGAGAGTGGCAGAGGGACAGTGAGGAGCCCCGAGAGTGGCAGAGGGGCCCTGAGAGTGCAGAGGGGCGGCGAGGAGCCCTGAGAGTGCAGAGGGGCGGCGAGGAGCCCCGAGGGCAAAAAAGAGGGCCGAGACATAACAAGGCCAGTCAGATCACACCAGCACCATCTGCGAGGCTTGGGCTGCAGTGTAGGGGAGGAAAAGGAGCTGCAGAAAGCGCCCCCTGTCATCGGGGCACGTAGAAATGGCCTCCTGCAAATTACAACAATCTATTAATTAAATAAGATCAAGGCATGGCAGGCGAGCAAGCAGGCGGTTAGCCCATTACAGGAGGGTGGAGCCATACTCAGAGAGGCTCCAGTAGTGGCACTCCTGTCACAGCTATCTTCACTTGCAGGTCCATCACACTTGGCTAACTAAGTGGGCTACTTAAGTGTTATGTAGTACTGTTGATTTTTAACAGAGACAAAATGGCTCTCAGGTGAAATAGTAAAACTGAAGAAAAGGGTTCTCAATCAAACTTGTTGTAGAAAACAGATGACGGGTGGATAAGTGGTTAAAATATTGCTTCCTGCATCCTTCTGGTATGTCACACAGCTAAAAGAACAGTGAATGACCCTTGAATCTATTTTGTTGCAGTAACACATTTATCGTCTGAGTGGGAGCACAGCTGGTGAATTCAATTCTGTTTGTCCAAGAGGAAAATAAATGTGAATTCTAAGGGTAGCAGGAAGGGGCTAGTTACTTATGGAAATCCATCCATTTGATAGTTGAAGAGTCGAGTGGAGTCATTATTTTAATCACTGAGGAGCTTGCAATTTCAGTCAACACTGCCAGTGTAATAAGGACCAAATTTGACCTGCCATATGCATTTTTATATTCTGTTCTCCCATTTCTAAATTTCTATATACAGCATATAAAAAAAAATCCAGACTAGCCCAGCACCATTGTGTCTGCACTACCACAACTTGGGAGGATCTAATTCAGGTTCCAAGCTTGCTTCCATTCTCCTTCTCTCTGAGGAGAACAGGGGGAGTCCTTCATCTCATAAGTGGCAGAGTTGACAGCCACTAGGAGATGGCACCATATAAAACTCTACTAAGTTAGATCACAGGCTAGCCTTCTACTTTTCAGTAAAAAAAGCATAAGATAGATAGTTTAGCAGAGTATATATATTCTGTTCCTCAGAGCAATTAGAATTCAACCAAAGTTTCATTTTGAAGTTAAAATTGGTTGTCCAAAATGAAACACACTTTACAAGATTTATCCTATACATTTCAGTACCACAAATAAATCCCCACCCTATTTATATTCTTTGCTTTTGACCCACAATTAATAATGAAAACTTAAATCAAACCAAATGCTCTTTGATACCTAATTAAAAGATAACATAAACCCAAACAGAATTAATGGCTAAAGGGTTCATTTATTGCACAAATAAATTATTTACCTCTGTTATTCAGAGCCCGTTAATAGGACACTGTAGAGTAAGGATGTGGAGGCTGTGAGAGCTCCTGCCTCTTCAGGGGAGAAGTAACAGTCATAGAGTGGTTTAGTGACTTCTTCTTTATGGCGTAGCAATGTGAGAGAGGTCTCTGTCTTTCCCACCCAGGTGGAGAACACCAATGCACAGGTTGTGCAGGTGTGGCTTACATGGATACCAATATGTATTTCATAATGGCCCTTAGTCTTAGGAAACAGTTTTATAAAGTTCTCAGAAAGTCTCTTTAGCTCATTCATTACTTTCAACTTCTTTGGTGAAAAGGTATTTCACTTCTATGCAAACTGAGGTAAGCCTGTGCTTGTTATATAGCCAACTATAAGCCTGATCCAAAGCCCACTGAAGTCAATGGGAATGTTCCCATGGACTTGAATGGATTCTGATTAGATCTCAGGAGCCCAGTTCTGAGATGCTTAATGATACCTGGGGATGGTGAATGACGTTCACTTCTATTTAAAATAATTGACTGTGTGCAAGTACAAAGAATATTTTTTAATATTATTTTAACAACACTGGATCAGAGAGATGGTTTTATTGAACAATGTGTACTGTGAGGGGAAGGTTTTTCAAAGGTACAAATGGGAGATAAGTGGCTAGTTCCAATTGTGTCATGCCAGATCATGGGGAGCCACATCTCAGGGATGCCTCAGGGTCAGGAGAAGTCACAAGCCAGGAGATCTGTCCAGGGAATCAAGCTGGAGATCCAGAGGGTCAGACAGACAAGGAGGCTAGCCAGGTCAGGTATCCAGTGAATCTATCAGCAGCAGCACAAACCAAGGCTATAGCAGCCCAAGTACAATATTGCACTTTGTTGCCCAGACACTTCCTCTTCTGGGTCAGGAGCTTATATGGACAGGGGTAAGAGGTCAGCTGACCTTGTCTGGCCAATGCAGTGGCAGGGAATGGGTATGTGGTTCGGCTCAGATGAAGTGTTCTGGCCACCTCTGTCTGTCCTAATATTCTGTTCAGGAGGTGGCAGGCTGGGGTGAGCTACCATACTAGGTAGGCCAAGGATCTGGATTCAAGTCCACAGTCTGGCACACTGAAAGTCAGATAATGCCTGACTTGAGCTTCACATCTGGCTGTGCACTGCCGCCCCCTCCACACCCCCCAGCTCCACATCTGGCTGCTGGGGGTACAGTTATTAAAAAAGGTTGAACACCCCATGTCAGTTGCTTTTTCAAGATAAAGTGAAGTGTCTTGGACCAGAGACAAAATGTGACTCCTGAGCATCCTGGGTGGCAGTAACTTATGGAGCAGCATCACTGGCTGTTGGTGGGGAACAAGACAGTCACTTTTCTGGCAGTTCAATTGCTTCTATTTCACGCCCCCCTGCCCCGGGATCGGTGCCCAGGGCTAGTGCTTCTGTTGCCCCACCACCTCATTTAGGCTCCTGTCTTGGGAGATTTCTGAGGTAGTGTAATTTTTGCTCATAAACATCTGAAAACTAAGTAGTGAAAAGTCCTCTTAGTCTTAGCAAGGATCAAGGAATGGGAAGTTCTCCAAATAGGCCAGTTGTACTTGAAGAAAATAAGTTTTAAGTAAAATATGGCTTTTGCAATTCTAATGTTATGATGTTATTTATAATATGCAGAAGAGAAAAGTAATTCAGCATATCATTATCGTGTCCACCTTCCCTTGAAGGACCACAGTGCCACTTTAAGTACAATTCTGAACAATCTGGAATAGCAGACATGAGTAAAATTAACTGTCACTCTTACTTTGACAAGTACCTACAGTATGTTCACTCCAGACACAACTGTCCTTATTTTGATTATATATTTTGGCAGAATGGTATGTTATGCACAAGGAAAAGCCCTGTATCGCAACATATGTCAAGTATATAAATAGAACTTGTGACAGGTGCAAGCTTGAACCCCAGCCTTGCCAAGATTTAATGCTTTATTATTTTACATGCTGAGAGCAATCCCACCAAAATCAATGACAGCACTCACAGTATCTGAAGTTAAACATGTGCATTCGGTCATTGCAGGACTGGGGGGACTTTGGCAAAAAAGGTAAAAAATATTAACTGATATATCTTTTGAAGTGCAAGGGCAAACAGTGCAACAATCAGTAAGTATTTTAGTTGCGGGCGATATCATTAGTAAACCTAAAGAAGGGAGAAGGTGCATAACAAACTCTAAAGCAGATTCTGTTCAGAGGTGTCTCTGTTACTGGTTTACCAGACCACTGAAGCCATTGCAGTTATCTCTGACTCGTGTTGGTGTAAATCTGATTGGAATTGTGCCCTGCAACATTTGCATACATTTGTTTTCACTTGGAAAACATACTTGTGCTTCTTTTTCTTCCTTTTCCTTACTATTCATGCTATTAATGGTTGAAAGCAAGTCTGACAACCGTTAAAAGCAACTCACCTGCTATCCCTTAGAGCAATTCCATAGCTAAATTCTTGCTTATCCATGAAATGATCTGGCAAGACCTACTACAGGGAAAAAGACATTTAATAACTGAAGTAATTACTTAAGTAACAGAGAATAAGTGTAAAAATACTGCCTTAATTATAAGCAAAATCAGGAGTGGATCTAGATGGGGCGTGGCAACATGACTGTACTCCCCCTTTGGCTGTGTTGTATGTAAACTCTGAGTGTAGAGTCTGGCTGGAGCCCTTGCTTTTGCATGGCTCCAGAGCCTGGAGGGTGAGTATTGCCACTGCTGCTTGTCCCTTCTTTTTCCCTGCTGCTGAATTCAGCCAAGAGGGTTAGGGAGGGGAAGGATGAACAGCAGCTGTGTTCACCCCCTGGGCTCTGGAGCTACATGAAAGCAGGGGCTCTAGCCAGACCCAGTCCCAATCAGTTGATCAGCCCAGAGCTCACTGCTCACACAGAGCTCTGGCAGGAGCCCACACTGACCAGGCAGTGAGCTCAGAGCTCACTGAGCATGTGTGTCATAGCCAAAGTTGACCGGGGCTGCACTCCTCTTGCCTGATTCTTGGATGTCAGCGTCCTCCCTTGGTACCATAGCTATTAACCTATCACTTGCACCTGATTATGTTTTTCCATGATTTGGTCCCCAGAATTAGTTGTACTTTCAGTGGCCTACCTCTAACTATTAAGGAAGGCATGCAGTGTATGTCCTGGTGGAACTATGCTCATTGTCAATGTATAACAAATAGGCCTGTCTCTGACAGTGGCAGTAGTCAATGTTGTGGCGGGAGAATATATGAACAGGACATGTCTAGAGTGATTAATCCTCTGTCAGATCCTCCCTGGCATCAACCATCATAGCAGAGAGAGATTTTAGAGAGGATAAGGTAGTGGTTTTCTGACTTTTGATGGGAGTTTTTCCCAAATATAAGGGATGGCATGTAAGGTTCTTAAGAATAATTGGGCAGCAAAGATCAGCATTGTGGACAGTGTAAACACAGATTTTGGCTTTGCAATAAGAAATGTGATTGAATAAGCAGGGGGCTCATAATTGTATTTTTTTTCCAGAGGGAAAATCAAACAGATGCCAGTTTGCAGGACCATCCTTGTGATCAGTTATAACAGGAGTTAGCAACTCCAGGCACGTGTGCCAGTGTGACACGCAAAGGTATTTTGCTTGGCACATGTGCCTTGTGGTGGACAGCAGGGAAGAGGCTGTGGTACCACAACAGAGATTGAGCCCCTCATGGCTCCCATGCCATCTACCCCAAAGTGCATGTGCACCATTTGCTAGCAGTGAGCTGTGCCAGGGCTCCATGGACCCTGGCATAGCTGCTTGCAGCCTTCTTGCCACCTGCTGTGAGCAGCCTGGGCTCCATGGTAGGTCACAGGGGCCTTCCCAGAGCCCGGGCCAGCTGTGGCAGGTGGCTGGGATGCTGCAAGCAGCTGCACCAGGGTCCACAAAGCTCTGGCCTGGCTTATTGCTGGTGGCTGGTGCATGCTCACCTTAGGTTGGACAACAGGAGAGCTGCAAGGGGCCTGGTCCTTGTTGGTGCGGCCCAGACCCCTTTCCTGCCATCCACTCCAAGGTATGGGTGCATCCACCACTGGCAAGAAGCTGGGCTGGGGCTCTGGACTCCTGTGCAGATGCTTGCAGCATCCTGGCTGCTTGCGACAGCTGGCTCAAACAGGCCCCTGCTGGCTGTCACAGAGCCTGGGCTGCTTATAGCAGGTGGTGGAGACGCTGCAAGCAGCTGCACGAGAGTCAACAGAGCCCTAGGTCAGCTTATTGCCGGTGGTGGGTGCATGCACATGCACAGCTCTGGGAAGATGTTGGGGAAGGGGCCTGGGCTGCACTGCAACAACAAGGATTGGGCCCCTTGCAGCTCTACCACTCTCCTAGGCTACTCATGGCAAGTGGTGGGGAGGCTGCAAGCAGCTGCACCAGGGTTCATGGAGCCCCAGTCCTGCTGTCCACCCCTGGTACACCAACATCTTCCAAGTAAAGATTGTGGGTGTTTTTGGCACTGCCCAAAAATGTTGCCGACCCTAATTATAATATAATGTTTATATTAAATGCACAGGTATGAGCAATGTATTGTTATTTGCCTGTCCTTAGAGGAAGGATTAAGAATCTTTAAACATTCTCAACTACTATCAGAAAAACTGATCAAGAAAAACAGGTGATACATCTATAATATGCCTTTTGGTGGGGATGGGGCACATGACTACAGTGCTCCAGAGTCTGCAGTGGCTTCCAATAGTTTCTTAGATGCAATTCAAGGGGCCCTGTGATGCTCTAAATGGTCTGAGCCCTACCTACCTAAAGGATTGCTATCTCCTGTATGTTCCATCATGATGATCTCTAAGGTCATCTGAGAGCCACCTCCTGCAGGTACCATCTGTGCATCAAGTGTTTTGGAAAAAACAAATGGGAAGTCATTCTTGGTTAGAGGTGTAAATGAGTAGCTCTGTGTCCTATGTGATGATGGTGCAGTGGCTGCTATAGTTGCATGTGGTAGTACAACAGGTTGGGGAGCAGCACCAGCAGCTGTTAATTTTGCACCCGTGTGAATCGGTACTTAGGGCTGGTATCCCAGTCACTCCCCCTTAGTTACATTACTGTTTTTAGTAGTTGCTCCTCAGCTCTGGAACTCCCTATTCCTTGTAGTATATCAGAGCCTGAGCCTGGACATCTTCCAGGAACACTGTAAGACTTCTTATTTGGGCAGGCAGTCAGTGGTCATGGTTAGGTTTTGGGGGATTGCCTAGGGAGCTTTTTCTATTATATATGATTTTATTTTAATCTATCTGTATAATTGATCTGGTTTTATCATAACCCCCGCCCCCGGACTTTCTAGGGGACAGATGTACCTAAAAGAATATCAATCAATAAATAAAACAATGCACTGCATTACAGAGAGAGACAAGGATTTTTATGGGTGATATCTTTCATTGGACCAACTGCATGGTTGGGATAACCTGAGACAAGCTTTCATAGTTTCATAGTAGCTAGGGTCAGGAGGGACCTGAACAGATCATCTAACATGACCCCCTGCCACAGACAGGAATGAATGCTGGGTTCACAAGACCCCAGACACATGATCATCCAACCTCCTCATGAATTTGCCCAAGGTAGGGGCAAGGACCACTTCCCTGGGAAGTTGGTTCCAGATTTTGGCCACCCTGACTGTAAAATATTGCTTTCTGATCTCTAGCCTAAACCTGTTCTCCATCAGCTTATTACCATTGTTTCTCATCACCCCAGGTGGTGCTGGGGAGAAAAGGGCTCTACCTATTTGCTGTTGATTTCCCCTGATGAGTTTGTAGGCAGCCACCACGTTCCCCCTCAGCCTCCTCTTGCTGAGGCTGAACAGGTTCAGGTCCCTCAGTCTCTCCTCATAGAGCCTGTCCTGTTGCCCTCTCACCAAGCAGGTGGCCCTCCTCTGGGCCCTCTCTAGGCTGGCCACATCCTTTTTAAAGTGTGGTGCCCAGTACTGGACGCAGTACTCCAATTGCGGCCTGACCAAAGTCGCATAGAAGGGAAGTATCACCTCTCTGGACTGGCTTGAGATATATCTTTGGATGCATGACAAGGTATGGCTGGCCTTGCTGGCTGCGGTCTGGCATTGGCAGCTTATGTTCATCTTGGAATCAGTAATGACTCCAAGATCGTGTTCTGCCTCTATGCTTTCAAGAGGGGAACTCCCTGGCCTGTATGTATGCTGTGGATTCCTTCTCCCAAGGTGCAGCACCCTGCCTTTATCGATGTTGAACCCCATCCTATTCTCATCTGCCCACTTTTG
>NW_017729025.1:57075655-57083244 GCF_001723915.1 Gavialis gangeticus
CCCATGCTGATTGCCCCTGAGCATGATCTCCCCTGCTGGCCCCCCACAGATGTGCTCCTTGATGATTCTCTCCAAGATCTTCCCAAGCACCGAGGTGAGGCTTATGGGCCTATAGTTACTTGGGTCCTCCTTCCTTCCTTTCTTGAAAATTGGGACCACATTAGCCAGTTTCCAATCCCCCACCACCTGGCCAGATGACCACAAATGCTCATATAGTTGGGCCAAGGACTCTGCAATGACCCCTGCCAGCTCCCTCAACACGCTTGGGTGGAGGGCATCTGGACCTGCAGATGTAAAAATTTTGAATGCAGCATATTCTTCTTCTGGTCTCAGGAAAAAGGAAGTACAGCAAAGTCTCTAAAAATAATCTGCAGGCTGTGAAACTGGAAAAAAGAGAAATTCTTAGGGGAAGCAGACAAAAAAAATCACAGAAGAAAGGCTAGTTTGATTAGTGAAAGATTAAGAACTTTCCAAAGGAGTAGAATCATTGTCATGTGTTGTATGAAGAAATATTAGTGGGAGCCAGACTGATCAGGGCTGCCCAACAGAGCTGTGTGAAGCTTTGGTCCCTGATTGATTCGGCGGAGATTTGGCCTGATTTGGTGGCCAAGTCTCCCAATCCGAATCGAATCATAGGACCCTTTAATCTCTCCAAATTGAATCAGAACCCTTTGAATTGATTTGGAAAGATATGGAGATTTGGACATAGACACAGCTTTAAATGTTTTTTCTACATACCTCTAGGTAACAGGGGCTCATGATTGTTGCGATGGTGGGGTGCATGGAGTGTCCCACAGAAGCACAGGGCAACCCAGCACGCTCAGCAGCAGACCTGGAGGTGGACCAGAAGCACTTCTGGTCCACTTCTGGGTCTGCTGGGGAGTGTGCTGGGGCTCCCCCCGGCTCAGCGACTGGTGCCTCCCAGGTCTGGGGGGGCACCCGGGGTCCCCCATGGCTCATCGCTGAACTGGGGGGGCATGGGGGAGCCCCCCCGGCATGCTCCCTGGCAGACCTGGAAGTGGACCAGAAGTACTTCCGGTCCACTTCTGGGTTCACTGCCAAACACGTGGAGGGCCCCCCACCCTGCACTCCTGTGGGACGCTTCATGTGCCCAGCATTACAGCAATCACAAGCCGCGCCTGCTACCTCCAGGTATGTACAAAAGCTTTTAAAGCTGTTTCTATGTCTGAGTCACTGATTCTCTGAATCAGCATCGAATCTTCAGGTTCAGATTTGGCCGAATTGAATCGGGGACAGTGATCCGAATCAACGAATTGAATCTCTGTCCTTGATTAATTGAATAGGGCCTGCTTCGCACATCCCTGCTGTCCAACTTCTGAAAGACTGGTGTTGAATGCCGTGCCATGTGAGCCCCCCATTGCATCAGCTTCAAATGTACTGCATGAGTCCCCTGCAAACAATTTCCCCAGCCCTGGCCCAGCAGGACCCCACCCACTGCACGGCATGGGCACACTACGTAGGCCTCCCTTTCCACATAGTGGGCAACTCCTACTGTGCCACATTGATTCCTCTATATTATGCAGTGTCTGTGGTTTCCCCCAGCTCCCTTGTCACAGGCTCCCTCAAGCCTGTGGGTTGCCTCATTCTGTCCCTAGGGGCAGGGACAGGCAGCAGAAGTTGGAGGAGGGAAGGGGAACCTCAAGCTTCAGTGGCAGCAACAGGAAGACAAGAGGCGGGAGCTCTGCCAGGACCAGGAGCCTGTGGGCTTCAGATTAGACCCTCAGCAGCCACATGTGGGTGGCAGTCTGCCAGTTGGACAGCTGTAGGGTAGGTTATAGTATGCTATGAAGTCAATATTGATGTTGAGTCCTTGGTTCATAGTGTCCAGCCAGTTTATGAATTTTTGTTCCCAGGTGTGCTTTTTGAAAGTGTTTTGTAAAGTTCCCATGAGCATGAAGATAGTGAGGTCACAAAATGAGTGGCTATTGTATGAAAAGTATTCTCCTACATCTGTTCATGTGTTTTTAACCTTTTTCCTGTGATTTTTCATTTTGGTTTATAATTTTAGTCTAGTTTCACCTATTCAGTTTCCATGAGGGCATTTGGTGCCTAGATGAGATGTGTCAGATTTTGGAACAGGTATGTGTAGGTTCCATGGATTCTGATCGGGTTGTTGTGGGGAGGGGGGGCTTGATTGGTGTAGCAGTGGAGATGTACTGACAGGTTTTGCATCTATTGTTAAGGCAAGGTAGCACCCTAAAGTCACTGGTAATAGCAGGATTAAATTCTATTTCTAGAAACAAGTACTGCATCCCAAACTTAGTTTGTACTAGGGGCCATAGAAGTTACATTTGTCCTGAAACAGCAGTTCCTCCTGGATAATTAAATTCTGTGCATTACTGTTTATTTCATAAGTTTCTATAGTAGATGTCATAAACCTAAGTCAGACTGCACAGAATATGCTGGAGGGAGTTGGTGGTGAACAGCAATCAAAGCTATTGGAAGACAGGGTGAAGAAGTTAGAGTTGCTTTATTTAACATTTTACATACATCAGGACCTCTGCTTGAAACTGTAGTTTTGGAAATTGCTCTAGCTCAGTGATTCTCAACCAGGGTGCTGTGGCACCCTGAGGTGCCTTGAGATCCTTTCAAGGATGCTGCAGAGTGTCATGCAATGTTAGCACTGTTAGGTGTTCAAACATGAATCGCAAGATATAGATATCAAATAGGAATCCACAGTGTTAAATACATTCTGACCATTGTGGTCTTTCTGAGTTCTTAGCAGCAGAAGAATTGCCCTAGTATTTTCCTTAGTTACAAAGCAAGTGAAAATTAAGAGCTGACATTTTTTGAGGTGTGCTCTGAGTCTCACACATGGTACCTTGTCTAAAAAGTTTGAGAACTACTGCTTTAGCCCAATAAAGCTTTATTCTCTATAGAAGGCAAATCTCAAAGCTCCTGCAAATTCATAATGAATAGGACAAATGTACATTTTGAGTCAGTTAAAGGAAGTTAAGTTTGTCTCTCCTAAAATAAAAAGGAGGTATGAACAGTGATGTAACAACGTGGCTGGGCACTGGGGAATTACCACACATAGGACAGCTTCCAGTTGCTGCTATGCCATGTGATCACAATTGAACCATGCAGCTGTAGCAGTAGCAGTAGCAGCCATTTTTTCCAGCCCCTCTCCCCTCTCCATGGGCACTCAGGGTGGCTCTCCTGGTTGCCCCTCATTAGTTATGCCACAGGACATGAGTCTATACAGAGAACACTCTTCCCTTTGGAAGAGCAGCTTTAATGACAAATGAAACTGGGAGATTTATCAGTGATAAAGAAATGATTGTGCATAAAAAACCTGCAGACAGCTACTAGACTATTTGTTACAGAGTATTTTATTTCTTATATCTGGAGCTTCTCCACCTGGCTACAGCAAAGCATCAGGACCACCCATTAACAAAAACTATGTATGTATTGGCCCCGGTGCTTTGCTGTAGCTGTAAAGCAAAGCTGTGTATAGATTGACCTCTAAATCACTTACAGGGCAACAGAGAAGAGGTCAGGTCCTCTGGCCTGGAACAACAACTATGTTGTTCTATAACTTTATCATCTCAAACTCAGCAAGGTAAGGGCCAGACTAAGTTTGGATGAGAGACTGTCAAAGAGCACAATATGCTGCATGAAGTGATTATGAATGTTCTTTAGAGGGCATTCAGAATTTATAGAGGTAAACCTGGACAGATTTCCAGCATAAAAGAGATATTAATAGAGTGCCTGAAATGAAACATGTCATGGAGGAAAAATGTCTTAGCTTTTGCATTAAGTGGTTTTGCCTTTTTTAGTGCTGTGCTGTGCTGTAAGTGAAGATAATAATGTATTAATGTTACTGCAAAAGCAGACTCTTAACATCTCCAATGAAATGTAGTACTTTCACTGGTGTTCCAGTCCTGGGACATAGAATACAACGTATGTGGTCTAATGTGTAGATTTAAGTTTCTTCACATTGATTTGAGGCCTAAATCATGAAAACTTTCTTGGGTAGACTCATATATGAGAAGTCAATGTTATTTTAAGTAAAATATATGGATTTTTTATTTTATTCTTCAGAGTACAAGTTCTGAGTCGTCCATTTATTCTGCTAGTGGGGATGGGATCAAAAAGCATTAGAATTCTAGCAGGAGAAGCATTAGTACCTTACCTTTGCTTTTTGGTTATAAAGGGTATTTAATTAAATATACTAGATATTTAGGTCTCGTTTCAGCAAGTCTTTTCAGACATGAGTAATCTGATTAGTTTTGATGGACCTACTCAAATGTGTGATGCTAATTGGGTTTCAATGTCTTGCTGAATCAGGACCTAAGATGGCTTATACATGTGATGATTTTAGCCATTTAAAATGTTCTAAAGCCTTCACTTAATACATGTGAATGATTTTAGAATATTTTTAAAATGGCAGAAATTGCCTTAATTAAACCTTGTTGTATGTGTTTTAAATGGAAGGTGAACTTCAGTAGTACATGTCAGAATATCTAGTTCACCTTTATTGCATGTGTATTTTACTGGGGCTTTTAAAAGTTGTAATTACTAATTGCTACCACCAGGTGTAGCTAGCTCTGCTCCTGGTATCTGCATGGTGCCCCCTGCCTCCTACTGTACAGAACTACAGCAAGACATGAAACTCGCACCCCGCCATGGAAAGTCTATTAAGTTTTAAGGTGCTGTACCTAAAGTGTGCAAAAGTTACAGCACCTTTGGAAATGCCTGCCCTGCACATGTATAGGCACTCTTTTAGTGATTAGTATGTTTGGTTGACTTGATAGGAAGCTTATTGATTTAAATCTACTTGATTATTTAAAATATCGTTACATGGGAAGAATTAGGGGTCACATTTTCAAGGTTTGCTTATATGTGTAGTCCTTATGCTAATACTCCCACTACTCCCACTATGAGGGATTATAGGATAGGACCATATTCCCAAAGCAGAACATTATTTTTTATTGCAATTCAGTAGGTTACCATAGAGATCAGAAAATAGCACACTTCGTGTTCTTTAGAGAAAATAACTAAGAACAGCATTAGATGTGCTTGTATAACCACAGATGGAAGGAAGAAGTATTTTGTTGAGAATTTCAAACTTACTACAGCTCTGACAAGGACTCCTTGTGTTATTCACGCTACACTATTTTGTCACTGGAGCATGTTAGGATGTCTGTGAAATATCTCACAGCCTCATTCACAGCTGTACCATTGATGTCTATGCTAAATAAGTCTCTGTAACAGGATTTATTCCATTAATAGAATACCTTTTTAGTATGCTGTTTTAATTGTATTGTTCATTCAAAAATAAATTAATCCAGTTGCATTGCTAAATCAGCCCATGATTTTGCATGGACAGGCTTGTTTCCTTTAAATCATAAAGGAAAGCAGCTTTGTTTTTGCAAAATCACTGACGGTTCTATCAATGTACCAGGATTTATGGTTTTTTTTTTTTTTTAAATTTAACACTTTTTTTAAATGTTTTAAAAGGCAGATTATTCCATTCCCACTGCACCCCATTATATTGAATCTAGAATTTTTACTATTCATAGATGACAAAAATAAAGGAATTAAGAAGCAAGAAGGCTGGACTAAACAAAATAAAGAACCAGAAAACCTTTGGACTTGATATTGCAATCGGTCATGTGCAGATCCACAACCTGCTTGAAGTTAGTTGTCAAACAGCAATGCTTTTGCCTTTACTACAGGACTGAAATTTCAGGTGATCAACTTCACACTCAGTATGAGCACATGTGTACAATGTTACTCAACCACTTCGGTGTTAACAGCAGCAACAGCAGCCCCATGGTATATCATGCTTGTTGTCTGGCTTGTTCTAGTGGCCTTACACAGGTCACTTACCTATCTTAGAAACTGCTTTGAGAGGAAGAAGTGCTGAATCCCCCTTTTATGGGCACAGGTGCTGCAGTGTTGTTTTGAGTGCTGTGCTCAAATGAGGATCCTGAAGCAGTAAGTAAGCTTGCAGAATCTTTTGAAGAGAAAGAAAGGAGCAGCATTGAAAGTAAGTTAGAATTCCTATGTCCCTTTATAGTCATATTTGCAAAGGGAAGATGAAAGATTATTAGAAAAGAACCCCTCGTAGCTCGATACAGTGTGTTAGAAAGACTTAGTTTAGCATAAATCTGTTTTTAGCTAACCGGTCTCTTTCTTTGCTCATGTTATGTTTCAATCTTTGCTTTTGCTGTGTTTTGTTTGAATAGGCCACTGCATTCACATACATATGCAACAAGTTGATAGGGTTTTGTATGAATGCAGGGGTCTACCAGTTAAAAGCTAGTTGGAAGACTGGAACTTTAAGTGTGAGTTCTGCTTCAGAAGAAAACTTTATAGACTGGGAAACTTAAAGGGACTGGGGGCAGTAAAGAGCTAGGAATAAAATATGCCTGGTAGTTGAAACAGACCAATAGATATGGAGAATAGGGAAGAAGAATTTGGACCAGGAAAGAGTTTGGGGTTCTGAGGGCCAGGGGTTGGAAAGGCAGGGCTGAAAGCAAGGAGAGATGTTTGTTAATAAAACAAAATGCAAACCCCAAATAAGTGAAACAAAAAACCCAACCATGCTGGAATCCAATGTTAGTAAAACCAATGGGACCAGAATAGTGATATATTATGAAGAGACTTCTGGTTTTCCCTTAGGACTCATCCAGATACTTTATATAATAACCCAATCCTTTGAAACTGCCAGACCTATCTTGGGGCAGATCAGAACATTGAGAAGGCGTGTAAGTCATATGCATGATCTCTAATCCATCTACAAAGATTACTTTCAGGTTTCACATAAGGCAGAGGGAAAATTGCTACCTAGTGTCATTCCCCTAACTATTAGTAAAATGATGGTCAATGTATTGTAAGTCTACAGTGATAAAAGATACTGGTCTGCCACAACCAGTCCTTTCTTCAAAGCTTTCAAGGCATTATATGAAACACTATTAATTTATTTTACCACTCAGATTAGTTTTTCTCATTTGGGAAGCAAGAGGGTTATGGTTGAATGCATCTCTGTTTACCTACTTTCAAAGCAATTGTAACTTTGTTTAGGTGTTTTTATTTGGAAATTTTTTTTAGTGGTGCTGTATTATGCAGTTTGGCCAGAATTATGGAGCTGGTTGGTTGTTCCTTGGCTTATCTGCAGACTGCTAGAAGAGGTTGTGGGGCCTCCCAAATGCGAAAGGACTCCTTTCTGAGAGGAAGTGGTGGGAGCTTCCTGCCCTGAGGACAGAGAGGAAAAAAAATACTTGTATTAGCTAAACAAACAGTCACAGAGAGTCGCCTCTGTATTCTTCTCCAGTGATGAGCTGATGTTGCCCAGTTGACTAAAAGAGTTTATAGAATCATAGAAAATGAGGGTTGGAAGGGACCTCAGGGGGTCATCTAGTCCAACCCCTGCTCAAAGTAGCACCATCCCCAACCAGATCATTCCAGTCAAAGATTTGTCTAGCCAGGTCTTAAACTTCTAAGGATGGAGATTCCACCACCTCTCTAGGTAACCTGTTTTGGTGGTTTACTACCCTCCTAGTGAGAAAATTCTTCCTAATATCTAACCTAAACTTCCCTTGCTGCAACTTGAGACCATT
>NW_017729025.1:57083344-57097637 GCF_001723915.1 Gavialis gangeticus
CTCAGTCTTCTCTTCTCTAGACTAAATAAGCTCAGCTCCTCAGCCTGTCCTCAGAAGTCATTTGCCCCAGCCCCCTCACCATTTTCATTCCCCTCCACTGGATTCTTTCCAGTTTGCCAACAACTTTTTTGTAGTGGGGGACCCAAAACTGAACACAGTACTCCAGATGTGGCCTCACCAGTGCTGAATAGAGGGGAATAATCTCTTCCCTTGCTTTGCTGGCAACACTCCTAGGATTCAGCCCAGTATGCCATTAACCTTCTTGGCAACAAGGGCACACTTTTGCCTCATATTCATCTTGTGTTCACTGTAACCCCCAAGTCCCTTTCTGCAGAGCTGCTTCCCAGCCAGTCAGAACAAAAGAATCCCATTCACCAGTACAGGCTTGGGGCTAAGTGCAGGACTTTGCACTTGTCCTTATTGAACCTCGTGAGATTTCTTTTGGCCAATCCTCCAATTTGTCTAGGTCACTGAATCCTAGCCTTGCCCACCAGCGCATCTGCTACTCTCCCCAGCTTGGTGTCATTTGCAAACTTGGTGAGGCTGAACTCCATCCCATCTTCCAGGTAGTTGATGAAGATATTGAACAAAACTGGCCCCAGGACCACCCCCTGGAGCACTCCACCTGATACCAGCTGCCAACTAGGCAGCGAGCCATTGATTACTACTCTCTGAGCCTGATGCTCCCGCCAGTTTTCTGTCCACCTTATAGTCCATTCATCCAGCCCATACTTCCTTAGCTTGCCTGCAATAATGTTGTGGGGGATCATATCAAAAGCTTTGCTAAAATCAAGGTACACCACATCCATTGGTCTCCCTGCATCCTCAGAGCCAGTCACTTTGTCATAGAAGGCAATCAGGTTGGTCAGGCATGACCTGCCCTTGGTGAATCCGTGCTCACTTTTCCTAATCACCTTTTACTCCTCCAGGTGCTTAGAAATGGATTCCTTGAGGGTCTGCTCCATGATTTTTCCAGGGACAGAGGTGAGGCTGACTGGTCTGTAGTTCCCTGGATCTTCCTTTTTCCCTTTCTTAAATATGGGCACTATGTTTGCCTTTTTCCATCATCTAGGACCTCTCCTGACTGCCATGAGCTTTCAGAGATGATGGCCAATGGCTCTGCAACACATCAGGCAACTCCCTCAGCACCCTCAGGTGCATCCCATCCAGCCCCATGGACATGTACATGTCCAGGTTCTCTAAGTAGTCCCTAACGTGCTCTTTCAATACTGAAGGCTGCTGCTCACCTGCTCCCCAAACTGTGCTGTCCAGTGTAGTAGTCTGAAAGCTGACCTTGCCTGTGAAGACTGAGGCACAAAAGGCATTGTGCACTTCAGCTTTTCTGCACCTTCTGTCACAAAGTTGCCTTCCCGGTTCAGTAAGAGACCCACACTTTCCCTGATCCTCCTCTTGTTACTGACATACTTGTAGAAATCCTTCTTGTTGCCCTTCATGTCCCTTCCTATCTGCAACTCCAATTGCACTTTGGCCTTCCTGACTTCATTCCTGTATGCCCAAGCAATACTCTTATATTCCTCCCAAGTTTATTTCCAAGCTTCCACTTGATGCCATCACTGTTGTTCTAGACCAGTAGTGACCAACCCCCTTCCCTTGAGTATTGCTCTGAACCTGCATTCCCAGAGGCATGCCAGATAGAGTTGTCCTCTGGGGCTTTGGAATGGAGGCAGGAAAAGTTTGATCCTTTGGCTGTAGCCATGCAGAGTAGATCAGGGGCAGGATGTTGCCAGAAGAGGAGGTGTCACCACCATAAGCCAGGTTAACCCATTTCTGTTCTTGCAACTGTTGCTGTCTTAAATGGCCAGCAAGAATCAAGAGCTCTGAATTTGGGGGTGGCTGTGGGCCAGGGAAGGGTTAACCTGGCTCTTGGTGGTGATATCTGACACTTCCTCTTGCAGTAGTAACCTGTCTCTGCTCCATTCCCTGCCTCTGTTCCAGTGCCTCCTTTTACTGGGCACCCAGGGCTCATGTGTATGAATGATGCAGGTTGGTCACCTTTGTTCTAGACACACCACCTGGCTGTGCTAACCTACAATGAGATGAATAAGACCACTGATAGGATGAGGGTTTTTTTTATAATAAGTAGGTCATTTATATCCAAGTCATGTTCAACAGGATGTACTATACAATATGGAATGTAAACTATGGTATTTTATTTTAAGAAACTGATTTGCAGTGCATATCTAGTTAAGCTAATAGATGGCAGAACTGCCTCCAAGAAGTTTCTCTCCAACTAGATGTGAAATGAATGGTGTCAAGATTTATAATGTTATTGGCCACATGCACTTTCCTGAATATAATTGCCTGATAGCCTAATATGTCACATTGGATCTCACAGTCTGAGATCCATTCTTATGTTGGTCTCTGTAATGCCAGAGATGGTTCCCTTTTATTCTGTACCGCACAGAAATTTTTGGGTATGTCAGCCCTAAGTAGCAGAATAAATATTGTTGCTGCCTCTGACCTGTACTCATGGAATATATACACTGAAACCCTCTAAGCATGACTCTTGGTGACAGTCCATTCTAACTGGAATGTTTTCAGGAAAATTATATTCAGGACTCTGCTTGAGGAACAAAGAAGCACACTGTGTCTGAGTGGAATGCAAACTGCAAGGCAAGCTATAAATGCAGAGGGATGGTGCACACTGGTTGAAGGTGACTTTTGAGCTAGGGACAGACATTCAAAAAGCCTGAGACTGAATTGATTCAATCTTTACTAGTTAGTCTAACCTGGCTAGGCTAAATCAGTTTTGTAACTGAACAGACATCCCAGAAATGCAGGCATATGCCTGCCCTGCAATGACTCAGGCTAGAAGCTGGGGGGCGCTAGAGCAGCCCTCCCTTCTGCAGCATGGGAACCATGGCCAGGCTCTGGCAGGAACTCTGATTAGCCCAGCAGGAAATGGATAACAGTGTTTGTCACCCAATTAAGAAAACAACAGAGGGGCATTGCCAGGTACTTGTTGATTCTGCCTGTTAATTTAGTACAGAGGGTAACTAGCAGACCACATGCTGGCTGACACACAGACACCTCAGCAGGGCAGAGGGGAGGAGGGAATTCCTGCTTAGCTGGGAGTGGTGAGGAGAGGAGGGAAGCAGCCTGTAAGTCTGTGGAACTGCAGCCAGGGAGCAGAGGGGAGGTGCCAGCCCTGCTGTGGAGCAGAGAGCCCCAGCCAGCCCAGAGAGCATACTGGGGTGCTGGGGGTATCTGGTTTATCTTAGACCAGAAAGGGGTCTGGGACAGAGATTGCATAAACTGGTTTGAGCCAAATCACTTAAATCTGATACTATAGTCAACCAGGTTAATCTTAAACTGGTTTCCACCATTCTCAAACTGGATTATGTGCATTGATCATCTGTTCTGTTACAGGTCTAAATCAGTTTCTGATCACTTAAATCGGTTTATGTTTCATGTCTGTACCTAGCCTTGGGGGTTGACCCTAGATGTCATCCTGTGTATACCCTATGTATAAACAGTCTTCCTAATGACCACAACTACTGCTGAGAAAATAAGCCCTACCCACTTGATCCTCCTAAGGTGCACCAGGGATTGATTGATGGTTAGACTTCAGGGGGATGATAAAGACAAATTTATTGTTATTTCTGGGATCCACTGGGAAGCAATTCTGTCTTTGCTTTCCTCCCTGGGAAGAGAAGGTAGTGGTAGGAATTGAACCTCTCACTTCCTCACAGGAAGAAATTCTTGAGCTACACATTTTTAACGCCTTAACTTTGGGTGAGATTGTATCATTCAGGCCTGATTTTCATAGTGTTTTTGTAAACTATTTTTGTTGACCACATGATGTTTTACTGTTATAGTCAGCTGGTATATCTTGATATTAAAGTAGTATAAAAGTACTACGTACGAGTAGCTTATTTAGCTTCTCCTTTGAGCATAGCCATTATTGCTGGTCAGAAGATTTTCATCAAAAATATTTTGTTGGAAAATGTCCATTTTTTGAAGCTGAAACATAATTTTCAATGAAAATTCCATTAGGAAGGTTTCTCAGGTCCAGGATGGAATTTCTCATAAAGAAACAGGATCTCTGGTACTTCTGGTATGTCTGTCCATCATGTGTTTTACCTCTCATTCTGAATAATTTTGAAATTTGAATGGAAAACAGTTTGAAACTTTGAAAAATTGCTTGCAAGGTGAATTTGCTGTTTTCTGGCCAGCAGCAATAGCTGTTATTTATGAAGTGCCTTCTGATTAATGTGTGTCCACATTTGGGTTTTATCTTACTTTAACGATACCACCTGTGTATATGTATGTTTCAGGCTATGACTTGTGGTTATTGAGTTGGTTCATTCTTTGAGAGAGAATTTTCAGCAAACTGAGAGACTGTGGATAAATATGTAGAAATATTGCTGTTACACAAACATAACATCACTGGAGCTGAGAAGCCATAGGGAATGAAACACTAATACCTCCATGTCTTTTTAGAGCTAAACAGTTGGTCAGTCTTTTAGTGTGAATGTAATTAGAGGCTTAAAAACAGGAAAAGTTCCCACTATACTTCTGTTAGAGTAATGAGATAGATAAATAACAGAATGAATGAAAGTTAACAAATGTCTTGCAGAAAAAAAAGTTAAATCTGATAAGGGCAAAAGCATCCTTAATTACATTAAGTCCTAATTTACATCTCATTTCCCAGACAGGTCATGCAAAATGGCAGCAGAACGATCAAAATTTCAAAATGTAGTGATCATATATTCAGGCAACAAGGCCATAAATTAAAGCCAGGATAAATGAAATCATGGATGGAGATGAAGATATTCTTTTTTTCTTCAATTACATTTATTCTTTGAATCACTTGTAAGCCCACACACATACTGAGAGGCACAAGAGAACAAATTTTATGGTAATGCTGGTGAGTGCCAGATATTTATCTCCTTTCGAGTGGTGTAAATTGAGAGTAAGTCCATTAAGATCAGTGCAGTAAAACTGGCTTCACCAAGAAGGGAATTGGATTCCTAACCTGAGAATGGGATCTTAATTTTTTTTCTTTTCTTCTTTTACTCTATAGGCTGTTCTTCAAGTACTCTTGCTTTTCAGTTGCAGTGAATGCAACAGTATGTATTTTTGACATTTCTTAAAGCCCCATGGGGGTTGTACAAATGAGTGTGGTCTCATGTTGATTACCAAATCATGTTTTAAGTTTCTGCAGCCATTTGTATAGGATCTTCAGTTGGCTTGGTATCAAACTGCCCTGGTTTTTGTATTGGATTCAATTTGCAGTACTTTTATACATCAGCCAAATTAACCCAGCTTCCTTTAATGGTTGAGGTGATCTTGAAAAATGGGCTTGAAATGTAATATGATTTTTATTTTTTATTTTTGTAAGATAATGTTTTATTGGATACCCATGCATATGCTGATGTCAGGATGTGTCAGATGCAAATGACAGTATTTATCTAAACCAACTTCCAAAGTAATCTTCAAAAAATCAAATGGTTTTGTATTGGGAAAGTCTATTTCTTACCAAACTACCTGTGCTTATGTTGCTAAAACACTGTATTCCTAAAATGCGGGCAGTTAATACCTTGTCTGCTGATATAGTCCTTCTTACTGTTTTTTCCCCTTAGATAGCATTCTCTCTTAGGAGAAGAGATTTTTTTTTTTTAAATGATGGGAAAGTGCTCATTATGGCAGTACTGGAAACAAGGTAGCAATAGGAAAAGCAGAAGTCTTAATCTGACAATTAAGGCATTGGTGATGGAGGCAAACTGCTAAGTAAATGATAAATCTTGAAACTGTAAGTTTATGGCCTGAAGCCATAAAAGAGAGGAAAGTTTGCTGTAAATTCCAGGTAACCTAAAACTTCCTAGAATTCTGGGTCGATGGAGACCCTCTAGGGGAGAGAGTCGTTTGCTGGAATCTGTGGTGAGTAAGTGGAACTGACTAGTGGGACTGAGACTTAATTAGAGGCTTATTTGCAGGTCAGTTATGTGATAACGTGGCAAATGCTCTTAAAATTATAGTGACTTTTTAATTTTGGATGCATATTGGATGTTCAAGTGGACAGTGTCAAGTATACCTGTGATCAAGGTCACTGTAATCAAGACTGCAGTGGTTGGGCGAAAGAGCTCTGGGCACAACCAAGCAAGGTGGAAAAAATGAGAGTGCAGGAATGCTTTTCTATGTGGGAACCACCTTGGAGCTTTGTATGTAAATGGTCCCTTTGCAGACAAGAAATGAGACGGCACAGGCAGTTAGATGGACAATCAGGTGTCCTGGTCTTATTAGGTGCTTGTCCAAGTTGTACCTCTCCTGTTACCACGTTACACTGTTCCTGTTTCCACGTGACCAAAATTGCCTTTAAGCCACCTAAATTGCATCTGCAGTTCCATATTGTCTGCTGATTTTTATTGTTTTAGGGGGTTTTTTGATGGTAACTTAAAACACTTCTGACGTTTTATTTTTAGCTCCTGAATTTCTTCCGTGAGCGTTTTTTTACCGTTTTAACTTTTCAATGTGGATCTGACTTATGCCTGAAAATGTGATTTACTTTTTTTCCCCCCCCCGCTTTGCAGCTATTACACCACCAGGTGCCACTCGGGTTCACTCATAAATCCATGGAAATCCATTGAATTTCTCTTGCAATGATTCAGCTGGACACCAGGTGCTAATCTTGCACATTTTTACTGATTATTAATTTACTGGGTATTTCAGATTTATGAAAAATGAAATTGCAAAAAAAGACATGTTCTGCCTTTTCACATGCACTTTGCTTCTGGCTGCCCTTTTACCCACTGCCGCTTATCAGAGCCGGCCAGCTTCAGCCTCATTCCACCCAGCCCCACAACTGATTCGGCCCACCTGCCTCTGACCAGGGGGTGGGGGTTCCCCAGTGGCCGATGGCTGAGCCAGCAATGAAACTGGTAGTGCACTTTTGGTCCCCCACAGCAATTCTGCCAGCGGGGGTGGTGGTGTTTCTCCATGGCTTATCTCGCTGCCTGGGGGAGGTCCCCCTCCCTGCAGATCCCGCAACAGCCTATCGCTGCAGCTGCTTTTGGGAGTGGCTGCAGCAATCGGCTGGCACTTGCAGGGGGGGCACTGGCACTCCTGCCCGTCCCCCCCTGCCCATCGCCTAAGCCGTGAGCATGGCTGGTCAGGAGGTGCACTGGTGTGAAAAACCCAGACACACTGCTTCATTAGAGAAAAAGGGGGGAACAAAATCAAAAGCGGGGAGACCATGGGCAGTTTTTCCTTTTCAGTGCATTCAGATTGACTATGCAGACATGCCGAAGAGCGTGAGATACCAACGTCTTCTAGTTATTGTCGACCAACTCTCAAGTTGGCCGGAAGCAACTACCACTAGAAAAGCAGATGCTCATTCGGTTGTGAAGTTTCTCATGAAGGATATTATACCGTGCTTCAGAGTACCAGAAGTAATCAATTCTGATCGAGGGTCACACTTTACTGCAAAGATTTTGAAAGAAGTGTATCGATGCTCAGGAGTTGCTAGACAACTCCACACCCCGTATCATCCACAATCAGCTGGACAAGTGGAACGGATGAATCGAACTCTTAAGACTGTGGTAGCTAAGTATTGCAAAGAAACTGGACTTAAGTAGCCAGAGGTATTGCCAGTAGTACTGTGGCACATTAGGCGTACCCCAAGGATGCCCCTAAGTTTGTCCCCGTTCAAAATTCTTTTTAGTAGACCTGCTTTAGTCCCAAGAAGTATGTTCCTGCACATGCCAGCCTCTTGGATAGAGATGAAATGTTGTCTAGGTTTGTCCTTAGATTACAAAAGGAGTTTAAAGAGAATAATACTCAGGCGCAACTTTTCCAGGCCCCACCTTTGAGTTTACAAATACATGAATACAGACCGGGTGACTGAGTACTGGTTAAAAAGATACCATGAAATTCCCCTTTGAAACCTAGGTGAGAGGCCCTATCAAGTTTTGTTATGTACTTATTCTACTTTAAAGCTTGCAGGCAAAAGCAGCTGAATATACCATAGCCACGTGAAGAAGGCACTGAATCTGGACCCGGCATCTAAACCTGAGTGAAGATCAGCGGATCAACTATTTACTGCATGAACAATACTACAGACCCCTGAACTGTTGTGGAGAATTACTGAGATCCTAGATCTCCGCAAGAACTTGTTGTATTCATTATAATAGTAATTGTTCTAACTGTAGTAATTGTGTGTTGGCAGCCAGGATACTGTGGCAAATTAAGGCAATCATGAGAGAGTCTACATCTTTGGGGCTATTAGTCTGTGCCTTCCACCTGGGAATGTCTTTACCAATATATCCTCTCCTGTTAAATGATAGTGTGGAATTACACCCTAAGGAAAATTATTATCACCGATTCATTCAAAGTTTCATTTGTGCTTATAATCTTTCGCAGTATTGGGTTTGTTCTCAAATTCCATTGACACAAGCACAAGGGTTTCCCCTTCTAAGATTGAGAATCAATATACAGCAGTTTGGAGACTACACCTTAGCTATTAGGTTGAAGAATTAGAAAGAGAAGGATAATTTAACAGCTTTAAGGTAGAATGAGACCATTTTTAATAAGACCCAACTTCAAATGAACTGGACTATACAGTCTCAGGCGCCCCCTGCTGTCCCCCAGCCAATTCTCTATAGACCTGTACATGAGTTTTGGTCCTTTTTCTGTTACTTTCAGAATGACACATATGGACCAGACGTGAGATGGGAGAAGAATTGTAATTTTTCATTATCTTGTCAAGCAAATATAACTATTTATGCTGGTAAAAGAATGCTTAGAGTTGAATTCTCTGATAATTACTGTAAAACTGGTCTTCCTTTAGTCATTCCGACAGGAATGTACTTTTTATGTGGAGATAAAGCATACCTCTGGCTCCCACGCAACTGGACTTGGCGGTGTGGTCTCGGTTTTTTAGTACCTGGAGTATGAATTTTATCTCGCCTACCTGCACGTGTTCAACCTAAGAGTATAAATCATACTAGTTTGCCGTACATTAATAATGTATCTAGTGTTTTTAGTTCAGCTTTTCCATAGTACAGAGCAGCTAAAGCTTTACAGGCCATCAATAGTGTAACTCTTTTCTTACAAGCATTTATCAGTGAGTCTGTTGAGGCCTTGAAGAATATCTCTCTAGAGTTATACTCACTCCGCCAGGTTGCTTTACAGAACCGCATGGCACTTGACTATCTCTTGGCAGACCGGGGAAGTACCTGTGCAGTAATAGAGACTGAATGCTGCACCTAAATCCCGAACAAGAGTGAGTCTCTTCATGCTCACATCAACTCTGTTCAACGAGCCTGGACAAGCTTTAAACAAACTAAGGATTCAAACTCTAGTTCGTTGTAAACTTAGGTGACTTCCTGGCTCCCTGACTTCAGCCTTATAGCAAAGAGAATCTTGTGTGTTTTTATCCTTGTGATAGTAATTTTTGTTGTACTGTTTGTTTCCCTACACAGTTAGATTGTTGTCTTCCTTTGATATCAGCATCCTTTCACTACTGCTGCTGAGTGGTAGTAGAATTTGGGGGGTTTTCTTGCCAGCTATCTAGTAGAGTAGAAATCCAATGATATGAAGGCTGTGTGCATCTAAGTGTAACTCTGTTTACACATACAGATACAGTGGCGATACGTAGAGGGTGCACGGGTATGCACGTGCACCCCCTGAGAGCGCTGGTGCACCCCCTGACCAGTCATGCTTACTGCTTAGGCGATGGGCAGGGGGAGCAGCTGGGAGCGTTGGTGCTCCCCCTGCAAGTACTGGCTGGGGAGTAGAGCACCATTACACTCCCAGAAGTGGCCGCAGTGATCAGCTGTCAGCAGGATCAGCTGCAGGGGGACGGCCTCCACCCAGTCAGTGGGATTGGCCCCCCCGGTTGCTGACTAGTTGCTGGGGGGGCATGTGCCCCCCTGACTAAGGTGGCACCAGTCACCCATGTATAGATACACTAGTCCTAGACCAGAGGAAATAACTAGCAGCATGCAAGCTGTTTTATTTCCTTCAAAAATCTCAATGTGCACACCAGTGCCTGGCTCAAAAGAAGCTTAATTGTTTCAGGAATGGCCCACCCAGGTATATGATAAAGGAGACTGCAAATATTCTACGGTCTGCCACAGTTTGTCTCAAAGCACCATTGAATGACAGAACTCACAGCAGTATACAATTTCTTCAAAACTTAAATGCTTTATTGCAGAGGCATCAAACTAGCCTCCTGCCCTGGGCCAGATCCAGGCCATGACAGTTCTTTGCAGGCTGGATCCAGCCTGGGGCACAGGGTGGCTCTGGTGGCAGCAGCTCTGACTCTCTCACCTGGGGCACAATGGTGGTAGCAGCTGTGGCTTCTGCTACATGCTGAATACTCCATGCTGTAGCTGCTGCTGTTGCCACATTCTTTGTGCTGTAGTGCAAGTGGATGGAATACACTGTGGTGACAGCTCTGCCTTCAGTTCTGGAATGGGACCTGCTTGGATGGAAGTGGCAGAGCCGTTGACCAAGGAGGTAAGGCCACTTTGGTGATAGATGAAGTGACTAGAAGGTAAGCAGGGCTCTGTCAACCCACATTCACCCTTCAAGTGCCAGTCACCTTGTCCACCAAGGCCCAAGAGCCTGAGATTCTGTGGCAAGAAACTCCTCTTAGCCATACCACTAACTTCTGGGCTAGGGACAGACTTTCAAAAAGCCTGTCCCTGAATTGATTCAATCTTTTCAAGCTAGTTTAACCTAGCTAGGTTAAATCAGTTTTGTAACCAGACTGACATCCCAAAAATGTAGGCACATGGTTGCAGTGGTCAGGCTAGGAACAAGGGTGGGGGTGGGCAGGGCACTAGAGCAGCCCTCCCTTCCTTCCACAGCATGGAGCTGAGGGCGGCATGGGCAGGAGCCCTGATTATCCCAGCAGGGAATTGATAACAGTGTATATCACCCAATTAAGAAAACAACAGAGGGACATTATCAGCTACTTGTTGATTCTGCCTGTTGATTCAGCACCCACTGTAGCCAGCATGTGGTCTGCTAGTTAATACACAAACATCTCCTTGGCAAGGCACAGGGGAGGCGGGGATTCCTGTTTCGCAGGGAGTGGTGAAGTGTGTGGGGGGGAGCTGCAGCCAGGGAGCAGAGGGGAGGGGCCAGCCTTGCTGTGGAGCAGAGAGCCCTGCCCAGCCTAAAGGGCATGCTGGTATGCTGGGGGTGTCTGGTTTATCTTAAACCAGCAAGGGGTCTGGGACAGGCATTGCATAAACCAGTTTGAGCCAGATTGGTTAAGTCTGATACTACATTCAACCAGGTTTATCTCAAACTGGTTTTGACCATTTTGAAACTGGTTTATGTACACTGAACATCTGTTCTGTTACAGGTTTAAACCAGTTTCTGATCCCTTAAACTGGTTTGTCCCTTGCCCTGGTGGCCTGCTGGTAGCCTGGTGCATCAGATCTGGCCTGTAGGTTATATATTTGACCCCTTCTTTATTACATACTTTAAAAACAAAAACAAACAAGAAAAACTCCACCCTTGTAAGACTGTCCCAGCACTAGTGGATGACTTCTGTAAAACATGGAATAAGGACATATCTATATATAATATGAGCCCAATCTAGGAGTACTGCAAGTCAAAGGTTCTGTGTAGATCAGTGATTCTTAACTAGGGTGCCATGAGAGCCTCTTCATTGTGTTGTGGGGTGCCATGCAATGGCAGCTCTGTTTGGTGTACATGGTTCACATCATCATAAACATGATTCACAAGATAAAACCCAGATATTTCAAATAGCAATCCAGAATGCCAAAAGCATTCTGACCTGTTGTGCTCTTTGAGTTCATTGCAACAGAAGAATTGCTGGGGTTTTTTTGCTGTAGTCAGAAAATGAGTGAAAACAAAGAACCATCATTTTCCAAGGGGTGCTTTGAGTCTAAAAAGGTTGAGAACCACTGGTATAGATGTATTGTTTTATCTTTGCAGAACACACTCCATTTTATGCTGGCAAAATTCTCTGTGATGGCATGTGAATGAAATAAAGCAGAGATTGTAAAATACATGCCAGATTTTAAATTCCTCATTGTTAATACCGATGGGACAGTGAACAAAATAGATGTGGAAAAATTCCAGTCTACCATTATCAAAAAAAATCTATGTAACTCTCCTCAACAGAATACCTGTGCACCTCACAAAATTAAAGAATTTACTCTTGCAGTATCCTTCCAAGGTTAGGGAAGCTATTACCCTTATTTTTTAGATAGACATTGACTGATTTGCTCATGGTCATATGGAAAGTCATGGCAGTTTCAAAAATTGAACTTTCATTTCCTGAGTCCTAGCCTGGAGCTTTAGCCAAGAGTACATCCTTTTGGTATGGTAGCGATATTACAAATCAGATGGGTATCTTAGTACAAGTGTTTAGTATGGTAGTGAGGTTTCAGAACACCTGCTTAAAAAAGTGTAATTAGGCAAATAAGTTCAGTGCCTCAACTTGATTCTGTGACATCATGAAATTTCTTGTTCTGCTGAATAACACTGCTGATTAATGCAACTTCACAGTTACTTTTCTTCTTGGGAAAATGATCCTTTGTTAATGTACCAAAAGATCTTGTCATTTAAAAATATTATTTTCATATCTGTACTTGCTTTCCTAGAGCTTAATGACCTCATTTTTAAAGCATTTTCCCCTAAGAATTGCTTCAGTCATCTTATGACCCTTAAAAAACAGTGTCTAAAAGCAAAAATAGCTGCTCTTCCTTTTCAAAGGGTGTGAGCCTGTGAAATGGTGAACTGCTCTGAAGTCAGTAGAAGCTGACAGTTCTGATTACCTTGTAGGAGGTACTAAAATGTGGATAATGCAGCCTGTTACCATTAGCCAGAGGTCTTCATGTTACTAATAATTTTGGTTTATGTATTGTTACATAATGTTATTATGGGATAATCGGATATCTGCTGAAAATAGGTGAATGTTTTTATTAAGGTCTCACAGATTTAAAGGATGTTGATAGAAAAGAAACGTGTTGGGGAAACCCTAAACAAAGCCCAATATCAGAACTTATAGATGTAACTGATGCTTTGATTTTTTTTTTTTTCTCTTCACATTTATATAAGTATTAATTTGGGGGTGATTTTTTTCTTGGGTGTAACTTCCATGAAACAATTTGAATCTGGACTACTTTCATCATTCATGTTTACAAGGATTCACTTAAGATTTGTAAAGAAAGCAGTGATTGTACAGACACAGCACACTTGCTTTAGCTCAATTAGCCACCTCTGCATGGGTTCATTAAATTCTGCTTATCAGAATAGTGAAAGCTGTTGGAAATAAAACATGAAAGGTAAGAAGGGGCAGACACAGAACTGGGTCATTTCAATAGAATTTTATTAATATAGGTAAATAACTTTCATAATGAAAGAAGGCTGTCATATGAAAATTTAATGATGACAGATGTGAATTCATCTGACTTTTAATCTTGTTCCCTTATTACTAAAATTAAGAAAAAATTACAAATAAAATCTTATTATGGATTTGATGTTTTAATGGCTGGATAATTTGATTGATGTATTAGGTGTAGTAAGACCAGGAAGGGAAGAATAAGCTAAGGTAAATTCAAAGCCAGTTGAATGACCTTGAGAGGGTTTGTAATTTGTTTTGTGGTGAATGTTTCTGAAAGGCTCTGGACAGAGACCTGCCACATTTTTGATGGCGTTAGGATTGCAACATGGCAGTAATATGCAGAGGGCCAAATTTTGGGCCTTCTTGAGGGACTTTGGGGCAAAATAAATAAAGGAAGCAGGACAGGTTGTATAATAAATCTCAATAAATATGGTTGCAATGTGCAGAAAGAGGCTTCAAGGGATGCACCAGAGCAAAGGTGTAACTACACGTTTTGGCACCCTGAGCAAAGCTTCCAGGGGAAAGGGGGTAGAGGGCTCCTTTATTACAAGTGGAACAGCCCTGTGCTCCCTCAGCCATGGGAGCAAGGCTGGAGAAGGCCTGCACTGCTGGGCTGTAAGAGTTGGGTACTGGGACACAGCAGGAGTGCACTGTGCTGCCTGGCCCTAGAAGCTGAGCTGATGCAGCTCTCCTATGGCCAGGCAGTGCAGGGTCTTATCTGCATTGGGGACTCAAAGGTCCCTACTCATTGCTCCTCCCATGTCCCTGTACCTGGCTCCTATGGCTCCGCAGCATGGGGCTGCTTCAGTTTAGCTTCTTGGGCTGGGGGTGTAGGGCTGCTCCAGCTGTGGCAATGACTGGGTGGGGCGGGGGGTGGGGAGAGGCATCATTTTGGCATCCCCTTTAGGTTGGCGTCTAGAGTGGAAGCCCCCCCCCCCCCCC
>NW_017729025.1:57097721-57097931 GCF_001723915.1 Gavialis gangeticus
CCCCCCCCCCCCCAAAAAACTTATGTTACTCTCCCAGAATATAGGACCTAGAGCCTGTGGGATGAAGAGGAGTGTTTGTTTTGTGTACTGCAGGTTGAGTAATCACATGAGAAAACTCCATGTTTCTAAACTTGAACTGGCTCCTTACTGAGACCTGTTTACAGAGGAATCTCAACCATCAATGGGCCTGACACATGTTATTTGGAAGAA
>NW_017729025.1:57097942-57100171 GCF_001723915.1 Gavialis gangeticus
TCAACCATCAATGGGCCTGACACATGTTATTTGGAAGAAATGAGGCATATGTGCAGTATGGAGGACTAACAGGACACCAAGCAACAGAAGGGAGTCAGCATCAGGGTGGAAGGGAGTCATCTCCCTCTGTCAACCATAGCACAAACTAGAAATAGAGACTGGATTGAAGTCCCGTCTACTTGAAAGAATGAAGCCCACAGGCTGTAATGGGCTAATGATCCACGTTTTCCTTGTGTTGACTTCACCCTGTCTGTCCAGTCTGTTGTTATTCTGCTGTTATATTTAGTTTAATCTCTGCTGCTGTCCTGAGTCTGGAGCTTCCTTGTAAGACTTGTGTCTTGGAGCAGCTTAGAGTGGTGTATTTTGCCATTGAGATGTATGGCTATTTGATGGCCATTTGAACAAGATGTGCTCTCTGGTATGTAGTAGCCTTAGGTCCTTTGCTCTCCAGAGCATGTTGACTATCTAGGTTGGACCTTTGTCCCTGAATCTCATGCATCACATGCACCTTAGTTGCAAAATGCACTTTTAATTTCTCATATTTCAATTCGTTCCTCAGTGTCCCCCAGACATCACAGTTTCTGGGAGGTGTACCATAGTAATCTTCTGTGATCACATACATCCTATCATTAAACATAAGCCAGCCTGTTCTGACCTCTTACCAGGGTCTGAGTGGGATTATCTGAAGCCGTCGAGTCATCTTCTGCTCTTTACCGTATTTTTCCTGTTTCATATAGGCTGTCACTTGGATATTTGTGTTTGGATAATGTCTCCCTTGTTTCCTTTTTCTCTAATGAGGCAGTGTGTTTGGGTTTTAAAGTGTGGAATTCACTTTTCTCATTATACCCCCAGTGTTTAGCACTATATAGAGAGTAGGTTTGTGCTTCCTTTTTTGTGCAAAACTTTTCTGTCTGGACATTGTGCATTCTGTGCTGCCCATTTGCTCTGTTCCTATGTACTACTTTATTTGCCTGTTAATCTTACACTCTTCCCTGTGGGACTTACTAGACAGACAACTGCTGCCCTACATAACATGTGGTAGGCCTGTGATTTTCAGCCACGGTGCCATGAGGTCCTTTAAGGGGGTGATGGGATGCTGTTCTGTATAAGTGCTATTAAGTGTTCAAACACCTGCACATGGTAAACTCGGAGATTTCAAATACGAATCAATAGTTTCAAAAGCATTCTGACCTATTGAAGTCTCTCCAAGTTCTTTGAAACAGGACAATTGCTCTAGTATTTTTCCATAATCAAAAAATGAGTGAAAACTAAAGAGGTGACATTTCCAAGGGGTCAAACAAGGTTGAGAGCCACTGTTCTAGGAGGCAACCAAACAAAACAGAGAAGTGATGGATTTTGAAATCCGGCTATTCCTCATTTCATTTGTTTATAATTACTCAGTTTCAGAGTCGCATTCAATTCTCAGTTTTAAGTGGAGGAAATTTTATAGTCTTTTTATGCTTGCTAAAAAAAATCACCACCTGTAGCTCTGACAGTTTTCCTGGTTTTGATGCTAGGTGCAGATGATGTTTTATTTATCCAAGATCAACAGAATAATGCAGTTCAGAGACTCAGAGGATACAAGTAATTCTGTGTGGAAGTTGATATGTATAAAGCTGTTCAAAAGTTAAATTTTCCTTCTAAAGCAGAAGGTCATTAGAGTAAAACTGCAAGATCAGTGACTGCTCGTGCTGCATTTCTACTATTTAAAATTATATCAATCACCTATTTTCTTTCATGCAGAGAAACACTGCAGTAACATTCTTTAGATGGAAAGCCACACTTTGGTTCCATTAAAGCCATTAAAATGAAAGGAGGTACAAGAACACCCCTCCTAAATGATTTCTGGAGCTTTTCCAAGGCGGCAAGGGTAAATGAACCCATTAACAACTACAATTCAAGTAAAAACAAATCTTTTCTTCAGAATGATATTTATTTATTTATTTATTACCATGGTGCCTAGTATTTGATGGGCACCCCAAATTTCCATTGTTCAGAAGATAGAACTGCACACAATAGTGTGGGATTTGTTCCCTGCCAAGACGCTAATCAGCTGGCTCTCTTGCCTGAGTGGGTAGTTTCAGATAAATTATTAATAATACAAAACACAGTGGTTTACAAGGGACGTGTCACCATTTTTAAAATTTTTGACTGGTAATACCTGTAGGCAAATGGTGCAAAAGCCCTTCAATATGACAGTATGATGATTGGAACATTTGCAAATCTGTT
>NW_017729025.1:57100182-57108886 GCF_001723915.1 Gavialis gangeticus
ATATGACAGTATGATGATTGGAACATTTGCAAATCTGTTCATGCTTCCCTAGAATTCGACACTGTTCAGGATTAACAGGGTATAATCCCCAGCAGTGGTTACAAGCCCCTGGAGGCCCTCCAGATTCCCCCTTTTTACCCTGCTCACTCTAGGAACAGTCTCCCCTTTACCCACCCACCATGTCTTGATGTCCCTTATGGTTATGAAAAGGGAGGCTGCCCCGGGGCTTTCCAGACCTAGTCTTGCTCTAAGGAACACCTGGAAGTGGTGGTACCTTACCTTAAAAGCTAATTGCACATCTCTGCACCTCTCCTACACCATGCCTGATGCCTTGCAGATTTTGAGTCACCAACTGGGTGGGACACTTCTTCCTTTGGCTCCAGGCCACTCCAGGTCTTTCCTTCCCCCCACCTTTTTATTGGGGTTTTAGCCTTCCTGGCTTCCATCTCTCTACTGTGGCTGATCCCACTTCTCTAGGCCCCCCATAAGAGACTATGAGCCCCCATGTAAGATTTGAAAATCATAACCTGGGGGGGTCTCCAATTTTATTAGGGCATCATGATAGGCAGCCCAATTTTTTTTGCAACCCCCTGCAAGTGTAATTTGAATCCTGCCGGGGTCTGGCCTGAGCCCTTTTCTGGTCATGTGATGCCTCAGCTGACCTGACTACAGAGCTGTCCTTTAGCCCTGCTCACCGCTGGCCGGGCTCTCAAAACTCTGCCCTTAATGGGGTTGCATCGCTCCCCAGGAGCAGGGCCAGTGTTCTCTGTTACAAGGACAAACAGGAGAATGAAAATAGAAGTGTGACTGGATTTGAGGTAGGCCACAACTTTAACATTAAACAAGAGGTGCTTACTGTTAGACCCTGACTCCATGCGGTGCCCAATGACTAGGGAGGCAATGATCCAATTGTTCATGGATCCTGTTACTCATTAGCTAGAGCAAGCAGGGAGCAAACACCAGCACACGTTGCTCTCAACAGCTTTATTCAGAATGGAGACAGCTTCGGGCAAAGGTCCGTCAGAGAGACACAACCCGTGAACCGGGGGACCTGCATTGAACGTTAGTTCTTTTCACATTTTATACACCTTGGTTCATGCTCATTAACATTCACTCCACTTTTGTCCCTCCTTTTGTTCCACCCATTTCTCCTCCTATCTCAAGCTCCACCTCTGTTTACTGTTTACATCATTAGTGTGGGATTGCCTATGCATTTCACTAATTTACATGCCTCTCTGCTAAGAGCACTTGCATAAGACTTTGACCCCAGCTTCCTCCGGTCACTTGCTGGTTCTTTCTGGTTTCTTGCTGACTCCTTCATTTCCAAGGTCTTGCTTCTGCTTTATCTCCTGACGATAGCTGGTGGGCTGCATCTTGTTCTTTTTACACAGTGGGCTCTAACACTATGACCTTGTTAGAAAACTGCTTTCCTAAGGATTTGCAATATTATTTTTAATACATCATTCTGCCTTGTGGTCAGCAGCTTTTGCTGAGACACAGATTAAAGCCTTGCTTCAGCTGCAAATCCAGTGCTCCCCAAGATCCAAATATTGTTACCCTAACACTCTCTCACAGAATTAATGTAGGCAGCAAAAGGGAAACCCAGTCAATTCTCCAGAGGTCATCACTCTCCCCACACAATACACCGCTTGGGCCTGGCAAGGTAGATGGTACTTTTGTGTTACTCAGAAAGAGGACTGACCTTTGCCTATCATTGATGACAAGTGAGAGGGTGTTTAGGTTACTCTCCAGCCTAGGACCGAGCTAGGAACTGGAGGACAGTACCATAGGGACATTTTTCATTGGCATGAATACGCACCTGAATATTAACTGGATGCTTGGTGTTATTATAGCACTACTAGTGCCTCTCCATTTTATGTAAGTCAAGGATAAATGTCAAGGGTTAGGACTTTTTTGACTTGCCAGGGAAATTAGGTATGCTGTTTGCACAAGAAGGCCCTGGCTTTCCTTAGGATTCTGTCATTTTACTTTGTGTTCCTAATCTTTGTACAAATTTTGGGAATTAATACAATCACATTACATTACTACTTCTACTATACAAACTAAAATATTGTCAACCTAACACTTACCTTCAGTCCTAAGATAGCAGGCATTGATGGGTGTGGAAGAGTGTGGTGGACTTTCCAGGCTTTGTTCAGCTATCTGCTATCTGGGCTTAGGAAACTGTGAATGTGATTGGTGGGGCAAAACCCACCAATCAGAGACAGGCAGGGGAGGAGCAAGGAGGAGAGTCCACTCAGCCTCTACTTCAAAGGGGGTGGGGGGAACAGGAGTGGGCCTAATTGGGAACTGCAGTTGCAGCCCCTTGATTGGTTCATTTTCAATCTGGGAATGGAGCCCCGAAGGGGGTATAAGCAGCTGTGTGCCGAGCACGTGGTACAGTCACTGAGGGGCGAAGAAGAAGGAAGAGGTGCTCAGTGGGCATATCTGGCTGCCCAGAAGAACCCAAAAGATCCTGCCACTGGACAGAAGTGGTGGGCGGTGCTGGAGTTGCTGCACAGAGGGTTTGTGAGGGACCAGGACACTGGGAACCACAGCAAGGTGGCTCAGGTCTCCAACCCACACAAGGTCTCCCCCCGCTGAAGTGGGTGGATAGTATTCTCAACCTGTATTCCTTTTTATAACAAGTAACTCCATACTTACCTATCTTAGATAATCTAAAGATATAATTCACTGAAGACTGTGGAATTTAGGAGAAGATAATATAGCAGTAAAAATCTCTGAGACTTGTCTACCTTGCCACTTTCTGCATTGTTACCAATGGGTATGAATTATAGCTAGGAATTTTGTTAGTTTAGACCCAGCCTCAGTGTTAGACTTTGATTATTTGGATTTTGAAAACTGTTTCAAGACCAGCAATAAATTTGCCACAAGCATCTTCTTATTTAATAACTTCAGAAGTGTAAGATAGCTCAGAAGGGATTGAGATCAAAAAGCTCGAGGGCACTTCATGAACTGAATGGCTTGAAGGGGAGTAGGTGGTCAGAAAATAAAACTCACTTTATTGTGCAAAACAGTTTATTGACTTCCTCAAACCTGAAAGCCTGTTCCTGTTTTTCACAATCTAAACATCACTAGGACTTTGTGCTCCATTGTCCCACAGGTTCAGCAGATGAAATACATTTTGTGCAGCACCAGTTACTGTCTTTGAATTTCAGATCTTTATTCTGCTGTTCTAGAGGTCGCTGCTGTTTATTTAGGTTAACTGTACTCAACTTGCCCCACTTCTCCCCTTCTTAAATTGCCCTGCATTTTTAGGAGCTTTGATCTCTGAATCTTTATATGCTTGTGATCATAAAAAGGATAAAACCAATTTTACCACATGCCTCTTTTTTTTTGTCATGCTAAATTATCTGTCTTGTCTTTCCCTTTGTGATTTCTAACCACTTTAAGAGGTCTAATCCTGTTGCAATCTTCACAGGAGAAGACTTCAGCCAATAAAGCAGTATATCTGACAAATTCAGACAATACCCCAATGCTGATAGGTTTCACTTGGATTCTTCTCTTCCAGTATCTTATTTAAAATAAGTTATGTGCCAGGAATGATGCTATTTAAGGGTGATGGATAGAATTTAATGCTAGGTGGTTTATGCATAATTTGACTTATTAGGTGGATTGATAGCTGAAGAAAGTGAATGGAGAAAGTTAAATCTGTTTTGATTAGGACTGTAAGTGCCTCCCTCCATGAGGGCAGAAGTGCTGATCAGTCTTAGGTAAATGGTGCTTAGTCCCCTACTGAATAAAGGACTGATCTCTATAAAGGAAATTTCTTCCCCTGTGCTAGGATTGATGTGCACATGGAGAGGAAGATAGGCCATCCATCCTTTTGTGCTAGTAACATGTTTTGTTCCTTGCTGCAGCACGCTACAAAATATTTACAAAGGTCTCCAGCTCTCTAGAATCTATCAGTAAATGCTGCTAGATCTGTTCTCAGGTGACACTGTGAGTGACACTACCTGCCTTAATGTGAGCATAAGTGTGTCAGACAGTCTGGTTTTACATCCACACTCAGACCATACTCCATTAGTAGAATTTGCAGACCAGCCTTTCAGTACTTCCCTAACTAATTACTAAGCAAAGACCAGCCTTTTTTTAGTTTGGATCTATGAAAAGACTTTGACACAGCTATTCACCGAATAATGATATCTGGGTTAAGGACAGTATGACTTCAATAATACTGCTCATCCTACAGTTCTCTCTGGCCATACATAGAAAGTAACTACATATGCAGTGCATTATACCAAGTTGCTATCAATATAATAAGGATCTACTTTTAGCTTGAAGAAGGGTGTTTGTACCCAAAAGCTTTCAAAGAAGTTTTACAACTATTTTAGTTGGTCAAATAAAAGGTATCAGATTTACCCAGAGAACCTTGTCTGCCCACCTTTAGTCTTGACTTTCTCTACATTTAAATGAACATCTTCTTTGGGTTGTGCTTTATAGAATAATAGAAAATGGGGGTTGGAAGGGACCTCAAGAAGGTATCCATTCCAAACCCCGAAGTAGGTCACCCGAGCCAAGGCTTTGTCTAGCTGGGTCTTAAAGATCTCTAAGGACAGCGTTTCCACAACCTCTCTAGGTAGCCTGTTCCAGGGCTTTACTGCTCTACTGGTGAGAGCCTTCTTCTGATATCTAACCCAAACTTCCCTTGCTGCAATTTGAGACCATCGCTTTTTGTTCTATTGTCTGTCACCACTGAGAACAGTTTAGCTCCATCCTCTTTGTAACCACCCTTCAGGTAGCTGAAGGCTGCTATTAAATGTGCCCCCGTCTTCTCAGTCTTCTCTTCTCCAGTTCCCTTAGCCTCTCCTTAGAAGTTGTCTGCTCCAGACCTCTTCTGGACTCTTGCCCTCTGCTGGACTCTCTTCAATTTGTTCACATGCTTTCGGGGGGGGAACAGGGAGGGGGAGGAACTGGACATGGTATTTCAGATGTGGTCTTGCTAGTACCAAATAGAGGGAAATAATTACTTCCTTTGATCTGCTGCAATGCTCCTACTAATGCATCTCAGTATGCCATTAGCCCTCATTGCAACAAGGGCACACTGCTGGCTCACATTCAGCTTATTGTCCACAGTAACCCCTAGGTCCTTTTCTGCAGAGCTACTGCTTAGCCAGTCAGTCCCCAGCCTATACCAGTGTGTGGGATTGTTCCATCCTAAGTACAGGATGTTGTACTTTTCCTTATTGTACCTTATGGGTGCATCCAGATGAGCATGGATGTTTGGTTCCCCAGGGAAAAGTAGCGGTGGTGCACCTTTCATAATTGCTACTTGTCCCCAGGGAACGCTTGTGGTGCATGCTGCCTGTGTGTGCACTGCTCTGCTTTTCTTTCCCATTTTTTTGACCCCTGGATATCCAGTAGTAAAAAAAAACCTGTGGAAAAAAAAAGTGACGTAGTGTACTCACGGGCAGCATTCCCTTGCAGCACAGAGAATGTCTAAATGTGTGGTATGTGGTGCCTCAGACGTGTTTGGAGCGCCATGTATTGAATGGCCACGCTCATCTGGACATGGCTGATGAGATTTCTTTTGGTCCAATCTTCCAATTTGTCTTGGTCTCTCTGAATCCTAGCTCTACCCTCCGGTGTATTTACCACTTCCCCTCCCCCTCAGCAAACTTGCTGAGGGTGAACTCCATCCCATTCCAGATTTTTGTTCAATATCTTCATCAACATCAGCCCCAGGACCTACTCCTGAGGCTCTTGACTTGATACCTGCTACCAACTAGACATTGAGCTATTGATTACTACCCTTTGAGCCTGAGGATCCAGCCAGTTTTCAGTCCACCTTACAGTCCATTCATCCAACCAATACTTCCTTAGCTTGCTTGCAAGAGTGTGGTGGGAAACTGTGTGCAGGGAATGATTATCAGCCCCTGTTAAGAAGAAACACGGTGAGCATATTTACCGGAGGCGCGTATACAGCCCACAGTGCAGCTGGATGATGTCATCCTGCGGCGGGCCATTTTTAAAGGCAGCTGCAACTGATGGTGTGAGGGATGTCCCTGACTGATCCAGATGGCTGGAAGGACCTATAAAAAAGGTTACAACAGAGAAAATGAGGGCCCCTAGAGAGGGGACTGTGGTGCAACCAAGAAGGTTGTAACACTTTACATGGAGGTGTAGAACTCAACTGACTGAGATGGTTGTAGATCAGTGGCAACGCGGGCATATGATCACTATATAGTCAAATGACAGAGAGAAGGTACTGGGGGATTGGGCAACTGGCAGCAAGAGGGATAGTGAGTGCCATGAGAAGGCATTTGGGTGTCGGTGATCCTGGTACCTCTAGGGACTACAAGTAGAGTGAGAGGCATTGGGAGTCCAGGAGGGGATGGCGATCAGCATGAGCTTGAAAGGCCAAGAAGGTGCTTATTAGAAAGACCATATCAAGAACCTTGCTAAAGTCAAGGTATATCACATCTACTGCTTTTCCTGCATCCTCAGAGCCAGTCATCTTGTCATAGAAGGCAATCAGGTTGATCAGGCATACCTTGCCCTTGGTGAATCCATGCTGACTGTTCGTAATCACCACCTTCTCCAAGTGCTTAGAAATTGATTCCTTGAGGATATGTTCCATGATTTTCCCAGGGACTGAGGTGAGGCTGATTGGTCAATAGTTTCTCTGGATCCTCCTTCTTCCCTTTCTGAAAGATAGGCACTATATTTGCCCTTTTCCAATCATCTGGGACATCTCCTGATAACCACAAGTTTTCAAAGATAATGGCCAGCAGCTCTGCAATCACATTGTCCAACTCCCTCAGCACCCTCAGAAGCATTGCATCTGGCCCCATGGACTTGCACATGTCCAGCTTTTCTAAATAGTTCCTAACCTGGTCTTCCATTGGTGTCAGCTGCTCACTTCCTCCCCAAACTGTTCTGGCCGGTGCAGTAGTCTGGGAGTTGACCTTGCCTGTGAAGACTGAGGTGAAAAGGCATTGGGTACTTCAGCCTTTTTTTCATCATCTGTCAGTAGTTTTCCTCCCCCATTCAGTAAGGGACTCTCACTACCCCGATCTTCTTGTTGCTAATAAGCTTGTGGAAACCCTTCTTGTTACCCTTCATGTCCCTTGCTAGCTGCAACTCTAGTTGCATTTTGGCTTTCCTGATTTCATGTCTGCATGTCCGAGCAATGTTCTTATACTCCTCCCTAGTTGTTTGTCCAAGTTCCCACTTCTTGTAAGCTTCCTTTTTATGTGTTAGTTCACTGAAGAGCCCTGCTAAGCCAAGCTGGGTTCCTGCCATACTTACTAATCTTCCTGCACTTTGGGATGGTTCATTCCTGGACCCTCAGTAAGGCTTCTTTAAAGTACAGCTAGCTCTCTTGAACTCCTTTCTGTCATCAGATTGGCCTCCCAGGGGATCCTGCCTATGAGTTCCCTGAATGAGTCTGCTTTTTTGAAGTCTGGGGTCCTTACTCTGCTGCTCTCCATCCTTCCTTTCTTCAGGATCCTGAACTCAATCATCTCATGGTTGCTGCTGCCCAATTTGGCACCCACTATTACCTTTTGTACCAGTTCTTCCCTGTTTGAGCAGCAGGTCAAGAAGAGCACGGCCCTAGTTGGCTTCTCCAACACTCTCCAAAAACTTTCTGGATTGCCTGTGTACTGCTGTATTGCCCTCCCAGCAGTGTCAGTGATTGAAGTCCCTCTTGAGAACCAGAGCCTGTGATCTGGAAACTTCTGCCAGCTGCTTGAAGATAGCTTCATCCATCTCATCTTCCTTCTCATCTGGTGGTCTATAGCAGACACCCACCATGACATTGCCCTTGTTTGCTGTTCCGTCTGACCCTAACCCAGAGTTGTATCTAAATTTAGCCAAAGTCCCTGGAGTGGCGTGATTCATTAGATGCGAGAGCATGCCCAATTCACACTGGCAAGACTGAATTCAGTGCAAGATGCAGTATTTGCCTCATGCAAGAAGGAGAGCAATAAAAAGGAGCTTATCTCTATAGTGTAGTGATTAGGGCATTTAGCTGGGAGGAGGGGAGGTCTGGGTAATGGTGTCTGCTCCCAGGGTTATGACTTCTATTTTTTTTTCTCCTTTTCCCTTTGCCAACTGACCAATGCAAGATGCATAAACAGTCACGGGAGCAAGGACCAGGAGACTCAAGTCCTGTCTCTGAGGTGTTGGCCACAGTCAGGCTTCCTCCAGATTCTCTCTTTCTGGCCTTCTGACTCTTAGCTTCCAGAGGTGTCCTTCTGGCCCTAGCTATTTTATAGCTTGCTGGTTTTTGGTGTACTCCTGGGAGATTATACATGTTAGTTTTAGTCCCTCAGGCTAAGGGTTTAGAACCAAGTTCTTCCACTCACAGACAAGTGCTCTGAACAGTGAGCTATTATGCAAAAAGTTCCACCTTTCTCTAACCGCCCCCCCCTTTGGCACCTACCTCAGAAGAAAGACTAGGTGCAGTGGATCCTGAGTGGACAGAAATAAGTAATGTGCAACCTGGAATAAGGTACCAAAGCTCTGGAGAAGGGCAAGAGTTCAGATTACATTTCTCCACTCAGCATTTCTTACCGGCTACCTCTAGGTGTCCCTGCACTCTCAAAATCACTGTTTTGGAGGTGCCCAAATCTCCATTCTCTGTATAGTGAACAGAGGTGTCTAATCCTCTATAACTCTTTACAAGCGTCTAACAGGTATGAAGTCCTGGCTGCCCGGGAGGAGGAGGAAGGAGAGG
>NW_017729025.1:57108897-57109772 GCF_001723915.1 Gavialis gangeticus
CCTTCTGACCCTAGAAACTATGAAACTATGAAACTTTCCCTACTGGTTGCATAAGAATCCTAGGCTCATCTCTGTCTATTTGGATCCTTTTCCTGTGCTTGGGCATCTAATTTTTAGGCACTGCAATGGCTAAGGAGTCACTGAGATGCTACTAACCTTGATCTGGCCTTTAGTCTTTTTGGGGATATTTTCAAAGGCACAAACAGTTTTATAGTGGAAATTAGGGGGCTATCTACCAACTTTTGAAAATCTCTGTATCTTAAAACATATGTTCCACAGAATCTCAGGACAAGAAGAAGTAAATGTGTCAAAAAATCCCATTGTGTAAGTTCTGGTCCAACTATAGAGTTTTACTAACATAGCTCTGTTTGCAAAATCCCTGGTGTAGACACAGCTGCATTGATAGCTATGTTCCTTTTGTTTGATTTGTGCTGTTCAGGTAGGTGGTATAGCTGTACTGTCAGAAAAATGCTTTTGGCTGACTTAGGCTGCTATGCTAGTGTATATAGCATCAGAGGCTCCATAATGCAGATGTGTCCTAAGAAACTGCCTTAATAACAAAACAATGATCAGCACTGTACATTTTCAGGTCTGAACTTTCAGAATGTATTTTGGAACTGTTTTTTTAAAGAAGGCATCTTCCCTTTTTTGAATGCAATTTACATCTGTATTTTTGCAGCTGCGGTTGATTTGTGGTTGATAATCTGGGCACTTACTCTTGCAAATCAGGTAGTTAGTTTTGCAAGTCAATTATAAGGTCAAGTATTCTGGGTTTAAGTCTTCATCTCATTATGTAGGTTTGAAATGGCAGAGGAGGAGGTCAGGAGAGACTGAAAACTGCTGAAGTACAAAAAGGTGTTTGTAGAGTCTGGTGG
>NW_017729025.1:57114772-57128994 GCF_001723915.1 Gavialis gangeticus
TTACATCTGTATTTTTGCAGCTGCGGTTGATTTGTGGTTGATAATCTGGGCACTTACTCTTGCAAATCAGGTAGTTAGTTTTGCAAGTCAATTATAAGGTCAAGTATTCTGGGTTTAAGTCTTCATCTCATTATGTAGGTTTGAAATGGCAGAGGAGGAGGTCAGGAGAGACTGAAAACTGCTGAAGTACAAAAAGGTGTTTGTAGAGTCTGGTGGAAAGCTGGGAGATCTCTTAAAGGAAGCAGAAATCCTGCATGCAAAATAATCAGAATGGGAAGCAAAAATACTGCTGAGCAGCCAGAGAAGTAAAATGGTAAATGTTGCATGCCATTATGACTGTGCAAACTGAAATGAAAAGCACTAAATAAGTTGGTGGTTATGCCGCAGTTTATTTATTTGCTTAACCCAAACTAATCATTAACTAAATGTTAAAGATGAAGAGGCCCTTGTATTTCCTGGTCATTTCTTCACTGTGCTGTTTTGATCATCAGGAAAAGCATTTATTTGTGCAAAGGACATTTTATTAATATTTGAAGAATCAAACATTGAGGAAATGAGCTTTGGTATACACCAGGGGTAGGCACTTATTTTGGCTGGAGGGCCACTTTAGGAATTTTGGTGAGCTGTTGCAGGCTAGGTGGAAGGGTGGGGCTGATTTGGTGTGGTGTGTGTGTGGGGGGGGCGAGGGGTGGTGGTGGTGGTGCTGCTGACCTGGCTTAGCAGGGCACAGAAGTTGGCATGGGGGCAATTGATGCTATCTGGCCTGGACCTGTCCACCCCACACCCACTGCTGGGGGTGCCAGATGGAGTGGGTGGTTGGGGTCTCCATGGTGACTGGCTGGGACCCCTATGGACAAGGTGTGCTCAGCTAGGTGGATGGGATGGGGCTACAGGTGGGCAGGGAGTGGCATTCAGGGAAAGGCCTGGGATTGTGGGGTGGTGACAATGTGGGACCAGGGCCTGGAGCAGAGCTACAATCCAGTCCCTGGATGTCCCTATGACGGGTGCTGGAACCAGATTGCAGCTCTGCTTTGGAGTGGGGGCTGTGTGCAGCCTGTGTCCCAGAGCTTGTACTCTGGGCCCCAGCTCCATGGGCCTCCATCTGCCAGAGCCCTGGGCCCTAGCCCCATGCTGTCACCACCCCATGATCCCAGCCCTGAACCTCACATGCCCAGATGCCACGCCCTGCCCGCCTGTGGCCCCAACCCATCTCCCCGGCTGAGTTTGCTTTGCCCATGGGGGCCCTGGCCAGACATAATGGAGACTCCCCCACCTGCTCCATCTGGCACCCCCAGCAGTGGATGTGGGGCGGATGGGCCTTGGCCAGATAGGATCAATTTCTCCCTGCCCACCTGCTCTGTCCAGCACCCCCAGTGCTGGGTGTGGGGCAGAAGGGCTGGGGTGTTTAGGCGGTGGGGACAGGGACAGGTCTGGTGGAAGTGGAAATGCTAGCAGCCTAAGCCAGAAGGAGCGGTCACTGTGGGGCCTACTGGGAAGCAGAGGCTCACCATCACGCCATCCCTGCTCTGCCATGCTGTGCTCCCAGGGGCAGCAGGACCAGCCACATGTGTCACAGCCTGGGTTGCCCCCTATGCCTGGGCTGGGTGGGGCCAAGGGACTTGCCATGGGCCAGATAGAATCCCTTGGCAGCCCAGGTCTGGCACATGGGCTGCATTTTGCCTGCCCTGGTATACACAGACTCTCTCTCATGAGGCACTTATTGTCTGCTTTAAGTACAAATTCAAGAACAGAGCCAGCTAAGGAGGTAGAAAAAGAACAGCTAAATACATTGCCTCTCCCACTCCTGGAGGCGGTCTGGCTGTGGGGTCACCAGGTGGTAGAATCTGCTGCATCTTCTGATTTGCTTTAAAATTCTCCATTATTTGTATTGGGGTAGCTCCTGGTATAGCTATGCTACACCCCTTCCACAGTAGTTAAAGGATATTCTTGAGTACATCTCCTTTTTGTTTGCATGTGCTGAAGCTCTATGGCTTCTGCCTAGAGATAGAAGTCTTGAAAGCAGCAGTGAGGATGTGACCCACAAGTGGCACGTCTATGTTTGGCACATGTGAGTGGTAATGGGTGATCAGGCTGTGCTCAAGAGTGTCCTTTTCTGACCCCGTAGAAGTTGAGGAGGTGGCATAAGCATACTCTTAGATCTTGGGTCATGGTTCAGGACCTCACTTTGCTGGGTGCTATAGAAACGTGGAGCAGACAGATGGTTTTTGCCTCAAAGAGTTTATAACTCCTGTGCATCCTCTCTGAGGGATTACTCATGGAGGAAAGTACTATTTTAGATGAGCGGGGGGGGGGAGGGAGTCAAATTCTTAGTATTCATTTTCCCTTTTTGGTTAAATTAAGGAAATAATCTGAATTCATAGCTCTGAACGTATCTACACAGTGCAGTGCTGTGCCACATAGAGATACTTGAGCTATCTGTAAAAAAGCTAGCTTGGATGTTGGAAGCTGGGTAACCATGTTAATGTGATTCACCCCCATGGGCTAACTTAGCCTAGTTTTGGAAAACTAGTTTTAGTATCTCTGTCCAGTACTGCATTGTGCCATGTGGGCATACCTTTTGATCTGGTAGCCAATGAGGGGGCAGAGTAAAGTCCTGAGTAAATGTAGCAGAAGAACAAAGCAATAAAATGGCAAGTAACTAATCAACAACAGAAGCAAATAACTTGGGATCAATGTTTATTGAGAATACATTCATAACAGCAGAAGGGAACAGGCATGAGGACAGAGTTAGTATTAACATGAGAAAAAGAGATATTTTCCGACGGGGATTTTAAATTGTGTAAAATTGGAAAAACAGAAGGGTAATTGATCTCCAAATAACTGAAGCTTGAATAGGCACAAGCACGATCTTTAGAAATCGCTTGTAAAGACAGACTAAGCCAGGGAGCAGCAGGGACGAAAGGAGAATATAAAAAGGAAAGTCAGTTTGACTGCTGCAATTCTGAAGTGTCTGTGGTGGAAAGCAGTAAGAGGAAGAAAGCTGGAGGGGTGGGAGCAGAGGTGTAGCAAGGCAGCTCCATGCCCAGAGCAGTGTTGGCTTCTGTGGTGCTGATGGCAATGTTGTGGTTAGCCAGTGCTGTGGTGCCAGCTAGTTTTGTGTTCACCCACAATGTTGGAACTGGGGGCTACTGCCTTGGTCACCCCCGCCCCTCAGTTCCGCTCCTGGGGTAAGGCATGAAGAATGAGGCAAAGCAAAAAATGAGAGAAGCTGTGCAGTTTTGAAGAAGCTGGAGTGGGTGAGGAGTTGGTCAAAGTGGTTGACTTTAATAGGATGTGAGGGATGGCACTGTGGACTTTGTTCTGAAAGGAAACAAAACCCTAGCCAATCCTTCAATTTTGTTTAAAATGTAATGCTATTTTATAGAAATAAAACATTAAGTGAACTGGTAGAAAAATTAAGTTTATTTTCCTACCACTATAATTTTAGTGTCAAGGGGATGCTAATTAGATCTCCAGTGGACATACTCTGTTACTGGATGAGATGGAAACAGCTGAAATTGTAACAGTTGGGCATTTGGCCCTGGTAAGAATGACATTGTAATGATAACATCCAAATGCAAATGGGACTGACTCTGACTTCCATCTTGCTTCCTTTCTAAATGTACCAGTGTTTCAATGCAAATTACTGGACTATCTTATATTACTGTCTTCAGAACTCATTAACTGTAATTATCTACCTTTTTTTTTTGGGAGGCAAGGGGCTAAATTCTACTATCAATTGCAATGGCATATATCTAGGGTAATTCCATTGAATCAAGAGAGTTACTCTAATTATCCTTGAGTGACTAATTCCATTGATGTCAGTGGTTATATTGGTATAAAATCAGAGGAAAGTAAAGCAAAATTGGACCCAGGGTGTTTGATCTGAGACTGGATGAACAACAGCACGTTAGGGACAATTGGATATTTCAATTATGAGTGAAAGAATAGGAAACTGAAAGTATGATGTGAAGTGACTGGAAAAGGACATTGAGGGGGTACTTTTTTGTGTGTGTCAGTGACTTGTGGGACAAATTTGCCTTTGATAAGCACAAACATAGTCTGGATTTGTAAGACTGGCAGTTTGAACTGAGAGTCACATGGAACTGTGTGGCTCGTTCTTCATCTGCAGGCCCAGATGTCTTGGTAATACTTATACATCTTGTTGTCTTCAGTGGGGTTACAGAAGTGTGAATGAGGGCAGATTTTTGCCTGCAGCTGTTAATGCCTGAGCAAGAAGATCCAGCTCTCTCCAGCTACTTCACTTTCATGGGGCTGACTGATTTTTTGCCTGCTATCTGGTTTGAAGTTAGCTGGAGTTTTCTATTAATTACATGGAAACAAAGTGTAGGTTAGTATTTGTTTCTTTGGTTTTCCTTCTCTCAGACATGCATCTTGCCGATTGCCTGGCAACAAGAGCAAATAATGGGGCAAGCAAGGCAAGCATTAAAAGCCCATTTACTTTTACATTTTCTTAATGTCTAGGGCTAGTCTTTACTGCTGAACTCAACAGAAGGAAATGGACTGCTGCAAATTCAGTAGATTACTTTCCATAAGTGATGCTTTGACAGTTTCTGAAGTTAATTAATTTGACTTTCAGGATGGAACCAGAAATCTGGTATCTCTGGACTTATCAAGTAATAAAGCTAGCTGGTAAATTATTGTTCATGTGTGTCTGCGCTGAACTCCCTACAAGAGACAACCTGTTGTGCTGCCATAGCAGCAGCTTGAGAATTGGGTGTTACCTGCCTTCTGCTATCAGCTAAAGTACCCTTTTCTAAGCATATGCCCAATGTGTCATACTGCCCCTCTGTGCCACGATAGTGGCTGGTGCTTTGTAACGGCAAAGCTAGTGCTCTGACTGCACCCCCTGGCTCAGCCAGTTGTGGGTGAGGGGCAGCAGGCCTTTGGAGGCTGCTCTACATGTACTGATTCCTGTGACCTGGTACGAGGGAATAAGGAGATGCCTTATGCTTCCTCAGATGGCTCTGCTGTCTGAGGTAACCGTAACCTGTTTAATGTTTAGACTTTCTTTGTCACTTCAGTATTACAGCTCTTGAATGTAAGACGACCTGTTTCCTCAAGCTTAGTGACTATATGTAGTACATTCTTGGGGGAGCCCAGGGAATTAAGGTTGGAGCAAGGCTGAGTTCCGTGTTTTTGTGACTGTGTGGCCCTAATTTTCAGCTGGCGTCCCTCAAATGAAAGTGCCTTCGGACAAGCTTAGTGCCTAACTGGTCACTTAAGCATCTAAAATGAGTATTTAGGTAACTAAGATGTGGGTTCGGGCAGGTGTATTAAAGAACCCAAGTTTGATATTTGGTCCCTACACTTGCACGTATCTGAAATGTAACTACCATATTGCACAGTGTAGAAGTTAAGTTTGAAGTCCAAATTTTAACTCTTAAAATTCAACCATGACTTATATACTGTATGAAGGCCTGTGGGCCTTGCCGTCACTATGGAGATGCTGCTTGGCCAGGTCCTGAGCTCAGCTGGGTGCCGGGCTCAGTGCTTGGCTGGCAAGGTCTATCCCCTGTGAGTGCACTATGGAGATGCTGCTTGGATGGGTGCTGAGCCTGGCCCTGCCCCCGTGAGCGGCACTGCCTAGGCTGCACCAGTCAAGGGCCAAACCTGGCCCTAATCCCTGCAAGAGGCTCCAAGCTCAGCGCTCAGTTTGTGCAGCCCAGGCAGCGCCGCTTGTAGGGGATGGGGTCAGGCTTGGTGCTTGGCTGGCGCAGCCCAGGCAGCGCCACTTGCAGGGGCCAGGGCTGGGCTCTGTGCCCAGCCAAGTGGCGTCTCCATAGCATGCTTGTGGGGAATGAGGCCACACCAGTTAAGCATTGATGGGGCTGGGCTCGGCACTCAGTTGGCATGGCCCCATCCTCTGTGAGCGGCACTGCTTGGGCTGCACCAGCCGAGCACCAGGCCTGGCCTGGTCCCCTGCGAGTGGTGCTGCGGCATGTGTCTACCCACTCAGGGCCCAGCCCTCAGTAGGGGCACGCAGGGGCCTGTATAAGTCTATCCCATATTTCTGATCCAAAAAGTAGGTCGACTTATACATCAGATCTATGCAATTCTTAACTTTTTTGGATCAGAAAAATGGGGTTGACTTTTACACTGTGTCAACCTGTACACCATGAAATACGTTAATTATATCCCCTCATTTTTATTTAGAGACCTGTTGTGGTTTTCAACATTGATAACCCTACTTTAAATTAAGGGAGCTGAAGTCTCTCATTCTTTTTTTATAAAGAAATATTCAGAAAAAGAGTGAGAAGGCTTGGCTGGCTCATTTTTTTTTTCCCCCAGAGGTATTCATTAATGCACCTAGTCTAGGTGTTCACATTGTTACAAAGCTATGGAATCATGTAGGGAAAAGGAAGATAAGATACACATGTTATTCTCAGTTGGAGCTGATTTGATTTCTGAAAAATTCTCACAATGTATTCGTAGCCAGAGATACGATTTAAATTTCCTGAGGAGTTGTACAGTATATCTTGTATGCAACTATTCTGTGGTGCCTGTAGCTGCCAATAAAGTAATATCAAAGCTTCTAGTCTTGGAAATTAAGTGAAGGTTAATATAGTCCACTGCATATTTATAAATACAACTTGAACTTGCATTCTTAATATATTTTAAATGTCCACTGATTTGCTTAGGTACTTTGGGTGAATCAAGGGCAATTTGGCTGGATCTTTTACTAGCTATAACACAGTTTTATATAATTAATAACTGAGTTGGTAGATAAGAAATTGTGGAATTGGAATAGAGTTAGAACAGGCACTAAGTGATGATATTCTGTGTACGGCAAAAAACTGGGGACATATTGCTAGTCCCACCCTGATCTTTTTGTGCTGCATCAGTGATGCAAAGTGGGAGGAAACCTAGTTTAAACAATTGGCAGGGATTACCTTTGCATAGGGTAATCCCTGCTTGGTGAAACCATGGCAGAGTTGTTTCTGTTCCACCCATTTCTTGATTGCTAGAGAGAGATGCATTTGAGAATGGTAAACAGTCTGGCTGAAATGCCCTGTGGGCTAGCAACCTTCTGCATTGACAGAAGGGATCCTAAAGAGAAACAACATTTTGCTAGTGCTAGTTAGTACAAACTCGGGAGTGTTCTAACTTGTGCTGTAGTCCAACCTTGCTCTTGGCTATCTCTAGAAGAGTGATTCTCAACCAGGGTGATGTGAGGTGTGTGGATATAAGCAATAGGGCTGTGCAAAGCTTCGGTAGCCAGTTCGATTGGGAGGAGATTTGGCCCGATTTGGCAGCTGAATCTCCAAATCCGATTCAATCCAGGAGACCAATTAATAGGTCCGAATTGGATCGGAAGCCTCTGAATCAATTCAGAAAAGGTTTGGTGCTGATTCAGAGATTCAGCCCTAGACTAAACAGGCATCAGTCTTCACCACGCTGGACACAGCTGCCTCCAGCTGGTAAGTCTGTGGTGGGTGGAGGGAAGAGGGGTTGGGGGGCAGATCAACGCCCCCACAGTGAGGGAGGTCTTGGGGCTGGGGCTGGGACAAGCTGCCCAGCTGGAGCGGAAGGGGCGTGGGACTCAGAGTGGGGCTCCCGCCACTGTGTGCCACAGCACACCATTGATCTTGGAGGACATGGGAGCAGGTGTGTGCTCCCGGATCTGTGCGGGGTGGGCTGGGCTGTACCCAGGAAGGCTGCAGCCCAGAGTGCAGCTCTGGTTCCGCCCACCCCACGGAGTGCAGTGGAACAGGGGCTATGGGGGGCTGCAGCCAACCTAGAATTCCTCATAGTCCATGCTGCTGGCCCCTACCCGATCCAGGTGCATGCGCCCGCCGCCATGCCCTGATGTTCCTTGCCCAGCTGGGGCAAAGCTGTGGCTGGTCCGGGAGGTGTGGGGAGGCTGGGTGAGCTGCAGGAGGGCATAGCCCCTGCTTCCAGCACCTTCTGCAGCCTGTCCGGAGCGCAGCTCAGCCCAGCCCACTCTGCGCAGAACTGGGGGACATGCCTGCTCCCATGCCGTCCCAGACTGGCAGCGCACGGTGGTGCATAGTGGTGGGAGGCCCTCTCCAAGTCCTGTGCCCCTTCCACCCCAGCTGGGCAGCTTGTCCTAGCCCTGGCCCCAATCCCTCCCTCGCTGGGAGGGCATTGATCTGCTTCCCACCACAACCCTTCCCTCCCCACTCTGCCCACCACAACAGACTTACCAGCTGGAGGCAGCTGTGTCCAGCGCGGTGAGGACTGCTGCCTGCTTACCTTTTAGCTGAATCTCCGTATCTGTGCCGCATCTTCAGGTCCAAATCGGCCAAATCGAATTGGGACAGTGATTCAAATCACCGAATCAAATTGCTGTCCCTCCAAATCAGCCAAATCGAAATCTGAAGCGAATATTTGCTGATTTGCACAGGCCTAATAAGCAAGGTTTGAGGAGATAAGCGCAAGCTAAACCTTGTCCCTGCCTAGTCAGTCCCCCATCCTTGCTGCCTGGCTCCTCTGTAAGGAGATAAACACTATAATATATAAATTAGGTTTTGAAATTGGGTGCCACTGGATTTACAACAGTTATGGAGGGTGCCTCACATCTAATAAGGGGTGTCTTGTTGTCCAAAAAGTTTAAAAACCATTGCTCTAGAAAGTGACAGGCAGTAAAAGTTGTGGAGTGCCACTTCTGCCCTCAACAGGTCTGCTGAGAACAGTCCCAGTGCCCAGAGGATCTGTTCTCAATTCCACTAGAGCTGGTGAAATAAATAGCTTCAAATAAACTGCTTGGACATACCCCATTTTTCTGTTTTAAAAAACCCTCAGCCTTTCCCTACCTAGATGTCATCCAGATATTGCCACTTAACACTATTATTGCTGCTCAGTAGCTATAAAGTTTTCACTGAATTGACATTTAAATAGGTATCCACGCTTGGTTTCATGACTTTTGCACCAAATTTCAGCCTGAAATTTAAAAAATTCAAATAAGCCCTGGAATGAGGCCCATAACTGAAATACCAACTGATTCTTAACTGTACCACCGCTTTAAAAACTGTTATGAAAGGTTTTCAATCTAAAACTGTAGTAAGTGAAACAGACATGTTTATTAGCTGACCCTGCAATAAACCGCAACGGACTAAAAATATTCATGACTCTTCAGAATATAATCATGCAAATATGATATAGGAGACTTTTATTACGGGTCCCCAGCAACAGCCATACTTCCTCAGGACTGTCTTGTTACGTATACATTAAAAATAAGTGAGGACCTGACTTCTGAAGGAGTTTTGACCTTCAGCCCGGCTGCAGTGAAAGTTACTCCTTGCTTTTTCTTCAGATTGGTTTACATGGGAAAGAGATTTTACTGCCTTGCTTAATAAAGCATTGTCCTAAAAATATTATCTTGATTATCACTTGTTTTAAAGTATATGGAAAAATATGAGTGTTTTTTCCTTCCTCACTCCTTAATTTTTTTTTTTATTCCTCCCAAAGAAATGTGAGCAAGAAGTCTGTGCCCCTGTGCGTAGGAATTCTGCTCTCCCTTATTTTTTAAGAACAGGAGGACAGTCTTACTTCCCAAGGCCTTGAGTTCAGACAGATGCAAAATTAAGCAGGAGGTCCTGATGCAAAGCCCAGGACAGGAATATTACCAGTGGTTTCAATGGGATTTGAATCAGGTCCAGAGCTATTTTGTATCATTTGAAGCTATCTTACACGAATGATGGAAATATAGGAAAGCAGGGATGTCAAACATACACCCAGGGTATCGTATATGCCTGTGGTACAGGGCAGGTCTGCAGGCTGGATCAGGCACACAGGCCTTTCCTTCCCCCTCCCCCCACAGTATATCTGATCCAGCAGCCACTCCACTCAGTTTGGGATCTGTGCAGCATGGAATTATCTGGAGTGGTAGCCATGCTGCACATGGTGCCCACCTTGGCAGGACTGCGATGCATGTGATGACTGCCTCAACAGCTTTGGGACTGCACTGCATGCACTGCTTGCTCCAGGCAACTGGGGACCCACACTGCACATGGCACCTGTGAGTGTAGCATAGGGGCTGCATACACACTGCATCCCAGAGAGTGTATTCAAAGCAGTGTGATGGAGTCCAGCTGTGGATGCCACTGCATGCAGTATGGCTGTTGCTCCAGCTGGATTGTGCTAGACACGGCACCATCCCAGCCATTCTAGGATCTGCACTGTATGCAGCACAGGTCCCAGACTGGCTGGGGAGGCTGCTGGATCAGGTATGCTGGGGAAGTAGGAGTGGGAAGAGAAGGGGGTCTGTGGGCCCAATATGGTCTACAGACTGGCCCCATGACACTCATCTGGCCTACAGAACCAGATAAGTTTGACACCCTGTATTAAAATGCATTCTTGTTATGGTAAGACACTTGATTTCTAAACCTCTTGCCATTAATTTCGCACCAGCTTACCCAATGGCATATTTTGTCTTGCATTGTTTAAGAATATTCTCCCAGGAAAATTTAAGTAAAAAGTTTAATGTTATGTTCATTTAAGTGCTCATTGGTGCTTTAAAATATTGAATTGACTTTTACTGGAACCAACAAACTAGTAAACAGGCCTGGAACATAGTGGGCTAATGTGCCAGGTAAGTAATCCAAACCAGCCCATGTTCCATCAACATCTAGTGAACACAGAGTTAACAGGTGCTTGGGAGCATGTTAAACAGCAGGTCTTAAGGCTGTAATACCCTTGGTATAGCTGTGCCAAGGTACAGATTTTCAGGTTCTACTGGGAGAATTGCTGTTCTTTTGGTAGAAACCAAAAATGTGCAGATGTTCAGGCTTTTTTCTTTCAGAGCAAAGATGGCCACTCTGGGAGTAAAATAACTCAGCAACAACCAGAGCTAAATTGCTCCTGAACATCTATACACATTTCCCTGGCTTAATTCTTCCTGGGGCTCTTCACTTTCATAGGACCAGAGTCACTGATGTCAGACTTGGAGCTTTTCAGCAGTTTTTCACTTTGCTTGTAGCTTGTTCTACATCCACCTTGAACTGGTTCACACATTCCTTGCTTTCAAGGAGGTACTTCAACACTGTTTGATGAATGTCTACTAACCACCCCCATTCAGATTTGCTCATGATTGAAAACTTCTAATAGCCACTGGGAAATCTTTCCATCATCTACCATTTATCATTTCTCTAGTATAAGAACTAAACCCCAACATTTTTTAACCTGCTGTTTCAGTAAATGTATCTACAAAGAAAAAATGGCCACAGTCATTAAGAAAGGCAGTGAGGAAATCTGGGCTGTGATTGTGGTATGTTTATAGAATCACAGAAAATTACAGTTGGAAGGGACCTCAGGTCATCTAGTCCAACCCCTCCTCACAGCAGGACCGCTCCCAACTATATCATCTCAGCCAAGGCTTTTTCTAGCTGGATCTTAAAAACCTCTGAGGATGGAGATGCCACAACCTCTCTGAGTAATCTGTTCCAGTACTTTACTACCCTCTTAGTGAGAGATTTTTCCTAATATCTAACCTAAACCTCCCTTGCTGCAACTTGAGACCATTGCTCCTTGTTCTGTCATCTGCCACCACTGAGAACAGTCTAGCTCCACCCTTACTGTAACCACCTTTCAGGTAGTTGAAGGCTGCTATTAAATCGCTCTCAATCTTCTCTTTTCCAGACTAAATAAGCCCCGTTCCTTCAGCCACGCCTCAGAAGTCATATGCCTCAGCCCCTAACCATTTTTGTTGCCTTCCACTGGATTCTCTCCAATTTCTCTGAATCCTTTCTGCAGTGTATTTTTGATGCACTGTTGATTCTATCCCTTCCAACTTGCTGCTGTTTGGCCTGGTGCCATTCATTCTATCACTGCCATGGCTTCTGGTGCTGTCACCATCTCTGCCACTTGCTCCACCACCAACAGGTCAGGATCCAGCCTGCAAGGAGCTTTATGGTCCAATTACAACCTGGGGCCATCATGAGTTTGACATCACTGATCTAGACTGAAACATAGCTGCTTCCAGCATGAAAGACAAACAGTTCAGTAATGCATAGCAACACTCTACAACAGTGGTGCTCAGCCTTTTGGTCCTGTGGGCCAGATGAATGGCTCAGGGCAGGTCCATGGGCCGGATTGGGCCTATGTGCCTGGATCAGGGTCTGGGGATCTGAGTCTCTTCTGTCTGGTGCTGTGCACTGGGACTGGGCCCTGCATCCCATATCTAGTCTGCAGGGCCACAACCTGCAGGGTACCTCATGGACCTGGGTGGAGGCCCATGGACCAGATAACATGGCAGCAGGGTCAGCTATGGCCCAGGGGCTGGGGGTTGAGCTGTATAACACTGTTACAGGAAGAAGTGAATGCTTTTTTCCCCAACTTCAAGATAAATGGAGGCAGCAGGTAATTACTCAGCGTCTAGATAGGATAAACCCAGGACACTTATTTTAATTGGTTTTATTGATAGACTTTATTTTAAAAACCCACTTCTTGCACATAAAATAAAGCAGTGTCATTAAAAATGGAAAAGTGAAAATCCAGATTTTTTTTATAAATAACTATAACAGCTTGCCCTTTCTTTCTTCAGTTTGCCCTGTAAAGGTCAGGGGGTCTTCATGCTCCTGATGGAGCCAAGAGAATTACTCTTGCCTCATTTGCCATAGCAATAAGGATCTGATCCTTCTCTTGTTGAAGCCTGTAATGAAACTTCCAATGATTTTAATGGTGTTGGGGTTATAGGTTTTTAATAGGAGCTGAAGGGCTCAAATCCTTTGTGGTTTTTAAAATCTCCCCTTCAATCTCTGTTTCTAATGCTTGTCTTCCTGCCATAATTCTAGTCAAAAGGGGTACATTTCTTGAACTGAACACTATATATTAATCAGTCAAAGACTCTGCTTTTGAGACTGAGTGCTTTGCCTCTCTAGCTCCTGCACTGGCAGCTAGGAGACCCCATTTGATTTCCAATCATGAGCAGTCAGCCAATCTTCTTTCCATAGGAGCAAGACAATGTGGGATCTTGAGGGAGAGCAGTGGGGGAATGGGGTTAATTAGTGAAAACTGTGAGTTCCTCCGGGCCACGCCAGCAACACGGGATGCCTCAATCCTTTGCAAAAGCCTGACTAATAAAACAATTTGATTATAGCTTGGAGTCTTCTGTGTGTGGGGACTACAGCTAGGAAAACCAGACACTGTTATTCTAGGCCATGCCAGATTGGATTGCAATTTAACATTTAAATAGGATAGTCTGAATATAAATCTAGTTGTGTCTGTTTTATTTGCATATAAGTTTCCTTGGAGAAAAGCAGGGAAATGTGACCTATAAATCATGCTGTTATAAATGTCTTCTGTTTCCCTGGTTGATTTTAAGAATAAGACAGGTATATTTGCATCTTCATTTCCCTTCATTTATGCTTAAAAAGCCAGCTTTGGTTTTATCTCTGTTAAACAGAAACAACCTTTTCTTCCATAACTACGCTGATAAGGTTGTGTAAGCATTTGGCAACAGTTGCACACAATGCAGTTTGTGTCAAAAGCAGGTAGGTTGTTTCTTTCAGAGAACCAATAGCTATATAATCACATTGAGGGCGCTCTGTGTGGCACCTATGAAACAATAAATATATAGGTTCATCTCCTGTTATGAGCGATAGATGACTTGTTTTGTTTGCTGGGTGGAGTTTCTATGGAACTAGACAGAACAAGAATCTTTTCCCTTCCCTAGTTGGCCCATACAGCTGCAATTAAGATCAAATGAATTAGTCTTATTGTTAATAAATTACATCCCGCCTGCCCTTCTTTGCTCCAGACTGTTAATAGTTTTGCTCTAAAGACAACACATGGATGACTGTGAGAGGACCCATGTCTTAGCATGTTACAAGATGTTTTGATAAGGTGGAACTATGAACATGGTACAGCCTAGTGAGATATGAGTTTGAGAAGAGCTGTGAAAAGGGTTAGGACCAACATTCATTTGTCTGTGTTTACTAGAACTCTTCATGCTCCGGTCTGCAGTATTTGTGGGGTTGTGGCAGTAGGAGGAGTTTGCGGCACTTTTTCAAAGAGGTAGCCAGTGCTTCTGGCTTGGGGGAGGTACTATGCTGGTTGCAGCTGATGAGCCTGCTGTCTTTCATAGTTTCATAGTTTCTAGGGTTGGAAGGGACCTGAGCAGATCATCTAGTCTGACCCCCTGCCATGGCAGGAAGAGCACTGGGGTCAAATGACCCCAGTAAGGTGGTCATCCAACCTCCTCTTAAAAACCCCCAGGGTGGGAGCCTGCACCACCTCAC
>NW_017729025.1:57130093-57138132 GCF_001723915.1 Gavialis gangeticus
GTGTGTGTGTGTGTGTGTGTGTGTGTGTGTGTGTGTGTGTGTGTGTGTGTGTGTGTGTTAGGGGTAAGGGTTGACATATATAAAAGGAAGACAAGTCCTATTTACACAGGAGTCCAAATAAAGCTTTTAGAATGAAAATTCTCACTAGACCAAGGTTGTATTACAGACATTACACTTAGATTTCAGATCACTTAGACTAATCTAACTAAACCCATGACTGTACAGAAGTTTGGCACACACAGATTGGTTTAAAAATGTGCAAGTGTTTTAAAATAGACCTAGTTTGAGGTGCACTCTGTAGCAGGGCACTAAGGTGCCTGCTACATGAAGAGCAGGAATGGCCACCCAGGTGCTGGTTGCTGGGGCAACCAGGAGGAGCTAGGGGCTCACACCTGTTGAGTCAGCTGAGCGGAAGGGGCAGGCCTGGCTCCCATATAACTTGCAGGCTGAGGCCAGGCAAGGGGGCCTGCCTGCGACAAAAGGAGAAGAAGCTCTGCCCTGAGTGGAAGAAGGGAAAAATTTGAAGGTGGGTGCAGTTGGTGATATGGGGGAGAGATGGAACACTTGTGGGGTGGCTCAGAAGATGTTTTAGCTGTGAGGCCTGGATTTAAGTTATAGTGCGGAGGTTTGTGTTTTGTGTTTGTTGTTTAAACCGGAGGACCAGGAAAGGCTATAAGGGGATGGAGGAGGCCTCATAGGGGGCCCATGGTAGTGTGGATACCCCAGCCCCAGAGAGAGAGGGGTAGCAAGAAAAGTGCCAGAGAAGGCACAGCACTTGGGGTGTGCAGACCCCAGCCTTACAGCAAAGGGACCAGGCATGGCTACGACCACCTGAGCCTACCTGCGGTGGGGTTTGAGACCCCAAGGAGGAGAGCTGGGGCCAGGCATGGCTATGGCCACCTGAGCCCCAAGGCTGCGGTAACCCCAGAGTAAAGGGGGCAGTGTGGAAAAGGCTGTGGAAGCCATAGCGCCTGTGGGGCACAACTGAGAGACAAGGGCTGCGGAGAGCCCGAGTGCCAGAGAGGGCACAGAGTGTGAGACAGACCAAACAATGTCCGGTGTATCAGTGAGGCTTGGGGCATGGTACAGGGATGGTTGGAGCCATGCATAGCCCATAAGGCTGGGGTGCCCAGGAACACCCGTTAGAAGAGCTGGGTTAATGTACAGGAGGATAACCGTGTCCAGCGAACCAAAGAGGCAGCCTCCCTAATTACATAATTGACATCAAAGACGTGGCGGACGAGATTGAGGGTGCATTGTAGACTGACCTGGCACGGTAGGGGGCACTAGGGGAGAGCACGGCAACCCTAGGACATTCTTCTCCTGCCTGGTACACACTCCAATAAGATCAATGTAGATTAGGACCAGTGCATTGAACTTCTATACCAATTAGCTGTCGTATTGTGCAGTAATTCCAGCTGCTGTAGCAAAATCAGTGGCATAATGTGTCTCAAATGACTTGGGGTGCAGCAAACTAAAACTTCTCAGACTTAGTGTTGCCCTACAGCTGTGAAGTGAAGCACTAGGCTCCGTGCAGCTCAGGGGCTCTGCAGGAAGCCCATGCAGGCAGCCTATCAGCAGCCCAGGAAGGCAATTCTTCTAGACCAATTCTTCTGTTGCAAAGCACTTAGTGAGCCCAAAGCAGATCAAAATAGCTATTACGCTATGGATTTTAAATCTCTTGGTTTACCTTATGAATTACTCATAGGTATTTGCACATCTAACAATGCTTATATTGTCTGGCACCCCATATCCCACTTAAAAGTGTCTTGTGGCACCTTGGCTGAGAATCACTGGCATATACACACACAGAGTTAGAGATTTAGTTGTCTTTCCTGCCCCAGTGCAGGGGGCTGGACCTGATGATCTTTTGAGGTCCCTTCCAGCCCCAACCATCTATGAATCTTTTTTTCCCTGGATATCCTGCCTGAGCTGTGCAGGGGCCTGGTGCTGCTCTCCGTGGCTACGGTGCCCCCTGGGACCGCCTGAGCTGGATGCCTGTGGGCAGGTGCTGCCTGGGGGGCTGCCACTGCCGCAGAGGGAAGCATCACCCTCCCCGCACTGCAGCTTGTTTTTTCTGCCACCAGAGAGGCAGGTAAGTTTGGGTGTGTGCATGACACAGGAGTTTAAAGGGCCCTAAATTGAAGTGGTGTTTTTAAAAACCCACCACTTCAATTTAGAGCCCCCGTTTCATCTACACATGCCCAGGGCCCAGAGATAACACCCAGCTATCTATGAGAACCACTGGAGTTGCAGTACATCAGGAATGAGAAAAATTTCCCCTTGCCAAACAACCCCTCTCCCTCCCTCCCTCCTAATCCAAGAAAGGCACAGATGTGATGGCAGGAATCCTTCATAGGGAGCCATTATTTCAGCTGATCTGGTCCCACTACCAGGGTGACTCCTGAATTGTGCACCAGGAGAGGCTTGCAAGTGGCATTCTAGCAGAGTGCAGTAGGTGGCCTTATGCGGGACAGCTGGCTGGTGGCTCAGGGACACAAAGCTTCATCCCATGGTGACCAGATGCCCCATCACGTCCAGGTGGAGCCCAAAGACCCCGGCTGCTGGTGCAGCTGGAGTAATGGGGGAGTAGTAGCCAGGTCAGAGCCTAGGGGCTGGAAATTAACACCTTGTGGGTCACCAGTAGGACAGTTATTATTTAATGCTTTGTATATATTTCCAGGTCTCAGGACTCTATTAAAGAATTTGAGAATCTCTGCTGGATGGATCAAAACTTGAAGCTTATACTTGGGACCCAATTCTGTCCTGATTGGTGGGGGAAATAGAAATGGATGGCGCATTAGGCAGCAGTGACTACGAGATAATTGAGTTCAGGATCCTGACAGAAAGAAGAAAGGAAAGCACCAGAGTATGGACCCTGAACTTCAGAAAAGCAGACTTGGACTCCCTCAGAGAACTGATGGGCAGGTTCCCTTGGAAGGCCAATCTGAGAGAAAGGAGTCCAGGAGAGCTGGTTTTATTTTAAAGACATCTTACGGAGGGTGCAGGAACAAACCATATATGCAGGAAGAATAGCAAATGTGGCAAGTCACCAGCATGGCTTAACAGAGAACTCTTCTATGAGTTTAAACACAAAAGGAAGCTTACAAGAAGTGGAATCTTGGACAAAGAGCTTGGGAGGACTATAAGAATATTGCTTGGGCATGCAGAGATTGAAGTCAGGAAAGCCAAAGCATAACTGGAATTGCAGCTAGCAAGGGATGTGAAGGGTAACAAGAAGAGTTCCTACAATTATGTTAGTAACAAGAGGAAGGTCAGGGAAAGTGTGGTTCCCTTACTGATGGGGGAGGCAACCTAGTGACAGATGATGAAGAAAAGGCAGAAGTGCTCAATGCCTTTTTTACCATGGTCTTCACAGGCAAGGCCAGCTCTCAGGCTACTGCACCTGGCAGCTCAGTTTGGGGAGAATGTGAGCAGCCCTCAGTGGTGGAAGAACATGTTAGGGACTATTTAGAAAAGCTGGACATGCATTGCATCCGGTCCCATGGACTTGTACATCTGTGGGTACTGACGGAGTTGGCTGATGTGATTGCAGAGCTGCTGGCCATTATCTTTGAAAACTCATAGTGATCAGGGGAGGTTCTGGACTATTGGAAAAGAGCAAATATAGTGCCCATCTGTAAGAAAGTGTAACCCTGGTCCGCCACACTAGGGGTAGCCTACTGTTGATTTTGGATATCTGGGGTGCCAATGGCCTTGGTCTTTCTTCCAGTCTACTGAAGAAATGGTGGCAGCTGAGCACCCCTATTTCCCTTCCGCCAGTGCAAGACACAATACAAACTGACATACACACTTTAATTATATACATATCTCAGTAGATCTATATCTCTATAGATCTCTATATATAGATATATACAGATAAATTATAGGAACTTTAATTTATAAGTGACATGAAAAGAAAAATGCAGAACTAAGCTAATAATATTGGTTAACAATCAACAATAAACAGCCCAACATTCACATATTCACTAATTTGACTACAACTTCACATTGGTAACACAACACTTCAAATACATGGATACTCTGATGCTTAATATCATGATGCGCAGGGTGACAATAGAATGCCTTTTGCAATCTCTCCAGTGGCTGAGGGAGGGGCACAGCTTGGGGTCTGCTAGGCTCAGCTCACACAACCTGGTCTTCAGCTGGGTTTGCAAGTGCAGTCGGTAGAGGATGCAGTGTCCTCTGGATCATCTGATAGCTGATTCTGGCTTCCGATACCCTCAGACAATGCTGCCCCACCACTGGTACAACCTTAACTCAAAGGCAAACACAAAACAATGTAACACAAAAACCACACTTTCCAATCCCTCTTGGTCTTTCTATAGCCCCCTGCTCACCACTCTTAGAGTTTCCTCAATCACACAGATTCCCTGCATGACTCTTGGTACCCCCTTCCCCTCAGGCCAACTTGACTTTTCACAGATGGCCAAAGGTGACTTGGAATAAGTCCCTCTGGTCTTGCCTTCCCTCTCATCCCACACAGGGCTTATGGGTTCCTTGTGGATGGTGTGCCTGCAGGAATCAGCCTGTTGCATCCTGAAGACCTGGCTTGGTTCTTCAGGGCTGAGCGCTCCCTGGTCCTCTGGAGGTCCCCTTGTGAGCTCTGGCTAGCCCAACGGGTGGATCTGCCACTGCATGGCTCCCTTTGCCATCCCTCCATGTATGTTTTCTCTCTCCCTTTCTCCCCAGGGTGGGAAAAAACCTTCTTTCTTTAAGGAGCCCTCTGAGTCAATTATTCTGCGCTATTCAGCAGTGGTGAGGCCACATCTGGAGTACTGTGTTCAGTTTTGGGCCCCCCACTACAGAAAGGATGTGGACAAGTTGGATAGAGTCCAGTGGAGTGCAGTGAAAATGGTTTGGGTGCTGGGGCACATGACTCGTGAGGAGATGCTGAGGGAACTGGGCTTATGTAGTTTGGAGAAGAGAAGACCGAGAGGGGATTTAATAGCAGCCTTCAACTACCTGAAGGGGGGTTTGAAAGAGGATGGAACTAGACTGTTCTCAGTGGTGACAGATGACAGAAGAAGCAATGGTCTCAAGGTGCATTAAGGGAGGTTTAGGTTGGCTTTTAGGAAAATATTTTTCACTAGGAGGGCAGTGAAGCACTGGAACAAGTTACCTAGAGCAGTGGTGAAATCTGTATCCTGGGAGGTTTTTAATGCCTGGCTTGACGAAGCCCTGGCTGGAATGATGTAATTGGGGATGGCTCTGCTTTGAGCAGAGGGTTGGAGTAGATGACCTCCTGAGGTCCCTTCCAACCCTCATTTTCTATGATTCTATGATTTTCAGATTTTCTACTTATATCTTAGCTTTACTTTTCATTTTCTTTCTCCTTTTTTTTGTTTGTATATTTTTTTGTACAAGTGTTTTGTATTAGTCTTGTTTCACTGTAAGATAGGTAGGAAAGTCCAAACAAAATTGTTTTTTGGGTTAGTTCTATACACTGTCCTCAGTCATTCCATAATTAGTTTAGTTTTAGAGTAAAATATGTTCAGCAAAGTCAAGGTTAGACAAGAGAGCTAAACTGTTGTAGAAGAAACTTAATTGAAATGGAAACAACCTTGTGAATGTGGATTTTATAGTCATGATGTAATGGAAATATTTAGGAACAAACTTGCTCAAGTGTCTTTGATTTATTGTTTTACTTTTCAATTTATCTCGCGCAGTCTTGTTGCATCTCTTTAATTCTAGAATGATTAGTTACATTTGTGATTGGGGCTGTTTCATTCTTATGAATAATGGACATGACTCATCTGTCATATAGCTAGCTGAGTTATGGCAGGTCATTTCACTTTGATTTTCTTTCAAGGCATAACTTGTTTGCAAGGTTTGAGCAGGTACAGAATATACTAATTAGCATCATTTTCTCCTCAGATCTGCCTGGAATTGGCCTTGAGGTTCATTTGCCACAACGATTAATGATTTAAAATCTAAAAAGGCAGAGTTTGACATTTTACAAGGTAAACTGCAAAAATACTCCTGGACTGTACTTGGATTGTACATGTGCTGCAGTTTCTTTTTAAAGTTGAATGATACATTTGAATGCAGTGTTGCTAAACAACCTAATTAAATCTGCTTTTTTCTAATTTAGGTTACTGAATCTATATGATATCTACGGAATGAAGGGGCTACATTTTTCTAGGTTGAGAGTCAGGCCAAATGGAACGTATCTCATCTGATCTTGGAAACTAAATGGTCCTGGACTTGGTGTAAACATGGATATGAAACTATTTGGAACTGCCAGGTTCAGTAGGCACAAGTGAGAAAAATGACTGAACACTTTGCAAATACCAAAGAAACTGAATGAGTGGGAAGATCTTATTTGGTCCCATCATTAGTGCTTGGTTGATTGATCTTTTTAGAAATATTATAGTAACACTGAGCATCCATACAAAGTATTTAAGGCACTTTAAGAAATAAAGTCTTGCAATGTTCTTGAAGTATATATGCAGTATTATCACAAATTTTAAGTTAATAAAATGGGATACAGAGCGGTTAAATGAGCTGGTCAAAGTCACAGAGCACGCCAGTAACAGGCATGAAAACAGACCAAGGAATAGATGGAATTGAAGGAAGGAGGCTGCATTGGCTCTCATTTTATTCAGTTACCATCCATAAAATCTAGATCAAAATCAAAACAAACAATTGGCATTAGCTGTGTTGCGACAGACAAGAACAAGCAGAGTATAATCATTCTGCTGGCTTTGGGGAGCCTGGCTTGAATTTTAGTGGATGGAGAAAAATGACTCATATGATAATATAATAATAAACTAAACAAATTGCTACATTTTTAAATACATTTCAGCTAGGAAAAGCTATTTTATATCATCTGACTTTTGTTTCTAGTTGGCAGCAATGTAAATAGTGATACAGAACTTGACAGAGTAAGAAACTAATATACGACAAATTCTGAAAGGTTAATTAAGCCGTGTCAAAAAACCCCCCATGCAAATGCCAATTAAGGTGGCAGGCAGGATTACTCTTGGGACCAAATCCTGCCTTCTGTCACACCTGTGCAGTGCTGTGGAAACCTCACTGATGACATGGGTTTGACTTGTGGGCAAAACTTACCCTCATTCTTTAAAAGGCCCATCTGTTCCAGCACAAAAAATGTCTAAAAAGGCACTGTAATTAACAGACTGGAATGCTTTTAAAAAACAGAATTTGAAATATTAACGATGTACCAATTAATAAATGTTTAACGTGTTTGTGTTGCTATAGACGAGCATGTTAATTTTCTGGAGGTAAGCAGGGTAAAAATATGCATCTCATCCAAGGAAGCTTTAAAAGTAAAAGTTCTGTTTCATTATTAAAGAGAGATTTGTATAAATCTCTTTTACAGGTCCTGAGTCAGGAAAATACTTATGCACATGCTTATTTCCTGAATTAGGGCCTCAGTATTCTTGGGGTGTATCTTTTAGTTTGCCCAAGGAGAGGAATTGGTTCCTAAGGCAAACAGTTTTGTATGTGTGGGTGCAACCATGTCAGTCCAATTTATTAAACTTGGGATAATCATTCATCACAGTGGGGCTAGGATTTATCTGCTTTTTGTAAAGAGCTTTGAATTCCTCAGATGAAAGTCACTATAGAAGTGCAGAAGTATGACTGCACTAGGTACTGTTATGGGTTTTGGCAAAATGACACTGCAGCTAATGGGTGTCATCATTTCTCTTCAGGTAAGCCAGTAGGAAAAATTAATTTTTTTATGAATCAACAGCATCCTCCAGATGAACATTGGTACATGTCACTGCTCAAAACAAAAGTACATGCAAAGCCACTCAGAAATTGGAACTATGTGGACAGATGGGCTTTGCTGGGTACATGGGGTGAGAAGAGGGACGTACAGCACTGGGTCACACTCACCAGGCTGAGGAGGCCCTGGGGGAGGGCAGCAGGGCAGGAGCCCACAGTAGGCAGAGTGCAGCCCCTGCCCTGTGCACAGATGTAGGGGGCATGGGCCCCCCTGCCTCCTGGGAGTGCAGGCACAGTGCCCCCCCTCCAAGTCTGCAGCAGGC
>NW_017729025.1:57143132-57143801 GCF_001723915.1 Gavialis gangeticus
GTTCCTGACCCCATAGCCCTGGCAGCTGGGAGTCCCCTCTGGCACGGCTGGGGAAGCAGGAGCTGTGGGTGAGGGGCAAGGGGGGGGCTGTGGGGGTGGATTGAGCGGCACCAGCAGGGCCAGGGGGCTGTGGGGGGAGTGTAGCAGGACACTAAGGTGCCTGCTACTCTCAGAGCAGAGGCAAGGGTGGGTTGCTAGGGCAATCGCTGGGGAGTCAGCTGACAGGAAGGGGCAGGGCCTGGCATATATAAACTCCAGGGGTGAGGCCAGGAAGGCAGTTCTCTGCTGGCAGCCCAGGGAGAAGGAGTTCTGCTGGAGCAAGTGGAGTGGAGAAGCCTGACAGCATGAGCAACTCCTGTTTGCCGTTATGGGATGGAGAATTCCCTGGTAGGGATTGAATGATGGTTAGCCAGATGGCTTAGATTTTATGTTATAGCCCAGGGGCTTGAGTTTTTCTGTTTGTAGTTTTTTAAGATTGGAGGATTGGGTGAGGCTGTTAGGGGTTGGAGGAGGCCTCATAGGGGATCCACGGTGATGTGGGGACCCCGGCGCCAGAGAGGGCACAGCATTTTGGGGTGCACTGGCCCCAGCCCCAGAGAGTGGGGGGGGGCAGTGAGAAGCCCCAGAGAGTGGGGGGGGGCAGTGAGAAGCCCCAGAGAGTGGGGGGGG
>NW_017729025.1:57143853-57147216 GCF_001723915.1 Gavialis gangeticus
GACCCTGGCGCCAGAGAGGGCACAGCATTTTGGGGTGCACTGGCCCCAGCCCCAGAGAGTGGGGGGGGGGCAGTGAGAAGCCCCAGAGAGTGGGGGGGGGCAGTGAGAAGCCCCAGAGAGTGGGGGGGGCACCAGGAAGGCACGGAATGAGACAGGGCAGTGTAAAGCCCAGGGAAGACAAGGGGAGGGCCAAGTCACAACATGGTCCAGATCAAACCATGTCAGTATCATCTGTGAGGCTTGGGCTGCGGTGTAGGGGAGGAAAAGGAGCCACAGATAGCGTCCCCTGGCACCGGGGCAAATAAAATGGGCATCCTGCTGCTAATTAACATCCATTAATTAATTAAGATCAAGGCATGGCAGGAAAGAAGGCAGGCGGTTGGCCCATAACAGGAGGGCAGAGTCACTGATAGAAAGACTCTAGTAGAAGTACTCCTGTCACAGTGGTGCATTGGCCGGGAAAGTTTTATACGGCAGTATGCATCATAAGACGCTGGTTTGCCTGTATGAAAAAGAGAACCCTTGAGTCCACAGGGAGAGAGAAATGAGAACAGATGCTAATCCCAGACCCAGAGTCACAGGAACGAGTCTTGGATTGGCTACATCAAATGGTACAAGGCCTACTGGATCAAACCACCAGACAACGGACCCTGTTAGCCAAAGTGATCAGAAGCATCCACCCCCGACCAATGAAGCAGGTAGGAATGTGCGGCTATGGAGCCTGAGTTGACTCTGAGGTGGGAGACGAGCCACCCACACCTTTGGTGGAAGTAACAATAGAGGGGAAAAAGGGTAATGGCTATACTGGACTCAGGTTCATTGCAGATGATGGTGCGGAGTGATGTGTTACCAGCAAGGGAGAGGGGAAGAGCAGATCGCATGAGGGTGCAATGTTGATGTGGGGAGTCCCTTGATTTTGACAAGGTGAGGGTCACCCTACAAGTAGGCAATAAGACCCGCCAGATGCTAGTTGGAGTTGTGGAACGTTTACCCTACCCAGTAGTACTGGGCTCTGACTTGCCCAAGTTGCTAAAAAGAGATAGCCGGTGTGAGGCGCGAGGGGACCGCTGAGGGATTCATGGGTGAAACGGAACACTCTACTCCCAAAGAAGGAGCTGAACAAGGGGTGGATGTTGCCCATTTGTGGGAAGACGAACATTTTCAGCTGGAGCAGAGTCGGGAGACAGATTTTTTCGGTGTGCACTGCAGGAACACCTAGCCCAAAGAAACGACGAGGTATTGAGACCAGAGCTGATGAAGACAACCCCGAGGTTTGAGATAAGAAATGACCTCCTATATCAAATCAAGCAAGGGAAGCCAGAAGGAGGGGAGGTCGTACAGTTGTTAGTACCTCAGCGATATTGACGGGCCTTATTGAAGGTGGCTCATGAGCTCCCTATGGGTGGACATTTGGGCCGGGACAAAACAGAAGCACACACTCGGGCAAGACTTTTTTGGCCAGGACTGGTGCGGGAAGTAGCGAGATACTGCGCTTCGTGTCCCATTTGTCAAAAAGTGAACCCAAAGCACCCCCCAAAGGCTCCTTTAATTCTGTTGCCTCTGGTAGAGATTCTGTTTGAGAGGGTGGCATTGGACATCATAGGGTCACTTCCCCAAAGTAGCACTGGAAACCAGTACGTACTAGTTTTGCTGGATTATCTGACCCAGTACCAAGAAGCTGTGCCGACGTGGACAGTGTCCACGACAAAGGTGGTGAATGAACTTTTGAAGATATTCTCCTGAGTAGGACTCCCTAAAGAACTACTGACTGATCAGGGAACAAACTTTACATCGCGCGTGTTCAAGAAAGTGAGTAAAGCTTTGGGGATTAAACGCCTGAAGAAAGCCATGTATCATCCCCAAATGGACGGGCTCGTGGAACATTTTAATCAGACATTGAAACAGATGCTAAAAAAGTTTGTGGTTGAGAGCCCTTGGAATTGGGACAAAATGATACCCCCTTTGTTGTTTGCTGGAAGAGAGGCACCCCAGGCCTCAACTGGGTTTTCACCCCTTGAATTATTGTACGACCGGCAACGAAGGGGAATCCTGGATCTGATTAAAGAGAATTGGGAAGAACAGCAGAGTAAAGACCAGAACATCATCCAAGACGTGATCCAACTGCGGGAATGCCTTGAAGCAGCTCAGAACGTTGTTTTAGGAAACCTCAGAGAAGCCCAGCAACGGCAAGTGAGACATTACAACTGAGGCGCACGGGAAAGGAAGTTTGACGTGGGGGACCGCGTGTTGGTTCTATTGCCGGACAGTGACAGTAAGTTACTTGCCCGATGGCAGGGACCCTATGAAGTCATACGTCAAGTGGGGCCCATGGACTATGAGGTGTACCAGATAGATGAGCAGAAAAAGAAGCAAGTATACCGTGTCAATATGTTGGAGAAGTGGGAAGACTGGGAGTGTATGTACTTAGCCTCTCACCGATAGAAAGACTCTAGCAGAGGTACTCCTGTCACAGGGAGCCTTCATTTTAATCATAGACTTAAGGGATTTTATCAGAGAATTTGCAATTTTTTTAAAATTGGGGTGGGGGGGGAAAACCAGGATCCTTGCTCATTACCTTCTCTTTGTAGTGGAACTAACGCACAGGGCCATGTACTTGGGTAAAAAGGGCTAACACCAGCATTAAATGTCCACCCTAAAATCCGTTAGTTGTAGCTGTATTCACATTTCTATGACATATTATTTTGCTAATGTAAATGATGGCTGTCAACCAAGGGCATACTAAACATGAAATAAGTGGTGGATTTAATTTGAGTGACACCTCATTAAGTATTGGACAAAAGACAGTTTGACCCTTTTACTAAATATCTACTTAACTTTGCTTCCAAAAAGATATTCTAAATAATGGGCTCAGATTTTACTTGTGTAAACTGTTTAAAACTCCACAAAATCAATGCTGCAGCCTTTATTACTCCTTCAGCAGAAAGCTTAGTCCCATGTCTGTTTTTGTGATGAGCACTTTTATGTAAAATAGCAATAGAAATCTGTCATCTTCATTTTAATTTTGATTAGTTTTGATTCCCTTGTATGATTAGTCAATCACAAAATTCTTATGGCATATGCAAAAAAGACAAAGCTGTATTGAAGGGGAATATAGAAAAACATGAAAAACAATATGTACAAAAAGAAAAGGAAAAACAAAATGGAATTGACAGAGCCAAAATATGTATAATATAATGCACTGACAATCTGAATGCACAGATGCAATAAGTGTGCAAGAATTAAAACCAGGGGGGAAATGTCAACAGGCATCTAAAAATTAGCTTGCAAGGGCATTAGTTTGTGTGTAAAGTCCTGCATTTTGGCATTTAGATTTCCAATGACATATGCAAATGTTGCTTTTGT
>NW_017729025.1:57152216-57160888 GCF_001723915.1 Gavialis gangeticus
TCCCCTCTGTCCCTGTTGTCATGGTGGCGCTCTGCCATCCCTGCCGTTCCCTCCATCCCCCTCCACCAGCACTCTCTGCCGCCACCACTCTGTCCCCTCCATCCTCGCTATCATGGCGGCAGTCTGTGCAGAGCATGCTGATTGCTTGTTTCAGTAAGCATTGTGATTGGCTGCTGAGACAACCAATCAGAATGTTCCAAGAGCATTACGGGCATGCTAACAGATGCATTTATAAATTGTGACTATTTTTAGACAGTCATAGAAAATCGTTTCCCTACACATTCAAATTGTTTGCCATGGTCTGTCAGAAATATGTGTCAGTCTTCAGTCACTAGGGCAGCATAGCAGGAGACTTCTTTTTACGCAGATGTGTTTTGCTAGAAATACTAAAAGATCTATCAATACTGCAGTATGACAATATGTACATCACAATAATTTTTCTATATATCTATGTAATATAAGGAACTTAGTGAGTTTCATGTCCTGTAAAATGGCTTTTAAATAAAAGCAAGAAATCCTGACTATAAAACTAGCCTTGAAATAATTAAAAAAAACTGATCCTCCCCATGCATTTAAACACTTATACCTTAGTGTATGTCACCAAGCAATCAAAATGGCGACTTAATGCTTGTTTAGTTTTGTATCGAAGATATTTATAATTTCTCTTATTCACCATTAAGTAAAATTTATATTTAATAGGTCACATGACAGTTTTCATTTCAGTACCTAGTAACACCAGGGTGAGAAAGCAATGGTGTTATGTAAAGGTGCATGTAGTCAAGATGCTCTAGTTACAATCAGAAAATTCCTAACAAAACTATTGTGATAGTCTACATGTGAATTAACTGTTCTAGCAGAATGAGCACAGGGAACAAACAGCAAGACCAGGTTTCTGTCTTTGACTTTATTGATAACTGTGGCTGTGAGTCAGCTGCATAACCTTTTTATATCTTAGCACACAATGGACATTCTACACTGTAAAACACTTTTGAGCTCTGGGGATGAGATGCATTATATAACTGAAAAGAGTATTATTTTTGTTATAGCAAAATATAAGATAAAATGTATGTAATCTTTAGCTAGTAGCCAGTAACAAAAGGAAGTAAGCAGAGGTGCACTGATACATTGGTCCAATATTGGATTGGTACCAATATAAAAAAAATTGTCTATATCGGATATCGGCCCGATGGGGCTGATAATTTGGCCAATAAAAGCCCATGCTGCGCCAGCAGCGTGGAGAGCTGCCTCCAGCTGGTAAGCTGGAAGGGGAGGGGGGAAAGGAAGGGGCGTGGGGGGCATATCAATGCACCCCATGCTGAGGGAGGGGCCAGGGACAGGCGGGAGGAGGGGGGGCGTGAGATGGAGGCGTGGCTTGTGAGGTAGGGGCAGCTCCCACTGCTGCTTGCACCCCAGGAGGGCCCCCGTCCCCCTCCCATGTGCCCGGATTGCTCCTGGCTGTCAGGAAGCTGCTGGGGCGGGCCTGCCGGGGTCTGGCCATGCCCCGCTTCTCAGATCAGCTTCCTTGTGGAAGGGAGGGCTGCTGTAGCATCCCCGGGATTCTGGCTTGGGCCACTGTAGCCATGTGCCGAATGTCTATCCACTTGCAAACCAGTTCACACTCTGCAGGTTAGACTAACCTGCAAAGACTGAATCAATTCAGGCTCAGGCTTTTTGAATGTCTGTCCCTAGTCGTGGTGACAATGCTTAGATACTACACAGATCAACATTATGTGAAGTTCAAAGAGATGCATCTCTTGCTCCTCCCATGATTTGCTTTGCCGTTTTATTTAAGCAAAGACTGTACATTTCAATCTTGAGGTTTATATTGCATGTTTTGTAAAATCTTTTTCAGTTAAAGTAATTTCAACCTGTTGGACAGTCTCAGTGAAAACTACAATATGTTCACGTGGAAGAGAGAAAACAATGTTTCCAAGAAACAGTTCTTCAGTTTTTCTGAAAGAAAAGTGTAGTTTTACATAGTTTTCCATTAACAAAATGTGATGGAATAAATGCATCTGTTATATATGTGAAACCTTAATGAAATCACTAAGTTGGTATGAGTGACAGACTTTTTAAAAATTGAATAGAAACTAGTTTTATGCGAAATGTAAAATTACTTGAAATTAGTTGTGAATCCAGGATAGTGGCTTATAATAGGAATCTCATAAGGATTGCCAAACTCCAAGAAAAGAAACCTTAGCAGGAATACTCTATAAATTCCTTTTGTAGAAAATGAGGCAGTTTGGAGATTGTGCCAATTACTTTTCAGGCCCACTTGAAATTTCAGTTGCCGTGTAATCAGCAGTTGTAGTACTACAGCACACTGGAACATAAAAATCTAACAAGAAAAACAGCCAATTTGATAAAAGCTGAAATAATTTTTAAAATGTTTGTAAGCTAGAAAGACTGTGGTTAAAAAGGGTTTGATGAACTATTACAAGCAAGTAAAATATTTCATTAGTCTAGGAATATCTAAAATAAACTATCCCTAACATTGTTGACATATTAGATCTCCTTTAATGCTTCACACACATTAATTTACATTTGTTAATTTGGAGCTCTTTCTTTTATCATCAGAATAACAAAGGAAAGCAGGAGGATAAGCTGGGAAGAAATAGTTCATCTTTGTGAAATACCTGCTCTCTTTCAAGAGCTCTGGCCATTGCTGCGTTGATATCGTCTGCACCTGCACGAATACAGTGGTAATTAAGTATGCTTTATAGAGGGCCTGCAAATGCTGCACCAATCTGTCAAGTGTTGATGCCAATTAAGGATGTTACCTTGCACTTGAATTAAATTTAAATGTAGCTGGAAATTAAGGGGCTGTGTACAAATGAGCAGAGGGTAGCTGGCCAGTTCCGTACTCTGGGCCACAGTAGCGCATGGGGCAGTGGCACTGGCTGGGTGGTTGGCTGTGCAGGTGGTGCCTGGCTGGCAGCAGCTACTATCCCTGCACTTCCCTTTCTCAAGTTGGCACCCAGGGCTGTTACCCCACATTCCATCCCCCTCCTCCCTCCAGTTAATTAGGCCCTTTAATTGAAGTCTTGGTTTCTCCCTCTTTGTTTCCTCTTATTCCTTCCAGCATTGAGGAGGATGTAGTCCTAGCCAGAGGCAGAGCACAGAATGGGGAGTACTGCTTTACCAGCAATATCTTAGGCTCCTCCAGGTGCCTTCTCATCACTCAATTTCTCCGTGTTAAGAAGCAAAGCTATACTCAGTTTATCCAGCAAAGCAGTATAATTAAAAAAAAAATCGTATTATGTTTTTGGGCTTCTTTTAACTATCTGCTATAAGCTTCCCCTACACTCCAAAGATCAGTAATGTTAGTCATTTAGTGCTACTTTAGTTTACTGATCACATGCATCAGACCGATGTCTCTATAATATCCCAATCACCTTCTTGCTACGGGCAGTGCCTTTGTGAGGAGTAATTAATGTGATTACCTGTTCATTCAGTATATAGATTTTCATAGATTTCATAGACATTAGGGCTGGAAGGGACCTCAGAAGATCATCGAGTCCAGCCCGCTGGGGTCATAGGATCCCAGCAAGATAAGCATCCAATTTACTCTTGAAGGTGTTCAATGTAGGTGCTTGAACCACCTCTGATGGCAGGCTGTTCCAGACCTTGGGGGCTCGCACAGTAAAGAAACTCTTCCTCATGTCCAGCCTGAAACAGTCTCGTAGTAGTTTATGACCGTTCGACCTCGTCATCCCTTGGGGTACTCTGGTGAACAAATGTTCCCCCAGGTACTGGTGGTCACCCCTGATAAACTTATAGGTGGCCATCAGATCACCCCTGAGCCTGTGCTTTTCCAGGCCAAAGAGCCCCATGGCTCTCAGCCTGTCGTCTGTTTTCCTGACCTCTGATCATGCGCGTGGCTCTTCTCTGGACTCTCTCAAGCTTCTCCATCCTTTTTAAATTGTGGAGCCCAAAACTGGATGCAGTACTCCAGCTGCGGCCTCACCAAGGCCGAGTACAAGGGGAGAATGATGTCCTGGGATTTGCTTGAGAAGCATCTATGGATGCAAGCCAGCGTTTTCGTCGCTTTACTAGCCGTAGCATCGCATTGCAGGCTCATGTTCATCTTGTGGTCAATGATGACCCCCAAGTCTTTCTTCCATAGTGCTAGCCAGCGTAGCATTGCCAAGCCTATAAGGATGCTGCAAGTTTTTCTTCCCAAGGTGGAGAACCTTGCATTTTCTGGTGTTAAACACCATCAGGTTCTCGTCCGCCCATTTGCTGAGCCTGTCCAGGTCAGCCGGGATCACCTGCCTGTCTTCTGGTGTGGATGCTTTGCCCCAGAGTTTGGTGTCATTGGCGAACTTGGCCAGTCCACTTCTGAGTCCAATGTCCACATCATTAATGAAGATGTTGAACAATATGGGTTCAAGGACAGAACCTTGGGGGACCCCACTGGTCACAGGACACCATGATGAAGTAGAGTTCAAAGGCAGGTGCATTTTTTGATCAGTTGGGAAGCAAAACAGAACATGTGAATAACCTTGTATGAAAATAAAATAATAGGACAAGATAAATCAATCTGTGATGAACAGCTGCACCAAGCTATATTTTAGAGATTGTTTAGAAGATAAAATAGGAACAAAATAATTTTGTTTAAAGTAACCAGAATAATGCCCACTTAAATCCTCTTTTGGAGAACATGATCTGCAATATAACAGCAGCCTAGAAAGGTTTTATTACTTACGACATGTTGTTGAAATGGTTAAACTGACATTTCTAACATGTCCACATTTTAGCATTAAAATGGGTTAATAAATATGCACCACAGTTCCAGACCGTTTCAAGCAATCTAACTGCCTTGTTTAATTGGTAGAAATTTGTTCGCTGTTCAGATTTCACTTCAGTACTATAGCTTTTATAAAATCTTATTTTATCTTGGCAGTTTCCATATAATGTTGCTCAGTTGCCAATCCATTTAGTGGTATGCTAAATTTCATCTATTCTAAAATAAACCATTTGTTTATAGCTTCCAAAGGTGCTTTTATACATGGGTAAATCATTGTTTGGATTCCATGGGTTTATCTATGTTGCAAGGTGCTGTGCATTATATGCTTACAGCTGTGCCAGAAGTATCGCATGAGCTCCATACCCATTTGCAGCCTGAAAGCTGCGCTCATGTTCCAGGTATGTATCTACTTTAGCTGCTGTTTGTCTCTCTATGCAGCCAATTTTATAGTGTATGTGTGAGTTACAAAGCTTTCCCACAATTCCCTTGTCCTGCGTCTTCCAGCCTTCCTACATGCTTCCTTGTCTGGCCTCTACTGGTTGGAGGCTTAGATGGCTGTTTATATCCCTGTTTTGTGTTTAACCCCTCCACTGTCTTCCTGAGTATCTGCAGAATGCCACCACAGTCCCTACCTGTATTGGACTGCTCTGCCAACTTCATCATTAGCTTCTGTCACACAACTAGCTAGTCAGATGAATTACCTGTGTTTAGGTAATTATCTGTAGACAACACTCCAGCATGCTTTGGACCAGAGTAGCAGGAGTAGTGGCCATTGGAATACTCACTTGAACCAGCTGGGCACTTACAGGATCAGGCTGCAGTGATGGGGTCATATCAAACAGCTGTACTGAAAGGGAAAGGATGCCACCTGAAGTCCAGCAATGCCTCCACTTTGTGCTCTGCTATGCATTGCTTGATGACATGCTTTTCAGTGCTCTGAGCACAAAATTGGTTATTTCCCCACCATAATCTTTTAGAATGGGGCATTCTTTGCAGCAAGGAAGCAGCAGCTTACATGGAAGGCTCCCAGAATGGGACTGTAACTATAGGGCCTCACTCTGGGGTAAGACCAGGGCAGTCTGATGATCAGACAGCTGTTCCACTGGATGTCCAGAGAGAATTCTCTGAGGACCTGTTTGATTGTCAGCCTACACAGGGGCACCATTAGGCCAGTAAGTGTTACCCACATCTATTTTTCTGGACATAAAATCTGAAGGATTTCTTGGTAAATTAATTCAAAGTAAGGGAGGGTTTGAGACTCCCTGTGGCATGAGGGTAGAAACCATATAAGGAACACATGTAGCAGTTTCTTTTCCCTTCCTCCTCCTTCCCTGGTTGCTTCTGGCACCACATGTATTGCACAATGCCCACTGAGCATGGAACTAAAATTGTAAACAAGTTAATGTGAAATGTTTTGTAGTGTACTCTTACTGATTTTAACCTTGCTCACATGGTCATGAGCCTCTCAGATTCATTACATAAGAGCAAAGGTGTTTTTTTTTTTTTTCTGGTATTATGTCACTATTTGTAAAATTGCAATTTACATTTTAAAAACATTAATGCAAAAATAAGGTTGCAGCTTTGCCTGGTAATGATATGGTCCCCATAAGTAAGATTTGCTATGGCTAAAAGTACCCTGAAGTCAGTTCTTGTGCAAGTTCCTTTCCCCTGAGGCTGCCCTCATTGGTGGAGCTGTGCCCCTACTCTGGGCCAAAGAATGTTGGATCATTCCCAGTGTCTATGTCTATGGAAGTATATGACTGAATTCCTTAAGGAAAAGTTCACACAGTTCAGTTTTTGCTCTCCCAGTCCTGTGATGGTTCATACATAAGGGAGGTAGACTGCAGCTGTAAATTAAAAGCACTTACTTCAGCAGTTTAATAGCATTATTCTAGGACTTCCTCTCACTCCTGAGAGGTGGTGCCTGCAAATTTGTCACGTGGTAGAAATTTGAGAAGCAAAATTAGTTTGGTGATACCTTTTTAATTGGAGCAGCTTTAGAGTTGGGAGAGAGATGTTAGACAAGTTTCTGGATGTATAATACCCTTCTACTCCAGGTGACACTTTACTTCCTTAGTACTGTGTTTATAAGTACCATGTGCTAACCCACTCCATGACTGAAGCTGGTAATACAAGTGCTCTAGGTACCATTGGGATAAGAACCGAGGACTTTCTGTTTAGTAGACAGGTGCTTTAACCAACTAATCCATAGTACCTCTTATTTCAATGTTTCAGGTGATGCTTTACTCTCCCAGTACTATGTTATAAGTAGCTCATGATAAAGCCCTTCTGCTCCATGGGAGGTTTCTGTCCTTCCTGAGCTCACCTTAGGACACCTGCATTACTGTTTGACAGGTGTACCGCCCCAGTCAAACTCCCCACCTGATGCTGTGTGGCTTGAACTTATGAGCTTGGCTTCACTTGCCCAGTACTACTTCCTAAGTACCATGTGCTAACCCATGGCATGACTTGAGGTGGTAACATGAGCCCTGAAGGTACACCTGGGATTTGAAAAAGCTATGGCACCTTGCAGAAGGGTGAGGCTTTAACTCAAGACCTTGCTTTTATTTGCCCACTACTACTTTATAAGTACCAGCTGGTAACCCAATGCATGACAGGAGCTGGTGAAAAAAGTCCTCAAGGTACCACTGGGATTTGAACCCAGGACTTCCTGTTTACAAGACAGGTGCTTTAACCAACTGAGCCATGGTACCTCTTTCTTCAAAGCTCCAGGTGACACTTTACTTCCCCAGTACTAAGGCATAAGTAACACGTGCTAAAGCAGTTTATGACTGCAACTTGTAAAAGTAACCCTCAAGGTGCCACTGGGATTTGAACCCAGGATTTCAAGATGTTAAGACAGGTGCTTTAACCTGCTAAGCCATGGCACTGCTGTGCCAGTTGTATGCTGTGTGGTTTGAACTCAAGAGCTTGGCTTCACTTGCCCAGTAATTCTTTATAAATATCATGTACTACCCACTGCACGACTGAAGCTGGTAAAATTAGGCCTCAAAGTACCACTGGGATTTGAATGCAGGACCTCCTGTTTACAAGGCAGACCCTTAAACCAACTAAGCCATGGCCGTGTATAGGCTGATGTAAGGGGTGAGGCTTTTACTCACGGCCTTGGTTTCACTTGCCCAGTACGACTTCCTAAGTACCATGTACTACCCACTGCATGACTGAAGCTGGTAAAATGAGCCCTCTGGGTACCACTAGGATTATGAACTCAGGATTTCCTGTTTACAAGGCAGGTGCTTTAACCTGCTGAACCACAGCACTGCTGTGTTGAATACATGATGTGTGGCTTGAACTCATGAGCTTGGCTTCACTTGACCAGTACTACTCTCAAAGCATCATGTGCTAACTCACAGCATGACTTGAGCTGGTAACATGAGCTCTGAAGGTACACCTGGGATTTGAACCTACAATCTCCTGTTTACAAGACAGGCGCTTTAAAAACAAACAAACCATGGCACCTATGCAACTCATATGCAGGGGGCTTGACCTTGGTTTTATTTGCCCACCACTAGTCCATTGGCTCCATGTGCAAACCCACTGCACAACTGCAACGGGTGAAATTGTAGCAAAACCCCCAGTGTCTTTTTTTTATTATTTATTGCATTCCCTCTCCTTCCCCAAACATTTCTGACTTTTTCTCTCCCTCGCTATTCCCTATAGATAAGTATAAGTGAGCTCAAACTTAGGATAAGCTTTAAACATTTTTATTTTGGTAGCAAGTTTTTGGTTTCAGATATCCACTGTTTTATATTGTATAATTATTAGGTTTGTATTAATTTTTACTGTTGTATATTGTATTATTATCATTTTTGTATTGATTTTTATTGTTTCATATGGATATTGTATGGTTTAGGCCTGTGTTTGTAAGTGAACCAAAGTCATGTCAAGTTTCCATTTTATA
>NW_017729025.1:57161392-57189462 GCF_001723915.1 Gavialis gangeticus
GCGCGCGCGCGCACACAAGGGAACCAATTTGGCATTGTGTCACCATCTCCCTTGTTCAATAAAACCACTGTCATTTGCAACCCTGAGTTGGGTCATGTTTTACTGAATTCCAGTCCCTTCCCTATCTTAATTCCAGCCTCATTCTCTGTCTCTCTCAGCTCCAGTTCCCACCCTCTCTGCTGGTTTCCCAATCTCCTCCCAATTCTATCTCCCCTTTTCTGCCACCTCTCAGCCTCTCCTTGCTTTCCTGCTGTCCCTGCTGCTTTTCCTGTGATTTTCTGCTGCCCTCTCTCTGTTTTCAGGCTCCCTACCTCCTGCAGCTTCCCAGCTCCTATTAGCTGTCCTGCAGTTCTCTCCAGCTTCCAGCACCCACTACTGCTCTCTGCAGCTTCTCTAGCTGCTCTGGAGCCATCCTCTGGCTCCCTACACCCAGAGCCCTTCTTTAACACCCACACTTGCCCTTAGTCCCATTTTTCCCTCTCCCTACCTACCTTTTCAGCTCCTCCCTAGCTGTGCTGGCATTGTTTCCCTGTTCTTCAGGCCTTGGGCATTGTCTTTTAATCAGTTAAGACCAATTAACCTGAAGTTACCCCCAGCCTCTGTTTTTCAGCCCAGGCCCCTGTAGTTCTAATCCTGGTCTTGGTAACTTTAACTCCCTACACTCCTACTTTCTTACCTTAACCTTTCCCCAGGTATCCCAAGTACACCAAGCACATGCATACATATCACAATACCCAACTTAGGAACTCACTTGTCTGTATGTGTAGGTGGGTCGTATGTGTGTAAATTAGTGAATACACACATAGATACATATATAGATATCATGATATCTATATCATTGTGTGTGTGTGTGGTATATAAATTAGTAATACACGTGTCTTGAATGTGCAGGTGTTGGTAACTGGTAACTAATTCTGTGTATGGGCTTAAACTGGTGATAGGTGTGCTTGAACCTAGACTAGTTATTTTGAATGTGCGTGTATCTGAGTTGCTAGTGTGTGAGAGAGAGTGTGTGTGTGTGTGTATATGGCATTGTATGCATGATATACAAATTAGTAATCTGTGTCTAACTTTTGGGGTGTGTAGTGTATGTGCCTGAGCTGGTAGTGTGAGTGTGTATGCCGAATAGGGGTGTATGCACCTAGTGAGTGTGTGTTTAATTGATTTTTATGTGTGCATATACAGTTGTACACTACACCCTCCTGTCTAACTGTGCAATATTGAGATCCTGCATGACTGAAGCTGGTAAAGTGACCCCTCCAGGTACCACTAGGATTTGAAACCAGGATCTCCTGTTTATGAGACAGGCACTTGAACCAACTAAGCCATGGCAACTCATGGGTCCTTGTTGGGGGTGAAGCATGTTTATGTCAGTGGTAGCATTGCGGCAATTTTGAAAAGTGAATTTGATCGGGGAGTTTGAAGGTGATTAATATGTTTTTTAAATTTTTAAAAATTTTTTTTATAGGAAGCTATAAGGGAGCGCTTATTGCACTTTTTTTGGACTTGTTTTTTATAGATACCAGGCTTTTATTTGAACGGGGTGTTTGCTTTTTAAATTTCCTTGGAGGTGTTTGAGAATTTGGTGATTTCAGGACTTATTTAAGGGCTAGCGTAATTTAGGATTATTATTGGTGTACTGATTTTATTTTGCTAAGTATTGAGTTGACCGGGGCTTATATTTTAGAAGTATAAACCAGGCGGGATTTTGCTGTGGGACTTTAGAGGTCTTGCTACCTATTGTTACGCTTAGGACTTACAGATACTGAAACAGACAGGTACTTACCTTGGCTAGGGACTTTTCTTGCAAAGCTAAGCAGGTAGATGACAGATCAGGGTCCAGAGTGTTGAAGCTGCAGAGCTAAAGAACCGGGTCAAGGAGAGCTTTCTTGAAACGACAGAGTCGAAGAGCCAAGACGAGGGTCCTACTTAGGGCAGTCTGTGTGAGGACACATCCCAGATGAGCCCCCAAGGCAATGTAAAAATCATGACAGAATCACTGCTTAGCTAACAGAGCGCTTTACTTATTTTACATGGCCACAGGAAAAAAAGCAAGGGAGGCAAATTCTCTGCAACTGCAAAGTTCAAACTTTGTTATATACTTGTAAAAAAAAAAAAAAAACCACACAAAATTCTTCTCTTTAATACATTCTTAGCAGTCTAACAATAAATTACTCTAAAGTTTTGCTAAACTAAACGTGTTTTCTCTGTCTCTCAATAAGTTTTATCTCAAAGCCCCTTTGTTTTTCAGCCTTTATTTATGCTCCTTATTATAGCTTATTAACTTTATCTTTGCTTAGCCCAGTACTTTTCTTCATTAGAGGGAGACAATGGTTTTGGGCGGAGGGCCGCTTGCTGAGTTTTGGCAAGCCATCGAGGGCCGCATGACAGGCAGCCAGGGGCATATACATATTAATTTTCTAAATTTTTTAGGGGCCCCATGGGCCAGATAGAATGGCCTGGTGGGCCACATCTGGCCCACCCCTGAACTAAGCCATGGCTCCTCATGGGCCTGTGTCTGGGGTGAGACTTTTACTCATGAACTTGGCTTCACTTGCCCAGTACTACTTTCTAACTACCATGTGCTAACCCACTGTATAACTTGAGCTGGTAAAATGTGTCCTCAAGGTACCACTGAGATTTGAACCCAGGACTCCCTGCTCATTAGGCAGGTGTTTTAACCAACTAAGCCATAGTACCTCTTACTTCAGCAGGTCAGGTCATGCTTTACTTTCCCAGTACTATGTTATAAGTACCACGTGCTAAAGCAGTGTACGACTGCAGGTGGTAAAATTAGCTTTCAAAGCACCACTGGGATTTGAACCCAGGACCCCCAGCAGCTGCTTTAACCAACTAAGCCATGGCTCCTCTTTGCTCATCTCTCCAAGTGGTGCTTTACTTCCTTAGTACTATGTTATAAGTACCACGTGCTAACCCAGTCCATGCGTGCAGCTGGTAAAATGAGCCCTCCAGGGACCACTGTGATTTGATCCCAGGATTGCCTGTTTATGAGACAGCTGTTTGAAACATCTAAGACACGGCACTGCTTATGTTGATGTCAGGGGTGAGCCTTTTACTCATGACCTTAGCTTCACTTGCCCAGGATGATTTCCTAAGTACCATGTGCTAACCCACTGCATGACTTGAGCTGCTAACATGAGCCCTCAAGGAGCACCTGGGATTTGAACCTACAAGCTCATGTTTACAAAACAGGCAGTTTAAAGAACAGACCCATGGCCCCTTGTAACAGGGTAAGGGTTTTACTCATGACCTTGGTTTTATTTGCCCAATACAAGTTTATAAATACCATATGTTAACCCAAAGGGCAAGTGGAGCCAGACTTCAAGGTACCACTGGGATTTGAACCCAGGACTTCCTGTTTACTAGACAGGCGCTTTAACCAACTAAGCCATGGCACCTCTTATTTCAGCCCTCCAGGTGACGCTTTACTTCTCCAGTACTACATTATAAGTACCACATGCTAAAGCAGTGTACGACTGCAGCTGGTAAAAGTAGCCCTCAGGGTGCCACTAGAAACCGAGGATTGCCTGTTTACAAGACAGGTGCTCTAGCCTACTGAGCCATCGCACCACTGTATCAAGTACATGATGTGTGGCTTGAAATCATGAGCTTGGCTTCACTAGCCCACTTGCCTCTTTATAAGTACCACGTGCTAACCCACTGCACAACTGAAGCTGATAAAATGAGACCTCAAAGTACCACTGGAATTTGAACCCAGGAGGGCTTCCTTATGAGGCAGGCACTTGAACCAATGAAGCCACCGTACCTCACAGGCCCAGGTGGGGGGAGAGACTTTTACTCAGGACCATGGCTTCACTTGCCCAGTACTACTTTACTTTACCCTGTGCTAATCCACTGCATGACTTGAGCTGGTAACATGAGCCATCAAGATACACCTGGGATTTGAATCTACAATCTCCTGTTTACGAGACAGGTGCTTTAAAAAAAAGCAATCCAACCATGGCACCACCTCAGCCCTGTTTGCAGGACAGGTGCTTTAACCTGCAAAGCCCTGACACCTCTGAGTCCAACACTTTCAGTGCCACTTGAACTAATGGTTCACTTGCCCAGTACTAATTTTAAAGTACCACTTGCTAACCCACTGTACAATTGTGGCTGGTGAAAGAAGTCATCGAGGTACCACTAGGATTTGAATGGAGGATTTCCTGTTTATTAGGCAGGCACTTTAACCAGCTAGGCCATGGCACACCTTTTAGTTCAATCACCCAAGTAAAGCTTTACTTGCCCAGTAATATAAGTACCACTTGCTAAAGCAGTGCACCACTGGAGCTGCTAAAAATAGTCCTCAAGGTACCTCTGGGATTTGAAACCATGATCACATTCTTACAAGACAGGTACTTTAATCTGCTAAGCCATGGCACCCTTGAGGCCAATGTGCTTGGTGAGGCCTGAATACATGTCCTTGGCTTTATTTCCCCAGTACTACTTTAAAAGTACCACATGCTAACCTATTGCACCACTGGAGCTGGTAAAACTAGTCCTTGGGGTAAACTGGGATATTTACCCAGGCTTTGCCATTTACTAGACAGGTGCTTTAACCAGCAAAGCCATGACACTTCTTCGTCCAAGCCTGCTAGGATTCATAAGAGCTTCAGTGCTGGGGAGGCACCAGGAGCTCGGTGAGGAGAGCACAGGCAGGGATGCTGTCTGTGATGCCTGTGGCTGAGTTTGTGAAGCTTTGTATAACTCAGCAGCTCAACAAACATGGGGGTGGTGTTAGTAGAACATGGACAGCATCCCTGCATCCCTGCCTGTGTTCTCCTAATCCTTCCCCCAGTGCTGGGGAGCTGTGGCTGCTTTGGAGAGCGAAAAGCAGCAACTGAAAAAATGTTTTTAAACGTTTTCCTCAGCACACCTCCTGGTGTGTCGAGGAAAATGTGTCCATGTGCCAGTAATTGGCACACGTACAGGGGGTTTCCTATCCCTGTTCCATGGTATTTTGTTCCTGGTAAAACAGCTCTTAAATTCATAATTGATCCCTAATTAAAATTTCCATGTGATGTGGTTGTGAGCACATACAGCTTCCATAATTTTCCTTGCCTCTGTTAGCCATGGGTCTATTGTTTACGGGTGCACCCACTAGACATAAAAATTGGCTATGAAGTCCATCAGTGTTGAGAATCCACTCTGAACGAAAGTACTCCCCTCTAGCCTGCAGATGCGCAGGGTGAACTGGGACACAGCTGTGTACCTCATTTACTGTGTTTATCTCCCAATGTTTTTAGAAGCTGCCTTCAACAGTCCAAAGGCACCATCCATCACTAGTCTACCAGCAATATAATTGCATTTGCTGTTCAGTCCCAGACTGTCTGGTGTGGCTTCATTAGTCATGGCAGGAGAAGACGGAGTAATCCCTACAATATTACACTGAGAACCAGTAGCCAACAGATAGACATATCCCTGGGAGACAGGGAGGCCCTAATTTATCCAAGTGTGTAAATATTAAATCTTCTCCGAACCATACCACATCTCAGGACCAGGCCTAAGTCTCATTTTGGAGCTGGACCTACCTGGGCCAGAAGATGAATTTTCCAGGTGTATTTTTTTTCAATTACAGAGATACAACCAGCTGCTGCTCCTTTCCTTAGAGAGAAAACAAGAGCTGGTAAAGTTTCAATATTTTTTAGCTTCTGGAAGAAATAAACACAGATAAAATAGCTTTCTGTTTTCTAGACTGCAATTCATGGATTATAAATGTTGCTAGACCTGCACATTAGTCTTATCAGTGAAGCTTTTAACTTATTTTCAATGTGTAGGTGTGTTTTTATCATGCCATTTGCATTTCCCAGATGACTACATAAAACAAGTGTTGCAAATATTCTGCAATTTAACAACATAAAAATTCTTATGAAAACTACTGACTTGGGTTGTCCTGGAGCCTGATGCGGGATTGGTTAGTGGCTCCTCTGGTGTCTAAGTCAACACTAGTATTAAAAGCAATTGGTACAACTCCCGCAAAATTCAGTGGCAGCTGATCAGGCTATGTATTAGTAGTAGATAAGATGTAATGTAAGTGACTTCCAGAGTTCCTAGGATGAATTGAAAGCATATATTCCTGAAAATACATCTTAAGAGGAAACAACTAAATATTTTAAAATAGGAGGAGGAGAATTCCAAGAATCTAGAGCAAACAATCTGCTTTGTCACATTATAAAATGTCTGTAAGAAACTATTGTGATTATCATAATGGATTCTTGGGATGTTTCCACTTCCATCTAGAGCCAGGTGAAAAATGGATGTTTTGATGGGGAGCTCGGAATGAAGGAATCAGGAGGATTCCTTAAGGTAAAAATGTAAGTTCTGAAGCTCAATAATCCTTCACAAGGAGAAAGAACCAAGTGACTGGGAACCAGCCCAATTCAAATTCTGTGGAAGAAATAAGGACTGAAATCCTTAAGTTAAATTCACTCCCCTAATTTTACAGAGACACTAAATGTTGCTTCTTTTATATTGCAAAGCATCTACGTGGAAGATGTACTTTACATAAAGTGCCTTGAGTTAGTGTAGCCCCTAAATGTCTGGAGAAGTTTATTCACTTGCCTGGAGATTGTGCAGCCTTGATGCACAATGATGGCTGCCCCTAGGATTGTGCCAACCTATGTAATTGTGTCTGTGAACATACAGTGTATAACTGTGGTTATGACAAGACTTTTTTGTTTAGCTGAATTCCATTTAACTGGTTTACAAGGGAACACTGAATAATAAGAATAGCATCTGAGGCTGCCATCAGTACAAAGAACAATTGTGGAAAAAGCAGTAGAGTCTCCCTGCTTAGTTGTGTTCCCTGAATTTGGTTTTATGCTGCACTGAATTGTTATTAAAAGTCTTTGTTGCAATTACATGAAATGTTGATTTGCAGTGAGGAACAGCTGTTTTGCCTTAAAACCAACCCATTTGGAAGGTAAACTGTCCAATTGGAATACTCCCATAGCCATGAATATCTGTTCTTCCCATGCAAAATCAGTAAATAATCCTTTTAAAAATGATGATTGATCACTATTATATTAATTAACCCTTGCTAAATTATAGCTTTAGTTTATAATTTCAGCAACTGTAGCACTAATTCAAAAGCTATCAATAAATTTATATAAACTTCAGTTTCATTTGTTCTAGGTCTAGGGACCATCAGTGGGTGTGTTTTCTCATTCCTGTAACCCGATGGTGCCTTGTAGCCACTTAATTTTCTTCAGCATGAACATTATTCAAACTTGGTCAATGGCTGAGCTGCAAAAAATGGAACCAAGAAATATCTGCAGTGTGACCTGCTTGCAGTCTCTCCACCATCAATTTTCTCTCTTGTTCAATCTTTTCAATTCCTCAGTCTCCTAGGATGCTCAAAGTTATAGGAAAGGGCTCTACAAATGAAGAATGTTCAAAGTATTTTGGTATAGGTGAAGAGAGGTCTGGAGACCTGATGCATCAGGAACTTTTATGATACTGGCACTAGCAGAGAGTTTATGCAACATCAGGCCTACATATGATGCAGGTATCAAATTTAAGGTCAAGTCGGCATAGGTCACCATATTTACTATGTAGTATGGGCATGCATATGTAGACATGCACCATTACTGTGCAGTAATTTCGGATACTGCACAGTAAATACACACATGTAGATGTGCCCACAGAGGCATAGCCATCCCACAGGGATGCAGGACAGACATGGCTATGATGATCCTATCAAGCCCTCTCCTTTCCTTGTTGTAGGAAATCTGGGGAGTCTGCTATTCCATTCTAAAAGATGGGGCTGTTGTCTTGGCTGCTCTGTGCAGGACCTCTCTCACCTTGACTGGCTGTTCATTTAGATCATCTAAAAAACTTAGAATTGGAGACATTCTAGGTACAATATTTCAATATCAAAATATTTCTGTACACTGTAGAGGAGTACTTGGAGAGCCTCCAATCTTGCATTTTAGCCGCATGCCCTAAAAGCAACAATACAAGCCATTCATGCTTAGTGGATAAATAAAAAATTGTGTAGTATTTATCACTGTCAACCTGATTCCTGGAGGCTGGTAATTCACACTGTCACATCAGGCAGGTAAAAAAAGTGGAGCTTCTGTTTGTCATTATGTAGCAAATGTCCATATGATTTCAGTCCTTATTTCTTCCACAGAATTTGAATTGGGCTGGTTCCCAGTCACTTGGTTCTTTCTCCTTGTGAAGGATTATTGGGCTTCAGAACTTACATTTTTACCTTAAACAAAATATAAATCTTTTGATCTTATGATTCCAAACTGAACCTATGAAAGGTGACCAGAATGTAATCCAGCCTGGTTCTCACACCACATCTTCTCCAACTCTTCCTTAGAATCCAAGACGAAATCCTTTTAACAGCAGATATCCTGCTGACATCCTGGAGGCTGGCCAGAAGCCTTAACCATGATTTGGCAGCTTCTCAGCAGATCTGAGAGTTAAAAATGTTACAGAAAGGGCACTGAGCTCCACTTGACTCCACTGGTCTGTTTTTTGAGTACTATATACCGTTTTGTGAGAGAACATCTATACAGCTACCAAACTGATTGAATGACCCCTTGTAATTACAGGTGAATCAAAGGGGGAGTGCAATAGCACAAAACAAGACTTGACCTTGGAACTGCTTTTATTAGATCATATCTCAAGAGAACCTTGCAATGGAGTTAATATCCCTTCTCCTGAACCTGTGGTAACAGGTTCCCCCTCCTTTTTTTTTGCCCTGTCCTCACTTAACCCTGGCAGGGGCAGGACCAGTTTCTTTGTGAAGCTTCTTCCAGCAGCTTCCTGAGCTGTTACATTTGATATATTACCTTTCTTTGGCTGTTTTATTTGCCTTGCTGTTCTGAGTCTTCTTGCCTAGCTTGGCTTGCCAGACTTGCTTCTCTCAAGGCTGTGGTGGAAGCACATCTTCTAGCTGCAGTGGAGCTGCACTGGGGCTGGCTGGGTAGGGGAAGCAGCTTCCAGCTGTTTGCCCTTGGTGTAGCTCTCTTCTGGGTGGAACCTATGCTCACACTGCAGCTGGAGTCATTGGCTGGGAGAAGCAGTCACGGCATAGCTGGAAGCTGCACCCAATACCTGCCAGCTGGGAGCATGGGGAAAGCACCCCCTCCCACTGCTGAGCTGCCATGGAAGCCACCCGGCTCGTTCTGGACTAAAGCCAGGTTGTCTTGGCCTTTGGTTTGAAAAAGGGTGCCAGCCCTTGACTTAGGTGCTTCAGGGTAGTAAGAGGGAACAGGGAAACCTGCCTTCTCATCCCTGTTGGTTTATTATTTTATTAGACGGTTAATAGCCACAGGCCCAGGGATTGGAACAGGGCCAGCCTATCCATCCCTGCAAAACCTGTGGCCGCAGGGCCCCATGTGGCTGGCATCCTCCCCAGCAGGGAAGTGAAAGTCACAGTTTTAAATTCTGCACCCATTTTCAGCACCAAGTTTAAAACTGTGGTTTTCACACTTGCTACCCTGGCAGCTGGAAGCAGGATCCTTCCTCTACCAATGGGGCTGGGGGAAGGGGGGCAGGGCTGGGGTCTTGCCTGAAGAGTCCTGCTGCGCCTGCGGGTCAGGCGGTGCTGCGCCTGCAGGGGAGGGGACCAAGCCAGGCTGGGAGAGCCCTGCCTTGCCTGCTCCCCACCGGGCCCAGCTCAGCCCTCTGCACCTGCAGAGCTGCTCGGGATGGCTGGACAGCAGCTCCCTGCATGCAAGTGTAATGGGGGGTCGGGGGAGTGAGACTGAGCCAGAGGGGGGAGGGCTGTCTGTGTGTGTGAAATCTTTGTTTAGTTGGGCTAATAAGAAACTTTTTTTTTTCTTAGCAAGCTTTTGGGCTTAAAAGCCCTTGGTCAGGCTAGGGAAGCATCTGGTAGAGAGGCCAGAGGCTGGGCTGTAACAAGGGCAGTCATGGAGATGTAAATTGAGGAGTCAGTGGGTGAGAGACAGGCTGGGAGTAGGGGGGATGAATGAAGCAGGAAAAAGTGGAGAGGTACCTGGGGAGTTAGATGTCAGGCAGCTCATAGTGTGTCATAAATCCATCGTCTATGTTTAGTCCAGGGATGTACTTAGGAGCTGTGTCTTTGAGAATTCTGCTGAGTTGCTCTTTGGTATGTAGATTAGGTAAAATTCCTCCCCTGGAGGTGTCAGTCGGCAGGCAGAGAGGTAAAAAAGTCTTTCTTGTTGTTTTGAAACAAAGTTTAAAATCCAAAATCGGCTAAAATTTGGCATCTTCTATGTTTCAGAGATGTACTTGGTAGCCATGTTGGTCTGAGATGAGAAGAAATACAAAAATGTAGAACTCTTGGTTCCAAAATGATACCTTTTATTAGACCAACTGGGAAATCACAAGAAAAGGCTGGATCCAGAGGGACAGCCTTCCATCTTCAGCTCCCTCTGTGTAAAAATGAAGTTTATTTTCTATCTATGGGGACTTTTTACCATCTATACTTTTCTCAGCGCCTAATGAAAGGCCTTTGAGGCTGAAAGTGTACAGAAAAGAACAGTTTTCTTGTGATTTCCCAGTTGGTCTAATAAAAGATATCATTTTGGAATCAAGAGTTCTACATCTTTGTATTCCTTTTATGCTTAGTCCATGATTTTTTGTACCCAGGAAGTTGATGAAGCGAAGTTGATAGGCCCATCTGTGAAAAGTGTTTTGTGAATTTCCTTTTGAGGATTAGAACTGAGAGATTGGAGAGAGAGTGGTTTTCTCATGAGAAATGTGCCCCCACAGGTAACTGAGTATTCTTGTCTTTAATAGATGGTGTGTGTTCATTGTGGTGAGCAGTTGTTGTTTGGTCTCATATGTATTTTCTATCAGGGCATTTAGTGAATTGGATGAGCTACATAAAGTTTCTGGAGGTACAGGTGTAAGATCCAGGAATGGTGATGGTTCTGTTGTGGGGTATAGTAATTGTGGGGGTGGTGGAGATATGTTGGCAGGTTTTGCATTTCTTTTTATGGCATGGCCTGGATCCATTCAGCGTGTTTTGGGCCATGGGAAGTTTGCTTCTGGTGATGAGGTTAGCGAGGTTCAGTGCTTGTTTGAAGGCTAGGATGGGTGGATTTGGGAAGATCTCTTTAAGAATTGGGTCTCCTTCTAGTATGAGTTGCAATTGTTTCTTGATTTTTCTATATAGGTTCAAGGGAGGGGTGATATGTCATTCGTGTGTGATTTTTGTGGGGGTTTTCCTTCTGCACTGCAGCAATTCTTCACATGGTATCCAGGTGGCTCTTTCAAATGTGTATCTATATCTCTGGAGGAGTATCCTTGTTGTGTGAAAGCCTTTTTAAGATTTGTGATGTAGCAATCCCAGGTGTCCTCCTTAGTGAAAATTTGGTGGGATCTGAGGGCTTGGCCGTATAGCACAGGTTTCTTGGTGTGTTTAGGGTGATTGCTAGTTCTGTGCAGATATGTATGTTGGTCTGCAGGCTTCTTGTATAACATGGTCTGTTTTTTACCATTCTGGATGCTGATCATTGTGTCTAAAAAGGAGATGTTGGTGCTGGAGTACTCGAGTAGTCGGATGGAGGGGTGATGATTGCTGAATTTCTGATGGAACTCAATCGGAGATTGCAGGTTTTCAGTCCTAATGGTGAATGTCATCGATATATCTTAAGTATAGCAAGGGTTTGATGGTGCAGTCTTTGAGGAATTCTTTTTCTAGGTGGCTCATAAAAAGGTTGACATACTGTGGAGCTATTTTGGTGCCCATAGCTGTGCCCATGGTCTAGAGTAAGTGTTGGTTATTAAAAGTGAAAATGTTGTGTATGAGGCTAAAGCATATAATTTCAGTAATATCTTTGGGTCTGTACTCAGAGTTGTCATCTTGCTCTTGTAGATATGTAAGGCAGGCTTGGATGCTGTCCTGGTGTGGCATGTTGGTATATAAGCTGGTAACATCCATGGTGGCTAGGAGGGTGTTGCTGGGAAGGTGGTCTGTGTTTTTAAGTTTTCGCAGAAAGTCTGTAGTGTCTTTGAAAAAACTTGCTCTTTTGGTAACAGGCGGTTTAAGGACTGATGCCATGAAACCCACTGACTCCTCAGTTTACATTTTCACAGACTGGCTTGCATACAGACCAGCCTCTGGCTTCTTTACTATTCGTTCCATCCAGGAAGAGCACACGGCAACTGCAGATGCTTCCTTAGCCTGACCAAGGGTTTTTAAACTCAAATGCTTACTAGAAAAAATGTTTCCAACTACTTAGTTCATCTAATAGAAGATATCAGATTTACCCAAAGAACCTTGACTGCCATATGTATATGTACATTTGGCCGTGGCGGGTATGTGCCCCCAACCTGGCAGGGCCCACCCAGCCTCACCTACCAGCAGTAGGAGGGGAAGGAGTCCCTCCCCACCAAGCCCAGCTCCCATGGGGGGAGGGGGCCTCCAATTTTGTGCTTGCTCAGGGGCCTACTGCACCTCAATCCGCCTCTGTGCTCACTACCCCCCACTGCCGATGCCTCTGTCATGTCAGGGGATCCCAAAGCTATGCCTTGCAGGGGGCCCCCAAAAATTGTGGGCTGGCCCTGGACTCGAACCTAGTCACCCCCTCTTTCTTCTGCCACCCAGGAAATACCTGCACCTAACTGGGGACTGTTTTTAGGCAACTAAGTCTGGGAAGAGGGGAGTTTTCAAACATACACACTACTTCTGTAGTATTGGCTGGTTTAGGTTTACCCCTGCTCTGTGCACCAAGTATTGGGTTTGAATCCCAGTCTTAGGGAGCTACAGCTCTGTCTTAAAGTATGAAGAAGTTAGGAGTCTGACTTGGCTTTCTGGATTTACTCCCAGAGCTATTTAGGTCCCAAGGTTCAGTATCAGCAAGCTTAAAGTGACAATCTGAACCAATATTTCAGATTTTCTTTCCTATCAGTGATATAAAAATGTGGTTTGAAAAACATTATGTATACTGGGAATCTGGAAGAGAATGGAATTTACATTCTGGTCACTTTCTGGAGGCTTTCTCAGGAACCACAAGAGTGAAAGACTTAAATTTCAATTTACAGAAGAACTAGATTAGAATGAAAACAAGCTTCAGATGTTGGTGTCTGGATCAGAACATCTGAGCTTCATCCAGCTTTAGTTTTGGGCCCTCTTTCAGGAAATCAATCCTATTCAGGTTAAACATGCGCTTAAGTCATCCACTGAGTGTTGAATTTTCTTAGAAGGAAAAGTACTATTGGCAACTAATGGAACTTATATGCTTAAATCCATTAACTGGGATTTTTAGGAAAGTCTAAGCACATGTTTAGCCATGCACATATGTTCTCCAGAGTAGTGGTGGGTTTAGGTCTATGTCTCTGTACTCTCCCGAATTGTGATAATCAAGGTTTTGCAGTTAAAGCTCTAGAAGAGCACTTTGATGTTTTACCATATTGTAAAACAAATATGGTACCAGTTGTACCATATTTTTTGTGTGACCTTGGGTAAATCACTTAGTCTTTTCCTCAGTTGCCTATCTGTAAAAGGCTGATAACAGCACATTATCCTATAGTCTATATAGTCAAGACCAGGGGCCAGCAACCTTTTTTAAGTTGCGGGCTAGAACAACCCAATGTCGAGGTCGGGTGGTTTCACTAGTGCATCCACAATGGGGGAGAGCTTTCCCTGTTCCTCTGCCTGATGCACACAACTAGGAGTTGTACCTATGCTGATGCTGCTTCATTCAGCCCTACTGCTCCCTGGCTGTGGTGCGAGTCTTTGAGGAGGGGAGCTGTGCTAGGGCCAAGCTGGGAAGCTGGAGGAGATGGAGGTAGGAAAGAATGGAAGCTGCTTCCAGCTTTATGGCTGTGGTGCAACCACTGTCCAGCTGAGACCTGCGCCTGCAACACTGCTGCTTCACTCAGTCCCCCCACTCCCTAGTTGTTGTGAGCACAGCTCATTTTTGGATGGAAGCTGTGCCAGAGCCAGGCAACTGGAAGCTGCTTCCACACTCCTTCAGCGTCTCCTTGATTCCACCCTTACACAGCCCAGCCCCAGTGCAACTCCGTACCAGCTGGAAGCTGTGGCTGTGTTGCAACCTTGGGGTAAGTGGGGGTGGAGATGGAGAGAAGGGCACAGCTTCCAGCTCCCTGGCATGGGTGTGGGTATGGGCACAGGCAAAGACCTGTCGCTCTGCAGGCCAGATCTGATGGCTCCATGGGCTGCATGTGGCCTTTGGGCCAGATGTTATCAACCCTTGGTCATGACAGCAAGAGGATAAAAATTCTGTGGAGCAGGGATTGTGTCATGGCATATGGGCATTATTCTAGTGCCTGGAATAACGCAGCTCTGATCTTGCTCAGGGCTTCCATACAACTGTAAAATAAAATGAGTTTCTTATTAAGTAGACCTCTGATGTGCTATGAAATATTCGCTGCCAGATGCAGAATTATTTTTTTCATTATAAAGTACATTAGTTGCTTGCACACTAAGAATAAATATTACAAATATGTCCAAATGGCAAACTTTAAATCCTGATCTGTATTTTTCCTCAGTAAGTTGTAGGAATTTGGGATGAACTCTGGTTGCTGCTGTGAGTATTTGCATATAGAAAATGTATTATGTACTTCATGAATCAAGGCCAACACTGAAACTGAAGCTGAAATTCTACTCAAATTTGTTTTGACAAAAAATCTCTTTGGAACTTTGACCCAGTGCTCTTCTATAATAATAAAGTGTTTAGCTTATTAATTATCCTTGTTAACTTTGAATTTGGTTTCAATAATTGTAATAACCTTTCTTTTAACTTGCATCCTATGATCACATATCCTGCTCCTCTGGGTGCCAAATGCAGTATAATGCCAGGAGAGTTGATACGTTACTCAACGGCCTCTTAAAGAAAGTAAATGCACCAGAACCTTCAATTTTAAATTGGTCATTTATGGCCATATCACTCTTCTGAGATCAATATTTTCTCTTAAGTAGATTTTGTGATCAACATTGCTCATCTTCATGTATTTCTTCATAGGTAACTGAAGCCTATGTACTATACATGAAAGCAAATATTAACATTAGTGTGGTGTTTTTTTGTTAATATGGTAAACAAAGATTGGTTCAAGTTCCTGTTTGTTTATGACCTTTTTCACATCCTTAAACAGAAAACACTTCCTTTCACTGAGTAATCAGCATGAAGAAGTAACAAGGCAAACATGAAAAAAGGTTAATATAACTGAAAGGTAAAAAAGGTTTTATTATGGCAGCTAGTATACTGATATCATATCATGAGGCAGAAGTCTTACAGATACGCACTTGTTTAAACTGATTTATTGGTGTGTGCTTTCATATTATCTGTAGATGAAATGGATCACTCTAATCAGCTCTATTCAATAAGTCTCTTGAGAGAAACTTATTTTGCTTGATAAATGATATCAGCCACCATTTTCTATGATGTTCTTAAAGGACCAGATACTCACTGAGAAAAGAGATGGAAATAGTTCACTGTATTCACTTAAGTGCATGGTTTCAGGACTGAAAGAGGGCTATGCGCTTATCTGAAGTATGCACTTATCCAAACTTAGCTGCATTTTTTTCATGGGAGAAACTGTTTCATCCTGTTCAGACATCTACGTCCATTGTCCCAGTCTCCTAAAAAGTTTAATGGAATAAGAAGTGTTAGCAGTTTGTCTCAGGATATCATGAAGTGCATCTGAATGGTTGCCTTGGAACTGTATCATTGAATCAGTGGCAGAAAAGCAGCAGTGCATACAGGAAAGCATTAAATCCTGACTTGAAAGGGTGATGCATATAAGCATGAATCCTGGGACATTTCTGTTCTTGGATAAACACAGGTGCAACTTTTTCTGGAATAAATGCAATGTCTGTTCCTAGCCTAAGTGCAAGTAGTTTATGCATTTAACTGATATGCAGGTAATGAGATTTTTACAATGTAAGCAACAGGCAACAAATAGACTGGTATTATGTTATGCAGTTATGCAAATTGTGCATTTATCTGGTATTCCATGCAAGTGGAGTACAGAGTTTTTGATTCCACATGGTCTTGCCTTCTTTATTGGGACTACTTGCATAACAAGGTAGTGCTCAGGTTGAGCAGAGGTGGTAGTATCTGGCTATTTGGCCCTGTAGAGTACAACATTAATGAAAATGTACCTGCTTGGGATGAAATGAGCTGTGCTGAAAGTTCCTTTGCTGTTTTTGGAAAGAATTATGATTTATTTTTTACATAGAGTTGCAAAATTTGGAAAAACTGAATTTTAAGTACACCTAATCCTGTTTGGACAGGATTAAATTAAGCCCTTCACAGGGAGGAAGGAGAAGGAAATAGACAGAGAAATTAGAGTTAAGAAAGGATGCCTATTCAAATGTACAGGAAATAAATTAGTTTCTTCTTATAAGTGGCTCCTGCTCTGGAGTGTGGCCAGAAATCCTGTGCTTATGTCAGTACTTTTCAGTATTTGTTTAGGGAGACAGATCATTATAGGGTAGGAAGGGATTTCAGAGGTCCTTTAGTTCAACCCCTTGCATAAATAAAGTATTCTGTTTCTGAACAGCCCAGATAGAAGATGTTTCTGCTTCTTTAAAAACCTCCAGTAAAGGAGAGTCTACAACTTCCTTGGGCAGCTTGTTCTATAGTTTATACAGTTGGGAAGGTTTTTCTGAGATTTAATCTAAATCTGAATGGTTGTGGTTTAAATTCATTGTTTTGTGCTCTGTGGCAGTTCTTCTCTTCATTTATGGTAGCTTTTCAAGTAATAGAATCATAGGTTCGGAAGGGACTTCAAGGGCCACCCAGTCCAACCCTCTGCTTATTCCTAAAATAGTTCAGACAAATGTTTATCTGGTATCTCCTTGAAAATCAGCAGTGAATGAGATGGCCACAACCTCCCTGGGCAGCTTGTTCTGACCATACAAAAGTTTTTCTTCTGAGATTCAACGTATCTGTTTTTCTGCAGTTTAAAACCATCGTGTTGTGTCCTGCCCCTATGGTAAGGGGCAACAGTTGTTCTCCCTCTTCTTTATGGCAGCCTTTCAAATGTTTGGAAACTGCTATCATGTTTCTCTTCTATTTCCTTTTCTCCAAAATAAATAAACCTACTTCCTCAATGTTTTGTCTTATGGCTTGTATTCCAAACCCTTTTATTATCTATGTTGGTCATCTCTGGATCCTCCTCAGTTTCACTCCACCCTTCTTAAAAAGTGAAGGCCAGAACTGCACACTATACTCCTGCTGAAGCTTAACTAATAATGGGTGTGTCTACACAAGATGCTGTGTTGCTGTAGTGATGAACAATGGCGATGTAGCATCTGTGGGCACAAACCATGATGCTGATGCTACATCACCGTAGCATCTAAAAATAACTGCGCTGCTGGTACTGTGCATAGTCATTTAGTACTAAAGCAAGCACTAAATGACTGTGCAGTGCCAAATGTGCAGTCAGGGGCATGTGTAGACGTGCCCACTGAATAGCGTGGCACTATCAGTGCATTGGAGCAGATTTGATTAATTGAGTCTGCTGGGGTGTGTTACTTACTGTACTCCAGCAGACTCCAGTGTCACGTGTATCAGCATCCCCGCACTGAAAAAGATGGCGGGGGTGCTTTAACGAAATTTCACTTGATAAGCTTTAGTTAAAGTGTCCCCACTACGATTTTTCAGCACTTTGCATAAATACACTGATACATGTGAGCTTCCGGGGCTTTAATTTAAGCACCACATCCCAACTCCTGGAGCATGTGTATAAATGCCCAATGGGGCAGAAATTTCTCCAGTACCATTTATCCAATTAATAGCAAGTTGCAGGTTGCAATGGCTCAGCTTCAAGAGAATGGCAGGAGATGGCTCTGAATAATGCCTTTGTTCAGATACAGGTTCAAACCTGCTTTAAGTGGGGGCCTTGTTACACAGTAACTTTTCTGGAGCTGTTGACCTGGATTAGCTGCACGTTAACACCTTTTAAATGTCTTTAAAATGAGTGCTTTAAATTATGCCCCTCTAGTGCAGAATTATCTCTAATCTGCCTAATCTTGCTCTAGTTCTAATAAGGTGTGGCCACTTCAGACAACTATTCCACCCAAGCTGAAGTCCTCCAGCATCCCAGTATTCAGTGGCTCCTCCTGAGTTGGGGTGAGAGGGAATGCTGGGGTGCTATAGCGCTGGGCACGGTGCCTCTGCCCCACTGCTCCCAACAGGCAGGGAGAGCACCACAGCCCTGGAGACTGCTCACTCTCCTTGGGCCCAGTGGTCTGGGAACATACCTGGGGAGGTGGGTACAGGGATAAGACTTCCTGCCTCTGCTGGGGTTGGAAGGCAGCTGAGTGGTGCAGCCTCCCCTCCTCTTCTGTGCAGCGCAGCCCAGCCCAGATTTGCAGTGCTGAGCCCTGCGCTCCATACCCAGAGTTGCTTGGCTGCTGCAGGGGGTTCAGGGGCTTCAGGTGCCTGCCAACCTCAGCCAGTGCTGGCACCCGGACCCTTCACATCCCAGTGGAGTGTGGGGTCAGCAGGTACACATTTCACAGCTGCTTGCCCCAGTGGTGTATGTGTGTCCAGGTCCTGAGGACCCAATCCTATTTTCTTCCCGAGCCCACCCCACCCTGTGACACTGGCCCAGGCTGCTGGCAGGCTGGGTGCTGCCCTGAGCTCCAAGAGGCCTGATCCTTTTCAGAGCTCCAGTGGTGCCTGGGTGAGTGTGGGGCAGGGGTGTGGGCTCGGAGAAGAAAATGATTGGGACCCTTGGAACTCAAGCAACAAGCTGGCCCCATCTTTAGCTCCTAGTCCTGCCCTTAGTTACCAAACTTCTCAGGGCAAGTCATAGCTGTGCAGGTGAAGGGCAGTCAGAGGTGGCTTAGTTATGACTGCTCCACTAAGATGAATAACATTAAGCTGACTAACATTTGTTCAGCTTACAGTGTAAGATGCAACAAGGCCTTGAGAGGCTGGCTGTAAGCAGGTTGCATAGCCTGTTGGTTTTTGCAGGTGGGTTCTGTTTCCTGAGGACCTCCTCAGCTAGTCCTCTCAATTAAAACAGTCTCTGAGTAGCAAGTCATCAACAAAATAAACAAGACCAAACCTTGCTTCCCTGTTTTGGGCTCCAGGAGGTAGCCCTTTGGTTCTGACTCTGGCACAGCAGCTTGGCCTCTCCTTGGTAGCAAGTTTGTTCTGTTCAGTCTGCTTCTTGCTTGCAAACTGTTCACTCGCTATTTGCTTCCTTTCTGCTTTCTCCCCTGGAAGTTTAAAATCCCAGTGGGACACTCCATCATTATGCAGATGCCACACAGCTGGGCTTTCAACAAGGCTGGCTGTTTCCTAGTAAGTGGACAGGCCATTCTGTTAGTGACCTAAAACCTGGGCTACCACTTCTGGGTAAGTTCCCTCACTTGTAAGCTAAATGTTGGGAGGACCACAGAGTGAAACACTCAAGGGCCTAAGACTTCAGTTAAGCAGCTTCCTATGTGACATTCAGATTTGTAGAGTGAAATAGGATTTAGTCCATTATAATTGCTGGTATTTTTTCTTTCAACAGTATCAGGGAAGTTAAAAACTTCCATTATTCCTAACTCACATTTTTTAGCTATTTTGATTACTAAATTCCTCATCCTCCTCTTCCTGATTTTTTTTTGTCATCAAGAATAAGCCTCTACTATAACATCATTACTGTTCTTAATCCCATTTTTCTTCACAGAGAAACATATATATGCCTTTTTTATATCAGACCAAGTATGTATATTCTTGACTTACTAATCTGTGTCCTTCTTTTCTCCTTTACCTCTCTTTTCAGAACAAGGTATTACTCTCAGTGCTGTTTAATCCAATGATCATATTTATCTTGTTAAGTCATAGTTTTCTTTACTTAAGATGATTTTAGTTATCTTGTTTTTATACATAGCTTTCTTAGCACCTATATCACTATTCACTATTTGCTAACCTATGATTTTTTCATTTTTAATTTTTTTAGATTAATTGGAAAGTGGTATTTTTTTCCTCAATAAAATAACTTACGTTGCCCTCACTATACCAGTTGAATATACATTCACAAGATATCATGCTGGTAAGTAAGATCCAGTATATATGAGCTATGGAAAATTTAAATTAAAACCCGAGGTGGTACATTTTAATAAAAGTGTGGATTTAACTACACTAACTGTAAACTTTCTATTGCTTTTTAACTTGTGAGCACTCCATGTGATTACTTGTTCTCTTTGTCTGTGAACAACCACAGTCGGAGATGGATAATGTACATTACTTCAGTGTAAAAATATATGGTGCGTATGAAGGTACAAAGGAAGTCTAAGAGGAATTCTTATTTCTTCTCTAAAAAGGTCACATCTTTCAAAATCTTATGATTAAATTTCAGCATGGCTATTAAGTTCTTTCCTGCATTCTTTATACTTCCTCCTTATAATACTTGACTTTATGTATTCTATTAGATCAAATCCTGTTTATCATGTATAGACAAGGGAAGGAAATTAATTACTGATAATTAATATCCTTTGAGGCATTTTGGTTTTAATGTTTGTTTTCTTTTAACTATTCCCTCAGTTATAGCATTTTCTTGAATTTCACATGTTTTCTCTCTCACCTTGTATCAGCTTCTGCTTTCCTTTTTAATTTTACTGTTTTTGATTTTATACTTATTACCTATTCCAACTGCTCGTTCTTTTTTTTTTTTTTTCTTCAATATTTGGTCTCCCTGAATAGATTTTTGTTTTGATTTTAAGGGTGGTTTTTATTGTCCTAATTTTCTTTTTTAATTCTTGTTTAGATCCAGAGGACTTTAAACATACAACTCTTTGCACCATAAAAAGGTTGATCTCCTGCTTTGAGAGCCTTGGAGGGATAAGGGAAATAAGGAGAATTACAAAGACAGATGTGGCTGCACAAGAAGCCTTTAACTATCTGCAATTAGAAAAGAGATACCCAGAAATGAACATATTTTGACCTAAACAATTTTATGACCACTGCATGAAAACTGTTGCAGAGATGCATACTGGCTCTAACTTTCCAGGGAAATGTTCAGTTGTCTTAAACTGAGACCAACCTGTAATTCCTTACCTCATTTATTATATGTTTACAAATTTCTGTAAGTGATGCAGGAGGTCTCAGAAAATAACCTGGTTACCTACACAGCCCCTTTCTTCATTCCCACTGTGACACACTTTGCATTGTTACATGGAGTGTGAATTACAGTTGTACTGGCACCCTTAATTCTGGCATGTCTTAACATTTAAGTTGTGAAGTCAAATGCTCAAATGTTCTTTTAAGATAATAGTGCTTTTGGATTTGTGTTTTTTTTTCTCTTTTTTTGAAAAAATTCTTTTGCGATGCCAAATTAGAACTATGAAAGCCACCAGATACATTTCTTCAACTTGAATACTATCTACTTTTGGGGATTAAGCACAACATGGGGATGTAAAACACGAATTACCCCAGTGTTTCACCATGTTTATTATGGAAACCCTGGGTTCAGTTCCAATTATTCTCCAATCCTCCATTCAATTCCAAGTTCTGAAGGCGAGTATAAGGTAGGAGAATAGAAAGGATTATAATCACTAGTTTCTTTGATCCCTTCCACCTCCTATATATTTCTCTTTCTTCTCTTCTCATCACTCTTCCCTGGCACTTGTAAGTCTTATACTTTTCAATCAATTCAACTCTTCATCTCTTTTGCCTGGGTACTAGCCATGGCAGAACTGAAATAATGGTCTTCATAAACTACAAACAGACATCACATTTGTTCCAGGATAACCCATTTTATCCCAGGACAAAGACTATCTTTATCCTTGTCTTATCCCAGGATAAATCCTAAAATGTTCATGGGATGAGAAGTACTAACAATTTATCCTGAGATATTGTAAAGTGCATTTGAATGGTTGTCTTGGGATTGCAGCACTTATTTGATGACAAAAGTGGCAGTGCATTCAGCTGCTCACTAAACCCTGATTAGAACGATGTGTATACACATCAATCCCAGGGGCAGGCTCATGGCAAACTCACTATAGCACTGGCATCCAGGTGGCTGGTCTGTGGGGAAAGTGGCTGGCACCACACGGCCAGGAGGAGGCCTGTGGAGTGGCCCAGCCCTGGAGGGCTCCTTTGTGGGGCCTGGGAACATACTTACCTGCAGCAGTAGAGCTGGGGATCAGTCCTGAAGCAGGAGCCCCTGCCAAACCAGAAGAAGCCACAGATGTGCAGGAACCTGTGGGGGAGAAAACAGGTATTGGTGCACGAGCCACGGCTGGCGAGGCAGGTGATGCATGCCTGATCAAGCAACCGCTCGCTCACCACAATGATGACAGGTACTCTGAAGGCACATTCTGCTGAGCTTAGAGCATGGAAGTGAAGCAATTAGAGGTGGGTAGCATTGGTGCCCTGCTTCCCCACACTGTCTGAGCATCTTGTGTTCAGTTATAATTAAGTTGTACATTCATTAAGGTGGGAGAGCCTAACCATACTCCTGCAAAGAACAATGTGGGCAGGAGTTCCTAGGGAATAAACGGTGCCAGTGTCCAGCTCCAGAGCTGATTACCTGAAGCAGACCACTGGAGTGGAAAGGGGTGAAGTGCAGAGGAGGAGAAGCCTCACAGAAGAAATACTAGCAGAGACTCTGGATACAAAGAAGAGAAACACCAAACAACACCTCCAGGTAACCTTAAAAAACACCAAGTGGTGGCAGGTGAGTAGGCCCTGGGATACTGCTCAGGACACGCTGTTGGCTTAGAAATGGTATTTAACCAGTTTGCTTTTTGGGAATTGACTTATAGGTATAGATATATGTATTAGAAGGGCTTAAGATAGACAGCAGGGGTTAACTGATTTCTAAGAAGCTTGAGTGTTACACATGCAGTTTCTCACAGCCTTCAAGGCAGACAGGCTATCTAACATAACAAGGCCAACAGATGAACACACATTCTGGTAAACAGAGGCTCAACCATAACCACAAGATAAAGTAACACTAGCTACCAAGGACCCAGAGCAGGGGTGGGGGGCTGAGTCCTGATTTTGGGGGAACAGACCAAGTTAGGAGAAGGCCCAGAAAGCTACATGGACATGTGACCACAGAGAGACAACCAACCAGAGACAGCCACAGATGAGAAGTCATCAGGAGGGAAGGAGTATACAAAAGCAGAGACCTGAAAGTAACAAAGTGCCCCTCCTTTCTCATCACTCCTCCTCATAGGGGTCCCCATCTCCTGGGAGGTTACCCAAGGCCACCACGGACAGAGGCATACCGCCAGCCTGTCTTACGCACCACAGTGGAGGGCGCCGGTGGGCCTTGGCATCCCACCTCCAGACTGCTGACATCTGACACCTGAGAGAGCCTCAGAGTGAAGACTGCGCTCTGGCCAGATGTACTTTGACTCTGGTGACAGCCCTAGGATTTAGTAGATGTATAGAATTGCTTGATTGTTTGTTTGTATCACTTTTTTTTGTTATCACTGTGTATCAATACATTTTGCCTTTTTATTGAATGGAAAGGTTGTGGTCAGTCTGAGGGTGGGTCCTTCTCTGGAACAAGGCTGTTGTGGCCTAAATCAAGAGAGGGAGAGACTCAGCTCAGAAAATTCCAGTTCAAATGATTTCAGCTTCGGGAAATTTTATAAACAATTGAAAAAGCATGATCTTATAAAATGAACCATGGTGGTCTTAACTATAAGCTACCTTCCCCACCTGTGGTAAGCAGGTGGAAACAAGCCTTTATTATACATATATATGGTGCCATTTGGATGATGATGTGCATGTCATTATCTGCAAGAGTGTGACAAGTGTTTCCAGGTAAAATGCAGCAGCTCTAAGCTCTACTCCAGTATATGAACATTGCTTTATTAAATGGGCCACTATTTGTGTATTCAAGGCCTCCCAAATCTCTTGTGAGTATTTTGGTATACCTCAGCTGAACGTGACTGGTGGATTTGAGTTGTTTTTGCACCCCTCCACCCCCCACCTTCATTTTCTTCACTTTGCTGTGGAGCGGAAGTTTACTATTAGTCTGCTTTCAGTGTGACAGGGGCAACCTTCAAGGCCTGGTTACAGTACCAGCTCACCCACCTGTCTAGGGCAGTCTGCCTGGTTTCGTCTGCCATACCTTGTTATGATGCTCATCGTAATAATGCTGGAGGCTGCCCATTTAATGCCCTGATGACTAGGGCTTTACACATGGTTTCGACCTTCCTTTACCGTGTCCCAGGTTTTGCAGATGTCATCATAAGTTGTTCCTACTACCAGCCGAAGGCCAGGCCAAACTCTGCCCCTTGCTGGGCCTCTGTCATTCCTTCTGGCATTCGGCCCTTCACTGGGCCTCATTCATACCACCCACTCTCACTGGGCCTCTTTCATATTGTCCCTCACTGAGCCACTCTCAACCTGCTGTACTCTGTGCCTTACACACTCCACACGGGCTTCCAAGCTTACCTACTTTCACTCAGACTGGTACCTCTCACAGTCCTCTACTGGCCCTGTATCCCACACTGGGTTGAATTCAGCCTCTAGCCCCACTCTGGGCTCTTTGGTTCCCCTTTTCAGGGGCCACCAGGGTCTTATACCCCCCCATGGAACTCAGGCAGCACACAGACATACTTGGTCTTTCCTGTTCCCTTGCTGGGGCCACATTATTGTCCCCTTTTCTGGGGCCAACACCTCTTTCTCCTTCTCTGGGGCCACTTGGGGTCTTACCCTCCCCTGAGGCTGAGGCATCATACAGACATACCTGTCCCCTTATGGGAATCAACTCCATACCCCCTCCGTGGGGCTCAGGGTCTGATACCCCAGGGGCTCAGGTGTCAGTGGACATGCCTGGCATCCTGCTCTTAACTGCCCACCAGATGGTGGGAGCTGGGGTTATAAGGTTCCCCTACTTGCTTTTCACTGCTGAGGCAACTGGCCTGGCATTTCTGGGGAGCTACCTCACCACATGCAGCCCCATCAGGCCATTCTTCCTTGGCACGGTGCAGTTTTAGGTCTTACCCAGTGCCAATACAGGCCTACCTGTCCTTGGTCTAATTCTCTCTCTGGGGACCTGGTTGTAGTTCTTGGGCTGCTTTAACACTGACGCACTTTGGGAATCCTCCCCTCCAGAGGCTGTATTGCATCCTCCTTCATCACAGGAAGCATGCTGACTGACCTCTACCCTCTGTTGGCTGTGATGTTCATGTCCCAACCTCCCCCTGCTGAGAAGATCATCAGCTTATATAGGCTCTGGCCCCACCTCCAGGCCAGTTGGGGCAGTAGAGGGCCCTCCACAGCCCTGACCTGCTGCTCGTGGTGGGCTCAATTGCCCATCAGCCTTATGGCCCTGGCCCCCTTACATTGACTAGTCAAGGGATCAGCAAGTCAGTGTGGAGCTGCTGCTTTCCATGCTCCAGATGGGGTTTCCTTCTAGGCCCCACGATAGAGCCATCACCACAAGCTGGGGTGATGCAGCACCCTCACAAAACTGGATGAGGCCTAGTTCCCCTGAGCTCACCTGAGCCCCCTGGCCTCACCCCTGCCCTATCTAATTAGGGCCTGCCTAGCCTCTGTTGAGGCCTGCAAGTTGTAAACCCCCTTTCTAGGCTGGGCCTTGAGCTCTCTCTAGGCCCAAGCCTTCTTCCTGGGGCTTGGAACCCTACTTGGCCCCCACAAACCTCCTGCGATCCTCATAGTTCCTCCCTTACCTCCAAGGTGCTCTGAGCAGCAGCTCAGCCAGGTGTTGTTGTTTCAGCTGCCAGCAGCAAACTGTTGGCTCAGCCCTGATGCCTGAGCTAAAATGGAGGCTGCTCAGTCCTCTCCTCCAATCACATGGCCCATCTAGTGGCCATGTGACTGTTTTATCAGGGCCAGCCGCACCTGCCAGTTGCCCTGCTACCTGCTCTCACCCTTAAAGTGGCAGGCGCCAAAGGTGTTCTGCCACACGCCTTCCCCCTTAGAAGAAAAAGATAAGTGACTCCCAGTCTCCACTTTTAACCATGAGGTAACAGTAACACATTATTAATCATGTTTATTAGTGTATTGCCTAAGGGCCTGGGAGGATCAAGGGATGTAGGTTCAGTGGTGCAGCTGCTGCACCCTCTGTGATTCCTGCTCACCCAGACTTTAAAACCAACTGCCTGGAAGTTGGCATTGGCATTTCTATTTGGGCTGTTCTGAGAGAGTAAATTGATTTCATGGCTCAATGTCATCTCCCTGATTCCTGCTAATTTCTCTCCATTCTACAGATGTTAATGACCCTGTGTCCTTTTTAATGGTCTTGGTGTTCCACTATTCAAAATATCCTTTCTTCTGCAATTTTACTGACTGTTAGCCATTCCTAGTAATCTCTCTCTTCTATTTCACAGCCCTGCAGATGGTTTTTAGCTGTAGCTAAAAACCTTAATGCAAATATGGTAATATTAACTCAGGTGTAGAAATGACTGACAGTGAAATATTACAGGCACTGTCAAGGCATTCAAGAAGGCTAGACTTTTGTTCAGGGATCTGAACAAGATATGTACATTTAAGTATAATGACTACAGGATTAATGACACAATATCTTTTGACTATTTTGAGTATCTTTTGCCCAGTTTGCTGTGGCTGTTTTGCTTTGTTCTTAAACTGAATGACATAGTGATAATCCCTTGCATATTAGTAAAGCATCTGCTTTCTCTTTAACTGGAGAAAAATGTGTGTTGTGTTATATGTGGTGATGTGCCATACCATCTGCACCCCAATAGGGCTAACCACAAATGGGTCACTTTTAGATGCACTGCTGTACAAAGAATAATAGATGCTTGAGTCCTGTCCCCAAAGCCTTACTGTCCAAGTAGACAAAACAGACAGAGAGCACAGGGACAGGTAATGCGCAATAGTCTCTTGACTGTTTGGGATTTGTTTACTCAGGAGGGGGATCAGCTAAATGGGGAACAGCAAGGGGGAGATGACTGGGAAAATCAGGGTAAGAGAAGAAGGTATGAAATGAAGCTGCATTGGAACAGTCTGTAGTGGAGGGGGCTGGAACAAGCAGCTAATTAGCACAGGTTAGCAAAATAGCTCTAGGCGGTTCTCTGAGGCCAGGTACACACGGTACACTTTTTCCAATATAAATTATCAGAAACGGGTCTGTACCCATAAGAGAACAGAAGTTCAGCACACACAGACTGGTTTAAAAATGATGGAATTTGGTCTACGATTTGTCCCCCGAAACCAAAGGATGAATGTGTATTCTGTTTGCTACCAATCTAAACTATGCCACTTACAAAAACTGCATAACTTAGTTTGATTCTGCCTTGGGCTTTGTGAATGTCTGTACCTAGCTTGAATGTCCATGGGTCTTGCTTTGGCAGCTGCAACAGCATCCGCTCCTACAAACTAGAGTGTCTAGGTGGCTCCTGTCTATGTTTTTTTTCCCCTGCAGGGTGCATAGGTAGTGTTCCCAGGGTAGCAGGTATCTCCCTTGACAGTGGTCGTTCCTAAAGGACACAATCCTTGAAGCACAAAGAAAGTCCATTCCCATGTGGAGAATATGTAGCAAAAGGGCTGGGAAGCCCTCTTGGCTAAACAGGGAAATCATGATCCTCTTAAGAAAGAAGAAAGAGGTGTACAGTCAATGGAAGCTAGGAACAGCCCCCAAGGAGGACTATATATAACTATGGCCTGCACTTGTAGGGATCAGATTAGAAAAGCTAAGGCAGTGACTGAACTAAAATTAGGAGCGGGAATCAAGGATGACAAGAAGTCCTTCTTTAGGTATGTAGGGAATGAGAGGTAAATGAATGGGAATATGGGGCCATTGCTCAACAACTCAGGACAGCTAGTCACTGGCATTCAGGAGAAAACTGAACTCCTGAATGACTACTTTGCTTTGGTCTTCCACCAGGCCAAGGGGGAAATCATGCCAGCTAGGGTACAGAAAGAGCAGGGTTCAAATAACTGCCTTCTTACTATGGCCGTAGAACTGGTGTATGATCAATTAAAGAAATTGGATGTATACAAGTCAGCAGGTCTGGATAAACTTCATCTGAGAGTGCTGAAAGAGCTGTCCGAAGTCATTGTGGAACCCCTGGTGAAGCTCTTCCAAAATTTGTGGCACTCTGGGGAGGTCCCCAAGGACTGGAATAGGGCCAATGTTGTGCTGATCTTCAAGAAGGGGAGGAGGGAGGACCTGGGTAACTATAGGCC
>NW_017729025.1:57189478-57215430 GCF_001723915.1 Gavialis gangeticus
AAATGTAAAGTGCTCCACCTGGGGATGAACAATCTCCTACACACCTACAGGCTTGGCAATGCCAGCCTGACCTGCACTATGAATGCAAGGGGCCTGGGAGTAATAACTGACCACAATATGAAATGAGCCATCAGTGTGATGCTGTAGCCAGCACAGCCAACAATACCCTGGCATGCATCAATTGATGCATCTCCAGCAAAACCAAAGAAGTGATTCTCCTACTCTACTCGGCATTGGTGAGACCGCAGCTGGAGTACTGCATCCAGTTCTGGGCACCACACGTTAACAAGGACGTAGTAAAGCTTGAGAGAGTCCAGAGAAGGGCCACCCATATGATCAGAGACTTGTGTAGCAACCCATATGAGGAAAGGCTGAGGGATCTGGGACTCTTCAGCCTGAAAAAGCGAAGGCTGAAAGGGGACCTGGCAGCAGCTTACTGTTACATCACAGGTGTACATCAAGGGCTTGGTGAACAACTGTTCACCAGGGCACCATTGGGGAAAACAAGGAATAATGGTCACAAACTTCTGGAAGACCGTTTCAGGCTCAACATTAGGAAAAACTACTTTATATGAATATATGAATCTATGAGTTCTTGGTGCTAGAAAGAGAGGTGCCCCGACTGATCCCTGGTACATCTATCCTTGTTTATCTGCTTCTGTTTCTTGGATAGCTGACATTCTTGACAATCACCCAGATTGCTGCTTATCAGGATGTACTGTATAGGTGATTGCAGCATCCACAGAGACTTTACAGGGTTACAAAAATGCTGCATTTTTCTCTGCTGGATATATGCATATCCTTCTGCTTACTGTCACAGGGAGCAGTGGGTGCTTGTCAAAAGGATAGTCTCAATTTCTAGCTATTCTTTTAATAAAATCTGCATCATCAGCTAAAAGGACTTTTTTTTTTAACCCTGCCAAAAAAGATATGGGCAAGCAAACAAGGAAAGAATTATAAGGAATACATTTATTGCCCAAGCTCTAAAGGTGAGAGAGGGAGAATTAAAAACAGTCAAAATTACTGGACACTGGTTTAAGCCCTATTTTGCCAAATCTGTGCTCATTTGATATGGAAATAAGAGGATTACAGGATCTTCTGCAGAACATCAGAATGGGCCAGAGAGCTCATTTTGTTCTCTCTCCACTGGCCCCCTGATGATTCTGTGTCTTCTATGCTTGGCCAGTGCAGAGTGCTGGAATTGCAAACTGCATGGAATGACCTGTGGAGGTTACTGCAGGTAAGGAGGATTGTAAAGGTCCTGCCTAGGGCTTGGCTGACCTTCATAGTTTTAGTGTTCTCAGGGAAAGCAGGAGTTTTCAGCCCCCACCTTAGCTATAGCTGGTACTTGTCTTTGAGCTGTAAGCTAGGCCTGCAGTGCACTGGCTGTCTGGTCCTTTCATTCTCATTCCCTCTGAACTTCTTGACTGTTATACAGGTGGGTGGCCCTACTTCCACCTGGTCCCTGGGTTTGGATGGTATGGATACCTATATCTCTCTCATTCTTGTAAATGTCAATGGAAAAGTGGTAAAGTTTCTGATTTCACTTCCAGGGGAATACGTTGGGTTGGAATGGCCTGGGCTCCTCAATTTGGCAAAGGTTCTCAAGATATTCAAGTTTTTCTGGTGTAGCGCGTGCCTCATAGATGGTCCATTGACTGGCCTGAACTCTCTGCCTGTGCAGTACAAGGTCAGAACTTATTCCTGGTTCTTGTTTGCTGAATTCAAGACAAACAAATCTCAGTAAAGTTTTTGCTGAAGCACAGCTCCAGTAAAAGATTAAATATATGAGGTGATAGACTCTCAGTAATTAAATCAATACTAGGATGTGTTTTTATGACAAGCAAATTTACAAATGTTAGTAATTTAACATAAAACCATTTCAAGGCAGAAAAATAGGCTAACCCAAAATGCTGTTTTATTGTGTCATTGGAAGAAATGATTAAACATGTAAATTTACATTTAAATTATTCATAATTATAATATCTGCAAGTGTGCTTCAGGCATTATTCAACCTTTGAAGAAAGAAAGTATTTTGCTGCATTATATGACTGTTATGCCGGACATATAACACAACAGAACAACGAATATTTAGTTATGCTTGGGCTGTCTCCCTTTAAGTACCACATTTGAAACTGATGTCAACTGGAATTGCAGCAATTCATGAATATAGTATGACATTTAAGCATTTTTAGATGTGTAAGGATATATTCTGCATAAGTACTTCAGCTAACCCAATAAAACTGTCCACTGTAATGACTTGGTAATCAGTTAAGAGTATTATTGTATAGGGTAATGATTCAGCTAACAGTGTTAAAGTTGCTGCTGATTAGGCAGCAAAATATCACAAAGTTAAAAAATAGGTTCTTAGATACTCTGTACTTTGCAAAGTCATTTACACCCAAGTGCATTGGGTGCATGTGGAAGCAGAGGATACTCACCAAAGGGGAACCTAAGGACAAGTACCTCTGGAAATTCCCCTCCCAACACCTGGGTAGAGCATACAAGCCCAATGAGGGGTGGAGAGTTCTCATGTGCTCTTGCAAGGACAGTGGCAGTGGCTGAGTGGCAACCCCACTTTGTGAACTCCTGCTCACTTCACATTCGAGGATGCCTGAGAGCCACAGCACAGGTGGAGGGGAGCAAGGGAGTGGAATGGAGGTGGTGTGTGGAGTTGCACCATGGTGAGAGAAAACTGGACACAAACAAGATTGGTGAGGGAAGAACCTCCTTAGTTTGGGAGTTCAGAGGAACACCTGGTACCAGGTACCTGGGCCCCTGGAGAGGTGGTGGGGAGAGAAAGCCCCAGGACACACTGACTAAGCCAGGTACAGGGTGGGAGGGTTTATCATTTTTTATCAGGATCTGACAGCACTGGTGAATGGTCATGGTACTTGGGCAGATGAACTGGGAGCAGCTGGTTATTTAGAATGAATTATTTTTTGAGAATTGGACTTTCCAGACGTTGGGAGATTTATCATGTGAACGGATTTAGCCCCTGAATGATTTCAGAGTGCTTGATCAGTTACTGAAATTAATTGGATTAATTGATTTATTTTATGAACAGTCAATACAATTATTTGGACTAATTGATTTATTTAATGAGCAGTCAATTAAATTAATTGGACCAACTGATTTATTCAGTGAACAATGAAGTACAGCTGCCACCTTGATTTTGTTAATTATTGTTGGTGGATAGATCAGCTAAATGAACTGAATGGGCTGATTCCTTTAAGAACATTGAGGACTGTAGCAGGACACTGAGGTGCCTGCTACTCTCAGAGCAGAGGTAGGAACCCAGGTGCTGGTTGCCGGGACAACCGGTTAAGGAGGGAATTGGCTGCACCTGCACCTGGTCAGCTGACCGGAAGAGGCAGGGCCTGGCTCCCATATAAATCCCAGGCTTGAAGCCAGGAGAGCAGTTCCCTGCTGGTAGCCAAGAGGGAAGGGAGCTCTGCCGGAGCAAGCGAAGGGGAGAGGTCTGACTACACGAGAAGCTCCTGATGCTGTTATGGGACGTAGTATTCCCTGGTAGGGATTGAATGATGTTCTAGCTGGGTGGCTTGGATTTTTGTTATAGTCCAGGGGCTTGTGTTTTGTGTTTACTGTTTTAACCGGTGGTTTGGGTGAGGCTATTAGGAGATGGAGGAGGCCTTATAGGGGACCCGCAGCAGTGTGGGAACCCCAGCCCCAGAGAGAGGGGGCAGCGAGGAGCCCCAGAGAGAGGGGGCAGTGAGCGCCAGTGAAGACGCAGTGCCAGACAAGGCTGCGGAAGGCCCGAGCGCCAGTGAAAGCACAGAGCGAGACAGGGCTGTGAAAAACCTGAATGCCAAGGAAGGCACAGAGTGAGGCAGAGCGAGATAGGGCTGTGGAAAGCCCAGGGAGGACAAGGGGAGGGCCAAATTACAACAAAGCCTAGATCAATCCATGTCAGTATCATCTGCGAGGCTTGGGCTGTGGTGTAGGGGAGGAAAAGTAACCGCAGGTAGCACCCTGGCATCGAGGCAATAAATGGGCAGCTTCCCATTAATTACCATCTACAAAATAATTTAAGAACAAGGCATGGCAGGCGAGAAGGCAGGTGGTTGGCCCATAACAGGAGGGTGGGGTCACCAATAGACAGACCCTGGAAGAAGCACTCCTGTCACAAGGACCTTTGTGGTTTTGACTTCATTGGGTATCAACATGTGATGGCCTAAAAAGTGAATCGAATGACTTGATTTTCTTGAGGATTAATGAAGGATGGACCTTCCTCTCGAGTTTTACTATTTGTTATTTATTTATGAGCCACTGGTTGGTGTTGGGGGGGAGGAGGGGGAGAGCTCAGGTAGATTGAATCTTGGTCTGAAATGACATTATTTTTGCAGACATACATAGCACCTGGCAATCCAACCTTGTGGCTATACCACATTGTAGGAAGGAGATTGAATACCAGTATAATACCCAGGTGGTGTGTAGAAGGGGTGTGAGGAGAGGCAGAGCCCCTGAACCTGTTCAGCCTCCACAAGAGAAGGCTGAGGGGGGATCTAGTGGCCTGTTACAAACTAGTCAGAGGGGACCAGCAGGCACTGGGGAAGTCCCTGTTCCCCCGTGCACTACCAGGAGTGACCAGGAATAACGGTCAGAAGCTGGCAGAGGGTAGATTTAGGCTAGATATCAGAAGGCGCTACTTCACTGTCAGGGCGGCTAGGATCTGGAACTAACTTCCAAGAGAAGTGGTGCTGGCTCCTACCCTGGGGGTCTTTAAGAGGAGGCTGGATGAATACCTCACCGGGGTTGTTTGACCTCAGTACTCTTTCCTGCCATGGCAGGGGGTCAGACTTGATGATCTGCTCAGGTCCCTTCTGACCCTACTAACTATGAAACTATATAGCGTCTTCACGTGTAGCCAGTGCAAACTGTTTATTGAGAGACAGGTCGTACTGGCAGCATCTGCTCACAGTGTGAAAAGTGATTGATTCAGCATGGTGGTGGTTCACCATCCCCATGTACTAAGTAAACATTGATGCGAAGTACAGACCCATGATAAAACTGGACCCCCAAACTGCTGATGCTAAATTGTTGGAGGCATAGATTGAACAAAAAAGCTTTGTCCACAAATTCCATAGAACTGGACGTGCTTGCTAGAAGCAGAGTGCCATTCTTTGCATGTTAGATGTGAAAACAGATAGAGGTGAGGTGAGTTGCCCAAGGGCATATAGGAGACCATTGGTAAAAATGGGCTTAGAAACCAGCTTCTTGATACTGGACCTGGTGCCCTGACTAGTGGAGTAGACAGTCTCCTTGGGTTTGACTGCTTCATTTATAGAGAAAAGCATGATTTGTATTTAGTGATTCAAGATACAACTACTGTATTTACTCAAATCCAAGATGAGGGTGTTTTCCCCAGTCAGCATTGGGAAAGAAAAGACTCATCTTAGATTCAAGTAACAGCCCAGGGCAGGGGGCAGCTGAACTGTTTGCCCCTACCCCAACCCAGCCAGGTCTAGAGCTACTTCCAGTGCTTCTACCAGGCCAGGTGGGGCCAGGGATAGGATTGGAGGCAGGGCCACTACCTCTGACTGCCCTGGAGATGGAACAGAGCTGCCTAGAAAGTAAGAGGTGTGTGTGTGGGGGGATGCAGGTGGCAAGGAAACATGAGGAGAGGGGCCAGGTGGCAGGGGTGCAAGCATCTGGGAGGACAGGTGGCAGAGATCAGGCACAGGAGGGCAAGGGTTAGAGGGGGCAGGGGGAAATCACAAGCATATGGGGGGAAGTAGTGGGGAGCAAGTGATGGGGAGCAGACACTGGGGGGGCAAGTGATGGGGTAGGCATAGGGGGATACAGTGTGGGGGGAGCAGGCAGGGATGGTAAAGGGAGGTCAAAGGGCAGGGGTCTGGCCCCTCAGCCTCTGCTGCTCTGGCTTTCCCCACCACAGCACTTGCGGGGGGTGGGGGGAAGTAAATTTAAGATGACCCCCCAATAATTAGATTCTATACATGGAAAATTATAAATTTGTTATATAGACTCTTCAAAAGGAATCCGCGTCTGTTGCTGTGTCCATCTCTTTTTGTCTTCATACTCTCCACTGCTGCTCTTGCATCCTGTGCCTGTGTCTTTCCTTTATTTTGCCAGCAATATCTGAAGCGGCTTTCTTGTTTCCATATACCACAATATGCACTGTCCTCCCTCAAAACCCGTTTCAGAGAACTGCAGTGCTAATTCTTATAGTTGTTTGAAACGATGCAGCAAACCAAATGATTAAGCTTCAGAGGTAAACCTGTTTTGTCCTCTCTCCTTTAGCGCAATCTCTAACACTAGAGCTGTTTGCAGATGTTAAAAAAACAAAACAAAACAAAACAAAACAGCGCTTTACCTTAAATTCCACGTGCTCCTGTGCTGAGCCCAGCACATGCTCAGAAGAGGCAGTGTGTTAGTTGGACCTGGCTTGCCCAATGTCTGTATAGATCAGGTACTTTAGCAGGGCTTTTTTGGTGCTTTTATCCAATACCTGATCGAATCAGCTATTAGATAAAAGTGCCAAAAAGCCCTGCCGAAGTGCCCAGTTTATACAGATGCTGTGGAGCTGGGTTGAAGTAATGCATTTCTACTTCTGGTAAAGCACAGTGGGTTTTTTTTTTTTCATGTCTGCAAGCAGCCAAATATGCCAGCTTATATCGTGTATGTAATTCTTAGTCATGAAAGTAGCCCCACTGACTTCAATTGTATCCTTTGTCATTCTGGATCTGATCTGGTGATGTTTTAGTACTATGTATTATACATACTGAATAGCTCCATTGTCACTCTCTGTTGTATAAGGTATGAGATGATAGGAGATCTAAAGTGAACTTTTAGAATTTGTTGCAAGTTTGAGGCATCAGTTAAATTTTTCGAAGTAGAGCTCATTAATATTTCAAGACTTCTGTAGAATAGTTTAGTGTTATATTGTTTGATCTCTCAGAATTCCTCCTCTTGGCAACTATCTCAAAGAATATCTTAAAGGATGTAGCAAAAAGCTGTTAGCAATGTGGTAGCATTTTTCCCTCCTTTTTAATAGGAAAATGTATTGGCTTGTTTCATTTGGTATTTGGTAATAATATAACAAAGCATGAAGCAATTCCTGGCCCTCATACATGACAAAAATTTTGTAAGTCTGTGGTTCACACTTGACATTCAGAAGTGAATGCAGTTCTCATGAGATATTTTATTAGGGTCAGAGATAAATGATGAACTGTATAGTATTATCACTTGAGAATATGGTATTAAAAACAGATATTAAGTTACATTTGTCAAAGCAGAAATATTAAAGATTACCTATATAAGAAGTGGAGCAAAACTTCAGGGAAGAGAAACCAATAGAATTGCTTATACTGAAAAGATAGATGAGAAGCCATGAAGGATAGCCAAATGTTTAAGAACTTGTCAGACAGTATTCTTTTCAACTTTTTTTCCCCTTCACGTGACTAAAACATTCCTAAGTTTTATTGTTCAGCAATTAGCTCATTATAGGAACATTATTTGTTTTCCTTTAGCTACTAACAAAAAGTAAATGTAAAAAGGAAAAACAAAACTTTTAGGGACTTTAAGTCCCTAAATCTGGCAAGAATTCCTACATTCCCTTCCCTCTCAGCACTCTCTCCCTTCCCCTCTGTGATCAGCATGACCCCTTCTTTCCCATATTCTCCCTCCCCTGCCCACCACTGTTACTGTCCCTGTCCCTGCTGCCTTCAGGGACTGTGGGAGCTTTGTAGCTGCTCCTGCTCTGCTCACCTGGCCTGGACAGGGAGCTGGGCTTAGCTGGGAACAGTGGTGCTTATGGGTGGGTTCTCCCTCCCCTGCTTCTAGGATGGCGAGGAATACATGGGATGGCTGGACAGGGAGGGAAAACCCTTGCCTTGTTTCTGCTGTTGCTGTCCTGGACTGAGCCCAGCTCTATGTGCAGTTTGCCTGAAAAAGGATGGAAGCAGCTCTGGAGCTCCCCCAACTCCTTTGACAGCTGAGACAGTGGGGAGATTGACAGTGGTGGGCAGGGGAAGGAGCAGGAAAGGGAAGAGGAAGGCAGAATTCTTACCTGCTTTGAGGACTTAAAAAAACTCCCCAGCTGCTGCTTCCATGGCGTGATCCAAAAATGGGGGTGTGACTGTGCCACTGCACTCCCTTTCGATCTAGTCCTGAACATACGTTCCTTTTTCAAATAAGCTACTTTTAGTTCTTAATTCTGTGGAACCATTCTTTTCCTTATGACTTCATATCTTTGATTTTTGACAGTTTTCAGTTTCAATATACTTGAGCTATGTTTCATAAAGGAGCAATGTATAATATAAAGGTAGGGAAAAAGAGTACTGTTGGTGATAATGGCTGCTATTTCATATATTGTTATTTATACCAAATTCTTTCTATAAGAGTGAATTGCTTTTTAGAGGGAAGGAGCCAAGGCAGTTAAAGGATCAGAATGAGAGTTAAGAGCTCTAGCCAATATTTTCAATACTAGGAGTCTAAATCTGGTCTCCTAAAGCCATACTTATGCACTTAAAACCATGGCTTGACTTGCAAAGAGGCTAAGCACCCAGTAACTCCCACTGAGCAAAATGATTGGTAGATGAGGTAGGAATGCCTTCAGGCAGTTCTGCAGCCTAAAATATTTTTGTGCTTTGCAGGTTTTATCTTTAACCTTCATTTTCCATATTCTGACTCCTATTTAAATTTAAAAGAGATGGTCATTTACCATAAATCTCTCTAACTTCCACTGGTTTTGATGATACTGTTGAGTTCCTGGTGTAAAATTTGAACACACAGGTACAGCTATTAATGGGATTATCCTGACTGCTCTGTGTGGGTCTATTTGATGGGCTTATTTTCCAGAAAAATAGCTATATCTGAAACACAAGGCTCTTAGAAGGGGAAATGTGTACTTAGTTATGGAAGTAGACTTTGGCTCACAGCAAGAGGTTAACTGGAAATATGTTTTACTTCAAACATATCCCACATGGGTTAAAAATAGAAACAGTACTTGTATGAACTGTATGAGCTTTTAAAATTACTGCATTTTTGTGCATTTTGCAAATTACTGAATTCTGTATTGTCACCCCAAATAACCACTGGTTAAAGTGTGGAAAGCTACTGTGGAAAAATCCATATAATTCAGCAGCAAGATGTTTATCTTGCACAAGTTGGGGCAAGACTATATGTATTACTGTAAACTTGATGTCTAACATAACTTCTACACCATCTCAAAATCAGCTTCTGTACTGTTCGTGTCCTTGAAGTGTGAATTTAAACTTTCTAAACTGAATCTGTTATAAAATTTATAGCTAGAGAAAGGTACCATGAGAGCAAAAAAGTATAACAGGGGATTCTTCTATCTCACTATTTGAATAGGCTTATCTTTTGAAAAGTGAAATGAAACCAAGCTGCATCTTATCTTGCTAATTAAAAGAAAATAAAGCTTGCTCCTTTACTGCCAAGGGTGTTTGTCACTAGAATTATAGGAATTCTGATAAAGTGTTTCATGTGTCCCTTTTAAGACCATTATTGATTACCCTCCTCCCCCACCCCAGGTAGTCCTACCTGTGTATAGCAGTAGAATCCATTTTATTGTTTTACTGATACTGGTGAATATCAATCTCATTTGACTGGGAAATCACTAGGAAAGCACATTCTGAACAATGCATGGAAACAGTGCATACATGGCACAGCTAATGCGTGCCAACGGCACACTTCAGGCAGGCTGCGGGACTTAGCTCCACATTTTGCAGACTTTACTCACTCTTGAGAGTACTCACTTTGCATTGATCCACTATCATCCATAAAGATCTTGGATTAGGATCTTTATCACTATTTATCTTGTTCTTAATGCCCAAAGTGTACTAGAAGCTTTTCCAGACCAGCAGAATAGAAAACAGGGACGGGGATTACAATAGTAGTGTCATATGGCATTGAACTATATTCTGCACTCTTTTCAATGACATTTCTGTAAATAATCCTCCTTAATATTGGAATATGCATAAACTTGTCACGGCCCCGGAGCTGGCGAGCCAAGCTCACGGTCGTGGTCACGGTGGGGCGGCCGGGTGGTGGCAATTGGAGCAGACAGGCGGGAGTTTTTGGCAATGGAGTACTGAGCGGCATGGAAGCGTGATGGTTTCTTAAACAAGAGGGTTTATTCAACTTACGCTTTTGAGGCGTAGGCAACAATCTTCAGTTACAGTGGGTGGTAACACTGAACAAACAGAGAGGTCTGTCGGCTCACGGGGTTCACCAGCAAGCCCTTGCTATCTAGCCGGAGCTAGGGGCGGCTGCCTGCTGGCTAGTCCCAGAGCTGGTGGACAGCTTATGAAAGGATAAACACAAACGATAGAACGAACTGTAACTTGATGTGTCGTGACGCCAGTCCCAAAGGACAATCGGATGGTTGAGGTGATTGCTGAGGTCGAAAGCCAGGTAAGTCGTAGTCAGTGTGTTGAGGGTGATCCGAAAATGAAGTCCGAGTCCAAGCCAGAACAGTCCAGTAACCAGAGAATCAATCAATGCAAACAGACCGACCGAGGTACGAAAAGCAGCAAGAGCCCAATCTGGAGGAGACCTAACTGAGGGACAGTCCCTACAGAGTAGCCTCTGTCCTCTGTTTAACGGATCTCTCCCTGAGGGAGGGGCTCCTTAACCTTTTATAACAATTTGGTGGCCAATTAGAATGTGTCCCTCAAAGAATTTTCTAGCCGAATGACATCATGCTCTTAGCTGACTGAGCATGTGTGAGCCTGAGCTCTCCACTGTTACCAAGCATGTGCAGGGCTGAAAAGTAGGTCAGCCTGACTGACAGCTCTTGGGGTCGCCCAGGGGACACATGCTGGGTGAGCCCAATGGAAAATTCCATGAGCCTCTCTTGTGCATGTCAACTTTAATTCTCTCTGCATTGGCAGCATTCAATTTAAATTTTCCTTGACAAAACTAATCAATATTTTATTCCTTTTCACATGCTTGTTGGGTTCAGCCTTTGAAGATTGTCTGATATTTCCTTATAGTATTTCTTGTTCAAGATTCTGTAACACATAAATATTTTGAGGTTTTACTGTATTTTTTTGACTCTAAGATGAGGTTTCCCACCGCATTCAGCTGAGGGGTGGCGGAGGGAGCCCTCATCTTAGATTTAAGTATGGGCTAGGCAAGCAGCTGCTGTGGCTCTGGATAGAGCCAGTGTGGCTCATGCAGCAAAAGGGTGGGGTGTAGAGTGGGCGAAACAGGGGGGAAGGTGCAAAAGGATATAAGGGGATGTGTGGGGTAGGGTAGGGGAAGGCATGCACACAGCTAGGGGGAGTGCAGGGGAATGGAAGTGCTGGGAAGTGTGTGGGGGAAAGGGTGCCCAGTGTGAGGGGGGAGTGGAGGATAAGGGATGTGAGAGTGAGGGGAAGGGAAGCACAGAGCAGAGGGAGCATGAGGAAGAGAAGTGCGGAGGTATAGGGGGAAGTGCTGTAGCCCCAGCCCTGACTTGGACCCTAACCTGGACTGGAGCCAGACCCATCACTACTTCTTGGCCTGGTAGGGTATAAGCAGGGTTGGGAGGCAGGCATCAGAAAGGGACAAGTTTCTGAGGGGGAAGGCACTGGCGAAGGAGGAACAGGTGGCAGGGGTGCAGGAACAAGTGGGGGAAGTGGCGAGGTGGGGGAGAAAAGGGGCATGGGGCAGGCTGCTTTCCCTGCCACTACTTTCCCTATGGTGGAAGGGAGGCGGGGGTGGGCTGAATTGAAGAGGATCCTGCAATAGTTAGATTCTAGACATGGAAAACTGAAACAAACTTATAAGTTTCCATGTTTAGAATTTAATAATTGGGGGGAGGGAAATCATCTTAAATTTGAAGTCATTTTGGATTAGTTTAAACTTGAAGGTATTCATGGAGAGCTGAGATCTTTTCATGGAAGTTGACATGAAAATTGAATTTTAGTTTTTTAAAAGAGGGAATAAACAAACCATCACAGCATTGGGTTGGTTCTAATTCTGATTCCCCTAAGCCAGTGATGACCAGCCATTTTTTGGCAGGTGTGCCACACATTAGTTTAACACCCTCCCGAGTGCCAGTTCAATTTCCTTCCTCTGCTTAATCTGCTGCTTGGGGCAGGGAGCAGAAAGCAATCTGCTGCTCTGCTTTCTCTCCCTACTCTATGGTCCTTGCCCAATCTCCTGCCCTGTGTTCCTTGCCTGATCTCCTGCTCTACTTTCTTCTCCCTGCCCTGTCTGCTACTGTGCTGCTTGTCCCCTCCCTGATCTGCCACATGGCACAGGTAGAGGCTGCCCATGACGTGTGGTGCTCATGCTGTAGATTGGCTCCCCTGCCCTAAAACATTCATGTGAATTTAATGAGAGTTCTGTGTGTGACTTCAATGGAAATATTAGCACTTCACTGTCTTCAAAAATCAAACCCTGAATCATTCCAAGTGGATGAGCATAAAAAGGCCTAATTCTACCATTATTGCAAGTTTAAGGCCATGTCTGTACTGCCTCCCTGCTGGCCCTGCCACTACTCTTGAGAAAAAGCCTCATCATTTGCTACTCCTTCAGTGCTTCAAACTGCAGTAATTAGGCAGCATAAGTGGTGAGGAAGGTGCACTGGGTTGTGTACCCCAGCGTTGCCCTGAGGCTTTCTGTCTTGGGATACATGCTCAAGGCCTCTCCTAACTCCTCAGGGCTACCTCCAAGCCTTTTACACTGTGCTTGGCTTTCATGTACTTGGGCATGAGTGTGTTGGTAGAGTTCATCTTCTCAGTGGTGGTCCCAGGCTCAAATGAGAGCCTTGAATATCGTCCAGAACTACTCCTAGTTACTGTGAGCGTGGAGCATGTAGATGAAGGCAGGTTCAAGCACACAACTGAGTTAGCAATGTGTAAAATCCTCCTTATTATCTTGTACCACTGATATCTGCTCAGTTGTGTAGCTGTGACTGCAAAAATTGAACAAGATACATTGTGTGTGTAAAATGTATGGATCTTTGGAAATCAAGTAGGTTTCATAGAGTTGCAGTATATCTGTTATTACAATAACCTACTCATTTTATAACCTAAAATACTTAAATGAGAGAAATATCACCAGAGGGCACTATCCTTCCAGGCAAGGACTGAAACTATTATATTTGAACTGTTATTCATCTTGAGTTCTTTTTTTTTTTAAATCTTGATTTTTATTTAACACAAGATTTCAAGTTACTTTTTAATTATAGTGACCAGAATTTTGAAGCTCAGTCATTGAAATATACACATTTTGATTTCCCCTGCTCCTCCTCTCCCTTTACTTGATTTATAAATCAGAAATACAGAGGCGTAACATCCAGTGTAGCTCCATGACCTGGGCAGCAGCAGTGGCATGGCCAGCTACCAGTTGCGGCAGCTTGGCTATTTTTGCTGCTGCCTTGGTCTCTCTCCTTCAGTTATACTACTGCAGAAATGTCTCCATATTGATGTTCCTGATTTATTTTTGTAGAAATATTGCCCTATTTGTGGTAGTTAAAAATAAAAAGCTTATTAAACAAAATGAGCAAATGCTTGTGTATTCTATATAATGGCAAAACTCAGTTAAGCTTAATATGTAAATGCAGTCTGGTTCAGGGGTTGCAGATTTCCGCCCCTCCTTTCCTATCAGAGTGATGCTCTTGGGCTTTTATGACAATTTGACCATGTCCCTTTTTTGTCCCATCAATGAGAATTTAGTAACTTTGTTGCAAAATGCAATCTCTGCTCTTCCTATGCCTAATGAAGGGTGCATGTGTCTGAAAGCATGCAGATAAATCCAATAATATTTGTTTGCAAATATCTAGCTGGTCTAATAAAATATATCACCTCTTCCACGAGTTTTGATTAATTTTGCCTCTAGACCAATATGGCTACAACCTGGATACCTGACACATGGAAGATATTGAATTTTAGCCATTTCTTGACATGAAAAGTTAATAATTTTACAAGAAGGAAGCATTTTACTATCTGAATTGCCAACACCAGGCTCCTGCCATTGTTTGAGTGAATTTGCATCTTACAGAGCACAGGTACACAGATATTTCACCACAAAAGAAATTCCTGCCCAGAAGAGCTTTCCATCTTTCCACTCTTCTGTGAAATGTGAAACATCATAACCTGTAGGAAATATGTCTCTACATTCAGCTTGCCACCAAACAATTTTGATGCAAACAGACCATTTCAACTTTTCTCTGTGCCTAACCTGGGCAAAATGAACTATCCTGAACAGGAAACATGACCACACCTTCAGCTCTCCTGTGAAATATGAATTTTCATTTCCAGCTAGGAGAACTTTTACAGTCTCTGCTCTCTCCTATGCCTGATGAAGGGTAAGCATGCCTGAAACTTTGCAGATAAATACAATAATTTGTTTGCAAATATCTAGTTGGTCTAATAAAAGATGTCACCTTGTCTACAAGTTTTGATTCCTTTTGCAAAATACAATGCATTAGTGACTCTGATCCAGCAAAAGTGGAATTGCTCTTGCAAAACAGTCTTCTCCCTACAGACAGCCATTTCTGACCATTTTTAACTAGAACAAACATCTGAGCTAAAATGAATGCTCTTCTTAAGCCAGCCAGAGTTTTTCAGATTTGGGTGTCTAAAACTGGGAGTGTAAAATAAACAGATTTGCCCGATTTGCAGAGGTATTAAGGAGCCAAAACTCTCATGGGCTTTAGGCTTACCTCAGAAGCTTCAGACAGTACATCCTATTGCTTTTTTCCTTGCAGACACAGGAGATGGAGAGCATATCACCCTGTACTTGTTACTTATTGGCTGTAATTTTACTACCACATGAAATTCAAGGTCTTGGAAGACATGGAAACCTAAATGGCTCAACTCTGAGTTATTGCAATGATTTTTCTCTTCTCTTGCGCCCTATTAAGTCAGAAAGACAGTTGGCTAGCTGTGTTCACAAGGAGTGCTCTGTAACTTGTGCCATAGGTGAAATTCATAAGGGCCTTAGATAGCAAATTCTCAGTGGCAAGACCTCACTTCTGGAATTCCAACCCTCCTGGATATATTCCTGGGCTCAGACACAGTCATTTCTAGAGGTATCAAAACATGTATTTTGCCTAATTTCAGGTCTTATCATTCTGTAAGCAGAAATGATAAGGATAAGGAGGATGGATAGCCTAGAAGTCTGTTATCAGATTGGTTGACTAGAAAATGGTCCTTGGTTTTAAGATGAAAGGGGGAAGAGAAAAGACTCTATTTCTTTGTTTGAGCAGGGGGAAACCAACTGACTATAAATAGGACATTTATTCTAACTAAACTGTTTTAGATAGGTTCTTGTGTTCAGCCTCTTGTTGCTTGACAGGACTGAAATGGTCCCTGAGGCCTATGAGGCCTAGTTACCTTGGCATATGTAGGCTAGAGTGCATTCACTGACTTAGCATATGTGCACAGGCTACAGCTTGTTTTTCTAAAGAAAGGTCTGAGTTATTTTTTCTGCAAAAAAGTCTGATAAAAGGTCTTATTATAGATAAAAGGGCTTGTTATGGAGCATTGCATCCATATTTAGAGCAAGAAGACTCCTTGGTACCAAGAGAAGGGGAAAACAGCAATAAAGTGAAGACATAACTCAATGTATTGATGAAAACCAGAAACTTGCTTAATTGGTAGCTATGTGACTAAAGGACTATAAATATTATTACCTAAAGAAAGGGAAGACTCACCCTCTCCCCTCACTCTACCAATGCCTGAGAACTGAAGACATCTGATCTCCCTTCAAGGAACCAGCCTGCTCTGAGACATGTTTTATTAGGACTGGTAATATACAATTGTTTGCTTGCTAAAATTATATCTATATGTATACTTGTACTTAATACTTTTTATAATGCTCAATAAAATTGGTTTATTAAGGAATCAACTGGGTTCTTGTTTGGAGAAAATAAATAGGTTCTTATTTGGAGAAAATAAATAGGTTCTCATTTGGAGAACACTGAAGCATACCTTAAGGCAATATCAACCCTGACGTTTGCTTTCCATTTGGGTGAAGAACCTGTTTCCCTCTGGTTCTTAAGGCAACAGACTCGTTGGCTAGGGACAGAAATTACATGTAAATTGGTAAGCAATTGGAAACTGGTTCAAATCTGTAACACAACAGAAGTTCAGTGCACATAAATCTTTTTCAAAATGGCCAAAACTAGTTTAAGTAAGCTTGCTGTGAGGGGAAGAGAGCGGGGAAGGAGAAAAGCCCTGAGAAATCTGCTCAAGCAGCACTTACCTTAGGTACTGGAAGAGCCTAGCTTGTGCAGGGAGCACGCCTCTGCATTTCTGAAGCATATGCTCTGGACTGGTGAAGGGAGCATGAGGATGGCTTTTTCTGTCCCCAGAGAGGGGCAGCCAGAGAAGGACCACAGCTGGCAGAGCAGTGAGATGCCAGAGGTCCTGGCCCTGGATAGACTGCTGCAGATAGCTGTGGGAAAAGTGAGTCCGCACACTGGGGCCAGAGTGGTTAAAGGACCACTGAGGAAGCATGAGGAGCCACTCCAGGACAGCTGGGCAATGACTGGAATGGTAGAAATGGAACCCAGAAACTGGCAGAAGTGCAGGAGAGCAGGAGAGCAGCCAGTGCATGAGGGACTGTGAATTTAAGAGGGGCAGTGCTGTGAGTTTAAAAGGGGCAGAACTGTGGTTCTTCTCTTTTGTTGTTGCTATTGTTGTTTCTTCCGTGCTTTGGGGAGGGTTGTGTTCTCTCTCAACATGCTGGTAAGACAGCAGGAGCAGGAGTCTCTTTCCCAGCAAAAAAATTGATCCTGGCCCAGGGAAGTTGAGGCAGGGCAAAGAGATCCCAGAAAAAGTTACTTTGAGATGGTTGACACCTGGACAGGGAAGGAAATTAATTCAGCTTGGTCATCCCGTGAACCCTTGACGGACTAAGGCAATTTGACTGACCCAGGAACTGGGACAGAATTGATTGATTTTGATATTTTTTTTGTGGATTAATTGATGAACTCTGTGGGGAAGGGGCTGTTTCGATTTGAGCAGCCCAGGAATCTGGGAAGAACTGGTCCTGATTGGCTGTCTAAGGGACTCTGAATAGACTGCCATTAATTAGCACAGGAACTGGGAATTAATGGAGGACAGATATCTCCCAGAGTCTAAGCAGGTTTTTTCTGTAATGGCCCTGAGAGTGTAGATTGAGTTGATCCAAGGCTTAATTCAGAAACCCTGGAAGACGGACTGTAGGTTGTAAATATTATTTGGTGAATATTTAGCAATGCCCAGAAACATCTTCATTTTGACGCAAGATCCAGGACCTTGACGAGTGTTATCTGGACATCGTTAGGGTGGGGTGAAAGGGGAGGAGGAGCCCCATAAAAAGAGCTCCTGTGGGATATCTGGCAGTCATGACATAACCTCCATCCAACTCCCAAGGTTTCCAGATCCACGTCAGACATCAAGAGGTGGCAGAAGAGAGAAGGACCATCAAGGCTGGAAGCAACAAAAGCCTCCAATTTTTTCTCCATGGCTCATTCTAGCAAAGTGTTAGGTAGGCAGGGATCTCCGTCTTATAATACCTGCACTCGACACCAAATTTAACTGATTTAGGTTAAATCAGTTTATTGAACTTCTGTCCCAGATCCCCTACAGATTCAAGTTAATTCACAGTCCGTAGCATCCCAGGATACTTTGCACCTCCCCTGTAAACCTCTTGGGCAGGCTAGTCTTAGCACAAGCTGTCTGCTCCAGCTGAAACATGGAACTACAGGTATGTGATCCGGAGTTGCCTGTGCCTTTGGCTTGCTGAGTGTTTGTTTGGTGGGCTGTGTGTGATTGGGGCATGTACTCTGAGGAGCTGGGAGTGTTGCTAGCTGAGGGATTGCTGCCTGTGCCTGACAGAAGCCCTAATGAGGGGGCAGAGCCAGTCCAGGCCCAGTAAGGTATAAAACGAGACTTTCCAAGTGACCAGGGAGCCAGCGAACAGGGCAAGCAGTTTGCAGGCAGTTCACTGGTCAGTTTGCAGGCCAGTTTACCCCCACCCCTTTTCAGGGGACAGCCTTTCAGTTTGGTGTGAGAAAGCAGGGAAACAGGAACACTTTGGGGCCAAGGAACAGTAAACAGGTCAGCTTCCTGGCAAGTTTGCTAGGAAAGGTGTGCTTGGAAAAGGGCAAAAAGAGAGAAAAGGCAGATTAAGAGACCCAGGGAAATGGCTGGAGGATGTTGCAATGTCAGAGCTACTGCCACTGCCTCTGCTTGCATCTGTGAGGTTTCTGTCCAGGCAGGGCTGCTCACCATTGAGGCTTCCACCCAGGTCCAGGTTTGGCAATGTGGTGAGGCTCTGAAGCATCCTCTGCCATGAGGGGTTCATTGATTTGATGCTGGAGGAGGACCTCTGGGACTGTGGAGGAAGAACTTTCAGAGGCAATGCTGGAGAAGGGATAGGACATGGACTTCCAGGAAGATGGAAGCTGGAAGCTTGTGACCTCTGGCAACAAGCAGAAATATTCATTTCCACCTGCAGCAGTTCATCTGGAAAATAGATATGGAGCTCTAGCAACAGAGGGTGAAGAGCATGTTCCATTGGTGGAGGAGGACAGGTCAGGCTTCACCAAGGTGGGAAGGATCAAGATGACCACCACCAAGAAGAAGTGATGGATGGTGGTGGTTGGAGATGCCTTTCTGTGAGGGAACAGAGGGATCCATCTGCTGACCTGATTTGTTATCTTGGTAAATCTGCTGCTTGCTTAGATCCTGGATCCAAGATATCATGGAGGGATTATGGAGGCTCATCTGGCCCTCTGAATACTACTACATGCTACTCATCCATGTGGGCACTAATGATACTGCCAAGAGAGACCCCAAGCAAATCAAAAGTTCTCTTTGATCCTTCTTTTCTAGTGAAAGGGCCCAGGCAGGAGTGGGTACATTCTGCAGATCAATACCTGGCTGCACAGGTGGTGTTGCCAGCAGGGATTTGGCTTCTTTGACCATGAGCTGTTATTCTAAGAAGAAGGGTTGCTGGAAAGAGATGGGATACATCTGACAAAGGAGAGGGAAAAGCACCTTCATAGATACGCTCGGTAACTTAGTGAGGAGGGCTTTAAACTAGGTTTGCCGTGGGATGGGGACCAAAGCCCTGAGATAAGTGGGGAAGTGGGTGACTTGGAGGAAGAGCAAGCAGGAGGGAGCAACAGCAGAGGTGTTCTCATTCTTTCTGAGAAATAAGAACAATCAACTGCTTACCTCGGGTACCTGTACACAAATGCATGGAATCTAGGAAACAAGCAGGAAGAATCAGAAGTTCTTGCACAGTCACGGACCTATGATGTGGCTAGAATAACAGAGACTTGGTGGGATAATTCATATGACTGGAGAACTGTCACGGATGGGTATAAAGTGTTTAGGAAGGACAGGCAGGGGAGAAGAGGAGGAGGAGTTCCACTTTATGTAAAAGAGCCATATGATTATTCAGAGCTCCAGGCCCTGGTTCTCATGGGGAATTTCAATCAACCTGACATCTGCTGGGAGGGCAATACCACAGTGTGCAGGTAGTCCAGGAAGTTTATGGAGTATACTGGGGACAACTTCCTGGTGCAAGTGCTGGAGCAGCCAACAAGGGGCTGTGTTCTTCTTGACCTGCTGCTCACAAACAGGGGAGAATTGGTGGGGAATATACTAAGAGATGGCAACTTGGGAAGCAGTGGCCACGAGATGATTGAGTTCAGGATCCTGAGGAAAGGAAGGATGGAGAGCATCAGAGTAAGTACCCTGGACTTCAGAAAAGCAAACTTCAACTCAGGAACTCATGGGCAGGATTCCCTGGGAAGCCAGTCTGAGGGAGAGAGGAGTCCAGGTGAGCTGGCCATACTTGAAAGAAGCCTTACTGAGAGTGCAGAAACAAACCATCCTGATGCACAGGAAGACTAGCAACTATGGCAGAAGAGCAGAGGCAATGTGTAGGGGGTGCACGCAGGTGCATATACACCCCCTGAGTGTGGCGGTGCATCCCCTACAAAAAGGTGCTGCTGACACTGTCGGTAGTGGCTGCAGGTGGTCGCCGCTCACCACTCCACCGGTGACATTGCTGGTGGCATCAGCGGGCAGTGCGTGATCCCTCCTGGCCACCGCTGATGCTACCAGTGGTGGCTGCAGGTGGTTGCTGACCCTTGGTCGGTGCTCCCCCCCTGCCACTGTTAGTGCCAGCGGTGTCTGCAGGAGCTCCCATGCTTATTGCCACTGCACTCCTACCACTCTTGCCATTACTGTGCCCTGCCAGCCTCTGGGGTCATGAGTTGTTCATGCAGAAGATCAGTTTGGCTGGTCTGGGAACTCCTCAGTAAACTAATTTTTTAAAAAAAGGAAGCTTATGAGAAGTGAAACCTTGGACAAACAACTAGGAACGAATATAAGAGTACAGGTTTCCCTTGATTTATGCTGTACATATGTTCCCAGAGAATGGTGCGTAAATCAAATTTGCATAAAGTGAACACACTTTACAATGTAACAAATAGGGATAGGTTCCCATGGTGGTGAGGGAGGGAGTGAGGCTGGGACTAGGGAAGGGTCAGGGGGAGGGGTGCTGCTCCCAGGGCTGCACAAGGCAGCAAAGCAGAGGAAACAGAGCAGCATGCACTCCAGCCCTGGCTGCAGTGGCCCTGGGAGTGGCCGGTGCCAGCTGCCTGCAGCCGCTGGACTGGGGACAGGCAGAGCACGGTGCACTCACCTCTGCTCCTGGCCTGTGCCGTGCCCTGATGCAGGCAGCTGGTGTTGGCTGCTCCCGGGGCCATTGCATCCGGGGCTGGGGTGAGTGCTGTGCCCTGTACAGCCCAGGGCTCCACTTGTCTGTACTCACCCTAGTTCATGCTGGAGCAGCCCTGGGAGCAGCCGGCACTAACTGCCTGCACCATGACATGGGGCAGCTCAGGAGCTGGGGTGAGCCCAGGTGCGGGGGGACAGGCAGAGCATGGTGCAGCTCAGCGGATATAGGCAGCTGATGCTGGCCGCTCCAGGGGCCGCTGCAGCTGGGGCTGGGGTGAACAGGGCTTACCTGCAAATTTACCGCTGGGGGGGGTGAGGGGGCTTCTATGCTGATCGCGTAAGAGTGAATTTACCTCACATATAATGAATTATGGATCTAAATATGTTCATCGCATAAAAGTGAATTTGCATATAAAGAACCCACATAAATCAAGGGAAACTTGCATTGCTTGGGCATGCAGAGATGAAATCAGGAAAACCAAAATGCAATTGGTCTTGTAGCTAGCAAGGGACATGAAGGGTAACAAGAAGGGTTTCTACAAGCTTATCAGCAACAAGAGGAAGATATGGGAAAGTGTGGGTCCTTTACTGAATGGAGGAGACAAGCTAGTGATAGAGGATGCAGAAAAGGCTGAAGTGCTCAATGCCTTTTTATCACCTTAGTCTTCACAGGCAAGGTCAGCTCCCAGACTACTGCACCTGGCAGCACAGTTTGGGGACGAGGTGAAAGAACAGGTTAGGGACTATTTAGAAAAGCTGGACATAGACAAGTCCCTGGGGATGGATGGGATACACCTGAGGGTGCTGAGGGAGTTGGCTAACATGATTGCAGAGCCACTGGCCATCATCTTTGAAAACTCATGGCTATCAGGAGAGCCTCTGGATGATTCGAAAAGGGCAAACACAGTGCTGATATTTAGGAAAGGTGTCATAGTTTCTAGGGCACTAAGGGGTGCCTGCTCCTTGGAGAGCAGAAACTGCCTAGCCAGAGGAGCCAGGCAGAGCTCCACAGCTGCAGGTTGCCGTGGCAGCAGGTCAATGGGGTACTAGCCTGCACCTGCACCTGGTCAGCTGACCAGAAGGAGGCAGAGCCCCAGGCACATATGAGCCCCAGAGCTGGGACTGGCAGGAGTTAGTTCTCTGGTAGCAGCCAGGGAAGAAGTTCCTCCAGGGAAGAACAACCCAGAGACACTGTGGCTGCCTGACATGTGGCTTATATGGCTAATAGGGGCTCCAGGAGCCCATAAGGTACCCAGGGCTGGGAGGCACTCTAGGCTGAGGGGGAAGTTTCACTCTTAAAGGGACAGGGTATGGCCTCTGGTGCCTTTGTTACTGGTATGTTGTAGCTCATGGACTTGTATTTATGTTGTTATTTCTACCGGTGGACCAGGCCGAGAATATTGGGAGGAGGAGGCCTTATCAAGGAACACTACAGTGTAGAGCACCAGTGAGGGCATGGAGACAGGGCTGCAGGGAGCCAGTGAGGGTGCAGAAACAGGGGCCGGGGCCCAGTGATAACAAGAGGCCAAGTTAGGCCAGGACCTAATTACAGGGATAACCTCGATATGCCATCTGCAAGGCATGGGCTGTGGTAAAGGGCCGGTGTTGGAGCCATGCATCTAGCCAATAAGTCTTGGGGTGTCCCACCTACCAAAAGCGGGACCCATCAAGGGGTCCAATAACCCACAGGGTTTAGCGGGGTCCATCCAGACTGTGACTGAGCTGTAACTTAAGGGCAGCCTCCCTATTTATTATTTATACCAGCAAGATATGGCAGGGGAGATTAGAAGGTGCCCGTAGGGTGGAGCCGGCACAGTTATGGAGCCCTAGGGACACTGGGGCTGCCTCTGGGGACCCAGCATTGTTACAAAAGAGAAAAAGGAGAATCCAGGGAACTACAGACCAGTCAGCCTTACCTCAGTTCCTGGAAAAATCATGGAGCAGATCCTCAGTAAATCCATTTCTAAGCACTTGGAGGAGAAAGTGATTAGGAACAATCAGCATGGATTAATCAAAGGCAAGTCATGCCTGACCAACCTGACTGCCTTCTATGATGAGATGACTGGTACTGTGGATATGGGAGACCAGTGGATGTGATATATCTTGATTTTAGCAAAGCTTTTGATACGGTCCCTACTACATTCTCGCAGGCAAACTAAGGAAGTAAGGGATGGACTGATGAATGGACTGTAAGGTGGATAGAAAACTGGCTGCAACATCAGGCTCAGAAGGTAGCAATGAATGGCTCAATGTCTGGTTGGCAGCCGGTATCAAGTGGAGTGCCCCAGGGGTTGGTCCTGGGGCCAGTTTTGTTCAAGATCTTCATCAATAACCTGGAAGATGGCATAGAGTTGCACCCTTAGCAAGTCTGCAGATGACACCAAGCTGGGGGGAGTAGTAGATATGCTGGAGGGTAGGACTAGGATTCGGAGTGACCTAGACAAATTGGAGGATTAGGCCAAAAGGAATCTCATGAGTTTCAACAAGGACAAGTGCAAAATCCTGCACTTAGGACAGAACAATCCCATGCACTGGTACCGGCTGGGGTCTGACTGGCTGGGCAACAGCTCTGCAGAAAAGGACTATGGGGTTATAGCGGACAATAAGACAACAGTGTGCCCTATTTGCCAAGAAGGCTAATGGCATACTGGTCTGCACTGGTAGGAGTGTTGCCAGCAGGTCAAGGGAAGTGATTCTTCCCCTCTTTCCAGCACTGATGAAGCCACATCTGGAGTACTGTGTTCAGTTTTGGGCCCTGCACTACAAAAAGGATGTGGACAAATTGGAGAGAGTCCAGCAGAGGGCAACAAAAATGGTTTAGGGGCTGGGGGACATGACTTCTGAGGAGAGGCCGAGGGAACTGAGCTTATTTAGTTTGGAGAAGACAAAACTGAGAGGGGATTTAATAGCAGCCTTCAACTACCTGAAGTGGGTGTTTGAAAGAGGATGGAGCTAGATCAGTAATTTCCAAACCCTGACAGATTGTGTACCATCAACTTAAAATGAGACAGCCTTAAGTACCACCAGCAAATTTTTCATACACATAGACATACACATACACGTACATGTGCACACCCAGAGACAGATGCACACCCAGATGTGTGCATACTTTCTCCTCACAGGACCTCCCACCTCCCTCACTCTCAGTCACTCTGAGGCAGCCCCCCCACTCCTCCCAGCTACAAGGTGCCCATGGCTCCCTCTAGCTCCCTGTCCAGGCCCTATTAGACTGACCTGCAGGGAGTTGCTGCCTGGCTGTGTCCTGTGTGGCTGTGAAGGTGCACAGGGCCAGGCTGGGAGTGCTGTCCCTCTGCAGACAGGTGGTAGTGCTGGGAGGGATGGCTGGAGGGGTGGCTAAAATGAATTTTGGGGTGATCGTAGCCCCCAAGACCCCCCCGTGCTGCTACCCACTTGCCTAAAGAGGCCCCCACCCTGCCCTTCCCATCCCCATTGGTGGAGGGGCCCCACTCCTGACTCGCAGGGAAGCAAATGCAAAAGCCACGGTTTTAAACTTCGTACCACTTTGTATCCCTGCTGGGAGACAAAAAATGGCACCAAGTTTAAAACCACAGCTTTCGATTTCTTGCTGATGAAGAACCCAGGGGCCCTGAATTTGTAGTGGCCCCTGGGATCCACCTATACCTGGGGTAGGCATGGGGGGCACGTGCCCCTCTGATTTGTGTGCAGGGGTTTTCTCCCCTTGGGTCAGCCTGCCCTGTCCCCCCAGCAAGGCTGGCACAGAAGGATGTGGCTCCTCCCACTTCCTAGGCCCTTCCCAAGGTGGCCTGGGCCTTTCCAGGGGTGCGAGGGGGCTCCCAGCACTGCACGCACTCTGGGGGAGGCATGGGGGGATAGCACATCCTGGATTTGTGCATGGGGCAGAGGCAGGCTCTCTGCTGTGTGCTGGGCTTTCTGCCTTGAGAGCCATGTGTGATACTGTGTGCCTTCTGTGAGCTGGTTATACTGTGCCCCCTGCCCGCCCAGCAACAGAAGGCATATTGTATCACACATGTCTCCAGAGTTGACAGCAGTGGGGCACAGAGCAGGCAGCCTGCCTCTGCCCCGCACACAAATCTGGGGGGCACATGCCCCCCATTGCTCCCTTGGTGTGCGCGCAGTGGTGGAACCCCCCCCGGCGCCCCTCGACAAGCTGACTGGGGCCCTGACCATTGCACCACCTGCCCTGGGGACCCATTCACCCCTGCCCCTGCCCCCAGTCCCTTCCCTCCCCTATGCCTCAACTAGGATGATCTAGTTGGGGATGGTCTTGCTTTGAGCAGGGGGTTGGATTAAATGACCTCTTGAGGTCCCTTCCAACCCTAATTTTCTATGATTCTTCAATTCTATTCTGGCCCCAATTTCACATCTTTGGAGGTAAGTTTATTTCCTCCATTCTATGTTGAAAGGCAGCCCCTGGTACCACCTCATAGGAGGGCACAAAAGCAGCTGCTGCCATGGTGATGACTGATTGTCCTGCTGCAATTGGCACAGGAGGAGCTGGCGTAGCCCTGGGTGCTGTGCAACTGCCCCATGTGCACAACTGCACTGATACACCTCTGGAAATATGGCTGCTACATCTGTTTAATTTGGGTTTCAGCACTCTAGTTATCCTTTTGCCAGCAATACAATGACCAAATCCACTCCATAAAAATGAATACAGATCCTTTCCACCTTCTTTCAATGCAGTGAAAGAGGAAAGGTATTTTTTACCATATTGATGGGATGTTCCCAAGTATTTATGCGATGGAATGCATGCTGGGATTCCCACATGCTAAAGGGAAGGACAAACAAATTACTGTGAGAAAAAGGGGGTAAAGACTCTTTATGTGTCAGCTGCTCTTCAGTAACTGCCTGTACATATGCTCTTCAATGAGTGGGAACTAACCAAGGTTAAATTTACTCTTCTTTCCCTCAGGTCTAAACTACTGTAATTTAGCATTCACACAATTACTGGAGCAAGAAAGCGCTCACAATTACTGTGGGACACCTGATGTGTGCAAGTCCTTTTAACTCTAATTTATTCATTTGTTCAAAACTGAAGTCACAAGAGGGACAATAGAAAATATGTTGGAAGAATTTTGCCCCAAGATGGAGCTATAAAAGTGTCAAAGATCAAAATCTTTGATTTCAGATGCTGATGGCAAAAGATCAGATGGCAAAAGGTCCGAGGCTAACACAACAAACTCTGTAATTGTAGTCTCACACTATTATTTTTTAGTTTGTAACAGTGCTGTATATTCACACCCCTGTCTGTGCCTCATTTCAAAT
>NW_017729025.1:57215654-57217366 GCF_001723915.1 Gavialis gangeticus
CTTGTGTCGTCTTATCTTTTTCGCTCGTCTTACCTTATCTTTCGTACGTCCCTCTTGTCAAGAGCTCTCGGTAATCTGCAGACCGTAGTAATTTGTATAAACTGTTTGAAACCTGTACTCAGCAAGTCTGCAACCCACTGTAATCACTGGGTGACAGAACATCTGCATGCTGTAACTAAGAAATCAACTGCTTCTGCCTACGCTGCAAGCCATCAGTAGCGTAAGTAAAGTAAACTTTCTGTGTAACCAGTACACTTGAAATCATCTGACTATCTGACTCCTGCTCGCCATTAATACCCATCTTTCTGGTCATAAATCCCCCCTCGCGCCAAGCTGGTTGTACCGACCCAGGCTCGCAGGTCAAGGGTGCACCGGCATCTGGCGCGACAAAAAGATGCATTTTTTCAAAAGGGTTCAGCATTCTCCTACCTCTGTTCCCAGTAAAGCTAACAGTAAAACTTTTATTTATTTCAGTGGGATTACAGTTAGATTAATGACAGACATTCTTGAAAAATCCCACCCGTTATCTATAAAGACCTTATCTTGAGAAAATACAATTATACGCAAACTCCCAAAGCCAGGGCTTGTTTTTATCCTGCTTTGCTAGGGATGAGTTGGTCATACTCTTCAGTAGATTAACTTTGATTCATAGCTTTGGCTGAATGTTTTTCTGGTGTTTGTTTGTTTTTTTAATCACCTTTAGTATAAAGTGAAACTTTGGAAGTTTACCAGTCACTTTGTTAGGATCTTGTTAAACAGAAGTGTTTCTCAAGGAACTGTTGGTTTCTGGTCTGCATCACTGGGTAGCTCTTCATCTTTCAATATAATTATCTTCTTCCAGTGTGCAGTACTTTTTACTAAGTACTACAAGCAGGGCCCTTGTAGTGGTGTCTACGGCAGTGATAGCAATTCAGCAATCTACCTTTAGCAGTTCTTGAATGTAGTACTATAGGATTTAATGATTGCAAATGTGTAACCAACATTTCATGGAAGAATCCTTTTATAATTTAAATGTTACAGTGAGTTGGGCAGGTTTCATTACAAGTGTTCAGTCCCCAAGGACAAAATAAATTTGCTGAGAAGAAAATCTTTTATTTCAAGTGGAAAAAATGTTGAAAACCACTTACAGTTTTGGTGTTGAGCTGGCATCTGGCCATTCAGTAGAAAAATTACAACATGTGGCATGCCAGTGCTTGAAATGATTTAAACTTGGCTCTTATATGCTACAGAATAGTTATGGATGTGAATATTAAAACAGCATAAGTTTTGTCCTAAATTTGCAACTTTGCTATGGAACCCAAATATTGAAGATATATGAATAAAATGTATTCCCTACCCCCATGAGTGATGGGATGAATCTGGGTATGTGCACATGGTGGATTGCAGTGTAATGTAGAGATCTTGGGTTGCTTGTCATTAGCAGTCTAGCTGTGGTAGCACAGAAGTTAGTGGGGAATTCTATATATATAAAAGGCTTCGTCGGTCTGCCTGTGTCTGTCTGTAATGCTCTTGAGGGGCGTGGCTCCTGGTAGGGCATGGCTCCAGCCAGTGCTACATCAAGAATGCCCATCAAGAATGATGGGTGGGGCATGGCTCCAATGGAGTGAGCCAGGTGGATGCAGAGCAGGGTGGGTGGGTATGTGGCCTGGGGCCTGATGCAGAGTCAGGGGGTGGCATGGGGCCAGACACATAGTGGGATGGGGGTGGCATAC
>NW_017729025.1:57222366-57227797 GCF_001723915.1 Gavialis gangeticus
AACCACTACCTGATGCTGCTCATCCATGTGGGCATGAATGACATGGCCAGCAACAACCCTGGGTGGGTCATGAGTGACTACAGGGCTCTGGGGTCTAGGCTCAAGGGGTTTGTGGCACAGGTGGTTTTCTCTTCCATCCTCCCAGTCAGGGGTCAGGGCACCTGGAGGAACAGTTGTATTGAGGAGGTGAACTGGAGGTTTAGGAGATGGTGCCACAGCAAGGGGTTTGGATTTTATGATTGCGGAGTGCTGTTCTGAGATAGAGGCTTGTTAGGAAGAGATGGTGTTCACCTCACACAAAGGGGGAAGAAATTGTTTTCTTCCAGGATGGCTGACTTCCTGGAGAGGGCTTTAAACTAGGTGTGTTGGGGGATGGGTGTGTAGACAGGAATGCAAGCCAGGAGACAGCCAAGCAGGAAGGACGTAGAGAGGGTGGTCAGGGAGGTGGGAGGGTGTGGGGCTGGATGCAGTGTTGTGGGGGGTGGTGTGGGACTGGATAAGATGTGTGGAGGGGTGGCATGGGGCCAGATGCAGAAAGGGGAGGGTGGCTGGTGTGCAGCTGGATGTGGAACAGCGGCAGCACGGGAGTGCTGAGAACAGCCACCTCATGCAAGCTTCCCCCTACCCTCTGCTCCTGGGAGGTGGCGGCACAGGGTGGTGGGTGGTGGCACTCTGCCCCTGCCCACTCCCTCTGTCATTCTTGAAAGGCAATTTGCTAGTAAATTATACTACTGCAAACTGCTGTGGCTAGGCTGTTACTGGTATTTGAGCCAACTGGTTTAAGGTTAGCTTTGGTGCGTTTATGCTATGCTGCATCCAGAGTGCAGATATGTCCTCTGAATGATGTCTTAGCAGTATCCTTGCCAAACAAAGGTGAATAGAGCTGATACTAAATGTTGAACACAAATAATCAGAGGTAGAGGGATGCACTGGAGCAATCATGGACAACTAGTACTACTCCAGGAAGAGCCTCTTGGATTTACCACTGGCTGATGTGTACAACAAAAATCCATGGCTAATTTAGCTTCATTAGCTATTGTTTAGATGCACTCTGGTTTTGCCTGCTTGGCCATTGATGTTTTAACAGGGTGCCAGTAAACCCTGTTACTTAGAGACTTCAAAAGATTGCTGCCTGAGGGGAGGGGGCAGAGGTTCAAGGGTGGGAAAGGATGGCAGGTAAGGATAGCCAGCTGTGAGGATTATACACTGGCATAGAGTTAAAGATAATGACATGGAGGTGAGGAACGGCGGCAATAAGAACGGACATCTGAGAAGAGAAGACTGCTCCTGGAGGGCACCGAGAGAGAGGGAGCAAGAGGACGGCAAGGGACTGGAGACAGCCCTGACCTGGAGGGCGCTGAACACAGAACCGATTACAATGGAGCCCACTGCACTGGGAGGCGAGAGTGGGGATTCTACTTACCATGGCAGCTGGCTGCGGTGAAGACAGTTTGGGAAACGAGACCTGACCCACCTGAAAAAGGAAAGAAGGCAAATTAGTAAGGGAGGGGTGAGCCTCAACCCAGTTGGGTTCCCCAGTGATGGGGATATTTTCAGTTACTTCTGTTTCTCAGTTATTCATTGCCTGGTCTGGTAAAAAGTAATATATAAAATGGCTATCAAAATAGTGCACACAAAGACCACCTGGTTTGTAACTCACTCAGGATTAACTTAGCAATTTTCTCCCATCAAAAGTGTGGCAGATGAGTCACCAAGCGAGATGGGGCAGAAAACACCCCATAACAACAGCCACTGAGATATGGGGAGGGAGGAAAATCACAATTTAAAATAAATAAATCAATGGAGCTACAGAGATTGAGAGGGTGAAAGGAGAGCAGTGAAATACCACAATAAGCTTCCCAGGCAGAGTTTTTAAATATGCTAACTGCCTGCTGTCTATGAGTCTATTAGTATCCAGGTTTGCCTTTTGCTTCATCTCCATGTTAATCTTAATTTATGCACATTTCTGGCTAAAGAAATGCAAATATTAGATGCACCTGCAAATAAAGTGGCTTAAATCTCATCAACCTTGTGATTGAAGTGTATGTTTTTGAAGAAATGTGTATACTGCTGTTCAAAGTGCCAGTATCCATTTGTGTGGTTTCAGTATTTACTGTGTTGTTCTTCTTGCAATTCAGGAGAGCCTGTGTCTGTCAGATAAGCACTAGCTGGAGCCATGCAGTGTTCCAAGGTAAAATTTCTTGAGTTTAATAGACAATAACTTTCTGATTTATGTAGACCAACCATGATGGTAATTATTGTGATTTTTAGCTCAGTTGTGTGAACCGATTTTCAAAAATGTATGATTTTTACATTTTTAGTATCTCTTTGTGACCTGATTCAGTGACCCCTTTTAGATTACCATCTTGAATTGAAGTCCTAAGTGGACGTCCTGTGAAAGCATAAACAGCCATGGTTGTGGATTTAATTTTTCAACTTGTGCAGTCAAGTATACAGGCTTTGATTCTCTGTGCACTTATTTACATCTGTATGCAAAGCGAGTGCAAAATTCTATGAAGTAAAAATAGCAGCATGTACTCTTGCCCCCATGGTACACAGGTCTAAATGATTACCCAGAGCAATGCAGTGGAGAACAAGGCTTAGTTGGAAACTTGACTTTTTGGTATCATTTTTCATGATTCAAGCACATCTTGCGCTTTCAGACATGAAGGAGGTTACTTTTTTACTGGCTCCAAAGTTAGAAGAAAATGTACACTGTCTGCTAAAACCTTACAGAGAATCTCTGAATACATATGTAGCACACTTGCCTTTTGGAACTTGGGTTCAGTCCCAGGCTTGAAATCTTGCTGTTTTGATTGGTGGAGCTCATCCCTGAATTAGGAGGCAGCAAGAGGAGTGCAGTCACATCCCTTTCCTGAGGGAAGGGGGAGAGGAGCTCCCCCCGCTGCCCCCCCACCCCTGGGGACCTGATTGAAGACTGCAACACTCAGGTCTGGAAGACTTCAGGGGCGGAGCCCTGGAGAGTATAAAAGGAGCTGCATGCCCAGCATGAGGGGAACACATCCGGGACAGAGAAGAGAGAAGAGAGGGGCTTAGAAGAGCTGAGGAGAGCTGCTTATCAGGGCAAAGCAGTAGCCCTGAAGCGCCCCTGAAGACTTCCATCAGCGGGGAACGGCAGACAGCTCCAGCAGCTAGGTTCTCTATGTGCAGCACGGCACATGGTGTCCAGACCCTGGGAGCTGTGTGAGGTGGCTCAGGTCTGCAACCCCTGGAACGAGGCTGGAAGCAGGAGGCGCTGCACAGAGGGTCCAGGAGTGGACCAAGCCTGGTGCTGCACGAGGCAGCCCAGGCCTCTGACCCATAGCAAAAGGTTGAGTCCAGAGACCCAGACAGTGATTGGGCTACTGAGCCAGCAGAGAGGGCCGAGCCAGAGGCCCCAGAAGCCCTGCATAAAGGAGCCCTGTTCCAGCCGATAGCGACCCCCCCAAAGCCCACTGCATGTGAGAGAGCAGCTTGGCACAGAGGACAAGGGCCACCCTCCAGGCCTGGGAACCGTGAGTTGCAGTGAAAAGAGGATTCCCACAGGGGAGGGGGAGTCAACTCCTTGTTAGTTAAGGGCTCCTGAAAGGGGAGGTCCCACTGAGAGGGCCCCCCTAAAGTTACCAGCTTCTTTATAGGGCTTGGGAAAAGCCCAAGGGCATTGGGGTTTCTCCTCAGGATTAAGTTTATCTTTGGGGTTTATCTGTTTCAGATCAGATACTTAACTGTGGCTTACCTGTATATGAGAGCACTGGTATAAGGTTTTATGTCATTTACCCAGAGGGTACTGTTTATGTTACTGGTTTAGATATCTTACGTAACTTGGGTATATAGTACCCTTCTCCAATTGAAGGGGATTATTAGCTGGCAGGTGTGCCAGCTATATCTATATCTATATCTCATGCATGTTTATATCCATGTTCCTTTCCCTTGTGATGAGTTAATGTAAATAAATATGTATATAGTTAAGTCCCCTGACTGTCCTGGCCTGGTTCAATAGGGATGGAGGGCAAGTGAGCAGTCTGCAGTTCCCTCCCCACAGCACACCTGCCAGCTAACAATCCCCTTCAATTGGAGAGGGGGGTATATACCCAAGTTACCTGGGCTACACATATCTAGGCCATATCCTCAGCCTCATTAATTTGTATTGTGATTGTAAGTTACAGCCTGAGAGCCTGTTTACATTGGGGATTTACTTTGTTCCAAAATGAGTTGTTTCCCACTTAGAAAGGCTTGTGTCCACATGACACACTTCCTTTATACATAGTAACAGGCAGGGTTTTGTGCTGTTTGGAAGCAGCAATAACTGCTGAGCTAAGTTACTGGGAACAAAAGTTTGTGTGGTCATGTCTGTGCTGTATGCTATTTCCGTGGTCCTCTAGATATTATCCCACAAAGCTTTGCACCTTGTGCAAGCAAACTGGTTTGCTTACCTGTGTCCTCTACAGCTTTTGGGCCACATTGACCAGAAGATATCTCCCTGTTTAAATGTGACACGCAGGCAGGTCTGGACCATTTGTGCTCTTATCCTCCTAGGGTCTGTGTAGCTAGCACTTTTTTCAGCCCTGGATCATACTTTACCAGGTATTGAATTGAGTCTCTATAGTGGCCCTGGAACTTCACGCCCCCTGGCAACAAGGGAAGGTTCTGGACACTGAAACATGGGCCCTTTTGAGGTTATTGCTAATTGAGTGGTGAATAGTCAAAAATGGGATGCCTTGTAGAGCTGCTTAAAAATCAAGGATCAGAAGATGACAGACAAGAAAGGAAAAGGTGAAAACTGGACTCCTGGCAGTGCTTAAGTCAAATTCTGTACGAGGAACTGGACAGGATTTTGGCATGGGATACCAGCATTGACCTGTCTTTCATCTATGCTAGATATCAGGAAAATCTTCATGGTAGGGGTGGACAAAATTTGGAATGGGCTTCCAAGGGAGGTTGTGCTCTCTCCTACCTTGGGGGTCTTTAAGAGAAGGCTGGACAGGCATCTGGCTGGGGTCATCTGACCAGCAGTCTTTCCTGCCTAGGCAGGGGGTCAGACCTGATGATGTGCTGAGGTCCTTCCAACCCTAGTATTTATGAATCTATGAATCTTCGACATTGCTATGTCTGGGTAGAAGGCATGGACTATGGAACTGTTAGGAAGGCCAAGGCGGACATAGAGATCGGATTAGCGTCCAAGATTAAGGATAACAAAAAGTCCTTTTTCAAATATATTGGGAGGATGAAGATGGCGCCGGGTAAAGTGGGACCTCTGCAGGATACGCTGGGCAATCTGGTGGTTGCGTCAGAGGAGAAAGCGGACCTCTTTAACCAATTCTTCACCTCCGTTTTCTTGTGCAGGGACCGGGACTTCCCTGCTGTGATAGAAGCCGGACTCGAGGGGATCGCCTTCAGACCTCAGGTTGGGGAGGACCGGGTTAGAGAGCTT
>NW_017729025.1:57228700-57242344 GCF_001723915.1 Gavialis gangeticus
CCCTTCCGACCCTACAAACTAGGAAACTATGAAACTGACAGTGACTCTGTGGATAAAGATGTGCCTGAAAGTTAGCAGCTTTTCAATACCTAATTTTGACTGAGACTGACTTGTGCATCACGCTTTCCACTCTGTCAGTCAAGCAGCCTTGGAAAAGCTTGGGCTCCAAATAGAACCACAGAGGAGACTGAAAAGCAGGGATCCTGGTTTTCCCTGTTTAAAAATCACAAATTCTCTGATTAAACCCTGCCAAATATGTGTTTTTCCATGATTAAAATGAAACACCATTATATATATAGGATCAGTTGAGCACAATATTTTATTGATATATTTACCCAGCGGCTGCGGGAGGCATGGTGGCGGCAGGAGTGGTGGGAGTCCGACAGTGGTGAGTGGGGAGCTCCCGTAGATGCCGCTAGCACTGTCGGCAGTGACGGAGGGGGTCGGTGACCACTCACAGCTGCTGCCGATGGTGCTGGTGGCAGGGTGGACTGTTGGTGGTGCCTTTTTGTAGGGGGTGCACTGCCATGCATATATATCTGCATGCACCCCCTATGTGTTGTCCCTGACCATTTTAAAGCAATTTGGAAGCCTACCAGTGCCTCAATGACTGTAATAAAATAAATTATAAATACGTATAAAATTTGGTGTTTGATTTTGAGCTTTTATCATGGAAAATCAGAGCTCCCCCTGCCCCCTTCACTCACCAGGACACAGTGACTGCCCCCCCACCCACTGCTTTGTGGCAGTGAGCAGCCCTGATATACCAGTGTCCTGCCCCTGCCATTGCCTCTCACTCTTGACCCACAGCACACGCCCCAGCCCTGCTGGTGCCCCTCACTCCCTATCTACAGGCCCTCCCCACCAGCCCTGCTGGCGGGGTCCCTAACTGCCAGGGCTATTGGGCCAGGGACCGGGGTCCTCAGCCTCCTGTCCTCAACAGCAGTGCCTGGGCCCTGGCTGCTCCCTGTCAGAGGCAGCAGGTGCTGCAGCACAGCAGAGTGCAAAGCCCATATCCCCTTCCCCTATGGGTGGCTGTAACAGGGAACCCTACCCTGTTACTAGAAAGCTCGGTGGCTCCTTTAAGACCAGAACCTTCTGGGCACAGCCTGCTGATAGAGCAGGGGTAAAAGCTGAGCCTGGCTGGCTGGTCATCTGATGGTGCAGAAGGTGACTGGAAGAGGGATTAGGCCAGAACTACATAAGCGGTGCCTGAGCTGGCCAGGGTCCCCTAAGCTGCAGAGAGAGAGGACTCCTGAGAACTCAGAGAAGCTGCAGCAGCTCCACAACAGAGAGAGAGCAGCCGGCAGTGGGACGCAGAGAGACAGAGACCCTGGAAACATAAGCAGGCAAGTTGCCTCCTTTACCTGTATTTTTGTTATAGCCCAGGGGCTTATTGTTTATGTTCTATTTTAAACTGGTGGTTTGTGGATGAGGCTGTAGGGGAGGTGGAGACCTCATTAGCATCCATGGGGTGCAGATGGAGGGCTAGATAGCCTGTGCTGTAGCAGGCACAACCATACAGGGCACACAGCCTGGAGTGGAGGGATACACTAGTGCCCCAATGTTGGGTCCTACCTAGTAGGCCTAGGTTGGGAGGCCTACCTATAGAATAAGGGGCAAAGCTGGGGAAGTCTGAGGCCCTAACAACTCAGCACCACAGGGGTGCAATGTTAAAGAGACCAAGGAGCCTGGTGCCATAGTATAAAGGGCCAAGAGCCCAGGGTGGTTTGTGGAGCTCGGGTCTCAAAGTCAAGTCCTAGACTGTGGACTTTGGCTGGTAGGCCTAGTCAGAGAAAAGGGGGCAGAAGCTCAGTAGGCTGAAGCCCCCACAAAGAGACATTATACAGGGAACACCTGCAAGGCATGGGGCATGTTAAGGGGAGGTAGGAGTGTGCAAAGAACTCTTAAGGCTGCAGCTTGTCACTGCAAGTTGTTCAAGAGCATAGACCTGATTCTGAGAAACCCTGGGCCAGCCTCCTCTTCAAGGACCTAAAGAAACATCAAGACATAGCAGGAAAGTGAAGGGGAGTCTGTTCCCAGCAGGAAGGGCAAACATAAAGAGACTCAGGAGTGCCCACAGGCACTCCTAAAGGTTGCTAAGGATGGCACTCTATTACAGTGGCAGATGCAGGCTGCTTTCTGTGGACTTAGGGCTTCCCACCCTGGTATTCTTCCCTTGGGACCTCCACAGCCCAGTGGGCAGGACCTGGGGCAGCAGGGCAGAGTGGGGCCAAGTGGGGAAGCTCATTGCCACCGCTGGGAACTCCACATCTCCATGGTGAGGCATGCCCTGCCCATCTGGCAGTAGTGAGGGGCACAACTCCACACTGCCACCCTGCTTCTGCTGGGCAAGCAGGGGGTACTTTGCCAGGGTGGTTCAGGGATTAAGTCACTAAGCTTCCCCACCTTGCTCTACCCTGCCATGCTGGGTCCCTCCTGCTGGGCTGCAGAAGCCCTGGGAGGAGGGCAGCAGGGCAGGGAGCCTGAGCCAGCAGCAGGCAGCTTGCAGCTGTCCAGTGTACCAATCTGAGGGGCATGTGCCGCCCTGCTCCATGCCGGGAGTGGGTGGAGCAGCCAGCCCACTGGATGAGCCACCTGCTGACCCAGCCCACTCCCCATCCTGGCTTGGCAGCCATGCATTCCAGCCCTGGGCCCCAAACCCCATGCACCACACAGCACCCTGGTTGGGCAGTAGTCCTGCCCAGCTCCCTCCCTCCCTCTCTCACCATGGGGCAGGGCTTCAATCCCCCCTTCCCTCCACTGCCAGACTTACCTGTGGGGAGCCGCTCTCCAGGCTGGCTGCCAGTCATGTATGTGTGCACATGCCCATGCCGCCTCTTGCTAATTACCCTTCTTTTGCTCCCCCCAACTCCTTGCAGGCTGGACCTTTGCCAGCCTGCAAGGTGTAACCATCATTTCCTGCATTTTTCTCCTTTAAAGGAGAAAATCTGGCCTTTTCTCCTTAAAATGAAAAATTCTGGTATTACTGCATTTTCCTAGATCCCTGCTAATAAATCTTGTTACATTTGCCTTTATTCTAAATTGTTGGTATTGCATGAAATGAGAGATATACCTGTATTTAATCTATTCCTGGAGCCAGTCACCACCATTTTAGATGGGTAGAAGCTACAGCCTTTTCTAAGTTCTGTTTGCCCTCGCACCAAAATTATGTTCACTAAGTGATGGCTCTCCCACAGTCAATTAGAAGGCAAGAGCCAGCCTGTCATCCACAGATTCCTCTATCTTTCTTTTTCTTGGCTCTCTCACTTCCACCTCACCAAGCCATTCCCTTGTGCTGTGTGTTCAAAGTGATAACCACAATGCAGTAGTCCCCTTGCCTACAGCTAGTGTGCACTTTGCTTCTTGATTTTTACCTTTTGTTCTCACCATTGAGCCCTGTCTAACCGCGCTGTGTATTGAAAGACTGTGCCAGAAGCAAAAAGGAAGCTTCTGCTCTAGGAAGGTGTTCATCAAGAGCTCAGGATTCTTGTAGTTCAGGAATCCTGGTTTTCTCTTATTTAAAAAAATCCCCAATTTTTGGATTTAAAAAAGTAACCCAAAATCCACATTTTTCCAAAATGAAACACCACTATATATGTGTATATAAATATATTAGTGGCATTTAATTTTAATCACAGAAAAATGTAGATTTCGGGTTACTTTTTTTAATCCAAAAGTTGGGGATTTTTTTAAATAAGAGAAAACCAGGATCCTTGATTATAATGTATGTAGTGCATAATGCTTTTTAAAAATAAAATAAATTAATTCAATTAATCAGTACATTTTTTTCTTTTCAGTACAGAACTCAGACTGATGTCATGTGTTATGTGGCTTTTTTTTCTCTGTTCAAAATTGCATTGTAACAATAAGTAAAGTCCAGGTAGGAAACTCACATTTTCTGCAGAGCTGTTAACAGGGCACCAACAGTGTGAACACCTCATGTGCTGACGTTGTATTGCACCAAGAACTATAAGCATGTCTGCAGAGGATGTGAAATAGATATTTAAGATATGGACATGTGAGGTAATTTTATCTTTGAGTGGGTGAGATTACTGTATGTCAGCTGCTCAGTGGCAACTGCCTGTGGGTGTGCTATTTCCCCACTACAGGTGAAAATTAAACCATGGTAACTTACTCTCTCTTTGATGGCTAAACTACTAACTGAGGGGTAAGAGAGTGCAAACAGGCTGTTACTGTGGAGCATCTGACATGCAGTAAGTCCTACCCTGCTTTCTTTGGCGGTGTAATAAATGCAAATAGTGTTTTAGGAAAGGCTTAACATTGCAGGGCAGGCCTGCCTTCTCCTTCATTGCAGAATAGGTGGCTATGTCCTTTCAGTCTCATGGAACATCTGTAAGGCTAGGGACAGATATTCAAAAAGCCTGAATTGATTCAATCTTTGCATGTTAGTCTAACCTGCCTAGGTTGAACCCCAACTTGCAACTGCACAGACCTTCCATCTGGATTGAAGAAATGCAGGCAGATGCCTGAAGTGGCTCAGGCTATTAGCTGGGGGGCATTAGAGAAGCCCTACCCCCACTTCCATAGTTAGTGCTGAACTGAGGGGGGGAGGAGGTGGCCAAAGACGCTTTGATTAGGGAGGTGTTGCTAGGCCCCAGCCCTGGGCTAGCACTCTGAGGCAAAGCAGGGGTGTGCAGTGCATGCTACTGTTGAGAAGCTCAGTATCGTCTCCCTCTCCCTCCTTCTTCATATTGTGTGCGGCAAACCTGACAGGTGAGGGAGCCAGTAGGGGGCTGATAACACAGCATTTATCAGCCCATCAGCAAAACAAAACCTCTCTCATTAGTTCAAGCTCTTCTTAAACAGCTTTTTGCAAGGAAGGAACAGAGGGACATTGCCAGCTGACCTTTTGATTAGCAACAAAAAGCCCTAAGTGGATACTGCTCTGTCTGCCTGTGGACACTGCTCTGTCTACCTGTCTCAGTGAAACTGGACACACACATACACACACACGCATGCACGCAGGCATGCACACACACACAAGCACGCACCCCCTCCCCCTCAGCATTAGCCAGCATACCGCATGCCTAGGATCCGTGCTGTGGGAGATGGGAGGGAGGGAGGGGGAAATCCTTGCTTGAGCAGCGAGTGTGGGGTGGGACAGAGGGAAGCAAGGCAGACCCTGCTGTGGCTGCAATCTCCACTGTAGCTCTGGCTAGGGAGCCGAGGGGCAGGGCCAGCCCTGTTCTGTGGAGCAGACAGCACAGCCCAAGGCTGCAAAGCATCTGGGATGCTGGGGGACTCTAGTATAACTTTTACCAGGAAGGGGTCTGGGACAGACATTGCATAAACTGGTTTGACCCAAATCAGTTAAGTCTGATTCAACCAGGTTCATCTTAAACCAATTTCAGACATTTTGAAACTGGTTTATGTGCACTGAACTTATGTTTTTTTACAGGTTTAAACCACTTTCTGATCACTTAAACCAGGTTATACGACCCATCTGATGAATAACAGCAATGCCTATCTTCCTGGGCTCCCCAGGGCTGGCAGAGTGCAGCCTTGCTATGACTCAAGAGATTTTTGAGATTAGCAAGGAAACACAGAGGTAGCTGTTAGAGAGAACAGATAAACACATGTTACTGCTGGAAGATCTGCTCCATGAAAGCTGCTGACTTCTTTCGATTCCCTCCAACTGGGACATGGGGCTGCTGTCAAGTTGTTCCATCTTCCACAATTCTCGGTTTGTTTCCCAAAGGAAAAGCTGGGGCAACAGCTGGCTATTAGGGTTGTGCAAGGCCTGGGACAGAGCTTTGGATCCAGAGAAGCTTTGGACGCTTCCGGGTCCGAAGCAGCACATCCGGGTAAAGCGCTGCCTCGTTCGGCTTCCCAAAGTGCTTTGGAGCCACCTCGGAGCTACCTCCGAGATCTGGCCATCTGGTATAATGGGGAAACAATAAAATACCTATAACTTTGTTGTTTTTCATCCGATTTGGATGAAATTTTCAGGGTTGGTAGACTCTGCAGAGATAATGAGGCTTGCCAAGTTTCAAGAAGATTGGTACAAGGGTTTGGGGGGAACAGCACCCCAAATTGTTGAAAGCAAAACTCATGTCACGTCTAGGTGCTACAACATAGCAGGGTGAAAACTGCAGGAGTGGTAGCCTATGCTGAAACCACAAACCCTGCCAAGTTTCAAGAAGATCAGTGTAGTGGTTTTAGGGCAACTATACCCCAAATCTGTGAAAGCAAAACTCCTGTCACGTCTATGTGTTACAACACAGGGGGGGTCAAAATTGCAGGGCTGGTAGCTCTTACTGAGACCACAAAGCCCGCCAAGTTTCAAGAAGATCGGTGCAGGGGTTTGGGGGGAATTACCCCTCAAGCTGTGGACAAGCAAAACTGGTGCCACGGGTGCTTGTGAGACTGACCGTCTCTTTTAGCAGCCAGGCCTGCAGAAGTGTCTCCCCTCCCCGCCCCAAGACAAATGAATCATGATTCACTCAGGGGCCAGGGTCTCCGGGACCAGCTCAATACACAGGACCGATCTACTACATAACGACTTAACGAGCATCAATTAGCACCTACAAAACCAGGCTAAGGAGAGGAAAGAATCAATACAGACAATCAACTGCCCCAAGACAGAGACAGTCTTGGCACAAGTGTTGCCTGTTCGCAGCTAGGGGAGCAAGGCCCCAGACTCCCTCTGCACCGAACTCAACAGCTGGCAGGTGTCACAGCAGGGGCCACCATCCCTGCAGCTGTCATCCCACTGTGCCTTAACACATGCAGTGTCACCCATGGCACGAGTTTCACTTGTCCGCAGCTTGAGGTGCAGTTCCCCCCAAACCCCTGCACCGATCTCCTTGAAACTTGGCAGGCTTTGTGGCCTCAGTAAGAGCTACCACCCCTGCAGTTTTAACCCCCCTGTGTTGTCACACACAGCCGTGACATGAGTTTGGCTTTCAAAAATTTGGGGAACAGTTCCCTCCAAACCCCTATACCGATCTTCTTGAAACTTGGCAGGTTTCATGCTCTCAGCAGAGGCTACCATCCCTGCAAGTGTCATCCAAATTGGACAAAGAACAACAAAGTTATAGATATGTCATTGATTCCCCCATTATACCCTATGGCCAGATCTCCGAGGCAGCTCTGAAGCTTCAGTGGGATCACGGCGGAAACCTGGTCCAGAGATCCAGATTCGATCGCAACCATCCGAAGCGGCCAGATCCGAAGTGGCCGGATCCGAAGCCAGATCGGATCGCTGTCAACTTGTACAGGCCTACTGGCTGTAAGATTTCTTGCCAAACACTGTGTAGCAGGCTTTCCTTTCAGAGCTTGGGTTGAGTCCCAGGCTTGAGATTCTGCTGTTTTGATTGGTGGAGCCCATCCACCAATCAGGAGGCAGCAAGAGGAGTGATGTCATACCCCTTTCTTGAGCAGAAGGGGAAAGGAGCTCCCTCCAAACCTGACTGTAGACTGCAACACTGTCAGGTCTGGAAGACTTCAGGGGTGGAGCCCTGAAGAGTATAAAAGGAGCTGTGTGCCCAGCATGAGAGAGACATGTCCAGGACAGAGAAGAGAGAAGAGCGGGGCTTAGAAAAGCTGAGGAGAGCTGCTCAACAGGGTGAAGCAGTAGCCCGGAAGTGCCCCCGAAGACTTCTATTGGCGGGGAATGGTGAACGGCTCCAGTGGCTAGGCTCTCAGTGTGCAGTATGGCACATGGCATTCAGATCCTGGGAGCTGCATGAGGCGGCTCGGGTCTGCAACCTCTGGCATGCAGCCAGAGACACGGTGCACAGGCTAGTGCACAAAGCAGGATCTTTGAAGTGCTTGGGTGGCTCAGGTCCCCAACCCCTGGTTCAAGGCCAGGATCTCAGTGCAGGAGGCGCTGCACAGAGGGTCCGGGAGCAGACCAAGCCCCGGTGCTGCACAAGGCAGGCCAGGCCTCCAACCCATAGCAAAAGATTGAGTGCAGGTAGCCAGATGGTGCTCAGGCTACTGAGCCAGTGGACTAGGCTGAGTCAGAGGCCCCAGAAGTCCTTCATAGCAGAGCCCTGTTCCAGGGGACAGCGACCCCCAAAGCCCACCACAGGCGAGAGAGCAGTCTGGTGCAGAGGACGAAGGCCACCCTCCAGGCCTGGAAGCCATGAGTTGCAGGGGAAAAGGATTCCCACAGGGGAGGGGGAGTCCCCCTTGGTTAGTTAAGGGCTCCTGAAAGTGAAGATCCCACTAGGAGGGCCCTCCTGAAGTTACCAGGTTCCTTGAAGGGCTTGGGAAAAGGCCCAAGGGCACTGGGGTTTCCCTTTGGGATTAAGTTTATTTTTAAGGTTCTTGCACCATAAATGGTGTGATGTTGTGCCTTATATTTTGTGAACTCTCATTTTTGTAAATTAGTAGATGAGTAAATCATGTGAATGCCGAGAGGGGTGAGCAGTGAGGCCCTATGAACAGGGGGCCTGAGATGAGGCCCTGTGAGGAAAGGGCACAAAGTGGGTCCCAGTGAGCAGGAGGCTTGAGGGTAGGCCCTGCGAACATGGGGGCCATGTTGGGTCCAGGTAAGCCTTCGGGCACCTGAGGCCACAGGTGAGCCAGAGGCTGACTGGGTGGAGTGGCTGAGGAAGTGCGCAGGTAAACAACGGGGTGAGTCAGGAGCCCCTAATTCAGAGCAGCTGGGTGAGCAACCTGGTGAGGGACTAGAGGCAGAGTCGCTCCGGTGTTCTGCAAACTGTCCAGCACTCGCTTGGATGAAAGGCCCAAGAGGCCGCGCGCTTACTGGCTGGAGAGTGCAGGGAAACAAGGCCCAGGACCCTTCGGCCAAAGGCAGGGTGAGTGTGGCCCCAGGAAAAGGAGGGGCGGTATGTGAGTGGCCCCGCAAAAGGGGCAGTATGAGAGAGACCATGTGAGAGGTGGTGGAGTGGGAGAGTCCTCAGTGAGAGGGAGGCAGTATGAGTGTGGCCCGTAATAGGGCAGAAAGTGAGAGGCCTAACACTGGGATGAGTTGAGCCCGGCCTCAGGCCAGAGCAGAGCTCAGCTGTTAGGAACATCTGTGAAGCTTGGGATGCAGTATAGGGGTGGTTGGAGCTACATACATAGGCCCAGGAGACCACGGAGTTCAAAGGGCAGCCTCCCGCCTAATTAACACCTTAATTATGTGTCATCAAGGCATGGCAGAAGAGAATGGCAGGAGGCGTGCCTGGAGGCAGGTGAGAAGACTAGCACTGTGGCTAGTCAGGGAGTTTCCACTTTGCCACACTGGTGGAACCTCAAGACCATTACAAAGAGAAAAGGGTCATTAACACCTGTAGAAGGAAGAATTTAGAAGTGATCAGGTACATTACAATGAGCCATGAAGTCAATTGACTCCCTCAGCACTGCCTGACTAGAAATGCTGCTGCCACTTCCAGGCAGTTGGTTTTAAACTTTGGGTAGACCAGAAATTAAATAGGGTGCAAGTGCACCAGTGCACCCACCCTGGATTCACTCCTGGTGGGTAGGCATCCCATGCTGCTTTGTGATATTGCCAGGCTCTGTGCATTGTAGGATATCTAACAGAAACTAGCTGCAGTCCTTTTCAGTTCCATGTCTACAGGTCAAACTCTAAAAATCCTGTAATCCCAGATACTACAAAGCAGTTGTGATCTTACAGTGAAGCATCTCCCTATGAATAAAACTCTTAGCATTCCTATTAGCAGAGGTGTAACAAAGCAGCAGGGCACCCAGGACAGCAGGACACATGAGGGCAGTGGCGACTTCTTGCTGCTGCCATGCTGTGGCTGTGGCTGTGGCAGCAGGTGATATTTTTCTGCCCTCACAAGTCAGTGCTACCCTAGTTACTCTATTACTGTCTCTTAGATATTTGTGGAGGGCTCACTACCATAGTATTGGAGCATCTCAGCCTTTTATGTAGTTATCCACCACAGCACCATATAAGCTTGGTAAATACTATTATCTTCATTTTACAGATGAAAATTGAGGTATGCAGACCAAAGGCGCTTGGGTAGCTCTCTGCATTTTTAGGTACTTTTAGAAAGTTGGTGCTAAAGGCCATACAGCAATTCTGTGGTAGAATTCAAGCCTGGGACTACAGAGTCATCTGTCAACATCTAGAACTACATTCTCTTTTATCTCATGCTTAAAGTGCTGAATAAGCATCAAAGAGGCTGAACTGGCCTCTTATGATTTCTCCCTACATTGGGGAATATCTGAGTATCACAGCACCAATGTAATGGAGCCTATTCCCTTCCCCACCTGTATTCTCTAGCAATGGACATGTGCATAGTGTCCCTGTATATTCCCTGTTTTCAGAATGGCTATTAATAGCTGATCATAATCCATGTTAATTAAAGCAGTCTGTAACAGGGTCTCTGACTGGAGCCCTGTTACCTGGATGAACACCTGGATGCTGTTAGTAATGACACCCAGTCAGGTGGGGAGAATTCTCCACCTAGCTCATGATTGGCTGCTGGACCAGGGATCCCGGGAATAAAATCAGAGGCAGGACCTGGGGAGAATGCCTTCAGGCATTGGAAGGCTGGCAAGACGGCAGTGAATGGATACTTACCCAAAGACGTAGCCACTGTGGTGAGTCCAGAGGAGCTGAGGCTCTGTGACGCGGTCTGGTGAGAACCCTGTGATCAAAGGAGGGTCTCAGTTTGGGAGAGACCAGTCCCAGCTGCGAGCAACAGCTGGAGATGCTCCCAACTCCAAGGAATGGAGCAGGAAATAGGGTACAACAAGTGCAGCTGCTAACAGGTCAATTACTGGTAGGAAGCGGCGACACAAGTTGAGGAGAGATGAAGGCGGGGAATTCTTGAGAACAAGGGAGGCTGAGCCTGGACTGTACTGGCCAGCCCCAGCAAAATTGGAAGGATAACTGGGGGAAGGGGCTGCCCTGGCAAAAGATACCGGTGACAGGGCAAAGATACAGTAACTGTGCCTCGCTAATGAGTTAATTAGTGGCTACTTACCTTGAGGTTCTCATGGGCGGGGATCATCCCCAGAGCTGACGACCGGTTCCGGGAGAAGGTTGATGAGCCTGTTGCCTGTAACTCGAACTGCTGTAAAAGAAAAGGGAATTAAAATCAGTGGAGTGACTTGACGTGTCTGGGAAGTTATTCTGTGAATACTGACAGTAACACTATACCAATCTCCTTCCTCCCCACATAAGATCAAAGTCGTAGCAGGAGAGTGCAAGAGGAAACGGGCGATATTGCGCAATCCCAACAACACAGTCCATGAGCACCTGGGACAGAAGTTCCGTAAATCAGTTTGACCTAAATCAGTTAAGTCTGATACTATATCCATCCAAGTTTATCTTAACTGGTTTCAGCCATTTTGAAAGCTGTTTATGTGCACTGAACTTCTGTTCTGTTACTGGTTTCTGATCACTTACACTGGTTTATGTGCAACTTCTGTCCCTAGCCATAGTGTATCAAAGGCCTTTTGTCATGTTTATTCAACAATGTCAAACAACAGAGTCCTAAAACATGTTGCATTGCTCTGCATGGGTTACCTTGTGCAGTGGAAAGAGCATACCTGTGTGTGAATGTCATTATAGGTGGACCAACTGGTATTGCTAAGAGACAACACCAGTTAACCTTAGCTTTTGCTAATTAGCCTGTCCAGAGAGCCACACAAATGTGGCTACACTGCTTCTGGTTCAGGGGGCAATTCACACGGAGCAGCGTGGTGTGTTGGAAGATGCAGCAGCCAGGTAGAGTAAATTTACATTGTAGACTTGTTGTCCTTCTCATTACACTGACTTACCTCAACAAGATCAACCAGGAGATCTGGTTGGTAATTCTGGGGGTTTCTTACATCTGTGTTTTGTTCCTTGTTCTGAAGTCAGGCCTTTTCTTCTTTGAATAAGAACTCCTGCAGTGAACTTAACTTCATTCCTAAAAGTGAAGACTGTATTGTCATTGCAAGGAATTAGACTGGAGTTTATCTGTACCATTTGAGGGGAACATAGCACAATCCATTTTCTCCAAAAGGTGCTGAGGGTTCAGCATATTTGGTTAAATGCTGTTTTGGTCAATTGGGGGAATAAATAGTAAAGTTTGTCATTATGGGGAACATAATCATCTTTAAGATAGGGGCAATTTATAAATGAGATTGTACTAGTTGTAAGGTTAATGAATTTTCACTTGCACTAAGCAAGATATAAGGACTGCAGATATACAAAAGGAAGGACAGCACTCCCTTTACCACTGCTGATTCCACAGCTGGCTGAAAGAACTATTTTCATCATAGATCATGAAGGTATTTTAAGTTCTTTATATTTTATGCTGATTGAACAATTAATTTTATTTTCATCAACACAGATACATTTGAAACAGCAGTAAAACATTACTTCAGTGCTTAATTTAAACATCACAGAATACACATGGTTGCTTGGCTCCGATGATCAAAGAAACCCATGGGTTTGACAGGTTAGTTAGTATGTTGTTACTTTGCAGTATGGTGGAAATCAAATTTTCAAGACTGATTTATATCATACGTGGTTCTTCCCAGGACTATAAAAAAAAGGATCAAACTGTCAAGATGGCAGCTGAAAGGTGAAAGCTGAAAAGCTTAAACAATGATTCCACAGATTTGTGAAAAGCAGAAGGTTGAAGCAGGAACAAGCTTCTTCTACAGGTTCTGCATTTGATAAGTTGCAGTAAGTAACCCCAAGTAATTCACAGCTATATGCTTGTTTTGATAAAACAATATCATGGGTACATCTGCGTATTATTCTAACACTATATGGGGACCACTGAGATCTGTAGAGTTTTGTTTCAACTTTCCCTCCTACCACATAATCACTTCAATAGGCTTCAGTTGTTAAGACCAATTTTCTGGTTTGTATTTAAAATTAATTTAGAAAATAAAGTTAATGTCACTTAATATAGTTGCCCAGTTCAAATAAAAGAAGTGAGGAAATGCCAAAATTATCTGGGTTATGTAATCCAGCACCAATTTTTATGGCATTCATCTTGTGATCTAAATGTTACGTACAGCATATTTAACTGGGAAACAAAAGAAAGAAAAATATGAAATATGTGCAGTGTGGGTAAGGGATTTCATGTCTGTGCTCCCTGACTTTTAACGTATGATAACTGCATATCCTAAGTATTCTCCTTACTATGAAGTGGTCTGATCCTATAAATGCAAGCCAGGTTGTAGCAAAGCAACTTACCTGAAATCTCTTCATTATCAGCCAGTCTCTACCCTTTTGTCAGTTATGTTTTATGATATTGCCAAGAACAGATCAATGTTCTTTATTTTTAGTTTGCAGTTTTATTCCTCCTTTAGTTGGGATTGAAGTGTCAAAGCCCTGTGTTCAGTAAACTGAGGTAACAAATTGAACACACTCATTCTAGTTTTCCCTTGTGCTGCTCAAGGGCAATTGAGTTTAATAAGTACAAACAAAATGATTGACTTTTACATTGTTTAAAAGTGGATTTGACCTTTTTTCCTTGCCATCTGGCTACTCTGAGGACCTCAAGACCCAAATGTGGCTAATGAGAGGTGCTCAGAGCATGTTGGAAGGCAATGACAAGATATAATGCTCCTCACTTCCTTGTCATATGAGAAGAAAGAAATATAGAACTACTGGGAAATAAATGGTACATCCATGTAATTGTCACATTCCCAATGGATGTAAAGTTTCTTGCAAAATCAGACGATGAAAAT
>NW_017729025.1:57247344-57251299 GCF_001723915.1 Gavialis gangeticus
CTGTTTCAGCCCCCTCCCAGTCCCCAGCTTCAGTTTGAGATTTTTTTTCCCCCTCTGTGGGAGAGTTAACCCTCTCCTGCCCAGGATGGCTGCCAGCAGCCAGGGCACGTGGCACAGGGATGTCTCTGCGGACCTTCCCCTCAGCCATGGCCTGCAGGTGCACACCCCTCTCCACGTCAGGGTAGAGGACTGCGCCAGAGCTCTGGTGGACCTGCTGGGATGCTGCAGTGGCCGGTATGCCTCCCGGGTAAACTCAGTGCCCATCGTATATTTGAGCTCTCCCAGCCTGGTGAGGGAGGTGTGTGCAGCCGGGCTGGAGATCTTGGGGGTCCACTACTTGGTTATACCCCTGGAGACCCTGGCAGTGCGGGTGGTGGCTTCCAACGTCCCCCCACGCCTGCCAGACCAAGACCTCACCAGGGCACTCGAGCGCTATGGTGTCCTCACCAGCCCCTGGTGTAGGCTGACCATGGGGAGCAGGGACCCCAAGCTCAGGCATGTCCTGTCCTTTCGGAGGCAGGCGTTCATGCTCCTTGCAGGTGGCACCCAGAAACTGCCTCTCTCCATGACCTTTGTGTTGGTTGGGAGGCCCTACATGGTGTACCTCTCCCAGGGTGGGAATTCATGCCACCGCTGCGGCAGAACTCCCACCTGGCTGCCCAGTGCCCACTGGGGCAGTCCGCCGGGGCATCGGCTGCTGCAGCCGCACGGGGGGATGGCGCGTCCGCCTCTGGTGTGGGGACCTCATCAAAGGGTGGGGTTGGGAGATCCTCCAAGCCCCCCTCCACCCCTACTCCATCTGGGGGGATCGACCCCTCTGGTGCTGGCATGCCACCCAGGGAGGGGCCTGGGATGTTCTCCCAGGGTTCTCCTGCTCCTGTGGTGATTGATGCCCTGCCCGGTGGAGGGGCTGGGGAGTCCTCCCAGTCCCTCCCTGTCCCAGTTCCACCTGGGGTGGCTAGTGTCTCAGGTGCTGGGGTCTTGTCAGGTGGAGCAACCGAGACCTCCCCTCCACCTCCCTCCACTCCTTCCTCAGCTGAGCTGGGACTTGGAGGTGGCGAACCCCAAGCAGCCTGGCCCATCCCCTTTGGGCGAGGTGCCAGCTGCTCTTAAGAAAGCTAAAATCAAGAAGCAAAAAGGAGCTTCAAAAGGAGCACCTGCCCTTTTGGGGCCTGCCTCTGACAGCGCCGGGGAACCGGACCCCACCCTGCCTGCCCCCCTCAGAAGCCCTGCCACCTCAGGCCAGGACTGAGGTTGTCCCAGCACCATCTGGCAACCCTCCTCTCGCCGCAGCTGCAGTACGACTCGGCGGTGGCACAAGAGGTCATCCCCAGCTGGCTGCTGACTGTCCATGTCACCCTGGCACACCAGAACTTGCTCCTCATCAACCTCTATGCGCCCACAGACGCCTTCCTAGAGAACCTGGGCGACCTCCTGCGTGATGCCAGTGAGAACGATGACCTGCTCCTCATGGGCGGGGATTTCAACTGCACCGTCGACACGCTGCTAGACCGGACGAGGTCGGAGCCGCACCTCCCTTCGGCCCGCAAGCTGCGGACCGTGCTGGAGGCAGTGGACCTTGTCAATGTCTGGTGGGACCTCCACGCTGATGTGCGCCAATCCACCTGGGCAAAGATGAGTGCCAGTGGGATCTCCATGGCCCACCTCGACCACCTTTACATTACCCAGCACCGTCTGCTGTTACTACGCAGCAGCCGCATCATCCCATCAAGCCTTTCGGACCACGCCCTGTTCTGCTGCGTGCTCTGCCAGGCGGACTCAGGTCGCATGTGGGCCCCTTACTGGTGCCTCAACATCAGCCTGCTGCAGGTCACCCACTTCAGGGACTGCTTCGCCCACCTCTGGAGGAGCTGGGAGGCTGCGTGAGCTGATGACTCCTCCTGGCAGCTGTAGTGGTACATGGGGAAGATCCAGATTCGGGCATTCTGCCAGCAGTATTTCCAGCTGGCGGCAAGCGAGATCTGCTGCCACACCCAGGAGCTGGAGAAGGATGTGGCAAATCTTGAGGCAGCCCTGCTCCGTGCGGGCAATGACGCAGCACTCCTCGAGAGCCTTCAGTCCTGCAAGAAATGCCTGCGGGAGCTGGCGGAGGGTGCGGCCCGTGGTGCGCGGGTTGGTGACCGCTGCCAGGAGCTGGCAGAGGCTGATGCCCCGACTGGCTTCTTTGGCCTGGAGAGGCGGCGGCCTGCGGCAAAGACGTTGGACCATTTCAAGACCCTGGAGGGATGGCTGCTCACAGACCCAGGTGAAGTGCGGGGACATGCCGTAGCCTTCTATGAGGACTTGTTTGCAGCTGACCCCATTTGTCCAGAAGCTGCTCAGCAGCTGCATAAGGACCTGCCGCGCCTCCGTGCTTCGCAGGTCGAGACCCTGGAGCATGAATTCTCCCTGGCAGAAATCAAGGCTGCTATGGGGGAAGCTTGCCTTGGGCAGGGCCCTGGGCCTTGACGGACTGCCCATGGAATTTTATAAAGCCTTCTGGCCCCTCCTTGGACACAGCCTCCTCTGTGTCTTCTGCGAGAGCCTTGCTGATGGGAGCCTGCCGACCAGCTGTCCCCCTTCTTGCTGCCCAAGAAGGGGGACATCAGCTGCCTTAAGAACTGGTGGCCCGTCTCCCTTCTGTGCGCCAACTATAAGATCCTGGTGTAGGCACTGGCAAACCATCTCTGCACCGTCATGGCCTCCGTCATCGGGCCCGAGCAGACCTACTGTGTGCTGGGCATGACCATCTAGGACAACCTGTTTCTGCTGCATGACCCTCTCATGGCTGTGGAGCGTTTTGGCCTGGACATTGGCTTGGTCTCCCTGGACCAGGAGAAAGCCTTCGATCACGTTGACCACCAGTACCTGTTCTGCACCCTCAAGGCTTTTGGCTTCGGGCCTCTTTTCATCGCGGCGCTCTGGGTCCTGTACCACAACACTTCCAGCCTGCTCCAGGTGAATAGCGTGCTGTGCTCCCTGTTCATGGTGTGTCACGGCATATGCCAGGGCTGCTCCCTTTCAGGCATGCTGTACACCCTGTCCATCGAACTGCTGCTGCACACTTTGTGATGTCGTCTGACTGGCTTAGCCCTGCCACTAGCACGGGGCCTGGCCACTGGCCCCCTGATCCAGCTGATGGCATACGCGGATGATGTGACAGTCTTCTTGGGCAGCCAGGAGGATGCGCGGGCCCTGGTGGACTGCCAACGCACCTACGAGCTTGCCACGTCGGCCTGCATCAACTGGGGCAAGAGTGACACACTCCTGCTTGGGATGTGAGCTGGCAAACAACCTCTGGACCTGCTGGGGGGCCCTACCTGGCACCAGGAAGGCCTCAAAGTCCTGGGAGTGTTCTTGGGGCCACTGACCTTTGCAGCCCACAAAGGGAGGACCTGGCGGAGGGAGTAGAGGCCCGCCTGCAGCCTACGGTGGCCGGGTCTTCATCACCAACAAACTGTGGGGCCCTTGCAGGATGCGTTGGGAAACTTGGTCGTCACACCAGATGACAAAGCTAACATGTTTAATGATTTCTTTGCCTCCGTCTTCCTAAGTAGGGACCAGAACAGCAACCTCCCAGCCGGGCCCCTTTCGGGCCCCGGGGGAGGCACACCTGGGACAAGGGTTAGCGAGGACTTAGTAAGGGAGCTTCTGGAGGGGCTGGACATATTCAAGTCAGCCGGTCCAGATGATCTCCACCCTAGAGTTCTAAAGGAGCTGGCCGAGGTTATTGCAGGTCCCCTGGCACGGCTTTACGAGCACTCGTGGTGCACTGGAGAGGTGCCAGAGGACTGGAAGAGGGCCAGTGTGGTTCCAATCTTCAAAAAAGGGAGGAAGGAGGACCCGGGAAACTATAGGCCAGTTGGTCTTACCTCGATCCTAGGCAAGCTGTTTGAAAAACTAATTCTGGCGCACATCCAGGAGGGGCCAGCGGGGGACTGCATGCTTAGGGGCA
>NW_017729025.1:57251762-57253524 GCF_001723915.1 Gavialis gangeticus
CCTACCCTGGGGGTTTTTAAGAAGAGGTTAGATGAACACCTTGCTGGGGTCGTTTAACCCCAGTACTCTTTCCTGCCATGGCAGGGGGTCGGACTAGATGATCTTCTCAGGTCCCTTCCGACCCTAGAAACTATGAAACTGTGGTGGTGGCCACCCTGTGGCATCACTGTGCTGTGCTGGACCCTCTGCCGGAGCTACTCGAGAGACTGCAGTGGCTCCTAGTGGACTTCCTCTGGAATGGATGTGAGCTGCCCTTTACCTGCCCACCACCAAGGGGGGCCAGGGCCTGATCAACCTGGCCAGCAGGGTGGCTGCCTACTGCCTACAAGCCCTCCAGCAGCTCCTGTATGTCGAGGGCCACCTCCTGTGGCAGCAGCTGGTGTGCTGGTTGCTGCAGCAAGTGGGGGGCCTTGGCTTTGACCGGGAGCTGTTTATGCTGGACCTCACCTTCCTGAATGGGGCGGTCCTTCCCCCATTCTACCGCAGCATGGAGTGGGCCTGGTGGGCTGCCTTCCATCTCTGTCCCCAAGCCAGGTGCCTGCGTTTCCCGCAACTGCTTCAGGAGCCCCGGTCCACAATCCGGCCCTGCAGCATGTTGTGCCGAGTCTAGCCTCTGCCAGCCTCATGGCTGCTCTCATTGAGACGCACACTACCCACCTGGGGCACCTCCTGGACCCTGCTTGGTCGGGCCAGCTGTCAGCCGAAGCCTTGGCTGCTCGGCTGGCACTGTGCTCTGTTTGCACGGCGGGCCAGCTTCTGTGGTCTGTTAGGGCCACCCTTGCAACGGAAGCAGTGACAGCCCTAGAAGGCTACCTCCAGGCTCACCAGACGGTCCCCACTGTGGATGCTGCAGGTGACACCTTCCCAGTACCGCTGGTAGGTGGCCAGTTAGCTGGCTGACTGTCCCAACACATTGCTTAGGCTCCCTGTGCCCCCCAGAAGCAATATGGGCTGTACCTTTGGCACACTGCCCTGGAAGGGACTGTACGTGTGGGTGGTGCACACCCAGCATGCCCAGGTGCTGGCTGGCTGCCCCGACACTGTGTGGCGGTGGCGCCTGGCATGGCCGAGGAGCCCAACGTAGTGCACATTGTACAAGGCACACACCGCCAAGAAGACCGGCAACCTCCAGTGGAGATTGGTGCACGGCGTCCTAGCCACTGGCACCTTTGTGCGCCACCTGGACCCAGTGGCCTTGGCGGCCTGCCCCTTCTGCCCAGGGGTGCTGGACAAGGATGTTTTCCATGCCTTTCTCGACTGCCCGCAGCTGTGGCCGCTCTTTGCCACCCTTGGGGTGCTGCTTCGGGCACTGGGCCGGGACTTCTCAGAGGACATCTACATCTACTCCTTCCTGTACCGAGTGGCCAAGCGGGCCAGTCAGCCTGGCCAACTTCCTGGTGGGCCAGGCCAAGATGGCCACCTTGAAAAGCCGGCAAAACCAGCTCACCGGGACCGGGATGGATGACGCCCTGCAGCTCTTCTGCCCGCTGGTACGGGCCTGCCTCTCACTTGAGTTTGAGCATGTGGTCCTCTGGTGGACGGTGTCCACCTTTGAGGAATGCTGGGCCATTTTGGTGGCATCACAGGGCAAGGAGTCGAGGCAGGATGCCTGCTCCTTGCCCTGTGATGCCACCAGCTGCTTAGGGTGCAGAGGCGTATCCAGCGAGCCGAGACCTTGGGCTTTGTCCATGCAGGCTGGCCACTTATGTCCTGAGGCCCCCCTGGGCGTCCCTACTGGCAAGAACTGTATATATGTACATAG
>NW_017729025.1:57258524-57260211 GCF_001723915.1 Gavialis gangeticus
TTTTTTTTTTTTTTTTTTGTCTAGAGTGTATGGGCAGGCCTTGCATACCATGAGCGCATGCCTTGTTCTTGAGGCCCAGATCTTCGGGCCAACCTGTACATGATTTCTACTGCCCCCTATTTGTCACCCTCCCCGGAATAAATGTTTCTTAAAAGCCTTTCTTTCTTTCTTAATGGCTGCTGACAGGTGTGTTTGCTCAGAGCTCCGAGAGCTTTCCCCTGTTCTGTGTGCCTCTCTCCTTCTCTTGCTTTGTTTTCCCTCCCACAAACAGTCTGACCCCTGTCTCACTGTAGGCCTCCAGTTTTCTTTACTTTTCCTGCCTTTTTCCCCCTTTCTCAGCCCTTTCTCTTACAGTCACCCTCTTTCCCTCCCCTCCTGCTTCCTCAGCTTGTATTTTGTTTTCCCTCCCTCCCTCTCCCTGCAGCTTTTCTGCTGCTTATTGTTTTCCCTCCCCTTCCCTGCCACATTGCTTACCTTTCTCCTTTCCTCTGGGGTTGGTTAGTTTGTTTGTTTGTTTGTTTCCAGCTGCTTTGTTCCCTTGGGGAAGTGGGCTGCCCATCCCCCACCTCTCTGGTTCCTTGCAGGGTTAACTTTGTTTTCGCCGGAATGGCTGAAGGCAGCTCCCAGCAGTTCATTGCTGGGGCTTCAGCCCCTCTAGACCAGAGCTTTGGTCTCCAGCTTCATGCCCCTCCCTCCACTGGAGTGGAGGAGTGTACCGCTGCTGTGGGGGCACTCATAGGCTGCAAGCATGTCCTCTATGCTGCCTGGATGAGTTCAGTCCCCATCATCTTCCTCAGCTCCCCTGCTTTAGTGAATGAGGTTGTGGTAGCAGGTGTGTCAGTCAGGGGTGTTTTTTGACTTGCAATGCTTCTAGACACGCTGGGTCTTCATGTGCCTCCATTTCTCTTGCCTCCATTAACTGCCTGCGCCATTATGGCATGGTTACAGGGCCAGTCCATAGACTGCTGCTTGGCAGCAAGGTCCCTGAGCTCCGGCATGTCCTGTCCTTTAAAAGGCAGCTATTCATGATGCTAATCAGGGAGGGTTGGGGTTTGCCTCAGTCCATGTCCTTCATGATTGATAGGCAGTGCTACGAGGTCTACCTCATCACTGGGGATACCTTATGTTTTCACTGTGGTAGCAGGTCCCACTTGGTTACCCAGTGCCCAAAGAAGAAGCTGGCCACAGCAGAGCCTGCTGTAGCTGTGCCCGATGGTGGCTTGTCCACCTCTGGTGCGGCAGCTCCGTTGGGTGTTGGGGAAAGGCCTTCCTCCCAGTCACTCCCCATTTTGTTGGCGTTGGCTAGCCCTGTGGTGGTTGACCTGGCCCCACCTTTTTCTCCCCCCTCAGAGGAGGATTTGGCTTCTGCTGAGTTTATTTTGTTTCTCCCCCGTCCCACTTCAGCTGCTCTGCTGCTTATTCTTTTCCCTTCTTTCCTGCTATATTGCTCACCTTTCTCCTCTCCTCTGGTGTTTGTTTTTTTTTTTTTTTTTCCAGCTTCTTTTCTCCCTGGGGGAAGAGGGCTGCCCATCCCCACGCCTTTGGTTTCTTGCAGGGGTAACTTTTTTTTTTTTTGCTGGAATGGCTGAAGGCACCTCCCAGAAGCCCACTGCTGGGGCTTCTGCCCCTCTGGACTGGAGTTTTGGTGTCCGGGTTCATGCCCCTCCCTCCATTGGAGTGGAGGAGC
>NW_017729025.1:57265211-57265861 GCF_001723915.1 Gavialis gangeticus
AGGCACCTCCCAGAAGCCCACTGCTGGGGCTTCTGCCCCTCTGGACTGGCGTTTTGGTGTCCGGGTTCATGCCCCTCCCTCCATTGGAGTGGAGGAGTGTACTGCTGTTGTGGGGGCACTCGTAGGCTGCAAACATGTCCTATATGCTGCCCAGGTATGTTCAGTCCCTCTCATTTTCCTCAGCTCCCCCTGCTTTGGTGCATGAGGTTGTGGTAGCAGGTGTGTCTCTCAGGGGTGTTTTTTGCCTCGTGACACCCCCTAGACACACCACCTGTTCATGTGGTAACCTTAAACATGCCTCCATTTCTCTTGGATGACGACCTCACTAGCCGCCTGTGCCCTTATGGAATGGTGATGGGACTGGTCTGTAGACTGCTGCTTGGCAGCAAGGTCCCTGAGCTCCAGCATGTCCTATTCTTTAAAAGGCAGCTGTTCATGCTTCTCAACAGGGAGTGTTGGGGTTTGTCCCACTCCATGTCCTTCTTGATTGACAGGCAATATTATGAAGCCTACCTCACCACTGGGGACACCTTGTGCTTTCGCTGCAGCAGTAGGTCCCACTTGGCTACCCAGTGCCCGAAGAAGCAGCTGGCAGTGGCAAAGCTGCCTGAGGCTGCGCCCAATAGTGGCTTGTCTGCCCTGATGCGACA
>NW_017729025.1:57270861-57274037 GCF_001723915.1 Gavialis gangeticus
CTGCCTGAGGCTGCGCCCAATAGTGGCTTGTCTGCCCCGATGCGACATCCCCATTAGGTGATGGGGACAGGCCTTTCTCCCACCTGCTCCCTGTTTCATCAGTCAGCTAGCTCCATGGTGGTGGACCTGCCATTCCCCTTTCTCGGGAGGTTTTGGTCCCTCCTGCTGGGAAGGGCAAGTCCCAGAAACAAAAGAAGTCTTCCAAAAAGGCCTCATCATCCCCTCAGGACCTTTCCACCACAGCTAGGGGAGCTGGGGTTGGTGAGCAGGACCCCTCTTTCTGTCAGTCTCCTTGGCATCCCTTCCCCCCTGACCTTGTGGTGGTCAGGGGTGACCTGGGGTAGGGGAGGTGGTGGGAGGGGCCTGATGGCCCTCCCCCTGCCTCTCAGCTTCTTGAGCCTGATGAGGTTGACATGGAAGTTGGGCCCTCTGGGAGCTGCAAGCGACTCCAGGAGCAAGAGTGCACAGCCCAGGAGAGCCCCTGCTCCAAGAGATCAGGGACTGATATTGCTTCCCAGTCTCCCTTAGAGGACACTGCTTCTACAGGGCCTGATACCGAGAGTCCTGGTATGGGGGTGAGCGTGCTTGCTCTAGGGCTTGGCGGCTCTTGGTGCCTGGCATATACAGCTCCTCGTTCTGGGGGTCAGAGTATGATTCTGCCTCTAAGGATGAGTTGGCAGAGGTCCTGCCTTGGGAGGTGCTGCCCCCTGATTCAGCTAAGGTCCCTCCCCCTCAATGGGTAGGGTCTCCACTCTGGGCGCAGAACTTGTTCCTGCATCTGGGGAACTTCCCTGTGCTGGTTGCTTTGTTGAATGCCTTATTGAGTTGCTAGACCAGACTAAGCACCACCGGAAGGTTGCACAGTGTATTCATAAATGGTTCCTGGAACCTGAGATGTTTGTGCTGTCTGCGAAGGAGACCCTGTGAAGTGGATGGAATTTCTTGATTTCCTGCATCAGAAAAAGCTAGATGTCACCTTTCGACAGGAAACACACACTGACACAGCTAATCAAGTCAATTGGCATGCTGCCTGGAAGGGCTGCATGTTCTTGAGTCATGGTACCTCCCTCAGTGCAGGTGTCATGATCCTTTGGTCGCTGCAGTTGAAGCCTGACTCAGCAGTAGCCCAAGAGATCAGCCCTGGCCACCTGCTCACCATTTGTATCCTGTTTGCACAACATCGCCTCTAACACCTATGTGCCCACTGCTGGACAAGAACGGACCACCTTCTTTTGAGACCCTTGCTGACTTTTTGCAGAACCCCTCTTTCTGCCAGTCTCCTTGGCATCCCTTCCCCCCCGACCTTGTGGTGGTCAGGGGTGACCTTCTCCTCCTTGGTGGGGACTTCAATCGCATGGCCAATGCACAGCTTGACCAGAATGGGCCAGAGCCCCATCCATCCTCAGCCCGGAAGGTGTGGATCACTCTGGAGGCAGTGGACCCTGTTGATGTCCAAAGCCATCTCCATGCTGATACGAGGCAGTATACCTGGCTGAAGATGACAGCTGGTGAGCTCTCCATGGCATGCCTTGGCTGCCTGTACATCACCAGGCACCACCTACCCTTCCTGTGCAGCTGTCGCATTACCCCAGCAGGACTATTAGATCACAGCCTGGTCTCTTGTCCGCTGAACCTACCTGGCAGGACATGTTCCCAGGCACCCTATTGGTGCTTCAACACTAGTCTCTCCCTCATCCAGTTGCGTACCATCCAGCTGGGACACCTCCTCAATGTGACCTGGTTAAACTGGTTGTCAGCTGAAGCTCTAGCCCAGGGGTGGGCAACCTGTGGCTTCAGAGCCACATGCTGCTTCAGAAGTTAATATGCATCTCCTTGAATCTTTGGACAAGCACACGGTGACCAGCTTCCATCTGGCCATTCCATTTGGAAGCTGGTCACTGTGTTTGTGCAGAGATTCAAGGAGATGCATATTAACTTCTGAAGAGCTGCATTGGGCTCTGGAGCTGCAGGTTGGCCACCCCTTGTCTAGCCACTGCTTGGGCATGTGCTCGGTCCTCTGTGCCACCCGCTTCCTAGGGGATGTGCAGGCCATTCTCCCATCAGATGCAGCATCTGCCCTGGAGAACCACCTCCAAAAATGGAGAGCCCTCCCTGCTGAGGATGCCCTGGGTAAGCCTTTTCCACCACTGCCTGTTGTCTTGGTTGTGAACAGTGATCTTGGTGGTAGGCCTGGCACCTTACTAGCTCTCTCCATGCCTCCAGACAGTGGTACCAGGTTCCGTTTCAGTGTGCCCCCTGGAAGCCCCTGTATCTGTGGGTTATTTGGGTCTGCCATGCCCATGTCCTTGCCACTCATCTTGACACAATGTGGTGGAGGCATGTGGTGGCACTGGCACTCACGCCAGCCCAGCCTGCCTGGTGCACACTTTACAACCTCCCCTGCCCCATTTCCAAAAAAACCATTGATCTCCAGTGGTGGTTGCTACATGGGAAACTGGCCACTGGCACTCTCGTTCCCCACATGGACCCAGCTGCCTTGGCAGCCTGCCCCTTTTGTCAGGGGGTAACGGAGGAGGATCTTAACCATGTTTTCCTTGGATGCCCTCAGCTATTGTCTCTGTTTGCTGCCCTCAGCACTTTGCTTGAGGTACTAGGCTTGGACCTCCCAGAGGCCACCTACCTGTTTTCCTTCCCATACTGGGTGGCAGATGGGGGGTATCATTTGCCTGGCCAACTTCTTACTTGGCCAGGCTAAGATGGCCACCCTCAAGAACTGCAGGAACCAACTTGCTGGGGCTGGCTCAGACGATGCCCTGTGGCTCTTCCAGTTCTTGGTACGGGCACACTTGTCACTGGAGTTTGAGCATGTGGTCCTCCAGCAGATGGTGCCTGCCTTCCAGGCACATTGGGTAATTCAGGGGGTGCTTAGCAGGATTGAAGGTGTCCGTTTGGTCTTTGTGCTGTGACACTCCCCCCCATCCCTCCTCCTGTGGTACCGGCAAACTCCACTTCTGCTGTACAAAACAATGAATCCCAGAACACCTTGAGCTCCATCACACACGCACGCACGCACGCACGCACACACACACAGCGCTCCATGCAGATGGAGAATGGGATGGGAGGGTAAGGCACCCCATTACTGTCCCTCTGCCACCCCTCCCATTAGGCAGCACTCAGGGCACATGCTCTGCTTGCCATCATCAAAAAAAAAAAAA
>NW_017729025.1:57275025-57284571 GCF_001723915.1 Gavialis gangeticus
TGTGTGTGTGTGTGTGTGTGTGTGTGGGGTGGGGGTAAAAGCTTCATTCCCAGCAGCAGCGAGCAATACTGTCCCTTGTACTCCGTGACATACACTGCCTGGCTGTTGCTTTTGCTTGCTCCCTTGTGTGGAAGCCAGAAAAGCTGGGGGGTGAGAGTGAGAGAGGATTGTCCTGGGGTACATTCTTTGGATGTTCCAGCTCTGGCCCCAGAGACACTTACTATAGCTGGGTTGGGGGGGGGGGCAGGGCAGGGGGGCAGGCAAAGAGGGCTTGAATTCCATCACTCCTGTGGCTGTTTTAGTTCCTGGTGGCTTAGGGCAGCTTCAGGGCTGTTCTCAATTAATCATGACTACCTATAGGTCATTTTTGGCAGTTGGGACCTCTTGGGATGTAGGGACAGTTTGGCTCTGCCCTATTCCTCTCAGAAACGTCTCTTACCTTGGTGAATAGCTTTGCAACATCCTCTCTGTGTCAACAGGAGGGAGATGGGGGTGCCTGAAAGACTTTTGTTTGCATAGCAGTGTCAGTGATACACAGGAGCTAGAGCAGGCATCACTCCCTGGATGCCTATCCTTTTTGTCCAATCAGATCACAATTAATTAAAAACAAAACAAAAGCGGAGACCGAGAGACTCCTGCAGACCTAAGTCAGGTCTTGAGAACTAGAACTGAAATTTAAATATGGCATTCCTTCCCCCCCTCCCCATGCCAGCTATTGCTTACTGGCTTGGAAGGAAAAAAAAACAAATGTAGAAAATCAGAGCTAGTAAGACAGCAGGAAAAATTTGAATTTGTCTTACTCTTCCTTAGCTCTTAACTGAATAAAAAGAAAACAAGTTGGCAGTTGGCATTTTAGATGTTCTCACTCTGTAAGATGCAAGCTACAGTGCCAGACACTTCAGAAAATATATTTATTGGCAGTCACACAAGTGAATCATAAAACTGGATTTGTCAGGAGTAACATTCAAATGAAACTAGAAATAGCAGGTCTGGGGGCAAGGAGCATCTCCTTTTTTAAAAAAAATGTCATAATTGCTATGGCCAAGTTCTTAAAGAAGAGGTAACATGTTAGCTTAAAGGTATGCCTATCCTGTATCTCCAGTGTTTCCAGGGAGCATTGCTCCAGGGGGGTGGGGGGCATCAAGCAGGTGTACAATAATTATCGTATTTGTATGATCATTTCAACCATAGGCAACATGTAGGGGGTGCATGTGACCCCCCTGACAGCAAGCGCTTTCGACTTAGGGGATGGGCAGGGGGGCAGGAAGAGCGCTGATGCCCCCCCTGAGAAGCATGCCACCAACACTTCTGGGCTCAGTGTCTGGCCACGGGGGAACCCCTTCCCCGGTCAGCAATTGGCTGCTCCCCCCAGTGCCGACACTGCCATGGCTGCCTGTGGACGGTTCCCTACTTGGACTGCCCTCGCCGCCGACACCTGTGTCACCACCTGTGGGTTGTCAGTGTGCCCCCCCAGCCTCAGGGGGCACGTGTCGCTTACGATTTCAACCCTTGTATGATGTACGATAGATAACAGTAAAGCGTTCAAAATCTACGATAATTTTTGAGGCAAGTGATTGATCCAGCATATACAAAACCCAAGTCATTCTGAGGGAGTCTTAGCTGACTTTTGGGTTTGCTGTCAGCACTTTCTTATGACTACTTGCCTCAAAATAAAGAAACGCTTCAACTTTGACCCACTTCTCACTTACTCACTGCAGACTTAAAGTGAACAATATAAAGTAAATAAGACGAAGGCTTATTGATGTACTCATTTGCATAGATTTTTTTCAGTGTACATTTTTTCAGCAGATACAATAATTTTGAGCTTCCAATAGGATAATTTCATATTTAAGACCCAGCAATACTGGGGATCAAGCCACCCTGGAGGATGGTGGGGATGTTCCCCCTGCTGCTAATTCTCAAGTACACTGGAGACACAGAGGGTTTGAATGTGGTACCACTGGAACAACTTCACTGGCTAGTTTATGGGTTTGGCACAAATACATGGGAGTGAGAATCATCACAAAATCATAGAGAAGTAAGCCTGAAGGGACCTCCAGAGATCATCTGGTTCAACCACCTGCCTGAGGCAGGATCATCCAAAACATCCTATACAGATCCACTGTCTAATCTATTAGCATAGCTATACAGTCAACCCTGACACAACCACAAGACATGATTTCCTTATCTGCTACAGGTAAAGCGGGGGAACATGATGGCCAATGCCCTGCTACTGCAGAGGTTGTTAAAATGTGCTTGAGAGAGCTAAGGAGGAGGGCCATGCCCCCCGCTATAGAGGAAAGCGAAAATCCCCACAGTCAGTGGCTACGTAAAACATGAAAGAGTGAAGATGCAGTGTAGATATAGCTTAAGAATACTGTACACACTTTCCTGTGTGATGTGCAAGCAAAATCTGCCTTGCACGTGTTCTATATCACAGTCATTTGTAACATGCTGATACTGCATCCCTTCATCAGGGAGTTGTTTCAGTGTAACGGGGGCCCCTGTTCCGCGGGCTAGGAGAGAAGGGATGCATACCTACAGGAGGTGAGCCTGCCTCGCTTTGTCACGGGGGTCAGACTCGATGATCTACTCAGGTCCCTTCCGACCCTAGAAACTATGAAACTATCGCTACTTCATGGTCAGGACGGCTAGGATCTGGAACCAACTTCCAAGAGAAATGGTGCTGGCTCCTACCCTGGGGGTCTTTAAGAGGAGGCTAGATGTACACCTTGCTGGGGTCGTTTGACCCCAGTACTCTTTCCTGCCATGGCAGGGGGTCTGACTCGATGATCTGCTCAGGTCCCTTCCGACCCTAGAAACTATGAAACTATTGTTGCAGCCTGGTGATGTCAGATGCCATAAGGGGGGAGTCCAACGACACAGCGGTCCTCCACTGGAGCCGATGCTGATTGGCTGCAATCCAGAAAGACTAGTTGAAGAGGCAGCCAGCAGTAAGTTCTTCCTCAGCGAGCGGGGAGAGAGAGGCGGTGAGAAAGCCAGCATTTCCTTAGTCTCTATGAATCCACCATGCTTCCTCACAGACTCTCAGCAGCTGAGTGAGACAGGTTTGAATGCACCCCGATAGACCTGTAGCTGTGGTGAGTCATCTGGGAGGACAAACCTGGGGAGGGTGATGGTAGAAGCCAGTTAGGCAGATCCAGATGTATAGGCAAAGGACTGTAAGAGTGAAAACTGGGACCCTTGATATCAGAGGGAAGAAGCCAGAAGGGCAGGGATTTATCTAGATTTAGAGTGGACAGAGACCTGGTTCCCTGTCAGGACTGTTACAGGGGAGACATGGGCCCTAGACAAGGACAATCATGTAAACGGGAGACCTGGGCCAGGGTGTTCCCTTTGTGCCTGAGAAGGTGGGGAGAAAAGAGAGAACCTCATGTGGAGGAACTGAGGGAGGATGTGTCTGCTGAGAAAGTAAGCGGGGTTAAGGGCTCTCATGCCTGGGGAAGAGAGGCTTGATTGACCAGGATCATGCTAAGTGGACACTGGCTGGGACTGGGCAGGGGGTAGGGGAGGCAGAGCCTTGTGGTGGTAGCCAGAGTACCTACACCTCACTACCATGCTAGTAGCTGTCAACCTCTTTTCACAAGATTTCTTTCTCCTTAATAAAGCATGGTGGGCAAGTGGGGAAGACAGCAATGAGAACAATGGACCCTGGGAAGGCCCCGTCTACATTCACGTGAAGCTTATTCAATACGTTTGACATTCTTATGAAATCCCTATGTGTAAGATCATGTAGGAGGTACTTCCAATGGGAAGGGCACAGTAAAATGATGATAAACAGCTATGAATACAAAAGGGACTCTGGATTGATTTGTATCTGAATAGATCACTTGGAGACCATGTGTTACAGGGCTTGAAAGACTGCTGCTGAATCTGCCCATATGCTTTTGCTTAATAAAGATGGAGGGTTTTGAGGCAAGATCTATTTTGGTTTTATCTCCCAACCTTTACTGGACTTCTCTCACCTTTCTCCTACTCATTCAAGAGCATGTTTAAAACATATGCTCAATCAAGAGCAAAGTAAGGATTTCAAAAAGGAGAGAGAGGCTGCTTTGTAGGTCTCAAAGGCCCTCCCAGGCCAAATCACTGCCTGGGCTAGCTTAGTTAAGGCATACCAGTTTCTATAGCCAATGATGACAAGGGAATGGTGTCGTTAATATCAGTTTTGGCCTCCTTTGACTCCCCAGACTGAAAGACTGTATCCCTATTTACAGCTTGGCTATGGAGACTCTTGGAAATAAAGATAAGAAGAATAAACTTGCTCTGTGACAAAAAACAATGAGAAAAGTGAAGAAATCTGAGGAAAATTTTGTATATAGTCTAAAAAATGGAAGTGATAGGGATCCAGAATAATACCAAACTGTCAGGGGTTTTCAAGTGAATCTTTGGGAATTCAGTGCCCAATTGCTTCTTAAATGTAAGGGGCTTTAGACATTTAACTATTTTTGCCTTGTTTAAACATCTCAGCTCTCATTAATGACCAAGAGACCTAACATGTGCCCTACCTTGGAGGACTTCAGATAAAGACTTCTATTCCTTTTCTTTTTTCATAGTATTTTAATTGGAGAGAGGTTAGGCTGGTAAATATTGGGTAGACCATACCTCTCTCAATTTGGCCATTTCATTGACTTGCAACCGTGCTCATTTTCAGCTGACCTGCAGGTGAAGGTCATTGAAGGAGGACAGAACATTGATAAAACTACTTCCTCAGCAGTTATAATGGTAATTAGAGATCTGACTTAGAGCCATGTATACCTGCAGTGTGGGTTTCCCTACTTCTCTAATCCACTGCTCTCTGAACTGGACATGAATGTAATATATTAATAACTGGCTATGAATATTTTCTGCCTACAAACGGAGCATTGTCCTCACCAGTTAAATACGTGCATGGCACCAGAGAAAGTACCCAAAACCCTTAGCTCCAGACACTCTGCCTTTTTAATTTCTTGATTTAAGGGGAAATTGTCTTTATTTGTAGTATTTAAGTTGATATAATCTGTAGGCCTGCCTTTCAAGAGCAACTAAGTCATTTCAGCATAGTTACTCATTTTTATTAATTTTATTAATAAAATTTTATTAATCCCACACGCCTGGGCAGATCCAAGTTTTTGTAAAGTGGGGTATAGAAGCAGCAACCAGTATTGCAGAAGAGGCTGCACTCCCCCCCCCCAGCTTCCTCACCTACTGGGGTAGGCACACCATGCCATGGGAGAAGCAGCCAGGGACTTTTTCTAAGTCCTTGAATCAGTAAGAATTGCCATACCATCCCCCCCCACACTCTCTTCCTTCCACTCCCCTCTATGCTCAACAGCATGTCTCCTCCACTCTGATTTCCCCCCTCCCCTGCCTTCTCCTGCCACTGTCCGCAGTTGTCTTGGGAACAGGGGGAGCTCCAGAGCCACTCCTGTCCCACACCAGCCAGAATCTGTGAGGAGTTGGGTTTAACTAGGGACACTGGTGGCAGCAGTGGCTGTGGGCAGATTCTCCCACCCTGAGTCTGTTCCCAGGCTCACAGGAAACAACTGGGGGACTGAACAGGGAGAAGGAACCTGTCCACTGCCATCACTGCTGCTGAGCCTGGCTCCCTCCACAACCTGGCTGGAGCAGGGCAGGAGTGGCTCTGGAGCTCCTCCCAATCCTGAGGCAGCTGGAGACAGCAGGAACAGTGGTAGTGGCAGGGGGATGGGGGTGAATAGGAGGGGAGAGATGGGGGGAAGGCTGCTAGGTATGGAGGGGAAGCAGGAGGAATGGTTACCTGATTTGGGGACTTAAAAAGTGCCTGTCTGCTGCTCCTGCAGTGTGGTTTGAAAGGGGGTGCAATTGTGCCACTACAGCTGCTCTGGATCTGCCCCTGACCACATGCTGGGAACACAACAGTAACAGCACCAGCATACCAGAATTCAATGGTAGTACTATGAGGGCCACTGTAATTTGAGTCACTCCCTTAAAATAATAACGGATGAACCTACTGGACCAGATGTGATTTAATAAGGAAAAAAAGACAGTATCTGATCTGATCCCAATTATGAGTCATCTCAATGGTGTTTAAAGGCTATTTTTAATCTGTCTTGGAGGCAGTTGATCCAAACCGTATCTGAACCTAATCCTCTATGGAGAAGTATAATTGACATATTTCTCATAGCCCCACTTTTCCTCTCCAATAAGGGACAATAAAGTAACAGAGCAATCAAGACTCCAGCCTGTTTTACAGCATATGCTACTGTATCATCACACTAAGGGAACAGATGAAAAAAGAATACACAGTTAGACAAAAAAGCTTTGAAATGCTAGCAGAAATGCTCAGCTATTTTGTATATGTATGATGCTTCCAGCATGTGGCTGCCATTAATTTAGAAGCACTATCTTTCCTTTGCAGACATTTAAGGATTGGTTTACAAAAATGACACCGAATAAAAAATATTTGTGTTGATATTGTGGAATGAATACATTTTATCATGAGAAACAATGCTTTAAGTTGTAAAGGTCTTTCAAACTTGTTAAAGGATAAAAGGAACACTAGAAAAATCATTCAAAATAACATCCACTCAAGGAAAAGGGATAACATCCCTAAAATGTGTTGCAAGCCAGCATATATACTATTATTTTAACTTTAAACTGAAGATGCCTAAGAATAAATGATTAGATTGAATATATTTTCTCTCTGTACTGTGTTTGTCTCCTGAACCTGCTTAGATCATTATATACACCAATAACTAATTACTAGATAGCAATAGGCAAATGATTTGGGTACCACTGACTGTGTAAGTAGTTTTTGCATTTCTATAAACTGATCTTGAGAACAGATTGAAGTAGATAAATAGTGTGATTGTGCATATTTTTATGACAACTTTTCTGTCTCTTAGTTAATATTAATGACACACAGATATTAAACAACTGTAACAGATTAGATGTTTTTAAACATGTTAGGATAGGCAGTTGGCCTAAAACTGGTCTATATTGAAAGCTGTGTTACTCTTTAAAAGTAGGCAGCAACATGGTTACTATAAATATTAATGAGGTTTCCTCTGTAGTGCTAAATTCTGACCCTCCAAGGCACATATTGAGACACAATACTCTGCCCTGGCTATGGTTCTTGGTTGCATAGCTTTGGCTAGGTAACATTGGAAAAAGATTTGATGATAAACCTGTACCAGCAAATCCTCATAGTATAGATGCACATTATACTGGAAAAAGGTTATTTTTCTAATATAGGTCACAATGTTTCCCTGCACAGAGAGAGATTTGTTCTGACATCACTGCATCAATACAAGAACATTTTGTCAATATAAAAATGCTTTAGAAACATGTCAAACTCATGACAGGCTTTTAATAGTCTGGCAAAAGTTTCTAGTATAGACCTGGTCCTACTTAGATCTTCAAATAAGGGCTCCTGTAAGAAAAGCAGCTTAATAGCTATTGACTCAATCCTGCAGGGAGTGGAGCACTCTGGCCCCAATCCAGCCAAACCTTTAGGCACATGAATCAATGGGACTACACAAAGGCTCTCAGTTAAGCACATGCTGACCTAGTTTGCTGGAGTGGCACCAGAGTATTCAGTGCTTGGCAAAAGTGAGCACAGTGTGTTCACTGAACTTCCCCTCTCTCCAAAACAGAACCTATGTTCAGCAACTAGGGCTCTAGGGCGTGGTATTAAGGAAATGTATGTCTCCATGACATCTCAACAGAGGGATGGCCAAAGAGTGAAGACTGAAAAGCAGTGCCGTAGCAATGAAGTTTGGTGGATGGGGCAAAGCCCACAGCGGCAGCCCGCCCTCGCCCTGTGCACAGATCTGGGGGGCACACGCTCCTCCCGCCCCAATGTTTGCCTGGGTGTGCACACAGTGGTGGGAACCACCCTTCCTCCATCCCTGCACACCCCCAAATGAGCCGTGTGCAGCTCTGTCCTGTGCCTCACCCCTGCTGGGCAAAGCCTGTTGGAGCCCCTTCACTTTGGCACCTAGTGCAGTTGCCCTGCTCGTCCCCCCTCCCCCTGTTGCTACGGCATTGCTGAAAACACCAAGCAACTTCAGTGGTAAACTTTTGGTTGGCCGTTCTAAAATGGCTGTAAAAGGTTGTGTCTTTTTAGTTAAATATTCCTGCGTCCCTAATGCCATCCAAAGTGCTAGAGGAAGATAATTTGAATCTTGTATTCAGAGTTGATAATTTATTTCATTTACTTATTTGCCAGATCTTTTAGCTAAATTTACTAAATGGAATGTCATCGAAAACAAATGAAGCTTTCCATTAGAAAAATTGTCAACTCTGCTAGGAAATTTTGAAATCTCATTTTGAACTGACATTGTTTTGGTTTAGGAAAGCAAGCAAGCAAAGCAAAACAAAACAAAAATATTTTGATTTTACTTCTTTTCTCCTCTCTCCCCCCTTGAATCTCTCTCCCAACTTTTTCATCTACCCTTCCACCCCTTTTCCCTGCTCTGCAGCTTGTCAAAACTTCTCTAACTTTGGAACAATAGAAGGTGAAACTCTGTTATGGATGTTTTGATAAGGAGCAGCTTGATTTCTTTTTTCTTCTTCCTCCCCCCTCCACTCCTCCTTTCACTTACCTGAAACTTCCCTGAAGTTGCAAGTGGAGGGCTACAGGGGAACAAACCATTCATTCTATTGAATGCCATCTAAAAATAGAAAACAAATAAGAACTTTTTCATTTTTCAAAGATCTACCTGAAATACATTTGTAATCTGAACTGAAATTAAATGAAAAATCTTATTTGAACTGAATGGACACAAAAATTATTTTCTGTAAAGAATTATGAAATATAATTATTTTTTCATTTGCAACCTATCATAGGGGCAAGGGGGAATTGGAGTTTTTACCAGTTCTAATTTTATTAATGTATATGTTTCATAGATCCAGATTCTGCTTACCTTGTATTTCTCTGTAACTGTTTCAGTTGCTCATTAATATCTTGGGCCAACATTAATGCGTTTACCTTTAAAAATGCTGAGATAGCAGCAAGCATTTTAAATTAAACTCTGTGCAGTAAAAAAAAACACATCAGGTTGATCTATGAACTTTGGTGTGTTTTTTTATCTGTTTGAAGATGCAGTTACACTTATACCATATTAAGAGCACTAAAAATGTGAGCATCTGCATGTTAAAGGTCATTAACCGGTGCTAAGTGCCCTCTGAGTGACTTGAAGTTACAGCACTTTAGGTGAGGATTAACTCTGGGCCATGCTACTTAGCTTATGTTAGGGTAATTTCAATCTGCTCCACAGAGATAAAAAAAGTATTTTGCTGTCTTCCAGTATCCCAGGATGCACTGCTCCTAGCCAAGAGTAGATAGAGCCCAGATGTCCTTGCTCCTAGCCATGCCCCTGCTCACTATCCCTCTAGTGGCAAGTCAGTGCTGTGCAGGCAAGAACTATTAACATGCAACTGATCACAGCATGTTTTAACTTGAACACCACAATATTCCAGAGCTCTAGTATGGTCTAAGTCAGTGGTCTCCCAGGGGGTGCGCAAGACGATCCATTGGGGTGCAGGAAGAAAATATTAGAACTT
>NW_017729025.1:57289571-57290195 GCF_001723915.1 Gavialis gangeticus
ATTTGGGGTGGGTACAGGACTTCACTTGTGGCATGTCTGCCAAAAAGGTTGGCCACTGCTGCGTTACATACTCTGTAGACTAAAACATGAAGTAAACCTCTAGGTCAGTGGTCTCCAGAGTGGGGTGCGCGCAGCCCAGGGGGTGCATGAGATGATCCATTGGGGTGCGGGAAGGAAATATTAGAACTTCTGTTTATATAAATATACATATATTGGGGTGCATGCTCAAAAATTTTTTACTGATAGCGGTGCGCGATCAAAAAAGTTTGGAGTCCACTGGTTTAAGTGTAACACAGAACTTCACCCTAAGTTCCAAAATAACCTATTCCCAGATAGGGGGTGCAAAGACCTTTTAGTTTGTTTCACATCAGGTTCTTGCCAGGATCAGTCAACTTAGCTCTGTAATGGGTTATGTGGAACTATGGGGCTAATGTTTCTTGACTTCTGTGTAAATGCAAATCAGCATGTGGCCTTAAAATAAAATGTTATCTATATTACAAAGCAAATTACTTAAGATTTTCTGTAAGAACCTCTTGCAGCCTCAGCAGAGCCTGCTAAGTTGCCAGCTCCTGCAGGCAACACGGGCTCTACTGTAGCTACTGCCCCCGCTCTCCCCAAGACAAA
>NW_017729025.1:57290987-57298731 GCF_001723915.1 Gavialis gangeticus
GGCTATACCCTGTACAGGAGAGATCAAGTAGACAAAAGGAGCGGGCGTGTAGCTCTCTATGTCAAGGAGAGCTTCGTATCCCTGCAAGTCGACATTGGTGACTGGGGTGGACGACTGGAGACCTTCTGGGTTAAAATCTGTGGGGAACACGGCACAGGGGACACAATGGTGGGAGTCTACTACAGACCTCCCACCCAAAGTCAAGAGCTTGACCAGGAGTTCACAAGGGAATTGGCTGAGGCCTCATGCTCCTGGTCCATGGTTGTCAAAGGAGACTTCAACTACCGTGACATGTTGTGGGAAGAGCACTCGGCTAAATCCAAGTGGTCGCAAAGCTTCCTATCATGCATGGATGACCTCTGTCTGACTCAAGAAGTCTATAGGCCCATTAGAGGTAAAGCGCTGCTCGATCTGGTACTGGCGACTGGGGACAATCTAATAAGCGACCTAATGATCAATGGGAAGCTGGGTGACAGCAACCACAAGCTGATCACCTTCACCATCCACCGTAAAGCTGGCAAGTCAGTCAGGAATACAGAAGTCCTTGACTTTAGGAAAACTGACTTTGACAAACTCAGGAGGCCCCATGACCCCAAGGGGAGGGGAGTTCAGGAAGAGTGGTTGCTTCTCAAGGGAACTAGCTCAGGCTATTCCATCTTGGAGGAAAGGCAGCAAACAGATACAGCAGCCCCCTTGGCTCTCCAGGGAACTAGCAGACCTCCTGCGGCTAAAAAGAAAGGCCTACAAAGGATGGAGGATGGGATCCACCTCCAAGGAGGAATATTCTGCACTGGTCCGGTCCTGCAGGTAGCAAACCAGGAAAGCCAAGGCTGCGACAGAACTCCAACTGGCTACAAGTATCAAGGAAAATAAAAAAATCCTTTTTTAGATATGTGGGAAGTGGGAGGAAAAGCAAGGGCAACATTGGACCCCTGCTAAACCAAATGGGACAACTGACAACCGACACCCAGGAAAAAGCCAACCTATTAAATGGGTACTTTGCATCAGTCTTTCATCAGCCCCACAGGACGCCCCTACCCACTCCAGGACAGGGGGGCCTGGGTGAGGGAGATTCCCTGCCCTCCATCAACACTGACCTCATGAAGGAACACCTTGAGAGGCTCAAGTTAGTTGGCCCTGACAACTTATACTCCAGGGTACTCAAGGGGCTGACTAGCATCATAACCCAGCCCCTGGCACGGATCATCGAGAACTCCTGGCACTCTGGTGAAGTGCCTGAAGATTGGAAGAAGGCCGATGTGGTGCCTATCTTCAAGAAAGGGAGGAAAGTGGATCTGGCAAACTACAGGCCCATCAGCCTGACCTCTACGCTGGGGAAGGTCTTAGAAATGATTATTAAAGAGGCCATTCTTAACAGGCTGGCCAATGGGAACATCCTGAGGGATAGCCAGCATGGGTTTGTTGTGGGTAGGTCTCGCTTGACCAATCTTATTTCCTTTTACAACCAGGTGACCTATCACCTGGACAAGGGAGAGGAGATTGATGTCATATATCTTGACTTCAAAAAAGCCTTCAATCTGGTATCCCATGATCACCTCTTGGTGAAACTGGCCCACTGTGGCCTTGGGACCACCACAATCTGCTGGCTGGGGAATTGGCTCCGTGGTTGGACCCAGAGGGTGGTGGTTGATGGAAGTCAATTGTCATGGTGCCCTGTGACAAGTGGGGTCCCCCAAGGCTCTGTCCTTGGACCTGTATTGTTCAATATCTTCATTAATGATGTGGACATTGGTGTCAGAAGTGGACTGGCCAAGTTTGCCGACAATACCAAACTCTGGGGTAAAGGATCCACACCTGAAGACAGGAGGGCTACTTAGGCTGACCTTGACAGGCTCATGAAATGGGCGGATGAGAACCTCATTGGTGTTTAACACTGAAAAATGCAAGGTTTTCCATCTTGGGAGGAAAAACCTGCAGCATCCTTATAGGCTTGGCAGTGCTACGCTGGCTAGCACTACCGATCAAAGGGACTTGGGGGTCATGATTGACCGCAAGATGAACATGAGCCTTCAGTGTGATCCTGTAGCTAGTAAAGAGAGCAAAATGCTGGCTTGCATCCATAGATGCTTCTCAAGTAAATCCTGATATGTTATTCTTCCATTGTATTCAGCCTTGGTGAGGCTGCAGCTGGAGTACTGCGTCCAGTTTTGGGCTCCGCAGTTCAAAAAGGATGTGGAGAAGCTTGAGAGAGTCCAGAGAAGAGCCACGCGCATGATCAGAGGTCAGGAAAACAGACCTTACGATGACAGGCTGAGAGCTATGGGGCTCTTTAGCCTGGAAAAGCGCAGGCTTAGGGGTGATTTGATGACCACCTATAAGTTTATCAGGGGTGTTCACCAGTATCTGGGGGAATGATTGTTTACCAGAGTGCCCCAAGGGTTGACAAGGTCAAATGGTTATAAACTACTGCAAGACCATTTCAGGCTGGACATAAGGAAGAATTTCTTTACTGTCTGAGCCCCCAAGGTCTAGAATAGCCTGCCTTCGGAGGTGGTTCAAGCATCCACAATGAACACCTTCAAGAGAAATTTGGATGCTTGTTTTCCTGGGATCCTATGACCCCAGCTGACGTCCTGCCCCTGGGGCAGGGGGCTGGACTTGATGATCTTCCAAGGTCCCTTCCAGCCCTAATGTCTGTGAAATCTGTGAAAGATGAAGTGGTAGATGAAAGATTCCTACACCATTCAAGGGCACTAAAATTAATTAATGAATGCCTCACTTTGCTTGGCTGCAACACAACCTTGCTATACATTTGCAACAATGGTATTTTTATTGTGCCGTACTTCAGGTTGCATAGACCCTATTTTTCCGCTGAAGGAAAGAACTCTCTCTCTGATTCACATGAGTTACCAGTAAACTTCATCATCTGAGACAAAATGCCATTTTAGTTTTCTTTGAAAGCAACCTGTAACTTTTATATGACTTAGAGAAAGGTCAAATTTTGTTTTCAGTAGAGCAGGAAGATGTTTGTTTTATGAGATAAGGTGCACCAAACCTTCAGTGAGTATGGAAAAAAAACGAGAGACTTTCAACCTAATTGTAAGCCAAAAGTGTTAATTTCAAGTTTTTCATTAGGGTTTAGAAATTCCAAGGATACATTCCACAATTTTAAACTTCTGACAACATTTAGAAGTTGCTCTAGCTTTTTATATTCACTTTCACAGAAATTGAGCCAATTCTGTCACATTTCCCTGTTGAAAGACAACCAATTTTTTTGGTCTATCATTTTGAAAATATATTTTAGTTTGACTACAATAGTACAAATAAAATATTGATTGATTCCAACTAAATACAATAGCTTAGAACACTGAGGTACCTTTTAGGTAATCAATGACAAACTTTTTGTTGCAAATAAAACTCACAGAATAGTACTGTTTTTGCTTAGTGGTAAGTTTAAATGAAAAACTGGAAATATAGGAGATACTGTAATATAGATTGTAAATCCTCACTAATCTCTCTCATTTTAGCCTTATAGAAATGCACTTTTAGAGTTCCAAAAGCATGTTGATTTCATCGTCATCCATAAATGTAAAATTATTCCTAGTTCTCCCCTTCGTTATGTCAGTTTCAGGACCTCATTCTCTCAACACTTACACCAACAATTCTTAACATTTTCAGGGTCTGGGCACCTCCCCACAGCTTTTCTGAATGTGGTGGCATCCCCAGTTGAGAGCTACTTTGCTCAGCTTACCTCTCAGTGGGTGCATCTACATGAATGAATAAACTTCAGTGCATATCACACTGGAGTTTATGGCTCCTGGGACCCATGTCTTCATGTGTACCTGGGACTGCAGCATGTTGAGCTGGGTCAGAGCAGCTCTGGCTCACAAGGAGCCCAGGGGGTCAAGCTGCCAGCCTGGGGTTGCTCCGGCCTGGCTCAACATGCTGTGGAGGGGCTGGCTGGGGCACAAGGGTGCTCCAGTGTGGGGCTAGCCGGCAGGCAGCCCCTCACTGAAGAACCCTCATGCCCCAGCCGGCCCTCTCAGCATCTACACATGTGTTGCTGCACACTAAAGAATGCATTGCAGGATAGTACTTGTATTTACAAGCACTAACCTGTAGCAGAGTTAATTAGTTTCTTGAGACCTAATAGAGCCACACCTGTAGACACTGAGACTTTACTGAAGAAGTAATTAGGCAACTCCATAGTCCATGTCTTGAGTAGATGCACCTGGTACTTCTCGACCAGGTGCTGCTGTCTCCAGATCTTCTGTACAGCGAGATCAGGAAATGCTGTGGCACATGGATGCACTTCTCCTTCATTTGAGCTCTTTGATCATCCAAAAGTAGGTAGGACAGGAAGCTCATTCTACAGCCCTCCCCAGTCTGTTCCTGCACAGCATCTCCTAGCAACAGAAGTGCACAGGGAAGATGGAACTGTCCCATGCTTCTGCTCCTGAGAAATGTAGGTGGTTGGGGAGCAGGCCACTTCCTAGTTTCATAGTTGGTAGGGTTGGAAGGGACCTGAGCAGGTTATCAAGTCTGACCCCCTGCCACAGGCAGGAAAGAGCATTGGGGTCAAACGACACTGGCTAGGTGATTATCTAGCCTCCTTTTGAAGACCCCCAGGGTAGGAGCGAGCACCACTTCCCTTGGAAGTTGGTTCCAGATCCTAACCACCCTGACTATGAAGTAGCACCTCCTGATGTCTAGCCTGAATCTACTCTCAGTCAACTTATGGCCGTTATTCCTTGTTACTCCCGCTAGTGCTCGGGGGAACAGGGACTTTTCCATTGCCTGTTAGTCCCCCTTGGCAAGCTTATAGATGGCCACTAGATCCCCTCTCAGCCATCTCTTGTGGAGGCTGAACAGGTTCAGGTCCCATAGCCTCTCCTTGTAGGGCCTGCTGTGCTTCCCCCGATCATGTGAGTGGCCCTCCTCTGGACCCTCTCGATGTTGACCACATCCCTCCTGAAGTGTGGCACCCAGAACTGGATGCAGCACTCCAACTGCGGCATGACCAATGTCACATGGAGGGGGAGGATCACCTCCTTGAATCTGCTCATGATGCATCTGTGGATGCATGACAAAGTGCGGTTTGTCTTCCTGACCATGTCCTCACATTAGCAACCCATGTTCATCTGAAGTCAATAGCGACTCCAAGGTCCTTTTCTGCCTCTGTGCTGATGAGAAGGGAGTTCCCCAGCCTGTAGGGATGCTGCTGGTTCTTCCTCCTCAGGTGCAACACCTTGCACTTGTCCATATTGAAACCCATCCTATTCTCATCTGCCCACCCCTGTAACCTGTCCAGATCTAGTTGTAGCCTGTCCTTCTCTTCTAGCATGCCCACTTCTCCCCACATGTTAGTGTCATCCACAAATATGAACAAGGTGCTTTTCACCCCCTCGTCCAAGTTGCTGATGAAGATATTGAACAGTGTGTGCCCAAGGACTGAGCCCTGGGGAACCCCACTGCCCACATCCCTCCAGGCTGAAAATGACCCATCCACCACCACTCTCTGGGTGCGGCCCTCCAGTCAATTTGAAACCCATTTGACTGTGTAGGCATTGACACCACAGTTGCCTAATTTTTTAATGAGAATGGGGTGAGAGACAGTGTTGAAGACCTTCCTAAAGTCCAGAAAGACTACGTCCACTGTGACATCTGCGTCCAAGGATTTTGTGACCTGGTCATAGAAGGCCACCAGGTTGGTCTGACAGGACCTGCCTCTAATGAACCCATGCTGATTGCCCCTAAGCATAATCTCTCCTGCTGGTCTGTCGCAGATGTGCTCCTGGATAATTTTCTCAAAAAGCTTTCCCAGGACTGAGGTAAGATTAATGGGCCTGTAGTTTCCTGGGTCCTCCTTCCTCCCTTTTTTGAAAATGGAGACCACACTGGCTCTCCACTAAGAGCTGCCACCTGAGCCAGGTCTTCCTAATGCAGGAGGAGCATGAAGGTGCAGCAGCCCTGCATGTGGATCCCTTTTACCTGGCCATGGTGGTAGCTGCTGTGTTGTGGTACCCTTGTAGGTGTCTCATACCACCCGGGTGTGGTGGTACCTTTGTTGAGAACCACTGATTTACAATCATGAGTAACATTACCTATACAGGACTGTTAACTTGAGAAATATGAATGACTAAATATTCAGGATTGGGACCTAAATCAGGGGTACTTACAAAGACTTCACTGTAGGTAATGAAAATAAAACTGATGAGAGGTGAGACTATTGGTAACCCTTACTTAATATATTTTAAAAGCTGAAATATTTTCCTCCTGCAGCTGTTTGAGCACATTTCAGTAGGGAGGAGGGGGAGAAATTTCCTTTGAGATATAACTTTGTTGTAATAAGACCATAATTCTGTCACCGTCTCCAACACACTGAAAAATATTAAGAATGATATAATTTCTTTACTTACTTACAGATAACTTTGTATATACCATTAAACTCATCTAATATGGACAAGTTGACTGTATTACAGCTTGTGGAGTTAGTGTTAGATTGAAGCTTCGTATATAGTCCTGAAATAGAAGCAGCGGGTAGCCACAGCACTTCAGGAAGAGCACAAAGAAGGAACAATGCTGTTTTAGGGGAAGAGTACAACTTAGCAGGATACAGTTCCCTTTGTCCTTGTACAAGACCAGATGTGTTCCAGGATGCTTCACAGGATTAAACAGAACTGCAACGTCAAATCACCTGTGTGAGAAATATATTATCTGATGAGATGTGAAAATACCTGGTATAGATGAGGGAGTGAGCTAGAGTTAGATTCTGTTGGAGGTAAAAAGATGCGGAGGTGGTAAGTCTTACAGCAAACCTATGAAAAGTGGATTCTATTCTCTGTTGCCCTGAGTCCAAAAGGGTTAGTAGTATTGTGTATTTATTTGTTCCATCTGTTCATCTCCAACAAAACCAATGCACAATTGTTGCTTGCATGCATATATGTATAGTACTAAATTATGCCTATAGGATATATATTTTTCAAGCAGTTCAGAGGGAGCATGCAGTGAAATTCGAATTGCCTACTAGGATGGATGCAGATGGGTGAAGAAACTAGGATAGGAAGGTAAAATTATTTGCTTGAGTGATTTCTAGTCACATGATTTTTTGGTTTGCACCTGACCTCTTTCAATATATCAAAGGAGAAAAGGGAGCTGGGTTTAAAAAGAATAACACACATCTCGCATGTCAATTATATTAAGTGGTTGTGATGTCCTTTTATTACTACTTTGGGTATGGATTAAGGCCTAGACCAACAAAGAAGCAGGGTTGTAAGAAGCTTCAGTCCCTGATTTGATTTGGTGGGGATTTGGCTCGATTCAGTGGCCGAATCTCCAAATGTGAATCGATTCAGAACCCTCCAAATCAATTCAGAGAGATTTGGAAAGGTTTGGACATAGACACAGCGTTAAAATTTTTTTCTACATACCTCAAGGTACCAGGTAGCTCATGAGTGCTGAGATGGTGGGGCGGATGGAGCGTCCCACAAGAACACAGGGGGGCTCCCCAGCGTGCTTGGCAGCAGACGCGGAAGTGGACCAAAAGCACTCCTGGTCCACTTCTGGGTCTGCCGGGGAGCACGCTGGGGGGGCCTCTCGTCCTCGTGGCTCAGTGACTGGTGCCTCCTAGGTCTGACGGGGCACCTGGAGCCCCCCCATGGCTGATCGTTGAGTTGGGGGCGTGTGAGGGCCGCCCCCCCCGTGCATTCCCTGGTGGACCCAGAAGTGGACTGGAAGTACCTCTGGTCCACTTGCAGGTTCGCTGCTGAGTATGCAGGGGGGC
>NW_017729025.1:57303731-57304816 GCF_001723915.1 Gavialis gangeticus
TCCCCCCGTGCATTCCCTGGTGGACCCAGAAGTGGACTGGAAGTACCTCTGGTCCACTTGCAGGTTCGCTGCTGAGTATGCAGGGGGGCCCCCCCACTCCTGTGGGAAGCTCCATCCACCCCAGCATTGCAGTATTCATGAGCCATGCTTGGTACCCTGAGGTATGTAGAAAAAACATTTAAAGCTGTGTCTATGGCCAAATCGCTGATCCTCTGAATCAGCATCAACTCTTCAGATTCAGGGACAGTGATTCAAGTCAACGAATTGAATCACTGTCTCCAATTCCACTGAATCCAAATCGAATATGGTCCATTTCGTACTCCTTTACAAAGAAGCTTAGATGTCATGAGACTGACACAACCCTTACCTTTCCAGGGCCTGATCCCCTAGCAGAATCCACATTTGGTGCCCAGGCTCTTTGTACAGTAAATATAGAAAGTTAGGTGCTATTGAATGGGATCCAAATATCTATCATAATGTGCTGTGTGCTTTTCAAACTAATCAACAGGAAAATATTGACAACAGGGGTATAATGTAAATCTTACCCCTGTCTGTAGGATATAGTCTTATTCAGCCCTATCAGGAGGCATTGTTCTTCAGATAGTACACAGAGTCAAGGGCTAGGGACAGAAGTTACACATAAACTGGTTTAAGTGATCAGAAACTGGTTTAAACCTGTAACAGAACACAAGTTAAGTGCACATAAACTACTTTCAAAATGGCTGAAACAGGTTTAAGATAAACCTGGTTGAATGTACTATCAGACTTAACTGCTTTATGTCAAACCAATTTAAGGAACTTCTGTCCCAGACCCCTTCCTGGTTTAAGTTAACTCACCCCAGGAAGACCCCAGCTGCATTCCCCAGTCTGCCCCTCAGCTCCCTAACCAGAGCACTATCACTGCTCTGGCTGGCTGTGATGGGGGTGGGAAACTCTGCTTGGGACTGGAGCTGGGGTCTGCCTGGCAGGGGCGCAGAACCCCCTGCCAGGCTTTTCCCTGCTTGGGGGTGGGGGGAGTGGCCAGACCCCAGCCAGCATGCTGAGGTGGTGTAGCGAAAATAGATACTTTTCTCTATGTTTCTTTG
>NW_017729025.1:57304827-57307691 GCF_001723915.1 Gavialis gangeticus
GCCTCCAGGGGATAAAATCAGCAATTTATGCAACAGTGGAGATGGATTAACGACCCCCCACCCTCCTCCTCTGTCCCACCAGCACAGGACCCCAGCCAGGGTCTGCCTGGCAGGAGTGCAGCTGCCCCTGCCAGGCTTCCCCACCCCTTTCTGGTTTAAACACCCCTCCTCTCTCTGCTTCACCTCAGGCTGCCAGCCTGGGGCCAGTTCTGGCTGCACCCCCACCCTGGCCTCTTGAGTGGGAAGCAGCAGCGAAAAGCTTGGCAGGGGCTGCTTTCCCCCTCCTCCTCCAGGCACACCCTGGCTGGGAACTGTTTAGGCCAGGGTGGGGGTTTAAACTCCTCCCCAATCATACTCAGCTGTCTGCTGGGGCCTGCCCTCCCGGTCAGCTCGAGTAGGGAGGGGGAAAAGCCTGGAGGGCTTCTCTCTCAGCTTCCTTCCAGCCTTCTGGCCACTGTCCCAGGGAAGGGAGGGCTTGCTCTAGCGCCCCCCAGTGTCTAGTGAATCTAGCCTGAGCCACTGCAGGCATGTGGCTGCATTTTCAGAATCAAAAGTGACAGTCTGTTCACTTGCTTCTTGGTTCAATCTCCTCAGTTTAGACTGACCTGCAAAGATTGAATTAATTCAGGCTCGGGCTTTTTGAATGTCTGTACTTAGCCAAGGAGTCTGACAGAGGTCTGCTTCAGTTAGCATCTGGATTCCAATTTATGAGCATTATGTAAGTAGTTGCAGTTGCTACTGTCTTCTCACAAAGAAATGCAAGATTCTTTTTTACCCCTGGACCATAACCAAAGCTTCTGTTTCTATCTGAGCATATGGGCACTTGTTTTTTGTACCCATGAGGCATAAGCCATTAATCGCTGGTCTTGACCCTACTGTTATGAAAGGACAACACACTCACAGTATCCCTTTGAAGGGATCTGTGGATGCTTCATCTGATGCTTTCTGTGATGGTACACCAGGATTGCAGCCTCTTTAAACTCCCTCAGATTCTCAAACTCTTAAGATTTACAACCCATGTCCCGTGGCTTTCTTTGCACAGCTGTATACTTATTTTGCTTGCTTGGGCAGCTAGATTAACCACAAATTTCCCTTGAAGAGTTTATCGTTCCAAGGAGCCTTTGTTTGTTGGAGCAGGCAAGGCTGGAGGGTGGCACGTATGGGAGGGTCTCAGTTGTACTGTGACCTGTCTATGCACCTTGTTGCATAGACTTCTCTCCTAGGCCCCTTGTTTCCTTTAAACACAATGTTCAAGTCTGCGTGTTTATCATTAGATCAGCAACCTTGGCTCTTTCTAAAGCTGCTCAGAGCTTCTGGCCTTGTTTTTATGCTATTTTTCCTTAGATCAAAACATCATCACAGTGAACCTTGGTAACCTTAGCACTATCAAAAATGCATTGTACTTTCCTTGGATGCAGACTGCAACCCAAATATCAGTCTGCAAAAACGTCTATCAAAGGGCTGCTGAATGTGCACAAATGAGTTCTCTGTATTTGCTAAGGGAATGTTGGCTGATGTATCCGGCATAAAAAAATATTTGGGTTCAGCCATCTCTCACAAATTCTCCCTCTATTGGTTATGGAAAATTACCTGTTTTTAGCCTATTTAATTCTTTTTTGTCTATCAATATGTGAAGGGTTCCACTTTTTTTTCTACAATGACTAACAATCGTACCCATGAGTTTAGTTCTTTAGTATTCTGTCTGTTCCTTTTGTACCAGGGACATGGTTTATATTTGAAAGATTGGTTCTTCAGCTTTTTATGAGTCTCAAACTCTTCTATAATTTCATCATTTTGCACTCTCATTTTAAAAACATTGATCATAATATTCTTCACTTTTAGTTGGTATGGAGTAGTCATTAAATTTGTATAATACAGTTACATAGAGAAGGCAGAGAAGAGTGGCACCTTATTACAGATTACTTCAAAGAGGTATGAGCTTTCACAAGCAACACCTTACTTCATCAGTTACATAGTTAACATCATCTGTGCAAGTTAATTAAAAACTTTCAAAATGCTAACTGCTTTACAACTAGCTACTGTTAAAAACAAGGATGCCTTCTGACTGAGTTTTTGCTGATGTCCACTTCTTGCAGATAGAAGGGGCATTACATAATCTTCTTCAGTTGTGTTCTATGTTTCTAGAGAATTTCAACTCTGGTCCAGCTTTCAAATGCACCAATTTTCCACTCATGATATTTTCCCAACCTGTTTTGCTCCTGACACTGTTCAGAGATTTCTCAGAGCTGAGGAGTCTGACACAAGCCAGCTTCATTCAGCTGGCCTGTGTCAGACCAGACCAGACCAGACCAGACCAGACCAGACCAGACCAGACTCATTTCTAACTGATTAGGTTTATATCATATAAAACTCTGAATCACAAAGTATCTATTTCAAACTGGATTATGCCAGAGCTGCTTCTTAAATGTACAGCATCCCAGAAGTGATTCCCTAAGCTTGGGATTCATAGCCCAGAACCATCTGCAGCAGAGCAGCCATGAAATCTCTTTTGAAAATGGGGAAGGAGGGGTCACTCTTTTCTTTTTAAGAGAGTGAGCAGGCGTACATATATGTACTTGCATATGAATTGCATATTTAATGGCTGGAACACTCAGCACCTACCTGAGAAGGTGACAAGAGGAAGGGGCTGAGGCAACCAGGTCCAAGTGCCCACATCTCAGATCCCAGCTGGGTCATTCTGGCCCCCTGCTGGAAAATGTTGCTGACCCCTGCATTAAAGCACATAGTCCTGTTGATTTCGTAGAATCATAGAAAATTAGGGTTAGCGGGGACCTTAGGAGGCCTTCTAACCCAGCCCCCTGCTCAAGACAGGACTACCTCCAACTGGATCATCCCAGGCAACA
>NW_017729025.1:57312691-57313051 GCF_001723915.1 Gavialis gangeticus
TGTTGTGGGAGACTGTATCAAAAGCCTTGCTAAAATCAAGGTATACCACACCCACCATACTCCCCAAATCCACAGAGACAGTCATCTCATCATAGAAGGGAATTAGGTTGGTCAGGCATGACTTGCCCTTGGTGAATCCATGCTGACTGTTCCTAATCACTTTCTTCTCCTCTAAGTCCTTAGAAATGGATTTATTGAGGACCTGCTTCATGATTTTTCCAGGGACTGAGGTGAGGCTGACCAGTCAGTAGTTCCCTGGATCTTCCTTTTCCCCTTTCATAAATGTCACTTCCTCCTGGTCTGATGGTTTATAGCAGACACCCACGACATCACCCTTGTTGGTCTCCCCTCTAAACTTAA
>NW_017729025.1:57318051-57319276 GCF_001723915.1 Gavialis gangeticus
TCACCAGTGCTGAATAGAGGAGAATAATCACTTCCTTTGACCGGAAGGTAATGCTCCTATCAATGAAGCCCAGGATGCTGTTAGCCTTCTTGGCAACAAGGGCACTGTTGGCTCATAATCAGATTATTGTCCACTGTAACCCCCAGGTCCTTTTCTGCACAGCTGCTGCCCAGCCAGTCAGCCCCAGCCTGTACCAGTGCATGGGATTGTTCCATCCTAATTGCAGGACTTTGCACTTGTCCTTGTTGAACCTCATGAGATTCCTTTTGTCCCAATCCTCCAATTTGTCTAGGTCACTCTGAATCCTAGTCTTATCCTCCAATGTATCTACTACTCCCTGCAGCTTGGTGTCATATGCAAACTTGCTGAAGGTGCACTCTATACCATCTTCCAGATTGTTGATGAAGATATTGAACAAAACTGGCCCCAGGACCAACGCCTGGGGCACTCCATTTGAAACTGGTTACCAGCTAGACATCACTCCATTGATTACTACCCTCTGAGCCTGATGCTCCAGCCAGTTTTTTATGTACCTTACAGTTTATTCATGCAGCCCATACTTCCTTAGCTTACCTGTGATCATGTTGTGGGAGACTGTATCAAAAGCCTTGCTAAAATCAAGGTATACCACACCCACCATACTCCCCAAATCCACAGAGACAGTCATCTCATCATAGAAGGGAATTAGGTTGGTCAGGCATGACTTGCCCTTGGTGAATCCATGCTGACTGTTCCTAATCACTTTCTTCTCCTCTAAGTCCTTAGAAATGGATTTATTGAGGACCTGCTTCATGATTTTTCCAGGGACTGAGGTGAGGCTGACCAGTCAGTAGTTCCCTGGATCTTCCTTTTCCCCTTTCATAAATGTCACTTCCTCCTGGTCTGATGGTTTATAGCAGACACCCACGACATCACCCTTGTTGGTCTCCCCTCTAAACTTAACCTAGAGACTTTCAACAGGCCTATCTCCAGTTTCATACTGGAGCTCTGAGCAATTATATGGGTCTTTTACATAAAGTGCAACTCCTCCTCCTCTTCTTCCCTGCCTGCACTTCCTGAACAGCTTGTACCCATCCATGACTGCCCCAGTCATTCGAGCTCCCACCAAGTCTCTGTTATTCCAATCGCACTGTAGTTCCATGACTGTGTGAGGACTTCTAATTGTTCCTGCTTGTTTCCCAGGATCCGTACATTTGTATACAGGCACCTGAGGTAACTAGTTGAT
>NW_017729025.1:57324276-57329633 GCF_001723915.1 Gavialis gangeticus
CCAATCCTCCAATTTGTCTAGGTCACTCTGAATCCTAGTCTTATCCTCCAATGTATCTACTACTCCCTGCAGCTTGGTGTCATATGCAAACTTGCTGAAGGTGCACTCTATACCATCTTCCAGATTGTTGATGAAGATATTGAACAAAACTGGCCCCAGGACCAACGCCTGGGGCACTCCATTTGAAACTGGTTACCAGCTAGACATCACTCCATTGATTACTACCCTCTGAGCCTGATGCTCCAGCCAGTTTTTTATGTACCTTACAGTTTATTCATGCAGCCCATACTTCCTTAGCTTACCTGTGATCATGTTGTGGGAGACTGTATCAAAAGCCTTGCTAAAATCAAGGTATACCACACCCACCATACTCCCCAAATCCACAGAGACAGTCATCTCATCATAGAAGGGAATTAGGTTGGTCAGGCATGACTTGCCCTTGGTGAATCCATGCTGACTGTTCCTAATCACTTTCTTCTCCTCTAAGTCCTTAGAAATGGATTTATTGAGGACCTGCTTCATGATTTTTCCAGGGACTGAGGTGAGGCTGACCAGTCAGTAGTTCCCTGGATCTTCCTTTTCCCCTTTCATAAATGTCACTTCCTCCTGGTCTGATGGTTTATAGCAGACACCCACGACATCACCCTTGTTGGTCTCCCCTCTAAACTTAACCTAGAGACTTTCAACAGGCCTATCTCCAGTTTCATACTGGAGCTCTGAGCAATTATATGGGTCTTTTACATAAAGTGCAACTCCTCCTCCTCTTCTTCCCTGCCTGCACTTCCTGAACAGCTTGTACCCATCCATGACTGCCCCAGTCATTCGAGCTCCCACCAAGTCTCTGTTATTCCAATCGCACTGTAGTTCCATGACTGTGTGAGGACTTCTAATTGTTCCTGCTTGTTTCCCAGGATCCGTACATTTGTATACAGGCACCTGAGGTAACTAGTTGATTTGTCCTGATTTCTCAGGAAGTATGAGAGCACCTCCCCTGTTGCCCCCTCCTACTTGCTCTTCCTCCAGGTCTCCCACTTCCCGACTTACCTTAGGGCTATGGTCTCCACCCTGCAGCAAACCTAGTTTAAAGCTCTCCTTACTTGGTTAGCAAGCCTGTCTATGAAGATGCTCTTCTTTCTCTTTGTCAGCTGGATCCCATCTCTTCCCAGGAATCCTTCTTCTTGGAAGAACATTTCATGATTGAAGAAGCCAAATCCCTGCTGGCAACACCACCTGTGCAGCTAGGTATTGATCTTCAGGATCCACCTGTTCCTGTCTGAGCCCTTTCTCTTGACCGGCAAGATTAAGGAGAACATGACTTGAGCCCTTGTCACCTTCACCCATGGACCTGGAGCCCTGTTGTCACTTTTGATCCACTAAGGGTCTCCCCTGGCAGTATCATTGGTGCCCACATGGATGAGCAGCATGGAGCAGCAGTCAGAGGGCTGGATGAGTCTTAGTAATCCCTTCATGGCATCTTGGATCTGGACTCTGGGAAAGTGGCAGATTTCACAAGACAACAGGTCAGGTTGGCAGATGGCTCCCTCTGTCCCCTGCAGAAGTCAGTCTCCAACCACCATCACCCATCACTGCTTCTTGGTGGTAGTTGTCTTGATTCTTTCCACCTTGGAGAGGTCTGGCCTATCCTCCTCCACCAGTGGCACATGCTCCTCCCTCTCTGTGGCCAGGACTGCATATCTGTTCTCCAGATGAACTGGTGCAGATGGAGGTGAAGATTTCTGTTTGCTGCCAGAGGTCACAAGCTTCCATCTTCCACCTTCCTTGGAGTCCATGTTCTCTCTAGTGCTGCCTCTGGCTTTCATAGTGGAGCTCTGAGGATTAAATGCCTCTTTTAAATAAAGTGCAACTCTTCCTCCTCTTGTCTGCTGCCTGTGCTTCATGAACACTTTATACCCATCCATGAAAGTGCTTCAGTCATATGAGCTTTCCTACCAAATCTCTGTTATTCCAATCACATTGTAGTTCCGTGACTGTGCAAGGGCTTCCAATTTTTCCTGCTTGTTTCCCAGGCTCTGTGTATTTGCGTACAGGCACCTAAAGTAAGTAGTTTATTGCCTTGATTTCTCAAGAAGAATGAGAACACCTCTCTGTTGCCCCCTTCTGCTTGCTTTTCCTCCAGATCACCCATTTCCCCCTTACCTCCAGGCTTTGGTCTTCATCCATTGGTGAACCTAGTTTAGAGCCCTCATTAGGTTAGTGAGCCTGTCTGTGAAAGTGGATGTAACAGACTACCAATGTGGGCTCACCAGATTGGCTTGAGATACTTACCCTGGGCTAGAAACAGTGCTGGTGAACTCTGAGCAACCCCAACGGTGGAGCAGGGGAGCCCTGCCCTGTGGAAAAGAAGAAGCCAATCGAAAGAAGGGGTTTTCAATCCCCTCATTCGCATGGAAGGGGGATGGCGGGAGTGGGGGGCCAGCCACCCTGAGCCCTGGCTGGTCGGTTTGCAAGCCAGGGAGGGACTGCCGGAGGGGATAAAAGCAGCAGCCAAACTGGCATGAGAGGCTGCTGACAGTGACTCTGGGGAATGATGCAGGAGGCCTATGAAGAGCTGGGGTAAGCTGACCCAGCAGAGGGAGCGGAGAGACCCCTCTGAAGAGCCTTGAAAGCCCTGGGAGAAGAAGGCAGCAGTAGTCAGTCATGCCTCCAGCCCTGCAGCAGAGAAGGAGCAGCGGCCAGGGCTTGGGGCAGAGAGCTGGTGCCCCAAGGCCCCATCGTGGTGTGCTGGATGTGCCGGGTGTCTCGGAGGCTAGGGGTGGCAGTCGGCCCCCCTCTCCACTGCAGAGAAGAAGCAGCGACCAGGACCACAGGGTGCATTCTTATCTGGAGCAGGGGAGCTGGGCCGGTGAGCTGAGGAAGCCTCTTACCTTCCCTGGGGAAGCAGGACAGCAGCAGGCAAGGCACTGGGATCCTGAGGAGCAGCAGAGCGCCAGGACGAGGGTCCCCAGGAGCTTGGGGCACAGACCGGTGCTCGGAGTGGGACTGGTGAGGCGTGCGGGGTGCCTGGCCAGTCATCTGGAGCAGGGGTTTAGATCAACAACCCCTGGGAGCTGCCTGTGTTGCTGACCCTCTGCTACTGACTGCCCCAGAGGGGACTCAGTCCTGTTCCTTATTCTGCAGCTGATTGTCATCGGATGGAGTCCCTGAGCTTTGTGCTTGGGTCATGCTGATTGCTACAGGAGCCTACTCTGCTGCTTGTTGTTTGCCTTTTTGGTTGCCATGGAGGGTCATCCTTCAGTTTCTTTGGGGGGATTGGGGTTTGATACAATTTGATTGCTGCAGACCAGAAGAGCCTACACTGTTACAGTCTGTCACTTATTGGGAAGCCTGTTGGAGCTGCTGGAGGCGAGCACCCTGTTTCCTTGCTGTAGCATCTCAGCAGTGGCTGAAAGCTGCCAGTTACCCTACCTGGGGTTCTTGAGTCAAGGGTTGACTAATGCATTCTGGTTTGTTTTGTGATTCTGGTTATGCCATTTAAGTTCACTTGTAAATAACCTTTCCTATTATTCTTGTTTTGTAACTAAAGTGTAAATAGTTAAATCTGTTAAGTATTAGACTTTCTTGGGACCACAGGCTGCTCTGTGGGGAGCAGGGCCCGGCTGGAAAGTAAATTGGTGCTGGCCAGAAGCCCTGCCCCACTCTCACCACACCATCCCTGATATTGGGCAGGGGTGGCAACTATTGGGCCACCACTCAGGTTACATGAACTTACTGTATAACTCCATAGAAGTTATGATAGCAGGGCACTGAAGTCATTTAGTATTTATTGGAAACTTGTGTGTAGTGGATAAGGGGATCTCTCTGAATGAACATTTTCTTAACAGGATTCAAGCAGATACAGGACTAGTTCTCTATTAATCTAAGGATTTGTTGCTCACCGAGAGAGGCATGCATTGCTCAGCATCTTCCCACGCTGCACTGTACCATCTGCAATATTGAATACTGTGTATTGCATAGTCTCAAAACTGAAAATGACTATTTTCAGGCTGTCTCATTGAAAACAAGCTTTATTTAAGATATGCAGAAGCTGTTAAACATCACAACATACCATAATACTGATGATGCAGAATGTCTTCATATAAAGGGTTTTTACAGAAATAAGTTTCCAAATGAAAGAGTTCAGTCTGTTTTGGAAAAAGTGGAGAGTTGTGATGTTTTGTGCTTTGTGCCACCCTGCCGTTAGTTGAACTCTAAAATCTGTACTACAGTGCCAAAAAGCAATACTTTCCCTGTCACATTGTATATCTGCTGCTTTCTTCCTCTATTTTCAGTCTCTCTTGACCCCAGAATTCAACTTTACTCTTCAAATTTATGATGATCTATTGCCATCAGGTACCTGAATAATCTCATTTTCCTATATCTCTCTTGCTCTGTTACAAATCAAACACCACAACCATATTATTCCTGCCTGCTCTGTCAAACCCTGTCTACACTAGGAAACTGACTTGATGACAACTGTGAATAACAGCTCTACCGTACTCTGAATTCATGCTAGAACTATTAATTGGAATAACCATTGTCAAAGCTACCGCAGAAGGAATTCTTGCACTTCAGTGTAAACAAACTAAATCAACCAGGAATTCCCAGTATTCTCACAACGGACTAATTTCTTGGTGGAGACAGAGCCTGAGGACTTGGTTTTTCCCATGTGACCTCTGTTAGGATGAGGACCATCACACACCATAATGTGTGCTTATACATTAGCCAGTGGAGAACTGGAGTAATAGCATTCTACTTGGCCATGCCACTGCCAATTCTTTTCTTTCTTCCAATCTCTCCCTAGGAGGATGGGGAAAAAAGGAATGAGCTAGTTCAGAAACCAGCCCTCTGTTGTTTTAATACTAATGAGAAATTCTCCTTTCTAAGATACATTCTCTTATGGCCATTTCTGGCTAGAATCTATACTTTGGGAAAGTGAAGAGATCACAGCAGAAAATCTGAGCAGTACCTTGATCCATTGTTCATCTAAACCTGTAAAATGTGTTTTTTAACATGCTACAGATAGAAAATGCTCCAAGAGTTAAATGGGTTTTTTTGTGGTTTTTGAATTAGATTGTAAGAACTCCTCAGTAGTGTTTACTACCCTAAAATCTAGAGAAGCACTGAGCAGCTGTAACACCCACTGAATTTGGCTGTACTGTTCAATGCTCAAGATCACTTGAGAATTGGCCCTCAGGATGCCGAAGAACAGCACACAGCCAGGAAGCCAGACTTCAGAAACTGCCCTTTCCTTTTGGCACTTGAACAAATAATGAGCAAATCTCAAATGGCTAAGTTGTCTGCACAAAGAATCTGCACATTGTCATAGTTTCATAGTTTCATAGATTTAGGGTCGGAAG
>NW_017729025.1:57329644-57331471 GCF_001723915.1 Gavialis gangeticus
CGCGCCCGCCTTACGCGAACGCTGGCGCAAACGCCGGCGCACCCTTACAGAAGGCATTGCTTTCCATACTCGTTTCATGTGAACACTGCTTCAATATTGTAAATTTGGAGAAGTGACTTCTCATTTCCTAGTGTTTGTTGGCATTTCTATACCATGTTCAAGCTCAGACAAGCTTAAAACACTACATTTTCAAATAGTCCATGGTACTGTAAGAACTACTAGTAACTATTGTAATATAGATTTTTGAATATTTGAAGTAGTGGGGGAAGGAGGATTTATGAAGAGAAATCTGAATTTACCTTGCTAGTAAAGTGAAGGGGAGGGGATATTTAGCACTGGTTCCAGTTTTCAGTAGCATAACTAAAGGTGGGTGAGCGTGGCACCAGCTCTGGGTTCTAATTTAGGAGGAGCACCAGAATCGCTGACCCACCGCTGTGGAGTCTGCACCCTGGCAGCAAAAGCAATCTCACAGTGTTGCTTTTGCAGCAGCAGCCAGGTGTCCAGACACCCAGCTACTGCTATAAGAGCAACAGCTGGGGTTGACAGACCATGCAGCAGCTGTTTTTGAGTCTTGGGTGTAGGTAAGACTCCTGCTGTCCCTTCCCCCTCCTCAAAACCCACTAGTGCTCAGCAGTGCCCCCTTCTGCCCGCTTCCTGCTTTTGAAACCCATATCCTTCCTGTGTTGTCTTCGCCTGCCCATCCTCCCCCTGCTTCTCAAAACTCCCACCCCTCTGGCACTCTCCCCACCTCCCACAGAATTTGCCCAGGGCACCAACCCTGCTTGTTATGCCTCTGCCAGTTTAGTTCATGACTTTTGTAAAGGTTTTGTTCAGCTCACAGTAGTTTATTTTCTTTTGCTGTTGTAAGATTTCCAAGTCTCTTTGTCTGGCACAAAAATAACCAACACACAATCACCAAGCCCTGTCTCAAACTGAAAGCCCTGGATAGGTATATACCATCTGCCACTCTTCTCCTTGGCAGCTCTGACTTAACATCTGGTGGGTACAGAACAAAATTTGAGCCTGTCATTGGAATGCAGGGCTCTCCACTTCTCTCTTGTAATATTAGAACTTAGTATGTCTTGTGATGTTGCAGAAATGCTGCACAAATACTGGTGTGCCCAGCAAGCTTGTAATTTTTTTCGTGATAACTCATCCACTGTAAGTAGGAAAATGAAGGCTTGTAACATTTTTTTAAGTTACTCCCAGGAGAAAAAATGTTTTAATTTTTTATTGCTGACACCAGACTACTCTAATTACTCTTTAGGTATTTCTTCCCCTCTACTTCTATAATCTTTTTTCTCACTGTATTAAATCCTGCGATGTGAGTCTTTTCACTAGGAGTCCTGCCTGCATAAACACAGCAGGATTCAGCCAATATGAGGAATCTGTATTCATTCCTAGCATATAAAACCGTTGAAGACTTTTAGAAAAAGTGTAACACAGAGTGACATGGATTATTAGTATTCGTGAACTGCAAAATTGAATCTCCTTGACATTGCAGAGGCAAGAAAAATTGGAAAAAAGATAAAAAGAAACCAATTCAAAGATGAAATTGAGAGATACGAAAAGCAGAGAGAAAGGCATAAGGAAATGAAAGAAAAAACTAGAAAAGCAAGAAACTAGGCACAAATCTAATGGCTTTTTGTATAGGTCTGGCTCTCCATATCTAGTCCAGAACCTTGGTCTAAGCACTATCATTGGGTCTATTTCATCCATTTGCTTCTTCTTTCACTTCAATTAACTTCATCAGTACATTATAGTAGGGCTATGACTTCACTATAGGCAAGTCACCTTTTGGTTCAGGTTGCTCGTTTCAGTTAAAGC
>NW_017729025.1:57336471-57338009 GCF_001723915.1 Gavialis gangeticus
TAAGCACTATCATTGGGTCTATTTCATCCATTTGCTTCTTCTTTCACTTCAATTAACTTCATCAGTACATTATAGTAGGGCTATGACTTCACTATAGGCAAGTCACCTTTTGGTTCAGGTTGCTCGTTTCAGTTAAAGCCATTTAAGGGCCTGAGCTTGAACTCAAGCTGCTAACGTAAGTTGAAAGCCAATTGGCTATGTCTTTGCCACTATTATAAGTCTACTAGGTAACATGGGTTAGCTAATCTAAATTAAGAAGAAAGAACACACCTTTTCTAGTGAATAATTTTCAATTATTCATTGTCAGTGCTCACTTTGCTTTTCAGATAGCAGAGATAACTTCTTTTTGTATCATCAGTCTGCTTTTCTGAAATGGTATGTTTTCTTTTGTAATAGTTTTCCATTTAATAAGAACCTTAGTTTGGGTTTGTTCATATTTTGTGTTACCATTTTCTTCTTAGTCCATATATGACTCTAGCTTTGCAAGGGATCCAGTGTTTTGACTTTTACTCGGACTGGGTCTTAAATGCCATTAGGCTTTGTCACCTTGTCACCTTTCTGCCAAACAGCCAGCATGATGTTATTTCTTTTACTTTGTTTGGTGTAAAAATCTCTTTCAAACAGAGGTGATTTAATTACTGCTGCAGATGTTTGCATTTGCATAAAGTTATTAATATCAACTGTTGATGACTCAGGGCTTAAATGCTAAAAAGCAAATGTTCTTCTCCTGCGGTCACTAAAAGGCCTAATGCCCTTAGCTTCTGCTGAAGTCATTGGGAGCTGAGGATGTCCTGCGCCTTGCAGGCTTAAATCCTTGCTGAGCAGTCTGACTTACCCAAAAATATGTCCAGTCTATATGCTGAAGTGACTAAAGGTCTGTTTTACTGATCTGAGACTTGTATAGCTTATTATAATTGATGATTTCATTTTAGAACAAGGCAGAGCCAAATGGTTGCGTTTATTCTTTAGCTCCCACATTATTATCCTGTTCAAACAAATGAAATGGAATTATCTCCAAACTACCAATATAAGCAAATGTCTGCTCACAGAGGAGTGGGGGAAAAGCACATAAGAATAAATATACAGATTTGTTTTCTGCTTGTGTGTGTGTGTGTGTGTGTGTAGGTGTATGGGTGTGTACACACAGACACACACATTTACTTGAGGTGAGTACCACCACACACCAATATAGACTTGGGCTGTTGCATCTAAATAAGACCTGGATCAGATCTGCTAGAAAAAAATCAGATTTGATTATCTGGTGTGAGCATGGGAGGGTGGGGGGAATCCATAAGTAATGGACCTGATTCTACAACTCCTACATGGCAGTCCCACAGAAATAATTCTTCCTTCTTAGTTTTAGACTGAGGTGGGCAATTATTTTGGCTGGCGGGCCACTTAATGAGTTTTGGTGAGCTGTTGAAGGCTGCACACACAAAATATTTCAGAAGAAATCATTTTAACAAACTATAGGCAGGTGAGTAGGCTGATGTAGAGGACAGCCCCCTGTCACACTACCCAAAGTGGAAACTTGGTCA
>NW_017729025.1:57338314-57345537 GCF_001723915.1 Gavialis gangeticus
GGGGGGGGCACCGCGGTGGTGAGCGGGGACCTTCTGCTGCCACTGGCGGCGGCATATGGTGAGTGGGGACTGCCTGCAGCTGCTGGTGTTGGTGTTGGTGGCAGCGAGCGGGGACTGCCCACAGACACTGCCAACCATGTCAGTGGTGGGTGGGGTGGGGGTGGGTGGTGAGTGGCAACTGCCTGAAGAAGCCGGTGGTGGCTTCAGCAGCAGCCAGTCTCAGGGAGGGCATATGCCTCTCCATGAACCCCTTATGCATCGCCAATGACTAAGGCTGAGTATAAGACTGAAGCAAGAGCTATAGAAGGCTTTTTGTTACTTTTAATAAGTATGTTAGAAGAGGAGGACCAAGGAAAGTGTAGGCCTCTTATTATGTAGGAGGGGAAACTAATAGGAAGGGAACTACACACCCAGACCCTTTTAGGTGGTAAGCGCAGGTCTCACTGTTCATGTGGAGCTCTGGAGGAGGCCGTGCTGCCTGGGGAGCGAGCTCAGAACTCACTCTGCACGTGTCACACAAACAAAATGGGGGATTACACCCCTTGTGCTCTGTTCCTGGATTCCCTACTGAATAATGGAAGATGTGGAGAAAGCTGAGGGGCAGAAGTACATGGCTGAGTCAGTGGCGTTTAGGTGCAAAAAAGGTAATACAATTTTGCACAAAGTGTTTATTCCTTCTTTACTTCAGCTTTCATAAAAGGTCAGTTTATCAGTAATGAGCACAATTAGCATCAAGGGCAGAGGGTAGATTTCCAGCCTAGATAAAGAAAGAACAAGTTAGAGATAACTTAGATAAAGTAAGATATTTTTAAGTTAGCAGAGCCTGACTCTTATTCTTAAGGATAAGGTACTTAATGAACTGGCTCAACAACTGCAGCATTACTGGTTTTGAGAACTCAGGCAACATAGGTTAGGTTCCCGAAGACTGGAAAAGGGCAACTATAATGCCCATATTTAAAGACGTTAAAGGAAAGGTCCAGGAATTATGAATTGGTCAGTCTAACTCTGGTACCTGGAAAGATACTAGAGAACATCATTAAGCAATGAAAACAACAACGTAAGGCCAACATAGACTTGATAAGAGCAGATTATGGCTAACCAAATTGATTTCCTTCTATTACAAGATGACATGCTTTTTTGATGAGAGAGAACAGTGGGTAATGGTATACAGTAGGGCTGTGTGAAGCATCAGTCACTGACTTGATTTGGCAGAGATTTGGCCTGATTTGGTGGGTGAATCTCCAAATCCGAATTGAATCAGGAGACCCTTTAATCTTTTTTAATTGAATTGGAACTCTCTGAATCAATTTGGAGAGATTTGACTATTTGGACATAGACACAGCTTCATATGTTTTTTCTACATACCTCAAGGTACCAGGCAGCTCGTGAATGCTGAGATGATAAGGCGGATGGAGTGTCCCATGGGAGCGTGGGGGTGGGGGTGTCCCCAGCATGCTTTGCAGCGGATTCGGAAGTGGACCAGAAGCATGTCTGGTCCACTTCTGGGTCCACCGCAGAGTGTGTGGGGGACCGCCTCCCTGCCCCCCGGACTTGGTAACTGGTGCCTTCTGGGTCTGAGGTGGCACCTGGGGTTCTCCTGTGGCTGATCAATGAGCCAGAAGGGTATGGGGGGTCCCCCACTTGCTTGGTGGCAGACCCAGAAGTGGACCAGAAATACTTCTGCTGAGCATGTAGGGGGGCCCCCTGAACTCCTCTGGGATGCTCCATTCACCCCACCATCTCAGCATTCATGAGCCATAGCGGGTACTTCAATGTATGTAGAAAAACATTTAAAGCTGTGTCTGTGGCCAAATCGCTAATTCTCCAAATCAGAATCAAATCTTCATTCGGATTTGGCTGAATCAAATCGGGAGAGTCATCTGAATCAATGAATCAAATCACTGTCCCCCAAATTGGGCCGAATCCGAATCGAATATGGCCCACTTTGCACACCCCTAGGACACAGGTAGTCCTCAGTCTTATGACACAATTGGTTCCTGAAAACCATGTCTTAAGTCAAAATGTCATAACTTGGAACCAATTTTCCCATAGGAACAATGTTATAAATGGGTGATTGGTTCCTTTACGACTCTGGATACAGCTGCATCTGGGTGGTAAGACTGGAAGGGGAGGGAAGGGACGTGGGAGAGGGGGCAGATGAATGCCCCTGCAGCAAAGGAGGGATTGGGGTTTGGCTGGGACAGGGGTGGCTGGGTGGGTAGCAAGTGCTACTCACCCAGAGTGGAGGGGCATGGGATGAAAGTGCGGCTTGTCTAAGGGGCGTGTGGGGTGGGGGGAGTGGCTCCCATGGCTGCGAACTCCTGGTCTGGGAGCTGCTCATATGGTGACTCCAGCCATTGCTCCTGCTGGTGATCTGGGAAGGCCTGGGGTGGGGGCATGTGCCCCCAGATCTGTGTGGGGTGGGCAGGGCGGAGGCTGCACTGTGCTGCATTCCAGGTGGGCAGTGGGTTTTATGGGGGGGCTATGGTGAATTTCTGGATGGCTGCGGCCCCACCCAGCACCTGCTCTGCCTCCCACCCAGCCCCAATCTGGGGGCACATGACCTTCCCCCATATGCTTCCCATCACTTGCTCAGCCGAGGTGGGGCAAATGTGGGATGGACCTGCAGCTCATCCAGGGGGTGCAGGGAGGGGGGCAGCTCTTGGTGCTTCATGCTGCTCATCCTGAGGCAGTTCAGTGGCTTCGTCCTGTGCCTGCCCTGGCTGGATGAGTGGCAGCAGGGCATAGCCCCTGCTCCCAGTGCTGCCACACCTGCTTTGAGCGCAGCCAAGTGCTGCCCTGGCCCCACCTGCCCCACACAGATCTGGGGGCACATGCCCCCACCCCATGCCCTCCTGGACGAGTGGTAGGAGCAGTGGTGAGAGCTGCCAGATAAGCAGCTCCTGGACCAGAGGTGTGCAGTGGCAGGAGCCGCCCCCAACTCCCCACACCCCTTGGATGAGCTGTGCCTTTGTCCTATGCCCCCCTGCCCCGGCTAGGCAGTGCTTGCCCCAGGCCCTGTCCCAATCCCAGACCCAATCCCCCCTTCGCTGCAGCAGTGTTGATCTGCTCCCCACCATGCCCCTTCCCTTCCCCCTCTCCTTCCAGACTGACTAGCTGGATGCAGCTGTATCCAGCGTCATAAAGTCAAAATCTGCATTGAAACCTCAAAACATGGTGTCAGTTTATAAAGGTCATAAGTGATGTTCATTGTACCTCAAAGTCATAAGTTGAGAACTGCCTGTACTTCAAATTGAGTACACCTTTTCCTATCATGTTTTTATAAGTCAGAAATATGATCTAGATCATTGGTGCACAACCTACCACCTGCAGGCCAGATCCAGCTCCCAAAGTGAGTGGATCTGTTCCACTGCACAGAAGGTAGGGAGGGGTCAGCACCAAGCAGCTCAGCCTGGCATGTCCCCTTCCCTGCACTTCACCATGCTGGTGGTCCCCCTTGTAGCTCTCACTGGTCTCTCTATCTTCACACATGGTAAGCTGTCTTCATCTTCCCCCCTGCCTGCTTTTCCCATTCCCCTCCCTCTGATATTGTTAGCCATTTCTCACCTTCCTCTTTCCTTCCCCCCTTGCCTACTGAAGGGGAGTAGTGACCTGAGGTATAGCTGGGTCCCAAGTACCCAAGACGGTTGAGCACCACTCATCTAGGAGAAATTGCTGTATGCTGGGTACATTACTGGTTGGATAGCTAGGCTGAAAGACTAGCTTTCAACAGCTCAATATTTAAATGGGAGGAGGTATCAAATGGGGTTCCTCAGCGGTCTGTTCTGTGTGTGGTATTGTTTAATAACTTAATTAATGATTTGCGAAATGGAATAAAGTGTACATCAATGTAAATGAAGTTTACATTATAAATCTGTAGCAGATTTACTTCTCTTTGGAGAACAAGATTAAGATTTAACATGATCTTGATAAATCAGAAAAATGGTCTGAAATAGGAGGAAATTCAATATCACATTTACGAAGGACTGGCTAGGCAGCAGTATTGCAGAGGAGGGCCTGGAGATTATAGAGAATCACAAGCTAAATATGAGGCACTAATGTAATATTATTGTAAAATACCCTAATAGCACACTGGGATGTATTAACAGGAGACACAGGTCTTTCAGCACACTTTGCCTGTTCTACTTTGCCAGTGGAATCACTGTCCTTCATATTTGCGCACCCTCAGATATACTAGCATTCTTCAAGGTGGCTCTCCCTTTGTCTTCAGCTCATTTTTCTCATCCTTTTTTGTCCTCAAAGTTGTTTGCAGCACCATCCATTCAGTATACCCTTGAATTCAGCTAGTAGACTGTCTACTTAGGCTATGCTTTCTTTATTAAAAAAAATGTAACTTGCCATTGTTCTCTCTTAAGACAATGGTAGGCACCTCCCTCAGTTCAAAGAACTGTTTATCATTGGTTTTGTGCCTCAGCTATTTTTCAATTAATGTGACAGTACCTACATTTAAACCACTTAAATTGGTTTTGAGAGTGAGTATTCATGATTTACTGTCTCAAGGGCTTCACTAAAATAAAAGTAAATTATGGAATCTATTTAGCTTTTATCCATTAATTTTGCAATTTTATTTAAAAATCATTTTGAATAAAAAAATTCTCTGTGGAACACTTCTAAAGCAAGGGAAGCAAGCCACACTAAGCTTAAAAGTAGCACTTTGTAAGGCAAGATTTAATTCAATAAAAAACATAATGAATACAAAGGGAGAAGCCCACCTTTTCTTTTTTGTCTTTTAAAGCCGAGGACACTAAGCAAGATCAGATGGCTGCCATTTCTAATGAATAGTCTCATGAACTGCAAAGAAATGCCTATTTTTTTTTGAAGCAGATAAGAAAAGTGTTGCAATGGGAGTATCAGGGCACAGTGGCCACATTTATATGGCATTCTTCCAAGCCTGGGACTGCTGCTGAGAAACAAACTCTGCCCACTCACTCCTACATCATGTGTGCCCAAGCCTGGTAATTAGGCAGAGGGGTCCTGAACTTGTGCCTCCTCAAGCTCTCTTGGCACAGTAATTCTACTTTCTAAACATTCTTTCAGAAATTAATTGAAATGTTGGCGGTGGTCACACTGCTATAAATGGCCTCACTTTTTTAAAAAGTAAGGATAACCTGGGTGGAAAGATGACAAAGCAGAAAGAGCTGGTTTGATGTTGAGGAGAATAAAGCAGTAAAAATAACAGTATTTGAGAATTTGAGTCAGAACCCTGGATTCAGCCATCATGGATGACAACATGATGATGCCTTAACAGAATGGGGTTTTTGGAACCAATATTAGAGCTGAAATTTTTAAACTGTTTGGGTTTTGTAAAACAGCTGGAGCAAACTGGTTTCTAGCAACAATTTAGGACAGACCAAGCCCACGCACCAATATAGGCTGGGGGCTGAGTGACTGGCTGGGCAGCAGCTCTGCAAAAAAGGACCTGGGTGTTACAGTGGACAATAAGCTGAATGTGAACCAACAGTATGTCCTTGTTACAAAGAAGGCTAACGGCATACTGGACTGCATTGGTAGGAGTGTTGCCAGCACTAGGAGTGTTGCTAGTCCTCTGAAAAATGTAATTTTTGAATATGCTAGGTAGAAGCTGGAAGGCTTATTTTACAAATGTTTGGGTATTCCAGCTCTCTTGGCTTCTCTTTTGAGCTCCCTCAGCCCTGCTGATTCACACTTACGAGGCAACCATGCAGAACTGCACATTTCTGTTGTTTTTCCTGATCAAAATCATTTTGTGTTTTCATGCCATAGTATTAACCGACCTCAATTAAATCAAGATACCATTATGCTGACTAATGTACCTACATACATATAACATCCTAAGGAAGTGAAAATAAATGTGATTATGTAATTAGGCTGTGAAGCAGTCTTATGAGAACCTGTTCTCTATACCAATCAAGCATTAAAAAGTGATGAGATGTTAGTCAACAGTGCTAACAGCAAATATCACTGATGTAGGGGAAATTCCTGGGGAGGTATCTGAGCCCTGTCCGGACTCTGCGTGCCTACCCCACCCCTTGCTTAAGGGTGATGTTGGTTAGTCATGCTGATCCTCTCAGGGATAGGGTCCATTAGGAGATTCTAACATCATTTCTAGTGGTCTGTATGGGTGAGGAGTCAAACTGAAGTCACTGGGCCTCTCTGTATGGGCACCGTGATAAGCCCATGCAATGCATGCAGTAGGGTCAAGGCCTCTCTTTAGTTTCTTTGTATGTTTATCTATACCATGTGACAGGAATGGCTGTATCTAACATTCTGAGCAGAATGCAGAAATACACGTGATACTTCCTGTTACAGTATTTGTGACAGCTAAGAATGACCATATATCATATTTAATGATGTACAAGTTGAGTTTTGAAGCCCAATTTTTAACTCTTAAAATTCAACCTCGACTTACAGACCATATCACCATCTTCTGTGAGTGGTGCAGGGCTCAGCGCTTGGCTGGTGCGGCCCAGCAGTGCTGCTGGCAGAGGATGAGGGTGTGCCAGCCGAGCACCGAGCCTGGCTCTGTTTGCTGCAAGTGGCACTGTCAAGTGCCAAGCCCAGAGCCATTCCCTGTGAGCAGCTCTGGGGTCAGCTCTTGGTATGTGCGGCCAGGCTCGGCAGTGCTGCTTGCAGTGGACAGGGCTGCACTCGGTGCTCGGCTGGTGCCCATCCCCTGTGAGCAGCTCTGCCTGGGCTGTGCCAGCCAAGCACTGAACCTGGCGCCGCTTGCAAGGGACAGGGCTGGGCTGGGCGCTTGGCAGTGCCACTTGCAGCAGACAGGGCCAGGCTTGGTGCTTGGGTGGCATGGCTCCATCCCTTGTGATCAGTGCCAGGATTAGCTGGTGTGGCTCAGGCTGGTTTGCAGGTGTGTGCCAGCAGGCCAGGCCACCACTTTGCCAGCACATGCAGGCCCTGGGACCCAGCCAGAGGCACATGCCACTAGGGGCTCTGCCTGCCACAGCCATGAGTGCTCTGAGAGCCTGCTGCCATTGAGCTGCTGGCAGTGGGGTCTGGGCACCACAACCATATACCCACCCACAAACCTTACACATATACCCACACTTCCCCAAACTGTTCCAAACCCCACACCTGCCCACAAACCCCACATACTCCCATACCCACTACCTCCCACAAACCCCACATCCCCCTACACCCACCTACAAATGCCACAGCCACCCACAAACTACACACTTTCACAAATCCTCCCTGCACACCCCCCCCCC